>NC_088203.1:22688368-23433201 GCF_037126465.1 Ornithodoros turicata | reverse complement strand
AAGTGCTTCACCTCCCACCAACCAGTAACGCAATGTATGCATGTTTTTATTTCTTCTTTTCGATGCACAGGTGTTTGTTACAAACACATTCCGGTCCATGAGCTTTAAGAGAGCATAGGCTATCATCTTGCCCATCAGACATCACACGAGCTCATGACACATCACACATCATCTTCTATCGGTCTCTTCTATTCGACATCACACGAGCTCATGACTTCTCGATCAGTATAAGAGCCTCAGGTGGGGACATGCCAATGTCTTCAACAGAGGCTTCCCTATCATTGCCTCCACAAGCATGTGAAGAGAAAACTTAGACCTTTTCTGTACACTTCTATCTTTGTAGCCCTTTCCCAATTTCTCATTATAAATTCTCCATGTTTTCCCTCATATCCAGTCCAATTGCAGTCATTCGTGCGGGCTGAGGGCTTTTGCAGACCTCTACTATTTCACTGCAGCTCACATCTTTGCAAGTTGTCGGTGTTTCACCCAGGAGATGATCTACATCCTCTGCCAAGAAAAGATAATATGTTCATGGCTAAATGTCTTCCCTATACTCTTTATATCAAAACATGGTCCTTCATGGCTGTCATGAACGTTGATAGCGTGCCGGGTCAAACCTAGACCCATATTACCTCGAACTTAGGATATACTGTTTCTTAAATGACAGCTCGTGTGTACATGTAAGCTGATACTTCTCCAAGAGCAGCATTCAGGGACACCCCCTCTGAAACCCGGCTTGACCTGATAGCAGAGGACTACGCAAGGAAGCTAAGCTTACAGGGTGGTGGGTGAGTACGTTAGGAGGAACAGATCTGGGCAGGGAGAGGAGGACATATCTGAGGCGAACAATTCCCTTTTCGCGTCCCGACCTGATAACAACACCGATAACACGCCCGGGAGCATTCACGTAAGATAAAGAATAAGGCGTGATGTATAACTGTAGGAACGAGCATGAGACCTTCCAGATATCGGGAGATTACCGGATGAAATTGGAAGGTTGGCGCCTGTGATAGCCTTCTGGACGACAAATTGACTAAATGCGAGTTCTAAGAGTGCAGCAAGGACAGCAGCTACGGTCCGCAGACAATACACAGATTACGTAATTTTATGATGATACCGTCAGCATCAAATTGATATCAAGAGTTATTACACGTGTCGCGAAGTTAAGTCACGACAATAGAGGAGACAGAGGCAACAACCACTTTACTGCGTGAGTGCCGGATCTCAACTAACGAATAATCGCACGAACAGTCAGCACGAGCAGGGCAGAGACAGGGCTCGTCGTTGTCAGCAGGTGCCGCTACAAGTGCCCCCCGCCTAGACCGGAGGTTGACGAAGGCAAGGCCGGAAGACGTGGCGGAAGTCGGGAAGGCCGCGCACGGCTAGGTCGTTACCGCAGATTCCCGGATGGGTACGAAGCGGGAAAGGTGTGAATTTGCGGGGAGTCTGGAGCCCAATGGACGCACCGCGGAGCTGCGAGGGCAGCTTGCGGGGGTAAAGGGCGAGGGGACAGGAGCCGAGGGGTCGGTGCTGTAGAAGTGTCCAGGAATGCCGGCTTGACGCGGTCTATGGATACGACCTCGAGACGACCCGGAAATTTGAGGGTAAGGGTCTTGTCTTGCCTCGAGTGCACCAGGAAGGGGCCGTCGTAAGGAGGCTGGAGTGGACGGCGGATGGCGTCGTGGCGAAGGAAGACATGGGTGGCGGTGGAAAGATCTGGGTGCACGAATATCGGACGAGAAGATGAATGGCGTGGGACTGGCGAGCGAAACTCAGCCACATGTTCTTCGAGGCGGGTGGCGAAGTGAAGAGGGTCGGGTGCGGGCTGGGCTAGAGTCGCTGCGTCGAAGAACTGCCCTGGGAGACGCAAGGCAGACCCGAAGACCAGGGTGGATGGTGCAACGCCACAGTCTACCTTGGAGGTTGCACGAATGCCAAGGAGCGTTAAAGGCAAGCGCTCGACCCAATGGGTCGGGTCTTCAGCGGCACGTAAAGCGGTCTTGAGCGTGCGATGGAACCGCTCGACCAGTCCGTTGGCGCTTGGGTGGTAGGCCGTGGTGAAGTGATGGCGAGCGCCAAGGAATCTGCAGACGTCGGCGAAGAGGCGGGACGTGAATTGGCGTCCGCGATCGGTCGTGATAACGGCGGGAGCTCCAAAACGCGCCACCCAGGAGGACAGGAACGCGAGAGCGGTTGTCTCAGCCGTGATATCCTTAATAGGTACCGCTTCAGGCCACCGGGTGTACCTGTCAATGCAGGTGAAGAGGTAGGCGAAGCCGGCAGACGGAGGAAGAGGACCCACCAGATCTAAGTGTACATGGCGGAAGCGGGCATCAGGGGTGGGAAAGGGCATCGACGGGGATGTCGTATGGCGCTGGATCTTGGAACGCTGACAGGCCAAACAATTCCGAGCCCACTGGCGGATGTCCCGATTCATGGACGGCCAGACGAAGCGGGTGCCAATGAGTCTCTGCGTCGACTTGATGCCGGGGTGATGCAGAGAGTGGTAGCGGTTGAAGATGTGGCGACGGAAGTCGTGGGGAACCAGAGGACGTGGGGTAGCCGTAGAGGTGTCGCATAACAAGAGGCTCGAGGTTCCAGGATAGGGAAGCTTGTGGATGTTGAGGGACGGAGATTACTGAACCATGGCAGGCATGTCGGGGTCGTTCGCTTGCGCTTCTGCAAGCTCAACATAGTCAATGTCTGGTGACAGATGGTGGGCCAGGCCAGCAATGTGAGCTCGAGAGAGAGCGTCCGCAACGACGTTAGCATGACCAGGAACGTGCCTGATGTCGGTCGTAAACTCGGCGATGTAGGCCAGGTGACGGATCTTTCGGGGCGAGTGAGAACCAGAGGCAGATGTGATTGCGTAGGTGAGAGGTTTGTGATCGGTATAAACAATGAACTGGCGTCCCTCGAGAAGGTGGCGAAAATGTTTGATAGCCAGGTACACCGCCAACAGCTCGCGCCCGAAAGTGCTGTACCGTGCTTCGGCGGGCTTGAGGGGTTTGGAAAAGAAACCCAGCGGCTGTAACTGGTCGTGCGGGCCGAGCTGGTGCAGAGCGGCCCCAACGGCTTCTGAAGAGGCATCCACGAAGAGTGCGAGTGAAGTGTCTGGGATGGGATGAGCCAATAATGAAGCGGAGGCGATGTCCTCCTTTATCTTCCGGAAAGCTTGGTCAGCGGATGGCATCCACTCGATGGTTTTCGACGGACCGCCAGGGCCAGCCAGCAAATGACAGAGCGGCTTGATGGTGTGCGCGCAATGCGGTATGAAGCGGCGATAAAAATTCACCATGCCCAGAAATTCACGAAGCTTCCGCCGTGTGGTAGGGCGGGGAAATCGGTCAATGGCGTCAACCTTCTGCCGCAGAGGGGTGATGCCGGAACTGTCAATGCGATGGCCGAGGAAGGTGAGGGAAGGAACACCGAGTTCGCATTTAGCCGGATTGATGACAATGCCATGCTGACGTAGACGCTCGAACAATTGGCGAAGGTGTTCGGCGTGGTCCTCGGGAGTGGAACTAGCCACCAGAATATCGTCGAGGTAGGCGAAACAATAAGGCAGACCGCGAAGGACCTCGTCAATGAATCTTTGGAAAGTTTGCGCGGCGTTGCGAAGACCGAAGGGCATTCGAACGTATTCGAAGAGGCCGAACGGGGTCGTGATTGCGGTCTTCGGAATGTCACTGGGCTCCATGGGGATCTGGTGGTAAGCCTTTATAAGATCGATCTTGGAAAAGTGTGAGGCACCGTGGAGATTTGCGGCGAAGTCGTGAAGATGTGGTAAAGGGTAACGGTCGGGTATGGTGACAGCGTTCAGCGCCCGATAATCCCCACACGGTCGCCAATCTCCCGGGTCCTCTTTGGGCACCATATGCAATGCCGAAGCCCATGGGCTGCTGGACGGACGAATGCACCCCAAGGCGAGGAGATGGTCGAACTCGCGACGGGCGATCGCAAGGCGATCAGGCGGAAGACGGCGAGGCTTCGCATGCACCGGGGGGCCTCTGGTGAGGACGTGGTGCGTGGTGGTATGGAGAGGGGGTGCATCTGTAGGTGGCAAACGGACGATGTCGGGGAAATCCTTAAGGATGTCACGGAACTGCACAGGTGCAGATGGGCGGGTGAAGACAGGGCCAATGGGGTTACAGAAGGCACGAAGTCCGCAGACAGATAGGCCTGTGCCGTTATCAATGAGGCGTCGTCCCTTCACATCGACCATCAAATCGAAGTGCTTGAGGAAGTCTGCACCGATGATGGCATCAGAGACGTCGGCTATGATGAAGACCCATTGAAAGTTCCGACGCAGGCCCAAGTTCAGGGTGAGGGATCGCTCACCGAAACATTTAATTGGTGAAGAATTTACAGCTTGCAATGAATGCTGAGAAGTGCGATGACGGTCCGAAGGATGGGGTGGAATGATACTGACTTCAGCGCCAGTGTCGATGAGAAAGCGAAGATGATTGATGGTGTCGTGGACGTAACAGAGGCGGCTGTTATCAGGCCCAGCGACTTCGGCCGCGTTCAGTTGCCGGGGCTGTAGTTTCCCGGCCACGTACATGGTGGTTGACAGTTACGGGCCCGGGGACCGAACTCGGCATGGTACCAACAGTAAGGTGAAGACTGAGCTGGAGATGGAGAGCGGTGTCGTCGGGGCGAGCGAGTGTGTCGGCGACGGGTATCCCGGTAGTGCGGTGAAGGCGATCGCTGTTGTCGCGCTGTTGTAGAGGCAACCAGAGTGGTCAATCCAGTTACAAGCTGTGTGAGCCGATCAACGCTGGATTGTAGGGTGTTGACAGTGACGGAAAGACTTGAGATCGAGCGCTGACCATCAGGATACTCGGCAAAAGGTGTGATGGCAGGAACGGGCGGCACCGTGTGAGCCGGGGGAGGTACGGGGTCCGGATTGCCGTATGCATGAACGGAGCGGGTAACGCTTGCAACGGAGTCTGAGCGCAAGTCGAGGATACGATCCGCCAGCCGCGCCATGTCGTCCAACGTCATCTCGCCGGCTGCGGTTAAGACCACCCGAATGTCGGATGGCAAGCGGTGGAGAAAGAGTTCTTGCAGGATGGTAGAGTCGAGAGGTGTATCACCTGTGAGATGGCGCATGCGGCGGAGTAACTGAGACGGCTTCTGGTCGCCCAACTCCTCAGCACTAAGGAGCTGTTGAAGACGTCGATGAGTAGAGAGGGTAGTACGGGCGAGCAATTCCCGTTTCAGGGTATCATACGGCGCTTCTGCCGGCGGACGGAGAATGATATCACGAATTTCGGCAGCGGCATCCATGGGCAAAGCGCTGACGACATGTCCGAACCTGGCGGCTTGGGAAGTGACGCGGCGGGCGTCGAACTGCCGCTCGATTTGGGCAAACCAGAGCTCGGGGTCTTGGGTCCAGAACGGCGGAAAACGGAGACGAATAGCATCTTCGGGACCCCCGAGAGCTCCTGTGGTGCTGCGTTGAGCAATCTGCGCCGCAGCTGTGGCTGCCGCTGAGGTGTCGGTACCCGATCGGAGAAGTGGCATAGAGGCAGGAGGATCAGGCATCGGCATTCAGTGTTCGGGTCACCAGATTGTCGCGAAGTTAAGTCACGACAATAGAGGAGACAGAGGCAACAACCACTTTACTGCGTGAGTGCCGGATCTCAACTAACGAATAATCGCACGAACAGTCAGCACGAGCAGGGCAGAGACAGGGCTCGTCGTTGTCAGCAGGTGCCGCTACACACGCTAAAATAGAGGAAACTGACAAATTGGCGCCAGTGAGTGCCACTTGGGCGACGATTTGCCAAAATGTCTGAAGTATATAAATAGGGCTGGTTGGTGTAAATCCACAAGCGACCAAAGAACAAACACGAAACAACAACAGAGCGACTTGTGGGTGATCTTGTCTCCTGTTTGTTCTTTGGTCGCTTGAAAATGAATGATTTGACCAAACGCTACTTCGCAGGCTCTAGCAAGGGAACCAGGTATGGGCCGCGGACTCATAGCTATTAAGCATGAATATACAGACTACGTAATTAAGTGATGACATCTTCGATATCACGTTTATATCCAGAGTTATTACTAAATGAAATGAAAGATATGAACAATTTGGCGCCTGCGAGTGCTGTGGCGATGCGAGTGGCAATGATTTGATCAAACGCGACTTCTTTGGACCAGAGATTTTGGAGCAGAACTAAATATCAGATTTGGAGATAACGCTAAACAAGTGCTACGCGCCCTCGTGTACATTATTTATTTCTCGCTTAAGATAAAGCAATGCTTACATCAGGGCAATCAGGGCTCTCACACACGCGGGCCGCATGTGCATGGCTTGCAGTCAGCTATTCTGTGTCCCGAGGGCTCTTGACCACTAAATACAATAAAGCTGCCCCCCCCCCCACACACACACGCACACACCAATAATGAAGAATTCGGAATGAAACCAGGTTTTCAGGCATTGTTTTTACCCTTGCTTGATGTAGTGCTGCTCCTGTCGACGTTAGCAAGTGCATTCACATTCGAGCAGTTCTTGTGACTCATGAACCTCAACAAGTAGTTATAGCGATCTGGTGTGAACGTGCATTTTGACAAACTACACTGTAAGTAATATGATAATTGAGAAGTAATAGTAGAGACAAGTGCAGAGAATGACATCATCTTAATTATTACAATAAGTTTATGGGCTTACAGCATAGCAGCAGCCTGTCCGGATATCATGCGCGAAAAACTTTAGACGGAGCACAGAGAGGCGCAGAGAAAAAAGAAAAGAAAAAAATAGATGGAGTAGTTATGTACGAGGGTCACTGTGTGAAAATTTTTAATTAATTCTCTTTCCCTGTTTTTTTTTTTTTTTTCACGTTGAAAATGCAAGCAAAATCAACAATACAGTGTGTAAACCGACAATTTCAGTGCTCCTGGACGTTGGGATAATCGTTCGTGAAGAACTATGTACGAAGAACTTGCAACGCCTTTCAAATTTTCAATGTCTCATTTGGAAAAGAAGCTCATTTGTTTCTGTTGGTGTGTCAAGTGAAGTTTTTCATTGACGAATTGTATATGCGAGTGCATAATAACTATAGCGCTCAGCTGTTTACGCTAAGGTACTTTGCTATAATTGCGGTCCTGTCCAGGGTCATTACCCCCACCCCCCAAGGAGGTGTACACTCCCCCTGAATTTTTCCAACCACTCCCCTGTAATTCATGAAATTTCCCGATGCAGCTTGAACACCAATGCATATGCCCATAGATATATATCCATACAGATATACCACCCTATGGTTCGTTCCACTGGAAATCACGCAGACATCTTATCACGCCGGGTACCGCATCTTGGCTTCTATGCGCATTGATGATAGTGCCAGCCGCAACAACAATGACAAATAAGAAATAGTCATTGCTCTTCGCCGCTGATACGAGTTGCGCAACGGACTAAAAGCTGATGCCTTCCGTTTGAATTCAGCATGAGAGAGCCCGATATGGCAAGGAAAAAAACTTGCCAAGATACGGGGCACAAAAGTGAACTTGCACGGCAAATCGCCGGCAGTCCGAACATTTACACGGCAGCAGACACCTACGAGCACTGGTGCTAAAGTATGAGGAAAAGACATCATAGATGAAAATACATATCCGTTACGAAGCCTTTCGAATTTCACTGTTCATGGTAATAAACCATTTTTTCTCGCCCTTGCCCTTTGCCCTTCCCAATGGGATTGTAACGCCTGCAACCGCAAAATCCGTAAAAGACCGTAGCAGAGCCCTTTAGAACGGGCGAAACCTCTTTAATCATGGTTCCAAACAGATATTATCAACGGCTTATGATGCTCAGCAGAGTCCTTTAAAACGTACGAAACCCCTTGTATCGTGGTACCAAAGGCATATTCATGACAGCTTATGATATGCCTTTCTACTGGAATTGCGCAAGAGGGCATCGCAAAATTTGGATACGGCGGCAGCAAGGCCTTTTAAAACGGGCGATACTCCCTGTATCATGGAGCGAAAGAAAGAAAGTTATCAGTGGCTTGGTGCAATGCTATTCTGCTGGAGTTATAACACAGGCGATCGCCAAATTCGGAAAACATGGTAGCAGAGCCCTCTTAAACGAGCAAAACCCCTTGTGTCGTGCTGCCAAAGACATATTATCAACAACTTATACTATGTCATTCTATGGAGATCATAACACAGGCGACCGCAAATATCGGAAAAGGATGCAGCATAGTCCTTCAGAACGGGCGAGACCCCTTGGATCATGCTGCCAATGACATGTCATCAATGGCTTGTGCTATGCCCTTCTACTGGGATTGTAACAGAGACTACCGCAAAATACTGAAAATGCGGCAGCAGAGTCCTTTAAAACGGTCGATACCGTACTTGTATCATAGTTCCAAAGTCACTGGAATTAAAACGGATGCGACCGCAAACTCCATAAAAGGCTACAGCATAGCCTTTTAAAACGGACAAAAACCCCTTTAATCATGGTGGCAGACATTTCACACACATATAAAGACGCCACGGCTTATGTTACGCCCCTCTCCTGTGATTACATCGGAAACCACCGCAAAATTTGGAAAAGGCGGCAGCAAGGCTCTTTACAATGACTCAAATAATATGTATCATGGTGCCAAAAACATACTATGAACGGCTTGTACTGAGATTGTAACAGAGGCTACCGCAACGTTCGGCAGCAGATCGAGCCCTTTAAAACATGCGAAGCCCCTTTAATCCTGGTGCCAGGGCGTACATGTAGATGTTGCGTTTGAAGAAACTGCTTCCAAAACGACCCTCGCTAAGCAAAAAGCGTCCTAAGCTGATTTTGTAGTATGTATATGTGAAAGCAAGATCACGGGGTTTAAACCCCGTATCTTGTTCCCCTATTGCACCCTGAGAGGTCGCGTTTGACAAAATCGCTTCCAAACCGGCACTCGAAATGGCCAAATGGCCAATTTAGTCAACTTCGGGGCTTAATATCATTTGATATAAAAATAATATTAAGGATGTCCTAAGTTAATTTTGTAGAATGTATATCTGAAAGTAAGATCACGGGGTTTGAACCCCGTATCTTGTTCCCCTGTTGCACCCTGAGAGGTCGCGTTTGACAAAATCGCTTCCAAACCGGCACTCGAAATGGCCAAATTGCCTATTTCGTCAACTTTGGGGCTTTATATCATTTGATATAAAAATAATATTAAAGATGTCCTAAGTTAATTTTGTAGCATGTATATCTGGAAGTAAGATTACCGGGTTTGAACCCCGTATCTTGTTCCCCTGTTGCACCCTGAGAGGTCGCGTTTGACAAAATCGCTTTCAAACCGGAACTCGAAATGGCCAAATGACCAATTTAGTCAACTTCGGGGCTTAATATCAATTGATATAAAAATAATATTAAGGATGTCCTAAGTTAATTTTGTAGTATGTATAACTGAAAGTAAGATCACGGGGTTTGAACCCCGTATCTTGTCCTCCTGTTGCACCCTGAGTGGTCGGGTTTGACAAAATGGCTTCCGAACCGGCACTCGAAATTGCCCAATGGCCAATTTCGTCAACTTTGGGGATTAATATCATTTGATGTAAAAATAATATTAAGGATGTCCTAAGTTAATTTTGTAGAATGTATATCTGAAAGTAAGATCACGGGGTTTGAACCCCGTATCTTGTTCCCCTCTTGCACCCTGAGAGGTCGCGTTTGACAAAATCGCTTCCAAACCGGCACTCGAAATGGCCAAATTGCCTATTTCGTCAACTTTGGGGCTTTATATCATTTGATATAAAAATAATATTAAAGATGTCCTAAGTTAACTTTGTAGCATGTATATCTGGAAGTAAGATTACGGGGTTTGAACCCCGTATCTTGTTCTCCTGTTGCACCCTGAGAGGTCGCGTTTGACAAAATCGCTTCCAAAACGGCACTCGAAATGATCAAGTGACCAATTTCGTCAACTTTGGGGCTTAATATCATTTGATATAAAAATAAAAGATGTCCTAAGCTGATTTTGTAGTATGTATATGCGAAAGTAAGATCACGGGGTTTAAACCCCGTATCTTGTTCCCCTGTTGCACCCTGAGAGGTCGCGTTTGACAAAATCGCTTTCAAACCTGAACTCGAAATGGCTAAATGACCAATTTAGTCAACTTCGGGGCTTAATATCAATTGATATAAAAATAATATTAAGGATGTCCTAAGTTAATTTTGTAGTATGTATAAGTGAAAGTAAGATCACGGGGTTTGAACCCCGTATCTTGTCCTCCTGTTGCACCCTGAGTGGTCGGGTTTGACAAAATGGCTTCCGGACCGGCACTCGAAATTGCCCATGGCCAATTTCGTCAACTTTGGGGATTAATATCATTTGATATAAAAATAATATTAAACATGTCCTAAGCTGATTTTATAGTATGTATATGCGAAAGTAAGATCACGGGGTTTGAACCCCGTATCTTGTTCCTCTGTTGCACCCTGAGAGGTCGCGTTTGACAAAATCGCTTCCAAAATGGCATCGAAATGGCTAAGTGGCCAATTTCATCACCTTCGGGGCTTAATATCATTGGATATAACAATAATATTAAAGATGTTCTGAACTAATTTTGTAGTATGTGTATGTGAAAGTGAGATCACGGGGTTAGAACCCGGTATCTTCCCCTGTTGCTCCCTGAGAGGTCGCGTTTGACAAAATCGCTTCCAAAACGGCCAAATTGCGAATTTCATGAAGTTCGGGGCTTAATATCCTTTGATATAAAGATGATAATAAAGTTATCCTAAGCTGATTATGTAATATGTATATGTGAAAGTAAGATCACGGGGTTTGAACCCTGTACCTTGTTCTCCTGTTGCACCGTGAAAGGTCGCGTTTGACAAAATCACTTCCAAAGCGGCACTCGAAATGGACAGTTTTATCAAGTTGTATAGTTTAATGTAAAACCGATATAAAATACAAAACGGTATCCTTTCTATATTACTCACTGAAAATAAAGTTGTCTGTTCTGTCAGCCACTTCGAGTTCTGGAAAAAATGACCGTTCTCGTTTCGAACTCCTTCAGACCGGCCGTACAGTCTCAGCGCATGCGTAATACTGGGACTTAATAACTGGGACTGCACGATAATACTGGGACTTAGTCTGTCGAGCGCCTCGGAGGGGAACCCTGTCTGAGTCGCAACTTTGAAGGCCCTTGGTGCATCAGGATTAACACTCACACATCGTGCCGTGGTTGGTACGTGGCCTGGAGGACGTACTGAACGAAAATAGGCGATGACATTTCCAAAATTTGACTGCCTTTGTCGAAAAATCGTAGTCTAAACATGGGCGCTGTGCAAAAATCCACGGAATCCCCATAGGCGCAATGCATTAAAATTCATTTGGCCAGGGTCCACTAGGCTTATATTCTGCTGGCGCCTTTCATGTCTCCAGGGGTTCTTTACATGGTGTTCTTCTCTATTAGACGATGACATCTTAAAAATTTTATTCTGTTTTGCTGCTAATTGGCATAAACACTGTCTCCCATTGAATTCACATCCTGTAAGGCCGCTTCCCGCATAGCGGCTGAGTATAGTGACGGAGTGCGCCGGCGGGAGGGTGACCGCCAATTTTGGGATTGCACATGCTAAGCAGAAGCTCTGTGTTTCCCTCAGCATTGGAACTACACCAGTAAAGGCGGTTATAAACATGCTGCAACTACGGGTATAGGTCAGCACATGGACAGGACTTGGCCGCAGCTTCAAGCTTTTTCTTAACCCTCTGTTACAAGATCCTCTTGTGGGCTACAAGGCCCATAAGCATTTCCAAGCATGGCAATTGCATATTGCACTTGGTTATTATAAGTAACTACAAGCTAGTTCTTTTAACCTTTCACTACATTTACGTTTTACATAATTGTTGCAGATATAATTATTGTAACAGAAAATTCAAGTACGCAAAGCTTGTGTGCCTTCTTTCGTGTTATTTTGTTCGCGCCCTGAATCCTCTCTAACAAGAATTTGTATATCCTCCTCACCACCTTCTTTCTCCCCTTTCTCTGATGTACATCAGTATGAATATATGTACCAAGTGTAAAATGTATGACACCTGATGAAGGACGGATTCAGTCTGAAAGCTTGTGTTCTAGTTAAATAAATTATTCGAATGTTTCAATCTCTTTAAATATCTATCTCATTCATTTGTGACCGCTAGGCTTTTACCATTTTTGCCTGTTTGTTTCCACTCTACACGGTCGTGATTTCGGTAATCCTACCTGTGTCGCGAAAGGGAGTCTGCAACCTTTCTGGTAGGTGTTGTAGGTGAGATCACTTGAATATTAGTCAGCTCGAGTAACCAGAGTACTTGGTCAACAGCAAATGCCATAAGCTGTCATTGGAATCTGTGCAAACATAACAGGCTATGAATACACAACCTTCGTCGCACTGGCCCCAATGAAAAGGATTACGACAGACACAAAGATGTTCCCTGCAGTTATCTTGTTCACCTCTGGGTGGCTTTTCCAAGCTAAATTGTGTTCACTTGGGCACCAAGCTTTTCCGCACTGTTTCTCCACCATTATAAATACGGGTATAAAAAAGATGCTCTAAAAGCTGCCGAAATATGCATGCACTTATGCAATATAAACTAGAATAGAATAGAAATAGAAAGAAAAAACGGAAACGAAGGTCGCACTGGTGCGACAATATAAACTATCGAAATATGCTTACACTTATGCTCTCTAAACGACAGAAGTGTGCCCAGTAATGTAATATGTTAGAATGAACAACGCTTCTGAAACGTAATTTACTGTAAAAAAAAACGTCCCCGTCTCGTTCCTAAGACGTCCTCGCTGTACGTGGTGACGCTGTCAGGGTACGTGGTGACCTGGGTGTGGTGTCTCCACCTGTATCTCAGAGCGGAAGAAACTATGTCCGATCTCCTGTAAGCCTGTTCCCAAAAGAAGACTTCCTCGTCTTCCACTTTATTCACGTGCCCCCCATGATGTGGCTACATCATCTTCCTCTCAATACACCACATCTTCCCCCTTGTAAACCAACTGTTCCGTAACGGAATTAAACCCAAATAAACCCAACAAAAAATCCCACACAAAATTCTAGTTCTTTCATGTTGCCTCGTAGCGAACCGGTGGTCGTCGATTCCTTGTACTGCGTCGAAGTGCAGGCAATGGTGAAGTCACTGGTGCAGATGTAAAGTCCAAGGGACGAGGCAGGGGCTCTGCTGGGGATTCCACGGAAAACCAAGGGTTTCATGTGCGATTCCTGACGCTGGATGCTGCCACAGGTGCAAATTTAGATGAATGCCAAACCTTCCCGTCCTCCAAAAGAAAGGACAAAGGGCCACGTCTAGCGATGATTTTCAGAGGAGGGCTGAATCGGAAAGTACCTTTCCGTTGGCGACGCGGATGACGGACACGCGCATAGTCACCTACAGCGTAATTTCTTGCATGGGACCCACGACGATTGTCTGTGTACACTTTCTGTTTCGACTGCCTCATCTTGACGCGTTCTTCAAGTACCGCACTCTGCGGTGTTGAGCTGTGGAGATGAGTTTGGTTATAACCCGCGATGTGTAGGCGTGTTCGCAAATTTCTTCCATGAAGTAGAACTGCTGGTGGCACTCCCGTGGTAGCATGCGGTGTTGCTCTGTATACTGTGAGGTACTCCAGAACCGCAGCAGAAATAGGCTTGCTCTCCAATGCTGATAGTTGAATGATGTTCTTCAAGACACCATTAAATCTTTCGACCAACCCGTTTGCTTGAGGGTAGTACAGTGATACGTTGGAATGCCGAATGCCACGCTGGTGGAGAAAATCATTGAATTCGGTTGCAACAAATTGAGGACTATTGTCAGTAACGATTTCGACTGGAAAGCCTTCTCTGCTGAATACGTGTTTAAGAAAGTTAGTAATCGCAGATGTTGTAACTGATGAAGCGAAAGCAATCTCAGGCCATTTGCTGTGGTAATCTACCAGTGTGATGGCGTACTTGCAATGAGCTGGTAAATGGTCGAAAGTTTTGACCACGGTGCAGTTGGGAACGGGACTGGGTGCAATGGTGGCACACTTGTTTTCGCTGATTTGTCAGCAGACTGACAAACGTTGCAAGATCCGACGAGTTGTTCCACTCGTTTATCCATGCCAGGCCACCAGTACTGCTCTCGGAGTCTTTGTTTTGTGTGGACAATCCCAGGATGAGCCTCATGAGCGAGCTCCAGGAAACGGCTTGTCAACGCCATGGGCACAATCACACGATCACCTCGTAACAAAAGTTCGTTCATGACTGAAAGTTCTCCACGACATCGATAAAACGGAAGAATGTCTTCGGAGCGTGATCCTGAAGATGGCCACGAGTCATTCTTCACGTCCTGCATTACCTCTTGCAATATGGGATCGCTGCGTGTGGCGCTTTGCATCTCTTGCTTCGTTATTGCAGACACTATGCAAATTACTTCTTCCTCCGAAGTATCTTGCGCTGGCAAGGGAAGTGTTGAAAGAGCATCGGCGACACAATTCTCGGCGCCTTTCTTGTATTGTACGGTGAAGTTGTAGTAGAACAAACGTGCAGACCACCTCGAAATGCGTAGAGGACGATGCCCTGAACCTTGCGAACCAAGCAGTGTAACCAAGGCCTTATGATCGGTGCATAGTGTAAATGGTCGACCCCACAGGTATATATGCCAGTATTCACATGCCCAAAGGCATGCCAGGGCTTCGCGTTCACCCACGGAGTATTTTCGTTCTTGTTCCGATAGTGTTCGTGAACCAAATGCAACGGTTCGGAGCTGTGAGCCATCGTGCTGCTGAAGAACCGCACCCAACCCGTACGAGGAGGCATCAGTTGTAACGGTCACTGGAAGGGTAGGATTGAACATCGTGAGATTCGGGCAGGTCACCAAAAGCTTCTTCACTTGGTTGAAGCCTTGGTCAGCAGCAGCAGTCCAAGCAAAAGGCTGCTTTCCGCGTAGCAGCTCACGCATCGGCTCTACCACTTCGGCATAATGGGGTATGAACTTTGAATAATACCCAGCCAAGCCGAGGAATGAGCGAAGCGACTTCAGGTCCTTGGGAGCTGGTGCCTTTTCAATGGCGGTAACTGCTGTCTGTTGCGGGAGTAATCCCGAAGAAGTGACTGTGTGACCCAAGAAAGGTAATTCACTGACATTGAACAGACATTTGTCGTTGAGTTTGAGTCCCTCAGAAGCAAGGCGTCGTAAAACGGCGCGGACGTTCTGCATGTGTTCTTCCTCCGTTCGGCCGTAAATGATGATATCATCAATGTAAAATAGTACTCCTTTGCAACCTTGTAATACCAGGGACATCATGTGCTGAAAAGCGGACGGTGCGGAAGCAAGGCCAAAACACACTCGTTTGAAACGGAAAAGTCCTTCGTGTGTTATGAAAGCAGTCAAGTCGCGGCTGTCTGGGGGGAGTAGGACTTGGTGATATGCAGAAGCTACATCAAGCTTCGTGAAGCGTTTGGCGCCAGACAAAGCGTTCAAGAGTTCCTCTGTGTGAGGAAGAGGAAAACAATCTGGAACTACTGCCTTGTTTGCCTCCCGAAGATCGACGCAAAGACGGATGTTGCCATTCTTTTTCTTGACAAAAACGATCGGAGACACCCATTCAGATGCTGTTATCCTTTCAATAATATCATCCGCTTCTAATCGTCGAAGTTCCTCAGACACTTTCTCGCGTACAGTTTGGGGTAGACGTCGGAGCTTCGACGTCACCGGCGCAACATTGTGACGCACTGTGACTCTGTGCACGTAGTTTCTTGCTAAACCAGGTCTGCCGACGAAAAGTTGAAAGAATTCTTCTGTGAGCTCCGCAGGTAAAGGTGTTGAAGTTGTAGCTGTGTTGAAACCTGAGAGTTGCATACCGTCGATGTTTATTCCTAAGGACGTAAGTGCATCCAGACCCAAAAGTGAAGTGCCATCCTGCACAACGTAAAATACGAGGCACGTCGCCTTATCTTTGTAAGCTACTTGCGCTGGAAAGCATCCCAGTACTGGAATATGGCGTTTCGAGAAGTCCAGTAGACGAACAGTTGCCGGCTGTAACGGATGCTGCGACGCAAACATGGAGTAGTACGTGTCGTGGCACATAACTGACACTGAAGAACCTGTGTCGATCAAAAACCGCATGCGCCTTTCTTCAACGGTCAGCGTAACATATATTCCAGTTTTCGTCTCCTCCCGGGTGTGAAGTTGTAGCACCGTTGGATTTGTGTCGAAGATTTCTGCCTCTCCAGGGGACTGCGATGACGTCAATTGTCGAAGAGATTTTGTAGATCGACATACAGGAGCAAAATGTCCTACCTTCCCGCAGGAGAGACATTTCTGGCTTCGTGCTTTACACGATGGGAATTAGCGAGGTGAAAGGAAGACCCGCAACGATAGCAGTGAGATCCTGCTTGAGTGTGCGGTGGCTTCAACGGTCCAGTCTTCTGTCGGTTGCTGACGGATTTCTTCGTGCTTTTGTTGAAAAGACGTTGAACTGTATTTTCAGTAGTATTCGCGAACTCTCTTACGTCTCGGTGAACTTGTTCCAGCTTGCGTGCAATCTGTACTGTTCTCGCCAAAGTAAGCGACGGTCCTTCCAGAAGTAGACGATCACGTAAGTGCGGAATGTTTGTAGACTCAACGATTTGGTCACGAATCATAAGATCCGAAGTCGATCCGAAATCGCAGGTATTTGCAAGTTTCCGACGTGCAATGACAAAATCATCAAGAGATTCGCCGTATTGATGGCCACGCTGGCGGAAACAATGACGTTCGGCGATAGGGTTAGCTGCAACTGCGTAGTGCAAATCCAACTTCTGCAGAGCACTATTGTACGCATCAGTTTGTGAAGAACCAGGAGCTTCTGAATCTGCTGAAGGCGAAGGTAGTAAGTCGAAAAGTCGTTGACCTTCAGTGCCTAGGCAATGATACAGGATTGCCGCCTTGCGGACTACTGCTGCGGACTCAAAACCAGCGGCGAGCACGTACTTTTCGAACGTCTTCCGCCATGACTGCCATGGCATTGCTGGCCTCCCAGGCGTGGACAGAAAGAAAGGCGGTGGAGGTAAACCGGACATGGTGCGACCGAGGTCAAGAGAAATAGTATTAGGTTCTCACGAGGCTCGTCGCCAAAAATTAATGTGGTGTCTCCACCTGTATCTCAGAGCGGAAGATACTATGTCCGATCTCCTGTAAGCCTGTTCCCAAAAGAAGACTTCCTCGTCTTCCACTTTATTCACGTGCCCCCCATGATGTGGCTACATCATCTTCCTCTCACTACACCACACTGGGCCTTGGTGTACATGGCCGTGCGAGTGCGAGGCCGCACCCCGATGATGATGATGATGATGATATCTTTATTAACGTGCCCAAGAACAGCCAAAGCCTTGATATTAGCGCACGTAGACGGCGCAGTACTTATACACACATGAACACATATACAGGGTGTTTCAGTTAAATCCCCGGGCTAAAGATTTCGCTATACGGTGCACCAATCGAATAACTTTCTTTTTAGAAGTATCTGTCTGATGTCGCCTACAAGCTGTGCACAGCATCTGTTACTCAGAAACCAAGGGAAGAAAGCAATAAGGACGTCCCCGAGACCAATCATTTGAAGTTTGCGAAGTAAAATAGTATGGTCAATCATATCAAATGGTTTAGAAATGTCGAAATAAATAGAATCTACTTGTCCTCATGCTGAGACACAAGGTGTCAAAACGGACATAAACGATACAAGATTGGTGCACACTAAATTTCAAAACACCCTTTTTGGTGTAATTCGGCGGTATCATAACTGACTCCCTTTTTGGTGTATATCAACACCCTTTGGAAAAGTTACACCCCACAGAAAAGGTGTATTCCTTACACCCAAATTGGTGTATTTCAACGGTATCATAACTGACTCCCTTTTTGGTGTAATCCTACACCCAGTGGAATCTGTACACCCTTCTGGAAAGGGTGTAAATGGAGTGCACCATGTGTCGTATATGAGACACGGCGAAATGAAGTCCGCGAACGCGTCTGAGGAATGTCTGAAGATGCCATGGCTGGGCTTTGGAATCCCAGCAATCTAATTCCAGCAACCACTGTAGGCCAAACTGATACAGATACATAAATGATACGGATGATACAGATGAATACATATAACTAAATAAAATAAAATAAAATAAAAATAATAAAAATGAAATTAATAAATACAGATATTAGTACAAATTTTGTTCACTTGAACATACAGTTCTTCATGGTTTCGTGTTTGTTAGTGCAGTATGTACCCTTGTATTCGTTATGCAAATGCTCCATTCCTCTGTTCTGTGAATACACAACTTTTTGCTCTGCCAATCCTTTATCGTAATTCTTTTTTGCTGAATATGCACTGCACTTGCTTACCACACTGTATTGGGATGACATCTGACATAATGTCCACAAAAACATTGGGCAGGACAAGTATTTGTTACTTTATGGTATTAGTTAATGATGAAGTCATGCCGTAAATATTAGATACTGACAGCACAAGAAAGTAATTCGTTATTCGCCACATATCCATTCATTGCCTTTTCTTAAGAAAATGTCAAACTGGAACACATGTTTCACCCACTGTGGATATCCCCCAAATAAAAGTCTCATTAGTATATATGTTGTTCATTTACACCATATTTACACCAAAATGTGATAACACGTTGGAAAGAGGGTGTTTCGAAACACTAACACCCCATTAACACCACTTCTGGCGACTGTTTTTTCCATAGAAGGTGTAATAGGGGAGTATATGCAATGTTACACCCTAATTACACCTCAAATACACCAAAAAAGGTGTTTTGAAATTTACAGTGTGATAGTGGATCTGCCTGGCATGAAACCGTGTTGTTGCTCGCTTATCTGTAACTTGAGAAAAGGGAACTGCGACCATACACTCTTAGAATAAAGGGTGGAGCAGTTCCACATCTTAGGCGGTAATAGTTGTCGCATATGTTGTGCCTAAAAGGTTGCAACGTTCTACCTGCTGCCTACGAATGAGAGGGTTACCTCTTCAGATTCGGTGAGCGATGGCAGCGTATGCCTTTTTGTAGCAGTTTGGATATATGATAATTGCTCTTACCTTTTTCATCCTTTATGGGACGATATGTTGACATAGATGGTAACTATAGAAGTTACCACATTTTCACACTTTTTTTTTCCTTAGACCTTCTCTGTACACATCTATCTTTGTAGCCCTTTCTCAATTTCTCATAGTAAATTTCCCATGTTTTCCCTCATAACCAGTCCAATTGCAGTCATTCGTGCGGGCTGAGGGCTTTTGCAGACCGCTACTATTTCACTGTAGCTCACATCTTTGCAGGTTGTCGGTGTATCACTCAGGAGATGATCTACATCCTCTGCGAAGAAAAGATAATATGTTCATGGCTAAATGTCTTCCCTATACTCTTTTGCGTTCTACTGAAGCGCTTAAAAAGGGTTTGTTTACCGGAATAAAGGGGATGTTGAGGGCGTCCCGGATCTGCCCAAATACCTCTGAAAACGCGCACAGTAAACTGACACAGCAGTTTGACACATTCAAAGGATCGCCGTACTTGTGGACTGGTACGACGACCGAAGTTTTTCAACAGCTGGGAAACACAGAGTCACATAGAGAAAGGTTTAATACATAAACGAGGGCGGAGGCAAGGAGGTCAGCATAGGCTTTAACGAATACTGCAGTAATTTTGTCGACCCCTGGGGTCGAAGTAGGTTTAGCGTCCGAGTAGTTGCGATAACTTCCTCGCGGGACACCGCTATATACAACAAGGTTATAAGACGCGTTCGACACGGAGCTCGAAATCGCGTGGTATAATGGCTGTGCTTTGCTGTATTTATATAGTGAAGAAAAATGTGTAGCGAAGAGCTGAGCCATCGAGGTTGGATTAGAAGATATCACTGTTAGTGTTTAAAGCACATAGATTGTTTAGAAAGACCCACGTGTTTCCAAAATTGTTTAGGCTGCTGTGTTTCCGGTAGGGAGAGTCCCATTAGCGGGTCTTATTTGCTTAATGATTTTCTACTGGTATTGTTACATCATGTCTGAAATTAAAATATCTCCATCAATCTTGTATGATCTTCACATAAGTTTCCTCTGCTGTGACGCGCATTGTCTGCAATGTTATCGGTACAAAAGGACGCTATTTAAGAAATCACAGCACCCAGCACTGTACGGAAGTCAATTTGCAAAGTGCGTATTGTTCTGTCATTTCCACTGTGTGTGTCCTCCACGATTGCGCCACGGGCTCCTATGGTACATGCACGGACATTGAGGGCTGGTCATACGAGCTACCACCAGCCAGGCATGGCAGAGACAGCGATGGCTGTGCAAGGACTAGACATAAGGATCACCATGGTGCACCGGCAAGGAATGATCAAGCAAGTTTTGGCACCTTGGTTTCACATGCTAGGAGGTAGCCTATTTGAAACCTGGGGATGAATCTTTATTCATCCATCGAGTGTAGTGTATGACGGTTTGCGTAAGGTCATGGTTATACACGTAGAATGGAAAAGCAGTATACAGCCTAGCAGTTGCAGTAGCATTCGGGTTGAGGTGGGTCGTTGTTGTTGATCTCTCTGCCTCCTTGATGACGTCATGCTGTCAGGAGTACGATGAAAATTTAGAAGCTGGATGAAGGCTTCGTTAGTGACGTTGCCGATTGCAATCGTAAACTGTGTGTGAAATAGCATGCGACGTTAAGCTTAGATCAAAAGAGTGAAATACTGACACTAGCACTACCGTAGCATCCAATGAGCAGGCGTTCTATTGAAAATCGGTTGCACTCTAAAAGCGGCTTCAAGCAGATGGCTTTGACCTTGCAGCTACAAATGGTTGCAGCTGGTCATGGTACGCCGCACGTTTTTTTGATTCGCAGTCGTGAGACTGGTGCTAAATATGGCATCCGAGGGAAGTGTTGGATAAAGTTAGTTGTGTCATGACAATCTTAAATGATGAAGAACAGAAAAGTATAAGAAATTGCTTTACGGGCTATTTCAGGGCTGCTACGACGAAGTCTCCATCCGCCACTTAATCTAAAACGAAAATTCGAAAATCACGCCGTAGTTGGCTGTTAGAACTTTCTGTTCTACACCATTACGAGCGACCAGTTTTATTTATTATCTGCTCGGGTCCTCTGTTTAGAGCCACACGGACCGCCGTGGCGGGCAACCTTTTATTGCCTCTCCTCTCCTCCTTCTCTCTCTATCCTCCTTCTGTCAGGACTCTTGACATTCCAACATGCCCATTTTAAAGGGGTAATAAAATGCGAAACTTCCTTCTCGCGGAATATGAAGGATGCCGTTATCTTGGCACCGACCCAAAGGAAATAGAATTCATATCGATCACGTCGCTCGCCATGTGTGAGCGAAAGAAACAGCCATTTAATATTTCTCGCTCCCTCTCCTTCTCAAGAAGCGCGACAATGCTGGGACGAACTGAATTGGTCTGTTCAAACATTTGTCCCGCGATGGTTGGGCAAAGCGTTTGAGGAGACCAATGAGAGGCATTTCCTCATTGTCGGACTTCTTGAGAAGGAGAGGGAGAGGGAAAGCATCGTTTCTTTCTTTCTTTTTTCTATCGGTCATAAATCAGGAAGAACGCAACCGACGAATCCTATTCCCTTTGTGTTTGTGTCAAGGTAACGTCACCATTCATTTTGCGAAAACACGCAACCGGTTCGGGACTGAGACGGCGTCCTCCTGTGTAGGCTTGGATTGTCTGTAGCCACCACGACTATTACAGTGTGATTAAATAGATGCACCAAATAAGAAAATCTTGAATGGTTGTGATGTGACGATGAGTACGTAGAGGTGATGGAACAAAATTTTATTTCTTCGCTCTGTACAGCAGAATACGATTTCAGAATGTATTTTTTCGAGGTGCACAGTTACAGCGTCCTTATAAAGCGCACTGTAAAAAATAGATATATTTACTGTAAGCGCTCCGCATTTTGTTGGATAACTGACACATTACGAAATTCTTCTGAAAAGCAAGAACAAAACAAAAATTCAACTGTACCTCTGATCTTTGTTGAGATTCGCCGTATGCGTGTTACGATCTTCTCTGCACCTCCGTTCAGGACCGGTTCCATATAGGAATATTCGTTTCAGGGGCAAATTGTAACCAAAGCCTACCTGAAGCGCTGCAGCTACACGTGTGAAATGCCTTATCTTCCAAGATCACAGAAGTCGCAAACACGGAATGAACCCGAATGGACGCCCTGCGCGGTAAGAACTTTCGTGACGAGCACACTGTTAATCTTAAAACAGTATTTTAGGTGTAATTCACACATACCATAATTTACTCCTTTACGAGTGTATGTTAACACCCCTTTCGAGGCCTACACCCTCCCCAAAATGGTGTAATTATACTCCTTTTTTTTGCGTACAGCCTATGTACCATAACTTACTCCTTTCCAGCTGTAAGTGTACACCCCATGCCAACTATACACCCTGCTGAAGAAGGTGTTTTCTGTGATAGATGGAAAAGGCACAGTACACACGAACACAGTGCACTATTATGCATTTTAGTTGCAATGTCTGCGGTGAGAAAATAAAAGCTTCTGCCTACAAATGAGTGAGACAGACCTGTATATCAGAAGACGGTGCACAACTTGTCGTCCATATAGCTCTTATAGCCGTTATAATTTTGATGAAATGACTGACACAGGCATCACAGAAAACAGTATTCTATTCTGCAGACAATGTTTTGAATACCTTACATCAAATTATATTCAGCTCCTTGTGACTGTTCTTAACTGAGCGTGCGCCCGATTGGTGCGCGGCGGTCACGTGGTGTAGGCACTCCGATGCGCACGTGTCTGTCTGTATGGAGAGCGAAGGGACGGCTCTCGCTCGTCGTTTCTTGGTTTCTTCCGATCGGCCGTCAAAGATGTGGAGTTTCGCTTTATCAAAAGTCATTCATGATGTAGTTCTTAGCTAGGCTGTGGTATTGCGACTAGAAAGCTTTCATCGGTTGGTTGGGCCGGTTTGGGGCCCGTAACTTCCGCGAACGGAGCCGAGAAATGAACGACCTCACTTTTTATCGGACATCGTTTGAAACTCTGAGTGATCAATGCCAACGCTAACCCAAACACAAACTCTGTCGGACAGCCCCAGATGGCTAAGTGACTAAGCTTCCCCACGAGTTCCTTACCGCTCAGCGAAATTTGTTACCGCTTTCCCATGTGGCTTTTCTGGTGATTTTGTTCTGCCTTCCCTTTTTCTGGGATCGAGGAACAACAACTTTCTGGACGCTTAACCACATACGTGCGTATACCACTCACTTCTGAGAAACCCGTGCAAACCTGCCCTCTTGCGAAAAGAACTACACCAACTGTATCTGGCGAGAACTTCCAAGTAACTTCACTCGTACTTCAAAGTAACGACTTACTCTCTTGCGCATTTCGTACATAACTCGGTACTTTTCAAAGTTTGGTATTTAGCACTACGCAAAGCATTCTGGAAAGCATTTTAAGTTGCCAGGTATAGAGTTTTGAAAGCACTTCATCATCAGAATATATACGTTGTTGTTGTTGAAAGCAAGGTAACAAGTTTCGCTGAGCGAGAGGAAACTCGTGGGGAAGCAACACCAAGCACTGTCTTAGGTTGGTTTAGTGATAGGTTAGGTTAGGCTAGTGCGGCTTTCGCAGCTAACTTCGCCATCCATAGAAATGGATTTGGAGAGGAAAGGCAAGCTGCCACAGTCGCTCTAACCTAACCTATTACTAAACCAACCTATGACAGTGCTTCCCCAAGAGTCTTGCGAAACTTGTTTCCGTGCTAAGACATCATAAACTGGTTGGTTTAGGTTAGTTTGGTATGGCTGTGGCAGCTTGCCTTCCCAATTCCGTTTTTGATAATGAGATGAAGCCAACTTTCAAATGGTAACGCCTAGCAAAGGAATGTTCGACAGAGTTTGTGTTTGAGTTAGCGTAGGCAGGGATCACTCAGACCATGTCCGATAAAAAAGGAGGTCTCATCGGCTCCGTTCGCGGAAGTACGGGCCCCAACACGGACCACCCAACCAATGGAAGCTTTCTTGTCTTAGTCGTAATACCACAGTCCAGTTACGAATCGCATGTTACAGAGATGTAAACAACAAGATTTGGCCGAGGCAGTCCACACTTAGGGAAGACACAAACAAGTAAGCATCATACGCCCGGAAATTAACGAATGCAACAACTCAGGGAAAAGAGGCGCTGAACCGAACCTGGGTCTTCTGATTTCCGGTCAGATATGCTACCATGCACTACACCACACCAGCACGCCGTTTCCCATGAGCCACTGAGTGCCGCAAGTAAATCAGAAGACCCAGGTTCGATTCCTGGCGTCAGCGCCTCTTTTCCCTGAGTTGTTGCATTCGTTACAGAGATACTCCACATCTTTAACTGCCGACCGGAAGAAGTGACGTGACAGAGCCGTCCCTTCGCCCTCCATACAGAGAGACACGCGCATCGGAGCGCCTGCAGCACGTGACCGGCACGCAACCAATGATGCGCGCGCTCCCGTAAGAACACTCAAAACCAGCACCCTTCCGGGTCCCGGAAGAGTCACAGCGTTTTTAAATTGTACCTCACGATTCAAGAAATATATACGGCGCACCTGATAGAATATGAGATACGACACGGTCTGTTGCATGAGGTACACATACGATACGATGCCCCTTCGCCACTGAATGGAGGAAGCATATGCACGGACGCGAGAGACCAGACATACTTCAAACATTGTCAGGTCTCATTCGCCCGTGCCATTCCGAGCTTCCAACCTGACGTGGAAAAGGGAACCGTGCCGTCTACGAAGTTCAATTTGCAAGAGTTCCACGACGCGCATAAACAGAGAGACACGAAATGAGGCACAGAGCAATTTATTTTAAAAATACATACCTTGAAAGTGGTATCCAGGTTGACACAATCACCCAAAACATCCCGTGCACACTGTCGGGAAGTGTTTCACACGCACACATGTTTCCATGTCGCAAGGTATCGCACAACGGACAGACGATGACTCGGTGCAGTCCGCGTTTGGTCTCGTGATCATGCTACGATGAATCTCGGTACATTTGAAGATCCAATGGAATTGCGGCATGAAGAAATCCAAGTCTGAAATGAGGTGTCTGTGGTGTCGGTAGGAAGGAATTAACTACCTTGGTAAGAACGGATCAAACTTTCATGGAGCCTGCATGACGCGACCGTCCAGGAGATCAACTTCTTTCTTTTTAATTTTCGATAACAGTCGTGCAGACCATCTGGTCCGCATGCTCATGCCGACATGGCCGTAACAACACAACATATTCTCCCCCCCCCCCCCTACAGAAAGTCCTTGTGAAATGCCCAACGCAAATGTATACTCATACCCGACAATTAAATGTGAATGTTTATGGCCGACGGGGCCCCCGTATCTCTTGGGAGGACGTCTTTCTCTCGGAGGCAGCAGACGTTTCTGGTGTCCTGCACCTTCCTTCGGAGGCAAACGTGATCCTGCTCCTGGCACATCAGTTGGCGCACCGATGCCAGTAGCAGGGGGGAAAGCTTGTGATGCCGCTTCTTGATTGGCATCGTGTTGTGACTGGGATACATGCACATCCGAGGCATCCATACCACTAGTAATATAGGTGGGATAATGCAGCATGAAGAACTCCGTGGAAGGTGTGGGGTTGCTGCTGGCTGGTTGAATACCCGCTGGTGCGAACTTTGATGCGTTCCATGTGTTGCCGTCGGCTAGTTGGAACGAGTACCTCCCTCTTTGTCGGATGATTTTGAGTGGCTTGGTGAACGACGGCATTCCTTTTGGAGTGAATCCTGGTTTCCGTACCCGAACGTAATCTCCTACTTGATATTTTGGGACTTTGGCACTACGTTTCTGGTCCGTGTAGGTCTTGCTCTGTTGCTGATGCTTGCGCACCCGTTCACGTAGATTGGTCATTGCTGCAGCAGGATCATCCTCAGGTAAAGACGACGGTATCCTTACGACGTCCAGTCGTGTCCGTGGTTTCCTGCCATGTAAAAGTTCGGCGGGTGATCTTCCGGTGGTTGCATGAGGGGTACATCTGTACAGTCCCAGGTACTCGGTGACGGTTTGCCGTAGTGGTCTTCCTTCCAAGAACGTAGCTTGAACATAGTTTTTCAGAACTCTATTAAACCTTTCAACAAGCTCGTTTGCACGTGGATAATACAGAGATGAAAATGAATGTTGAATGCCTCTGTCCCTGAGGAGCTGTTCAAACTGATGTGAAATGAACTGAGGTCCGTGATCGGACACCAAATTGTCCGGATAGCCTTCTCGTGCAAACACTGATCTGAGGAAGTCCAAAATTGTTGATGCTGTCACATTCGCACAGAACTTGGCCTCTGGCCATTTAGAAAAATAGTCCACCATCACGATGGCGTACCTGCAGTCAGGAGGAGCTTTTTCAAAAGTGCCCATTATGTCCACGGCTGCCTTCTCCCAACACCTGCTCGGAAACTGAATGGGTTGCAGTGGCGTATCAGCCGTCTTCGCACTTTTATCGGCGTCTTGACAAATATTACACGACTTGACAGCATTCTCAACTTGTTTATCCATCTGTGGCCACCAGTATTTCTCCCTTAAACGCTGCTTGGTGCGCACGATGCCTGGATGCGATTCATGGGCTAGCTGTATGAGATGTCCCGTCAACGCTGGTGGTACCACTATGCGATTTCCACGTATTAGCAGGTCTTCGAATACCGTGAGTTCCTCTTGAACTTCCACTCGAAAAAATGGCTGACGACTCGGCACCAAGTCTTGCTTTAAAGGGACTATCAAATTTTCCGAACCCCCATACTTTTTTTTCGATGGAAACTATTCTTCCCGCAGAGAAACTAATATGCCACAAATTTTTCCGGACGAAATCGCTCCACTCTGCGAGGAGCGCGCACTGGAAATGTCTCTTCCGCGTTCCTCCTCTCCCGCGCATATTTCCCTGCCGATGGTGTAACTGTACGGACCGCTCTTCGGTTCCCCGTTACGTCACCGGTGTTGCACAGTGGCAAGTAATGCCGCGAGCTCGCGCTGTGGCTGCCACCACTGCCGAAATCTGCCGATCGCGCGAAAGCTGCTGTCATGGAGATTTCCACTCCCGATGAACGCATACGCGGGATCTTACGGCGCATGCTCCTAGCGGGATTCCTCGGCTCGGCAACACGTCACGATGACGTGTTGCTGAGCCGGCCGTGGTCGCGTCAAGTTACCCGTTGTGTCTCCGCTCGGCAGCTCGTCACGGCGCGGCGCCAGCTGTCCTCCCTTCGCCGCTCCGTTTAAATACGCTCCCGAGAAATCCGCTCGCGCGACGAAAGTAAAATTTCGGTTCTAGACTCAGAAAAATGTCTTTTTTCGAACGAAACGAAGAAAAAATCGTTTCATAGTCCCTTTAACGGCCGTCCTTACATCACGAACTCCATGACTTATTTCAAGATCGGATCATTCCGTGATGCTACTTGAAGGTCTGTCTTCGCAACAGGCGTTCCGATTTGGCCAACAAAGTCGAATTCCTGATTAAGCTCTTCAGTCTAGGCATCGTGTGACAGAGGCAAACACGACAGCGCACCTGCTATTTTGTTGTCGGCACCCCGGGAGTACTCGACTGTGAAATTGTAACGAAGAAGACGCTCTGTCCACCTACTACGTCGCAGTGGACGTCTTCCTGTGCCGCGTGCCGATAGCAATGTCACCAAGGCTTGGTGATCTGTGCGAATAAGAAAAAGACGACCACAAAGGTAGACGTGCCAGTGCTCACATGCCCATAGGCATACCAGCGCTTATCGTTCCGCTACAGCATACTTGCGCTCTTGCGAAGAAAGGGTGCGTGAAGCAAAAGCAACTGTCCGATACACATTGCCTCGCACTTGTTGCAGAACAGTTCCTAACCCGTACGAAGAAGCGTCTGTCGTGACGATTACTGGTAGTGTAGGGTCGAACGGGTGGACGACACGGTCTTCTCTGAAGAGTGACTTCACAGCATTGATACTGTCATTGACAATGTCTGTCCACAGGAAGGGTTGATCTTTTCGTAGTAGGGCACGCATAGGATTGGGACGAACCTTGAGTAAAACCCTACATGTCCCAAAAACGAACGTAAGGTAGCAACATCCTTTGGTGCTGGTGCATGTGTTATTGCTTCCACTTGAGAACGAAGCGGACGTAATCCATCAGTGCTTACGTGGTGCCCTAAGAATTCCAGCTCCTGTGTCTCGAACACACATTTTGCATTGAGCCTCGATCCGGTTGAGCGAATGACGGTGATCATTCTTCGAAGATTTTCTTGATGTTCAGCTTTGTGTCTCCCAAACACAATGATGTCGTCGATGTAACATAATACTCCGGAGCAATCCTTCAGTATCAGAAACATCATTCTTTGAAATATGGCGGGCGCAGATGAAAGTCCGAAGCAGACCCGTTTGAATCTGTAGAGTCCGTCATGGGTAATAAATGTGGTCAAGCTCCTACTTTCAGGATGCAGACGGACTTGATGGTATGCTGACCTTAAATCGATTCGAGAGAAGTACTGAGCTCCTGCTCACGCATTCAGCAGCTCTTCTGTATGTGGAAGAGGGAACAGGTCTGGTATGATGGCTTTGTGCACCTCACGAAGGTCCACACAAAGGCGAATCTTTCCATCCTTTTTTTGGATTACTACAATGGGGGAAATCCATTCTGACGCCTCAACCCGTTCTCTTGTGTCTTCCTTTTCAAGACGACGCCGCTCTTTCGACAGAGTCGCGAACTGCCAATGGAAGTCGACGTAGCTTAGCAGTTACGGGTGGAACATCTAGACGAACTTTCACCTTGTGGGTAAATCCATTAGCCAAACCCAGCTCTGTTGAAAACAGCTCTGAGAAGTCCTGTGCAAGTGAGTCTGGTAGCATTGATGAAGCGAAGGACGTTTCATAGCAGCTGAGTGTCCCGCCTTCAATGTGTATGCCGAGTCCTTAGATGGCGTCAAGTCCCAATAACGTTGTTCCTCTGGGAACTACGAAAAAGCGAACAGCATGGTGCCTCTTCGTAAGTGACGGCAGCCTCGAAGCACCCCTTTACGTCAATCTTCCGTCTTGAATAATCCACTAATACAGTACGTCGTGGAACCAGAGTGAAATGTCTCCTGACGAGATCTTCTTGCAGAATGGATACTGACGATCCCGTACTGACTGAGGCGTAGTGACCAACCTTGCCACAGCTGTTGCAACGCTTGTGGAACGCTGGACAATTCGAAGCATTTGCGAGATGCTGCGTTGACCCACACCAATAGCAGCGTAGCCTTTGCGCTCCGTTGAGAGTTCTGGGAATGATGCAGCTGGCACGTTTGTCCTTTACCTTGACGCCCTCGGGTCTTCGACGCCGGAGCGTTGCCGATGGCTTGAACGACATCACCATGTACGAAGGACTGGGTTTCGTCCGATACTCCTTGACAATGCTTGGCGATGTCCACGGCACGAGAAAACGTTAAAGCCGATCCGTCAAGGAGAAGCTTCCCATGTATTTGCTGCGAAGATACTCCTTGTACAAATTGGTTTCGCAAGTTGTCTTCAGTTTGGGCACCAAAATTGCATGAAGCGGATGACTCCCGTAAGGCCAAAACAAAATCGTCAATGCTGTCGCAAGGCAGCTGAGTTCTTCTCCTGAAGTTGTGGCGTTCCGTCACCACGTTGACGGTGGTAGCGAAGTAAGCATCTAAAGTACGTAGGGCCGTTTCGTACTCGTCAGGGACAGCGTCACTGTACCTGACACGGCATTTGTAGACGGTGTTGCACCGGCTTCACGTGATGCAGTTTGCGTAGCTTCGTGTACTACTTCTGGAAGCGTATTGTAAATTCGAAGGCCTTCTATCCTTAAGCAATGTAGAAGGATTTGCTTCTTCCTTTTTGATGTGAATTCCCCAGCTCCTGAGCCTCCAAAGAAATTGCAGAAAAGTTGTCTACATTGCGTCCATGGAACGTTAGGCTTGCCGGGAGTGGATAAGCACGTGGGCGGAGGCGTAATACCGCCGAAGCTCATGATGAACCTTCAACGTGGTGCAGTTCCTTTTCTTCGGTGAGCACTCTTCGAAGATTTTCTTGATATTCAGCTTTGTGCCTCCCAAACACAACAGTGTTCAATCACAGATTAGCCATGCTCGAACAGTAAGTTGGTTCAGCAGCTTACCTACCCACAAATCGAAGCCTACAAAATCGAGACTGAAATTAGCAGAAGCAACAGCAGCCACGAACTTATTTTTGTACATGCCTACATGGATGGGACGCAAGCGAAGGCTGCAGCCGCTGTTCAATGGCAAATATACAGGACAACAAGATGTGGATAAATGTACCTGCAGCGCAATCACACGCTTAGTGAAAGCTGACAAACGACCAAAAACAAAACTATCAGCTTACCCGTTATCGCACCCTCCTTTGTTCTTCATAGAGCACTGCACGGGCCCGGGCTTATCCGAAAGGCCGACCCCGGCCCGGCCCGTGGGCGTTTTTAGGCGGGCCTGGGCTGGGCTCGGGTTTCAGCCACCGGGCCCGCGCCGGATACGGGCTTGACAACGCAGGACATGGTCGGGCATGTAGCGAACATATTTCACGAGGTTGGACAGCTCAATTTTCACGTTACTTTTTTTTTCCCATTGGGTATGGGATATCAGGTATTCTCATCTGAGAACTACCACGTTTTTACATGTGGTCATGCGTATTTCGTGAATGGGTCTGGATTTCACGCGTGCACTCACACACATTTGGGGACGATTGGTGTGGCGGGCGCGCTGAGGGTCGTGCACGAGTGTCAGTTAGGTTAGGTGTTGGGACATATTTCGTTCTCGCGAGGGTCCGGCACGAGGGTCAGTGAGGTTAAGTGTTCTGACATATTTCGTGTTTATGAGAGTCCGGCAAGAGGGTCGGTTAGGTTAGGTGTTCTGGCATATATTTCGTTCGCGTGAGAGTTCAAGAAAGTAACACCGGAGCATGTGCAATAGAGCGCCGATGAGTCTCTCTTGAATCGCAATGTACAAACGCCAACGCGCCGCTGCGCGCTGCAAGCAAGCACCAAGCGCAGAGCGGCTTGCCGGCAGAGAAACACAGCCGCTGATGCGTCCGAGTGTACCTCCTGACTCTCCACCAATTAGCTGCGTCCTTTTCCTTGCTGCGCTGTGCTCTTTAGTAAATGTAAATACGCCTCCGAACCTCCGAGAACAGATAGAGCAGAGGCGGGCTGGGACGGGGCTTGAGCATGGAAACAGTCGGGTACGAGCCGTAGCAGCCGGGCCTGGGCCGGCCACGGGCATGGAAATTAGGCCCGTGCAGTGCTCTAGTTCTTCATCCAGCGAGCACCGTTGGAAGTTTGGAACGCCTGTCAGAACTCGCAATCTTATTACCGCAATATCGCAATCTGAATTACGCAACTTTGGGGTGATATCAGCGGCGATGGCTCTACCGTGGCGAGGCAAGGCGAGGTATGCGCGGAGTGGGTTTGTGCGGTACGGCATGCTTGAAGGCAGGGATATTCCCAGGATTTTTGTCTCGGGCGTACGGGTGGGTATGTTTGTGTTCCGTAGGGGCGGGGGCCACCCATATTTGCAGCTTTTCATGCTTTTTTGGCCCTTCTGGCAGAAAATTTAGAGGGCTATTGCAAGATTTTTGTGCGTGTCCTCAAAGCCGTAGCGGCGGGGGTGCGAGAGGGGCAGCTGCCCCGGGCACCCTCGCCAGAAAGGACGCCGAACAGCAGGCTCTGGCAGGTTGATTGTACCCGCTGTAGTGTACCCGCTGTCTAGCGGTGTTCGCTTCTGTGTAACGCTTCTGTACCTCATCCCACGGATCTCCGTGTCTTTGGAGACGTACACAAGATGTACAGAACGGACCTCACATTTAGTGTGAGGACTTCAAACGTCCAGCCCAATTCGATTCTCAACTTGAACAAAGCTAATTGAACTGTTACATGACATTTTCGGACAGCGCTCCCCTGACATTGAAAAGCGAATCTCTGTCCCTGCACTCTAAATCGTTTTACACCTTAAAGGGTGTAAATCAAAATGTTCATGGCGCACACCTTTTAAGGTGTATTTTAACACCCTCATGGCAATTGTGGTGTAAAGGGTGTAACGCCGAATAAAACTGCTGGGTCCATGGCAATATGCTGGTAACTGTGTATTCACAATTACCAACATATTACATATAATCACATTGAGGTACATTTATGTATGTACATCAAGGTGATTAAATATGTGTGTAAACATGCACAGCCGACATACAGAAAATCATGTATGGCGTGGCAGCTGTGCATGGCAATGAAGCATGGCAGCTGTATATAGCTTTTCGTGAGATTGTAGACCTTTTCATGAGCAGGCACCTCCCCCATATGCGTGTTCATGGCCTAGAACGTTGCATTTATTGGTTTCTTCAAGGCTGTTTGGTCCTCTCCTAGCTGTATGGTATATACGTTTAAAAAGAAAACACCAGTATTTTAAACATGTTGCTAGAAAAACTCGACATTTTAAGAACATAACCCTTTCATTAGCAAGAAGACATCAATTTTATCAAATGTATGTGTGGTCGCAGCCCTTCATCAGAAATGCCACATCTACTGATGGTTCCAAGGAGATACTACTTCAACATGCCCCCAAAACAATTCAGAGTTACATTCATGACCGTGATATTCACGCAGAATCTATGGTCTATGTGAAAAGTGCAGTTGATAATGATAACACATTTGCTGTTGGCTGTGTTGTTGCTAAAGAATCTTCCGAGGAGGACGTACCCGTGTTCGTTGAGATTACAGTTGAGTATGATGAGCACTATCATGTATTTGTTCTGTCTTGCAATGAGGAGCAACGTGTTTTAAGAAATTTAAGCACTATCTCAGCAGATCTTCTAAATCTGCATACATTACTATATGGTAGACGTGTTGTAAATCTACGCCATGCACTTTTGTAATGTAACTTCCCGTTCCCTGTTGTATATATTTACTTTTGTTCATGTGAACGAAAATAAACATACTCCTCCCTACACCCAGGCGACACACTTATCACCATATTTCACCTGAGGGTGTAGTACACCATTGTTACACCCTCAGGAACTTCCAAAACAAAGTTGTAGGGTGTGAAAGGGGTGTGATCTTTGTTGATACACCTATTTTACACCTTTAAAGGTGTGAAACGATTTAGAGTGTGTGGTTGACACAACTCTGACTAGAATAACTACAATCAATAAATAAAAGAGCACAGAAATATCCCCTTCTTTAGCTTATTGAGACCAAAGAGAACCATCTATGGAAGGATACAATAAAAGGGTAAAACAGAGTAAATATCTCTCTCTGTGGAGCTCTTAAGCTTACTAAAAAGTGCACAAGAAAGGCGTCTGTATCTTATGAGCCCACGTCAGGCACTGATTTAATTATCTCGATTGCTCAGTTGTGTTCTTAGGTCCAGTTTTCAACTTTTCATGACATCAAATGGAAATTTGTATGTTTTGGACATGAGGTACTGCATGAAACAGTGAGCAGTAAACAAACTTCTTGCAGCCATGCATATGCGTTCCTTAATTCCCATCCTGTTTTTTCCTTACGGAAGAAAACAAAGGGCAGCCAACATGTAAACTGGACATTGTGTCTACTGGAAACACCATTTTTACACCACATGGTTCTAAATATGGTGGAAAGGGAGAGTTATTTTGCTCTAACGCGAATTTTACACCCCAGATGAGAAACATTGTTTCCACAAATGGTGTAATTGAGGAGGTTTGAAACGGTTACACCCTGATTACACCCAAATTACACAAAAAAATGTGTTTTGAAATTAACAGTGCACGTCTTAGTAATCGGAGTAGATGTACACGCAAGGCGTGTCCGCCTATTTCTGTGTCGATATGCTGCACGTGCATGAGGTTCTTTTGACTTGCACCTGAAATATCCAACACACCGGGCTGGAAGCAATGCCCACCAGCTTCGGTGGCGCAGCGGTAACGCGTGCGCTTGGAGACTGGGAGGTCCGCGGTTCGAATCCGCGGGCCGGCTGTGCCGTCTGGGGTTTTCCTGGGTTTCCCTCAGATGTGTAATAGGCGTATGCCGGCAGAGTTCCCCTGAAGCCGGCCCATGGACGCAGCTATCCTCCCCCCGAGCGGATTCCGCTCGGTCTTCCACTTCACCCTTTCCTCTCCTCCTCTCCAGCACCTTTCCCTTCCCGAGAAACATGCCGCCTAATCAGGCAGGCAGACCTCTCGGGTTCCTCCCAACGACACTCCTCCTCCTCCTCCTCCGGAAGCAATGCTTACTTCCCCTTCGACCTGGATCGAACCAGCGATCGTGAGCTAAGGAAAGAAGCCAACACGTTACAGACCGAGCTACCGAGGACGGCGCACATGTTCGCCTTGACGGTTGCAAAAGCTACAAAAGAGAGGTTTCGTTGTACAAGATAAAGATGACATCTTTCACAGCAATTTCACCTGACGATACCGCGCCATTCTCGTGTCACTTATATACCTCATACGCAAATGCCTCTCCCGACAGCATTGCATACGTATTAGTGCGACAATAGTGCGATAATAGGAGGCCACTGTCATGAGTAAGTCCCGGGAGATCATGCAAAATGAATATTTTTAGAATGCGTTCTAGATGATATTCTAATATATATCCACACATTACCGCTCACTACAACATAAAAATGCAATGTTTCGTGTCTCATATAATTGCATATTTGGGCAATTTCTTTCTGATCGTCATATAATACGACATTTGCATATTATACGGCATATCTCGGAGCTTTTTGGTTCCATATTATGTCATATTTCGGCGTTTTCCTTTACGGCTGCCGTTCCCTTTGTTCTCCTACTGCTCACAGGATATTTCAACAAGGAGGTTGTCGGCCCAAAGCCCGTGTTCTTGCTACACATCTAACCTACTGCACTCGCATAGGCTCATTCGTGCTACGTAACAGTGGATTCTGCTTGCACCACTAGCACCCAGAACCAAGTTCTCAAAAGAAAGCCCGCGACATGTAGTCAGTGCGTTCAAGTATTGCAGAGTGTGCGTGCCGTTCTCAGAGCCATAAACATCACAACAAAGACCTGTGTGCACACGGCTTGGATCAGCTATAGGCAGCTAGCTAATTCGCCGGAGTAACATCCAGCGGCACAGAGCATATTTTCGCGGTACATGGCTTTCTTAACTGGCAAAGCAAGAAGTTGTTAATCGTCCCATGTAAAAATGCATGTGCAAGTGTGTGTGCACACTTTTGAAAACGTATGTATATGGCTGTGGTGGCATATAGCAATGATCAACGAGGAATATGTGAGCATGCGCACGTATGCGCGCGGAACGTGCGTTCCAACTGCCAATAAGGAACATGGATTTTCATTTGTAGAACGCTTTTTAGACAATCTACGTATTTAAGCAGTTCCAAGGCACGCAAAAGCTTCTGCAGCAAAATTCCGTGCATCATAATATTTCTGCATATTTCTTGCATATTTTGACGTTCTGCGCAGCATATCTGCATATTTTGGAAGATTTTTGCCCATAAACTCGCGGGCCCTAATCATGACCATGCACAGCAGCGAGAAGACTTTCTCCATAGCGACATTTGGTTCCCGAACTATAATCCACACATATCGAGATAATATCAACAAATTTCACGAAGTACGTACTCCTTCGCCGTTAATGACCAGAGAGGACGCACTTCGAACACGCATTGCACGCATTTTTCACCGCGTTCTATGAACATACGACCTTGAGGAACTGTCACGCAAATTGTCATTTGGGAAGCGCGAATTTCCTGAGAAAGGTAGTTAAAAAAAGTGCAGGCGGTGTCAATCCCGCCAAGCTTCTTTTTACGTGTTTATTGGCTGTCTAGAACCATCTGCGAGCGAGAATACCCAGTCGAATGCGTGAGTCTAAGGCGTGCGTCGAAGAAGACGCATGCCTCACGATTGGGTGATTGATATTACGCGCACTCTGAGAAGTGAGGGTGCGTCGAAATAGCTTGCCGTTGTTGGCTGCACACGAGTGGGCATCGTCACGATTATAGCAAAAAAAAAAAAAAAAAAGAAAGGAGAGAGACAAGAGAGTTTATAAATGAGTGAGGCATAGGCAGGATGAACGATATACTGATGGGACGGAGGTTCACTGTGGATGGGAGGTGCACTAGAGTGGTCTTTTCTTCGCGAGGCCCGTTTCTTGAAGAAAACGCACGAGGTTGCGGGTTTTTGTAAACTCGCAACAGAACTTAACCACAAAGCACGCTTTCAGCCAATGATCATCCCGAATGACATCGTTCTGCCCCCGATTGGATAAAAACTGGAGGCCAACGTTTTTTTTTGGGTCACTTGTGCAGTTATATTAACTGTCCCAAAAGGCGCATGCCCCGCGCTTTCCACAAACTGGGAGCGATAACAATATCATTCTGTCCAATGGTTAGCCCTCACGGTGCTGTGAGGTGTAGTCCTATTTTTAGAGTGTGTACGGGGTGTTTCACCTACACTCTAAAAACAGAGTTTCACCACATAGCACGCTGTGCGCCAACCATTGCCACGGATGATAGGGTTATCGCTTCTGATTCGAGGAGAGAGGGGGGGGGAGTACGCCTTTTTGTGGCAATTTGAATATATGGTAATTGCCACAAAAAGGCGTACGCCTCCCTCTCTCCTCGAATCAAAAGCGATAACCGTATCGTTCGCGGCAGCGATTGGTGCACTACGTGCTATGCGGTGAAGTTCTGTTTTTAGAGTGTACACTCTGAAAAATGAACTTCACCGCATTGCATGCTCCTAGCCAACCATCATCCCGAATGGTATCGTTCTCCCCTGTGATATGTTGAAAACGGGAGACGTAAGCTTTTTTGGAGTCATTATGTACTGCATAAGTGCTACTATAAAACAGGCGTATGCCCCCTGTTTTCAACAAATCAGGGGCGAGAACGATGTCATTCGAGATTATTGCTAGCTAGGAGCGGGCTATGTGGTGAAGTTTATTTTTAAAAGGTCCTGGTGACGACTGTGCTGACTGGGGTTTTTCCTGGGTTTTCCTTAGACGCTGTGAAGCATATGTCGGCACAGTTCCCATAGAAGTCGGCCCAGGACGCACCTTCCCCCAGGGCGTTAGTCGTGACGTTGCCCACATCTGTGAGGCCGACAACGACGGGCTCTTTCAGCACTACCACCACCACCCATTTTGAAGAGTGATGAGCTCGTCAAATGGGTAAAATAGTATTCGAGCTCGTCAAGCTGCTTACAACGTTTTGTCCCAGTTATCCATAGAAATATTCTTAGTGAATAGAAGTTTGATTTATTCGTTGATTAACGACCTACTAACAATGTAAAATATCGATGCATGTAAATCCCGTTTTCACCGGGGACTTGGTGAAGTACTGCTGCTTCCCGGGAAACTACTTGAGGCATGGCTATATAACCTCGAGATGACCGTGGGTGATCCAGCTCACGCCCGTCGTTACGCGTGCACTGAATTCCCACTAGAGGAGGAGAGAAGGATAACGAATGTGTGGTTTGCACAAGATCGCCGAATCGGTACGCTTGTGCGAACAACTAACCACTACACTCTAAAAACTGAACTTCACCGCATAGCACGCTCTGTGCCAACGATTGCCAAGAATGATCGGGTTATCGCTACTGATTCGAGGAAAGAGGGCGGCGTACGCCTTTTTCTGTTAATTATCATCTATCCAAATTGACACGAAAAGGCATAGGCCATCTCTCTCTTCGAATCAGAAGCGATAACCCTATCATTCGTTGTAATGGTTGGCGTAGAGCGTGCTATGCGGTGAAATTCGGTTTTTAGAGTCTAGCTAACGGCTGCCACTCAAGCGCAAAAATCCATTTGTGATTCTAATCCTACGGCTTGCGATGACCTTTCAGAAAGGGCCTTTCGGGAAGAGCCATAGGGAACGTGGATTGTATTATGTCTACGGAAACTGTCAAGGCGGGGAGTGTTATTAATACACAGATGGATCTCTTCATTTAAGTGAGTATGACAAGAAATTTTTTATCACGCAACTATAGGTAATCCGGTGTTACCAGCTTCGTGACGTGTTGAGGCGCCATTGTAGTCACACTAAGTCGAATCAATGTTGATGTACAAGCAAGGAGAGCGCTTCCGGGAAGCTGAAGGGTATATTATTCGAGTACAATAATAAACAAGAATATAAACGAGGTCCAATAAAACTCCAACGTCTCTATGTCAACTCCCTGCGGTCCCCAGGATACATGCGGTGCAAAGCGTACAGAAGTTTCCAGCGGAGGATGTGCTTTGCTCCTCCACTGTGCTGCATGCGAACAACACCTGTCGTGACTGATGAAATCAAGTAAACATAGGCAAATTCATGCTGAAGGTGCAGAGAGACTGCTTCTTGAGTAAGTACTTGGGGCGTTCTAAATGTCACTTCATTGCTCCTTCGAGGAAGCGAGTGACAATCTCGAACGGATAAACAATAGAACTTGTCTCTTACGGCCATATACTATACTCCAAACTTTTGTTTCTTGGAAAAGAGTTGCCTTAAATATATGAAGTGGCCAACAGACACTTCCGTCCTCATTACGCCTAAAGAGAAAGTTCGCTCCCTAGCGTAATACTTCTGTCACACGGGCGGTCTTATTGAAACGAATCGCCACTGAAAAATGTACGTAGCGCCATCAGGTGTACAACGTCACCGTGTCAAGCTGTCGGGGTGCATTGGATCCAACGCTGCCTGAGATCGCCGCGCAACGGAAGTGCTCGAAAAGCGCGTAGTTCTAGTTTCGGCTTATTTGCATAGCGAAATTTGGCATTGTACATTGGCATCAAAGTACGTTTGCTTCACAAGGTGTTTAATAAAGACGGTGGAATTGAATAATGACTGGCTCCAATTCTGCGGTCCCGCATTTCCCAGAAAACTGCAAATTAATAAGTTAATTAATGAATTTTATCTAGTTAGTCGTTCCGTAGTTACAACGCTGTCCTACAGGATGTTCGCATGGCCGTATAACCCGTTCTCTGCGAGATTTTTTAATAAAAATTCTGTAATTAATACAAAATACACCACTAATATATATCGTCCTTCGTGAGAGAGCTAATAAATAAGCTCTTGCACCAATCAGCTCCATCGGTACAGAGTACGTGGCCCTCTCACGTAGATTTCCTGTCGCTCTTTCTATGCTCGAAAAGTGCGTAGTTCTTATTTCGGGTCATTTGCATAGCAAATGACGATGGATAGATAACAAGAGCGATGGATATTTCAACACACGAGCGCGTTTTAGGGTTTTTTTTAAAACAAGGAATGACTTTCAACGAGGAATATATCCGGTTCTGTTATGGTCCTTTTAGCGGAACCCTTTAATTAAACCAGGTGGTGCCACCAGCATCAAGGTCAAGAAAGGAAGGTAAAACTAGAGGCGGGGACACTTCCTGCCCTAGACGCACATGTCGCGCGCGCTTCTTTGCGAAAATCAAGTAGGCAGGACTAAAGCTTAATGTTCACTTTTTTTTTTTACTATTTCTGTTGTGATACTGTGCATAGTTTTGTTGGGTCTGTGGTTATCCATGGAGGACTTCATATTTCTGTAAAAAAAAAGTGAAGTTCGCTCTGCAATTTTCAAAGTTCAATTGAAAAAATAAATTTCCCTCAATTAAAAATTGTCCAAAGCCTTCCTAAATGGCGGCAAAAGGTTCTAGAAGGTAATTGCCGAAAGTCCCACAACCCTCCGGCGAGTACCTCGTCAGTCAGAAATTTTTATCACTTTAGGTGAAACACCCTGTACTTCCACTTTCAAGGTTAAAGGCTGATTCACAATACAGCGTTTACGGCTCCATACGGCGTCTTACGTCTACCATCGTTCCGTCCTGAATGATGTTCCGTTGCAGTCATTCGCTGTCAGCGGACGTAACACGCAAGCACAACCATAAACGCAGCAGTGCGAGTCAGGCTTAAGCTGAAGTCCCACGCATCATTTTGCTTTCAAGGGATTCTTGAGCTGGAGATGACATTTTTGATAACTGATGTTTCGTTTCTTTTCAGCTACTGGTACGGGCTTCACACGGGTTTCTTACTTCTGACCACGGTTTCTGGTATCACGTGTTAAGCATTCTCCCTAGCAAATGCACGTGCTCATTATAAGCATTTCTATGTTATTGGTACTTATAATCTGCTGTCTTCCCAAGCCAGCGTGGGCTCGTTGCGCAGCATGGCTGCGCCGTCTTGCACACCATAAACACAACCATCCACCAGCCATCATACCCCGTGCTGTAATTTTATTATCCTCTGCTCGACCACAATGGCATGGCAATATGCCTACACATATGGTTTAAGAAATTTACGACGACAAATATGTGTGAGGATGAGTCGTGGCAAGTGAATAGTAACGCAATGACTTGGTGCATGCTGCAAACAAAGCAACCAGAAGCTGAAGGTTGGGCAGAGAATAACGACATTCCAGCCTACATGTGGCAATAGGTCACATGGGACTCTTGAAACTGGCTGACTAAATTCATCTGAAGACGGACGCAAAGAAGACTACCCACGTGGGACGGAACTACAGCTTCCCGTACAGCATGGTAGCTACGTGAAATGTTAACACATTTCCGCATCACGCCCTTCATGCACAGGCATTGGTCGGTTATTTGTTCGAACGAAATAAATCGCTGTTGCTGCTGCTGATATGCATCTACTGAGTTTCTTTAGAAGGGGATTTACCTTCTGGTCCTTCGGTTGCAAACCTACATCAGAATCTTTGAACAGAAGGGACCAGGAGAATCATTTATCAGGAGTTCCATTTACTCAGGAAATCTGGAGTAGGATATTAGGGGTGGAAGACATTTTCAAGATAGGGCACGCTCAGATCTAACCCTGGGAACGAGGCTTAGACGGAAGTGAGCACGGTCTCGAACAACTGCGGGGGGGGGGGGGGGAATACCACCCCCCGGAACCCCTCCCCCCCCCCCCAGCGTGGAATATGTACTGATCTAACCTGACGTAACTTCACTAAGAAATTTGCAAATAACAGCGCAATTCATTACTAGCGTACGTGCGACTTCCGGTTGGCCTCGTTCCCAGGGTCAAGATGGCGGCTTGCCCTATCTCGAATATGTGTGATTTTCAGGATATTAGACACTGTCTTAGATTGCTTGTAGAGGTGCACAAGTACGACCCTTGTGCGCGTTGCTGTTGCATAAATAGTTTATAGAAAGAGGAAATATTATTAAGATATACAATCTTTGTTAGTGACATCTCGGAATCGCTTTGACTCTGGGTCATTTCACACGATGCGTCTTTATGAGCACAACTTGCGGACAAACCGGATTATTTCAGGGAGCAACTACCACGTGGCGCACTTATGATGAACTCTCCCTCGAAACCCTGGCAAAGAAGCTCGTGCGCTCTCTCACACACTCTTAAAAATGAACTTCACCGCATAGCAGGCTCCTAGCCAACCATGGCCAAACAGAAACATGGCCTCAATATGAGGGTAACAGCTAAGAAGTGTCAAGTCCACGAGTGATTGGCTGTTTTGGTATGGTATTTTGTTAGTTTGCCTTCTGGTCTCAGAGGTCGTTTTTCTGCCAGGAGAGAACTGTAGAACTGAGCCAAGCGAAAAAGCATCATGGAGCCTGGGAGTGGAGACTTGTCGCTTCCGTGGGCCAAATTTAGTGCGCATATCGAGCCAGTTAGTTGCGATGGGAGAACTTTTACGGTTCGGTGCAAACTATGAGGATCGCAGCGTAGAATCGCTAGATAGGTTCCCGACAAACAAGAGACCGTTCGTGCAGTACAACACGTAAATTGCGTCATCCGCTCTTCCGCTGAACCAGTGTTCAGTATGACTAAAGATGTCCTGTCGCCGCAGCGGGCAGGAGTAACGGATGACAACTTTGAGCATCTACTGCTACTACGCTGTAACAAATCTTATCTTATAGTTTTTGCCTGTCATTCTCATTTCTCCATAGATTTAGTGGCACCCATTTGGGGGATATTCGGGTGTCTACCGCGTACAGGCACCGTGCGACACCTAAACTGTGGCCGCTGCTCCGTCGCGACAGCACCGCCAGTGGCGGTCTTGGGAGTCTCCCACATGTGATACCAGGCCGCCCGTTCTTTGCAGTCTCAAGTGGAACCGTAGCTTGCGTAATTAAAAGGGCTGATTTTCGAAGTGCAAATGGTGTGGAGCCTTTCGGGGCGCGAACGGAGAGAATGGAGAAAAACTGCACAGAAGTAACCACCATATTTATAATACTACTACTAATTATTATTATTATTTATTTTTGATTATATGCCCATAAACAACCCGAAGGTCTGGGAAATGGAGCACCAAACATGAATGAATTCAAAAATACAAACATAAGCATAAATACACATAAATAATGTATGTAATAATATATCTGACAGTGCGGATGAGCTACTACAACTCGCGTCTGTCTGTGTCACAACACCTGTAAGTGCTACGTCGAGGGGATGGCTATTTAATGTCCCGAAATCCCGACTTCGTAGCGAGTACTATACCATAGGTGCCTTTCTCGAACCCCAGTCACTAACTGTAACATCACGTTTTTAACTGAGTATCGTATTCCTTTCGTTCTTTAGGCACATCACTGCGCACATCGCTTCGTCACTGAAATCTACACCGTGCGTCTGTTCTCTTATTCGTAATCCTACATCGCCATAAGGCATTACAGTAGAAGGGAAGTTAGTTATCATAATGCACAATTCAAAAGAAACTGATAACACGACACATATACAACAGTATTCAGCATCACTCCCTCAACAGTGGTTTATAAAATCAGTCAACACTAGGCCGCTCAACTATAAAGCTAGACAAGCGGTTCCACCGTTTTACCGTCAAAGAGGAAAAAAGAAAATATAAAAACAGCTGTCCTCGTATTATATTCACATACCTTTTTAACTTTTATCCATACAAATAAACACGTGTGAGCTAAAATTCGGCTTAATGGTAGTCGGGGGCTCTATTATCAGAATTACACTCTTAAAAATGAACTTCACCACATAGCACGCTCCTAGCCAACCATCATCCCGAATGACAACGTTCTCGCCCCTGATTTGTTGAAAACGGGAGGAGGAGCCTATTTTGTGCCGTCCATAATGGCCACAAAATAGGCTTCTCCTCCCGTTTTCAGCAAATCCGGAGCGAGAACGTTGTCATTCGGGATGATGGTTGGCTAGGAGCGTGCTATGTGGTGAAGTACATTTCTAAGAGTGTACAATAAACACGCTTGGCACTTTGATCATTAATTAGTTTCATAATTACAGCGCACCAATGATGACTGTGTCGGTGCGTTGATCTCGGAAAATGAAAATCTGACGAAATGCGCCTTGACGAGAAGAAAGGTCATTTAAGCCACAGGTATGGGATTTTTGTTAAATGATCAACAGGTAGCTACACTACAATAAACATGCGTAGCACTTTGAATATCTTAATTTTGTTTCATAATTACAGCACGTCAAAGCTGACTCACACGATGACTGCGCCGCCGCGTTGAGCTCGAAAAATGCAAATTTGACGAGTGGCGCCTTGACGGAAAGGTCGTTTAAGCCACAGGTCTTAAATTTATCTTAGATGATCGACAGACACCTACACTATGATAAACATGCGTGGCACCTTAAACATCTGAATTTAATTTGATACATAATTACAGTGCGTCAAATTTGACTCACAATGGTTGCGCCGCTGCGCTGGACTCGAGAGAGGAAAATTTGGCGAGTTGCGCTTTGACAGGGTACAAAGGTCACTTAAAGGGACTCTGACCAGAAGTTCGACAAATCTTTGGTTTCCATCTATTAGGAAGGTATAACATGCCTCCAAGCCACACGCGAAATATTTTGGCTGTGCGCGGCGGCTAAGTGTGCCAAACGGGGAGCTGAAAACCGGCTTCGCTTTTCCTCCTCAACTCGCACAATCGGCGCCGAAATCTAGTCTCTTTGTAGTGCACATCCTCAAATTTCCGTGTGCGTGCCGAAAGCACGAGGTCCACGTTTCATTGGGCGCCCGGACCGGAAGTTCTGTTGCTAGTGGCTTTGTGAGAGCGGCGGCATCCGTCCGGAAAGCGATCTTCAATATGGACGTCGAAGCAAGAAATGCGTAGACTTCGAGCCCGGAACTTTTTTCTGACCTTTCTGCGATCGAGAAGGAAATTGTGCGTGCTTAACAGCTCGGTAGCCTGGTCGCCGGCCTGGGGGCTTAATCGCTTCATCGTCGTTACTGTCGTTACAAGCTAACGAGTGGCGGGAAATTCAAAAAGGTGGGCACGTGACACATTGCGCGTGACGTGTACCACGGCCTTCACGTATCGCGCGAAGAGCCCGTGCACGTGTTCTATCACGTGCCCATCTTTTTAAATTTCCCGCCCGCCTTTTTGAATTTCCCGCCACTCTTTAGCTTGTAACGACCGTAACGACCATGAAGCGATTAAGCCCCCTGGTCTCGGTAACAGCTCGGTAGCCTCGGTCGCGAATGCAGCGAATGCGAGACAAAGTTAGAGCTCTACAAACATCGCTCACGGATGAAGCAAAGAGCATCAGTCGCCTGTCTTCAACAGACAGGTAAGCGATGAGCTTTTTAACGCACACTGTGATCGAACATGTAAACGTTCTCTGAAATTTCGTGTCCTGATATTTAATGCGCACTTGCTGTTTATGGTGCCGGTGCGGCTGGTGTGTCATAATGCCGAAGGAGATCGAATGCTTGTGCTGCAAGCAGCTCGAAAACACTGCCGAATGACTGCAGTATGAGTGCATTACAACCCACGAAGATTTCCAACTTGTATGCTTCAATATGACTGTCCTGAAGGTGGCATATTTTGAACTCCTTGTCGAACAATGTTAAAATTTGGGCGCTCGAAACTGGTTTGTTCCTGCATTAAAGTCGCTAAAAACTCCAGTGCAGGGCGCGGCACATAAAAAGACTATACAATACACAACTCTGAACTGGAGAAAAGCAATATAGGCAATTTTGTAATTGTCAGTGTGCTGTGTCCTGAGTCACCTTTTTTTTTTTTTTTGTATTGCCCTGTGCATAGGGTCTTAGCGTAGGTTTTTTAGCGATGTTGGGTGTTCTTGATTGTTCGTAGATTCAGTAAAAAGTAAAACAATGTTGGTTTCTAAAAGAACACAGCATGTGTACTAATATACAGAGTGTGGGCAGGTAAACTGCAGTTGCTCTCGGGTACATGTGGAAATGACACTGGACACACACTGTAGTGTAACCGGTTACCTATTTGCCTAAACCATATTTTCTATACATCTGTGTAGACGATACAGATACACCGCGTATCGCCAGTTTCCAAGGTAAGTATGGCACAAGCTTGAGAAAAACAAGAGCATGGTCATCCCAGCCTGTGCAGTGAAGAGGGTCTGGCAAGCCCTCCCCACAGAAACTGCCACAGGCTTCAAGTACCCAAGATCCTAACTGGAGGTACCTCTTCGCGCAGCTCGTCTACTGCATTTAAAATAGTTCAGCATCTGTATTTAGGATGATTTATAGCTCTCAGGATGATACATGGTTCATGAGTTCATTATGTTGTGTTGAAACACAACACTAGTCGTTTTTAATGAGCCTTGCGGAACGATAGATGAGCACTCCTTTCGTGACATTGTGTACCGTTGCTACAGTGAAAAATTTTTTGAGCAAGACTGATCAACAAACGAAAAACAGAGTATGTCTTCCAAATATGTATGTCCCTTGTAACTTCCGTATTTGTTAGGTGACCCATGTTGACGTCCCCCTTCATGTAATGCCTCAAAGAGCCTTTGAGGTATATTCATAAATAAATAAATATCAAAACCGGAAAAAGGTGTAACATCTATTGTAACACCTATCCTCTCTTTGTGTGAATGATACATATAAACATTCTCAGAAGATATGTAGTCACACTTTGCCTCATTGTGCCTAAAGAGTAGTTCCACCTCTTACATATCTCCACGTCTTCAATCTCCAAAGCAGTACAAGGCTAAAGTAATCAGCTACTACATAAAAAAGGAGGGGTAAGAAAATAAAAGCTGGCACATATAAAATTCGAAGAAACCCTGGTGCTTTCACGGGGCTACTCACGGCTCAGTGCTGGATCAGATCCCGATGGAAAACAGCTTCACTGAGCCTTAGTGATATATTCCCTTGATTGCCCTGACTGTGAGGCACAACTCATTGGCTTGGTGGCAAGTGGGCTCTGCTTCTGATAGTGCGGTTTGGAATAAAGGAAGCAAGGAACATCTCTCTAAGGTCTTAAGAAGGATATCAACATTACCTGTCAAAGCACAGCATTTCATATCGCTTTCAGTAAGTACAACACTCCTCATAGCAGTTACTATTCGTGTTGGGAAAGCATGCTGAAGTTAGCTCAGGCAGTGCATCCAGAACTGTGAGTCAGGTTCATAGAGAGCACCTTGAGGGAGGGACAGCAACAGTGTCCAGTGAAGACTCTCCAGGAATTTTGCGCGGGTTTTGGAGTCACACCTTTTAATAGTTTTGATGGAAAGCAGGATGCGTGAAACACTGACCTCTGGAGGATGAATTCTTGTTATTTATAACCAGGTACCCATATTCTAGTAATCTAGAAACGCCTTAGCTCTCTTGCAGGAAATTGCTAATGAATCTGAGTGTCTTTTGTGGAAACAGGTTGTACTGCCTTTCTATCCACCCTTCTTAGTTGCCCTAGGAGAAGCAAATATGTAATGCTGTACACCATATCTAATGCTAGCACACTAATTGCTTTGAGTGTTCTCAGGCTTCCGAAATGGAGCTATACCTAGTGCATACGCTGTGCCATGTCGGCAAGAACAGATTGCCTTAATTTTTTGAAATTGGCCCTTCAGTGCTTCATGTGACTGCAAGAATGGTATCCCCTAAACAATAGCAATAAGAATGATTTCTGCAATGTATTGAGCTTTGTAAAACAACAACTTTATTTGAAAATATATTCCAAAAGCCGGGTGACGACCTCATAATGTAACGTCCTTTACTGCAAACACCACTCAACACAGCGATTAAAAACAGAGCGTAAACGTTTTGCCGCCTATCCGGGTGGCATCATCAGTACAACAGAGGCCAAAGATGAGCACATCAGCCTATCTAAGAGGACATCATACGCATCCCACAGGGGACCACGGTTTGTATTACAGGCTTAAGCATCACGCCTGATAAACCAGGACTCTAAGAACTTTCTAGGGCCCCACCGCTAGTCATTTGCAAGGGGTACTGCACCATCAAAATTAAATATATGTCCCTTAGGCCAGCAATGGTAGACTAATTCGGTCCTGGTTAGTTAAGCAAAGTATTAGTAGCCCTGGCAACGTCCCTTTTGTGCTCTTTTAGTCTTGTCCCACGTCTTTTGTTTATCTCGCCAATGTAGGTTGCATCACATTCTATGCACTCAACTTGACATGCACAGTCAAAATGCCTGACGGGCACAGTGCCCTCCAAATGGCGTATGAAACACGTTGGATGAAAGGAATGCGCACCACCGATTTGACTCCTTTGATGTTGTTTTTGGTTGTTCTCTGTTGTAGGGATGATGCCACCTGGATAGGCAACGAAACGTTTACACTCTTTTTTCTTAATTGTTGTGTTAAGCCGGTGTTCTCAGTAGAGGATTTGAATGATGATTAGTGGCGAGCTTCATACCCTGGGCCACTACTCTAACAATTGCTTGTGGTAGTGTGGTGAAATGGAATAACGAGCCTTGTAAACAATTTACTTGGCAATATATTTATTTATCTCTCATAGGTTGAAGAACCCAGTGTGGGTGTTACATATCGTTGGGGCATGTAATCAGACAAGACCGATCACCAAAACGCCTTGCTTTTGACTAGATTAAAACGTGAAGCGATCGTAACATAACAAATGCTGCATGGTGGCGATATGATAGGTTCTCCTCACAAGTTGTTGCCACAGTTGCGGTTAGTTGAGACACTGCATATCCAGTTAATGGTAGCAGGATCAAATTTTAATTAGGCTAGTTTGGCCAACACGCGAGCATAAAGCACAGTGTCAAAGGCCCTTAGAAAATAAAAAATACTGCATCTACGTGGACCCAGAAATCAAGAGAGTTTAAAATGCTGTGAACGAATTCCACTACGTTAGTTTTGCCTGCTAGAATTTAAAAAAAGAAATTGGTCAACATTCAACATTCAACATTGTCAACATGGTTGACAACGTGATAGTATATGATGTGCTCCATTAGTTGTCCATGGTTAGCAGATAGAAGGAGCATAGTTCTTCTGACATACCTCTTCTGAAGACAGGAATCAGCTTGAGACCTATGTTCTCGACTCAGACACATACAAAGCACCTTTCACACAGATTAACGCATGTTCGTTCCTGCTCTTTCACCTTCAAATGTTCATCGCTGTTGAGTGGTCTGTCATTCTTGTATCCAGATTGGAATTGAAATGCAGGTGCATAAGGGATGCTCTGAAAGAAAAATGTTTGGGTTTAATCCTGTCAATGTTTACGAAAACGAAAACAACTTCACAGTGACTATTCTTCTGAGGTGAGCAATTCCAGAATGAAAGCAAAAAATATATCTCGCCGTATCATTGTATCCAACTGAGACCTGGCACTTGAATTGAATAATGGCAGTTGAAGATGATGATGATGATGATTCAGTTTAATGGCGCATAGGCAACTCGGGCTATAGTGTGCCAAAACCATGGTAAAACTGACTAGTTAAAAATCAGACTATTATACTAAAATATTATACTTGGTTGGTTGGTAATTTGAGATATAGACAAAAACATGATATGATAAAAATAAGCAGTTGAAGAAAAGGCAGAAACAATTGTTGGCATTGTGTGACTGATGTCGAGTTTGCCACACCAGGTGTATAGTAACGTACGCTAATATGCTGTAGCATATACCCAAGCAACAAACAAAGGTTGGGCCAAGCTTGGCAATAGTTAGGCTGGCCTACCTGGCCTTGTTTGGTACTTCATTGGCCAGCAAGCTTGTTTCTTGATACGGATCTGTTCCCTGGCCAATGATTTGCCAAGCATTGGCCAGCATACGTTGTGCCAAGCTTGTGTCAAGATACACACCAAAGCATTCCTGCGGCGTCGCTCATATCCATACCTAATTGTCTCGCGGCGTGAGGTAACGACATATCATTATTTGTTTGTGTTGCTCGTATTTCCCACAACGGACAGTGAGCACGACGTTTCAAAATAAAAAAAAATTGAGAGCTTTTTAAAAGTATATAAAAAAAGGTCGTAAGATGCCCGAGACCACAATACGACCAAACTCACAACGGCATTTTTTCCCGAGGAAAATCAGATACTATACATAGATGGTCTCGCGAGCTTCCGCAAATTCGAGAGTCCTCTTCGCGTGTGTGTCAAAATGAAGGGTGAGGTGTCGAAGTTTAATTTGGTGCGTAGAGAAACCACACTGAAATGATGAATTGCCTGTCGTATTAACTCGCCATGGAGGTAACTCTCTGTTTCTTACTGCTTTGGGTTTAAAAAATTCCCTTGGTCCATCGAAAGTCGAACTTATGCAGCGCTACACCGTTCTACGTTACCCTCTCCCCCAGGCGTGATTGGTCTAAGCTTTGGCAAGTGCTTGGCCAACGAGCTCGTTTCTTAATACGGATCTGTACCCTGGCCGACGGCTTTCCAATCCTCGCTCTGCCTATCACTATGCAACGTTGCGCCAATGTTGGCTTTTGCCAACCGTCGGCCATCGGTCATTGCTTGCTTGGGTAAAGTACAATGATACGCGCACTCAATATGTGGTGAATATGTAAACCAATATACACATACTTACATTTCAAGCTTTCTTGAAAAAGGCAGTCCAAGACTGTCGGATTTGTCGGACTCTATATACAAAGTCAGTAAGCACAGTGTGGAATGATTGTTTCATCTTTCGAAAGCAGAGGTGCAGCCACCACGACGCTTCGTCATCTCAATGCTTCAGAGCGGCATAGCCTAGTAAGAAGCTGTCAGAAGGATCACATAAAGATAACTGGATTGAAAAAGCGGAAGGTTCTGTGGGATGCGTAAGAAAGCATACGCGTTACACAACAGCTACGAGAATGATCGGCTGCACTTGCGTGGTTTTCAGTGCGTAGACTTGGAAATAAATGTGCTAACCTTGTTGAAACTACTTTTCCGTCAGGACCACACGAGAGCACACTTGGTTTCTTTATATGAAGGTTTAGGTGACGGTATCATGAGGTCCCAATGCTCCTTTGAGATGCAGCAGACAGAATTTCGCTGAGGCGAGTGACTGCCGTTGCGGTTCGTTGCTTCGCAGCAGATCAAGAACAGTACACCGCGATGCTAGGTGAAATGTTCAGAATATGTCGAACAACTCCTGCACCAACCCAACGACCCGAAAAAAGCAGGATGAACCGGGAGTCACACAAGTTCGCAGTTCGCAAGCTCGTCGTCATACGGCATCCATTACAGCTGACCGGATACGGAAGCATATGGAACGCCGTGCACAGATTGAAAAGAAAATCGCAGCACCTATTGCAGGTGATAAATGTAGGGTATATTTTTCTTTTTGAGGCTCTGTAACAAAAAAATTAACATATAAATGCCATTTCATGAAGGAAATTGACAGGAATTGCGTGACCACGTGACGCGTTTGAGCCAATTATGGGTGTTGGCAATGGCCCTCGTGTTGACGTCATCTTGATGGTGGGCCGGGGTGGATATTCTATATAAACGTATGTTTTCTCGGTTTGACGCAACGCGTGCTGCACTCGGATGAAGTCGAATGTTTAAAATTCGAGTTTAGAGAAACCGTGGGGTTTTAATGCATGCATTTTCGCATGGAGAGTCCTTGTTGGGTGCTTAACCGACTGCAAGTACGAAAGAGCTCCCACAGTTTCTGGTCAGAGTCCCTTTAAGCCGCAGGCCCGAAATTTACGTTAAATAATCGAGAGGTATCTGCACTACAATAAATACGCGTGGCATTTTAAACATCTTAATTAGTTTCATAATTACAGCGCGTCAAAGTTGGTCCACAGGATGATTGAGCCGCAATTGTGCTAATGTATGCTTATTTTTATGTTTCACACTTTTTCTTAATTTTTCCTCGCAGCACCACGCGGAAGCTTGGTTGCCATCAGTACGAAATTTGATGGGTACCTTAATGACACTGAGCTTGTATATTTTGTCTATCGACGTTATATACCTCTATTTAGGAGAAGCGAACGCAAGGGAATTTTTATTTTTCATGCGTACACTTGTCTCGGCGACAGCATACTTAAATTGTGGATCGCCGTGCCGTTGCGCTGTTCTACAGCGTCATTCACGAACAACACACATGCACATACATTGAATGATGATGGGGCCACTTCTCTCGACTGGCAACGCGTCACCATCGCCACCCTCTGTGTTATGTTGCTGTTGGCCTCGAGTGGAACATGGAGACGTGGTGGTGAAAGCGCTTGCCGTTGTCGGCCTAAGGGAACTGCGCCGACATAGGTCTGAAAGCGTCTGAGGAAAACCCAGGAAAAACCCCAGGCAACACAGCCGGGATTCGAACCCGGATAGGATACCTCCCAGTCTCGACGTGATATGGCCAGCACGCTATCCACTGAGCCACGCGAGCTGGTAACATGGAGACGTAGGCAATGCGAACGTAGTTTATTCCTTGGAAACAGAAAAGAGAATCACATCGAACGAGCGCACGCACTCTTGATAATCCCCGATGTGGCTGAACGAGTGTATCCTATATTGGACATATATAACACTCTGCTTCGAGCCTCATTGTGGCGCTCCAGCTCTGCGTTCACTAAGGCTATCCAGGCACAACGGTTAATTCTCCCTAAGCCCAAGCAGCACGCGTGTACCCAGCTGTTTCAAAATGGGCCCTGCAACTACCTGAAGTGAGGGTCAATATCCCGGGTCTACCACTCCGGAAAGATGTATCGACTCAAATCCTCCGGCAGGTTAGTCTAGACCTAATGGAGAGGTTGGCGGGTAGAATTCAACTTTTCACCGGTGCATGTACAACATCTGGCTCGTCATGTGCGTTCGTCATTCCTGAGATGGGTGTCGAAAGATCAGCACGGTGTCGCACACCATCTCGGCTTCTGCAGCTGATCTCCACGGGATCCATCTGGCGCTAAGCTTAATCATTTCTCAACGGACGTGCTCTCGGTGGTCTGTGTACAGTGACTCAAGATATGGCCCAGAGTCATTGGCCTCTATGCTCATCACGTGGTTTCTGGCCCTAATTGTTCATGATGTGCTGCACCTATATGATGCTGCAGCCTCACAGGGGCATGATATCATATTACAGTGGATTCCTTGACACTTCGGCATGGCCGGTAACGAGACCGCGGATGCTGTTGCGCGCAGAGCACTTCAACATGGTCACGTACAAACAAAGACGATTTATTTCACCATAGGGGGCGCCAAGAGGATGATACGTGAACTGAGACAACAAATGTGCAACTCTTCTTGGCTGACAGGATCTGCTCGATCTTCGCTGTTGTACAGGGTCGACCCCAAGCTACGCTTCCAGGTACCTCCGTCTTTTCCTCAACAAGCAGGGTGTCTGATTGATTGATTGATTTTTAAAAGAAAGAAAGCAGCGTGTCTCTTGCACAGGCTCCGGCTGAATGTCCCGTACAGCGGTCAGTTGCTGTGCAAACTGGCCAAGTCGCTATCCCCAAACTCCAGTCAGTGCGATGTTGTCGAGGACACAAAGCACATCCACCTCAGGTGCCCCAAGTATGACGACAGTCGCAGGACACTGGAAGCAAGTCTGGCTCGCCGGGACGCCCGGCCATTTGACCTTGTAATGCTCATGGGTCCTTAGCTATTGAATCATCAAGCGGAGGCATTGAAAGCGCCCCTACGTTTCCTTGAAGAAACAAATCGGATTGACATTTTGTCACACTTTCTGGTCCCTCGTTTGCGACAAGTGTTCCCACTAGTTTGGCATGTTTGTCTCCCGCCCCAACAACTGCTGTTTTTTCCTCCCTTTTATTTATTTCAACTAAGTGATCTGGGGTAGCTAGTCTGTCTTTTTCGTGACTTACATTCTTTTTTTTTTCTTTTTCAGTCACATCACATCCCAAAGGCCCGAGTCACACAGTCGTCACTGTAAAACCGTGTCTGAATTCTCGGTTCGAAAGCTGTGGCCCACACGTGCCATCCTCTGGATGCTCATGCGCCGATAAACATGTTACCATAATCTGCGTGAACAGGATACAGTGCTTAACAGACGTGTACATTTCGGAGCCGCACAGCCCACTTTGAATTGCCAGCCCCTTAACTGGACACTTACGAAACATCCCATGCTGACGATACACAGCTGGCGAATGTGTTTCGCTGCTGTTAGCTGAGGAGGTTCTAACCTTTCGTTGCATGAAATAACACGTTTTGACGCCACATTCGACGAAATGTCATTTTGTACTCGTTTACTCGCCAATAACATTTGTCAAGTATATGCATATGGAACGGGAACAATTCAAACTGCCCTTCGCTGGAGTCTGATTCCAACTTCAGAAATGACACTGCAGAAAGTGCTGCATTCGAAGTGATTAAATGCCACACTTGCTATGTTACAAAACTCTCGAACGCGGCCGGCCAAGAAGCCAGTACAGTCTTGGAGACGTTGCAGGATGAAGGCAGTCCTGGTCATATTAGATCTCCTGATATGTAAGCCCTTCCAAATATGTTCATGTCATTAGGTTAAGTTCGAAGGTACCTTAAGCAAGTTAGCGTAGATTGATCTGGTACTGTGCGTATCTGATCTACTACCCAATCAATGAAGCATAAGGCTCGATTCTGTTTTGCAATACGACATGTACAGGGTGTCTTTGTTCTTCGATACAGATTTTTCATAAAAAACTATAAGGGCTATGGACATCCTGTCTTATCTTCGATCATCTCTGGGCCGGCGGACGTTCTTGGCCATCTGTTGCTCACCCATCGAACTACTAATTACCTAAAAATCGTTAATTAACTTTTTAATTATAAAAGCTTCGAAATTGTACCAATGAGAATACCAGTTCCTTTCGGTCACCTGGCCGTTTTCAGAACAAAAATTCATTCGGTCATTCGGATTGTCCGCAAAAAAATCGTGAAGGAACATCATTTTTTTCTTTATTTTGTTCATAGCGCATATTCGGAGATCCGTCTTTCCTTCACCCCCGATGTGAGAGGGTGAAAGAGCACACTGTCGCCTCTTGCGTCCTGGAAAAAAGATGAAAAGAAAACAGAAAACGCAACCTAAGATAAGAGCAGTTTCGATAGCTTCACCCGATTCGTTTGTTTTTATTGTGTTTCCGCAAGTTAAAGCTCACCTTCCACGCATGAGGCGGCACTGTGCTACTTCATTCTCTCACACTGGGGGTGTAGGAAAGATGCGTCTCCAAAGATGCGCAATGAACAGCATAAAGAAAAAAAAGGTGTTCCTTGACGATTTTTTTGCGGACGATCTTCGGAACGGATTTTTGTTCTGAAAACGGCTACGATATCGCTGACCGAAAGGAACTGGTATTCTCATTGGTACAATTTCGTAGCTTTTATAATTAAAAAGTTAATGAACGATTTTTAGGTAATTAGTCATTCGACGGTTGAGCAACAGATGACCAAGAACGTCCGCCGGCCCAGAGATGATAGAAGTGAAAACAGGATGTCTATAGCCCTTATGGTTTTTTTATGAAAAATATGAATGGAAGAAAAAAAGACATCCTGTATACTATATTACGCAAAATATATAAGTTGAACTTACACTATTCAGGCGAAAATTTTTTGAACTCGTACCAGTTGAACTATGTCATCGAGCAGGGACCCATTCAGGTAGAACCACTTCAAAGGGTCCCAACTCAACAATCAGGCTTGCAACTGGTCCCAGTTGAGACTGCGACCAGTTAAAAACCAGTTAGGCAAACTTGGTACCAGTTGGGGCTGGGACCGGCCAGAAAACAGTTGAGTCAACTTTTACCAGTTCATCGAACTAGTCCCTGTTCGATAACACAGGTCACCCAGTCCCAGTTGCAACTGGTCCATATGGGACCGGGGTTTGGTTCCAATTGATCATCAGTTGGTGAAACTGGGAACGAACTGGTACTACTTGACTTCCCAGCTGATTTTTTCGCCTGGGAAGGCCATAGGTGGATGTGCTCGACGCATTTTGCATCGTAATGTTACGAGGTCGTTCACCTGACGGCCGATTCGGACTCGGAAAGTCGCTGAAAAGGGATGTGGCACCTGCCTTGTTCGACGACGACAAAGAGGATAGCACCAGAGGACCAAAGTTGCAGGTAAGTGTCCTCACGAACATGCACATAATGTGAACATGTGAACGACAAATGTCGAGCTGCTGAGTTCTGAGCCCTATAGTCCACGGTTGTATGTAAAGATATGCAGTTTCTCAGATAAGTTGGTTGCGAAATTACAAGGGCTTGAAGAAGCTTGAGTTTGGGCACAGAGAAGGCGAAATAGTCACAGTAACTTAAATCAGCAGCAACTTGAGGGTCCCTGTTTTGAGACACTCTGTGTCTATCTTGACATCTGTACCAGTAAACCACCGATGCCCCAAGGGCGTCGACATAATGTTGCACTCAGGAAGATGTAAACATCCGAAGGACACCCTGAAAATGTTTTGCATACTTGGGGTATGTCCAGAAGTGCTAAAATAACAGCTGCGCGTGTCCCGGAGAAGTGCTTCGCACGTCAGAGCCGACCTTTGACGGACCTCAAGTAGACGTTTTCCCCGTGCCTTATTCCGTCTCTCTGGCATTCTCTGGACATTCCCATTAACGCTCTACAACAGTGCATATCAGCAGCACAAACCAGCAACCTCAGATCAAACATTTTATTTCGCATGAAACTGAGCGTCACATATTGTATCGCCTATATCATATCACAGCGTAACATGATGGGCATTTTTCCGTAACTGGTTATTGAGAACTTACATGTCTTTGAAAACATGGTGTCCATCAACACACACAGCATCAATCCACAAAGAGTAAACTCGTGGGGCATGTATCCATGATACGACGACTTCAAACTACAACGACAAAAAAAAAAAGTTGAAGTACTGATATCATCGGCAATCATGCTGTTCTGTGTTTCGTACACCTGGTGACGCGCGGTGTCCCGTCCAACTTACCTTTCATGGCGTCAAGATTGACGCCATCCAACTTCGGCGAGATCGTGTTTCCACAATCTCGAGACAAACTTCCCTGCCCGCCGCGTCATGCGGGCTTAACCTGCAAGAAATATCATTTCAAAAACATTGCTACAGCACCATGTCACTGTGAAGTACGCATAGAAGTATATGCATAGAGCTTTGCATAGAGCGCCGATGGTAGCGATCTGACTGCACGCGTATTGCCTTCTCCCAATCAACACTCATATTGCCTCCGATTAAGGGTGAAAGCATGGGTAACCGCGTAGTAGGAACGTAACTGTATCACACATTGACTACATCCCTTAAACACGGGTAGAATCGTGAAAATGCCGTCACTTGTTTGAGAACCATGAACCACATCCTACCGCTTCAACGTTTCGTAACTGACTGATTAATTCGTTTGCGGCTGACAGAAACCCTTCCACCTATCTGCACTGCAGTAATACACTGCATGCAAAACAAATAGCTTATTAAACTATAAACTAAAAAATAGCTTATTAAACTATTTGCAACGCGGACGAAGCAGCCTGTGATGCGCTACGGAAAACGTGTACCAACGCCGGTGCGCAGTGCACGGAGGCTGCTTGGCTTTGGTGACCTTTCCGGCAGCCGTAGTGCTTGGCCAGCGTCGGTGGCATTGGAGACATCCGACATCGGCATGCTCATATTTTTTTATTGGTGTCCAATGGGCAGGTACGAAAGACCCTTTTGTTTTGCAGAGAGGGGGATATGTTTATTTAAAAAGGAGAAAGGAGATTTCCTTGACTAGTCTGCAAAAGCATGGAAAAGTACGAGAATTTGAAGATTACAATTTGGTAGACACCCTGATATATTGTCGCTAGTTGATTTTTTGTAAGAAATTTTCCTGTCTGATGTTCCCACTACTCTGCAGTGCATGATTTCATTGTTGAAGTGCAATAATTTCCAATATATTGCGTGTGAAACGCTACATCTGTGCTGTGTGTGCCTCCAGCGATTCCAACATTTTACACTCACTTCGTCGAATATTTTCAACTACATGTTGGACTCCATTATCATCTCTGTTCTTCTCTGGTCATCATCTCTTAGTTTTCTTATCATCTCATCATCTGTTTGTTCTTCCTGTGTCTGAGGTAGCCAATTCGACTTCGTTGAAACTCACATTCACATTTTTTTCTTTACTACACCACATCATATATATCACATTAAGTATGATGGATTATTATTTGTTCCAATTTTACCGGCTTCTCGAACTGGTTCCTCATTCTCTGCAAGGACGTACAGCGGTCTTCCCACGCCATGTTGCATCTCATCGCACTACTTCAGTTGTAAATGGTTGTGTCCCATTGGCTTCTCTTATCGGCTTCAAGTGGCTTCCCATGTGTTGCATTGGCGGCAACGTAACATATTCGATGTCATTAATTTAATTGGTATATTGTTTGATTGATACTTTATACCAATTCCTTCAATTGGTTTCTCATTTGCTGTATTGGTGCAGTCTACCGCAGAACATGTTGGATCACAATAAATCAATTGAAAATCAGCATTTCGTATTGATGCCCATTAAGCCAAGTTCATAGAAATGGTTCTTTATTCTGTGGGTGCGGTCATGGCTATATAACGTGGTGGAGCACGATGTTGCAAAGGTATCTCCCCTGCAAACCTCCCGATTCCGCCAGTGCGAAGCTTGTACTTGAAGCGAATCGAATGAATTGGCTGTCTGATTTCTCATTGAATCTCGTCGGAATTGTGGAGATAATTCGGTGATGTCTTGTAGTTCCGGCAGGACAACAACAACTTTATTTAATGATCATGAATAGGATTTCCGTCAGGGAAGCCCATCTAGACATGTAGTTGTGTGTGTTCCGTTCTACATGGAGATATTACAGGAGATATCTGAGGGCTTGTTGGCCTTTTCAACCACCTTTTTGCGTACTACGGCGAAGGGAAACAGAAGCTATAGGCTTTCACACTTCTGCCAAGCTTAGACCATGTTGGAATTTTGGCTTTGCAGATTCTGATGAATAATTTTAGCGTGTTGCCACTTTGGTAGCACTGTTAAAAATTTTCATTGCTTTTGAGTTTCTTTATGTACGCTGTTAAATGTTGTCATAAGACTGCAAAAATATAAGTAGCCTGCATTTCACTTCTAAATCAACATCTGAGCGGGACAAAATTTCGAAGTCCCACTGATATAGTGACCAGATATCCTGATTAGATAACGATAGTGCGCTTCGAATGACCTGTTTCATTTACAGCAGCGGGACATTTGTTAGGGACCAACACTTCGGGATCATTTTAAAACGTCCTTGTGATATGGGTGGTTTACTGGGGTGTAATTACGCTCAGCCATAGAACTACCCCATATGTCACATACATGGTAGCATTATTGTTCCACTTTAAAAGCCGAGCTGTGTCTGTGACTGTTGCATCTTCAAATTGTAAGGTAAGGTTATCACGTGCCACTAATTTCATTGTGTTCTTCTACTCCACAGAAGTTGGTTTCAGCAAGTGGCTGGCCTTCAAAGGTGCTCAAGTACCTTGACCTGCAAGGAATGACAGTCAGCATGCTCGTCACTGATAGGTGCATCGTAAAGTCCTTCATGAAAAGACTCATTTATCTGTGAATGATCGCTTTGCCGTGTGGCGCGTTGCAAGAGGTAATAACCCACACTTCCTTTGTAGTGCACACACTCATAACGGACATGTGCAGTCCAGCCTGTGTGTCTTGGTTGGTTGACAACATATCTCACATTAGAAGGGGTATGGGGGCAAGTTTTTCTGTTAACATTGTTGATCAAATTTGTAGCTTAAATGTGTAGATGCATTCTGTGCATATTTTTAGCAATGTTAGCCTTAACAGGTATAATTATAAATCTCTGTTTCTCCTTGCTCAGGCCCGAGGAAAAAGACACATGAAGCAGCACTGGTTAAGCGACATCCTGTGCTACTAAAATAGTGCCACAGCATTGTAATCCTCCTCTACTGGTGCTCTTGGACAAGCAATGACAATGGGAAGATGTAAAGTGGTTCACAATACTATGGTGCATTATGGTTATTTGGATCATGGTGTTGCTTCGTATGAACATCGAGTTCTTCATCCAAGATGTGCATACCAAGACATTGGAGAGCAGCTTTGGCTCCATGAAGATGGCTTACAATATTCCAAGCCAGCAGGACAATTGTCCTGCAGTCCTCACTTACGGTGCTGAAACATTTTGGAGAGGACACATTTGGAAAGGAACAGATTTGGAGAGGATAGTGGATGTATCTCGTCTTCTGAAAGACGTCCGGTCATTGTGTGAACTACAACAACAACAACTTTATTTCGAGTTGATGGATGGGAAGTTTCATCGCCAGGGGCGATACTCTACCCCATTGCTGGTGGTGATGCAGGGAATGAAATAACAAGCCCCTTCACAATATGGATTGAAGTCCATATGGTGCACTACAACTTTCCTTAACTCAGTGCTGTTTGTCGGTCATGTATGTAAGATATCAGAGCAGTCTACTTTATCTCTGTGCTACATTGTACCTGCACATGGGGAATGCATGCGAGAAAACTACTGAAAGATGAAATTGCGTTGTTCATTTACTGTGCAGGCCGGTGTTGTCCGTTTGCATTCGAATAAAGCTGATTTCCAAGTATGCTATGTCCAGGAGCTTACTGGCGCTGTGGTTGATCTCTGTGCATAGTGGCTGTTCATGGGACCCTGAGCTGAAGGAAGAGGCTACAAAACGCTCACCCCAAGAGACACAGTGAATGTGTCACTAAAACACTGACAACTCTTCAAAGCATTAACTGCAAGTGGACAACAGAAGGGCTTCGGTGAATGTGTACAAGCAGTCTCGTACCTAGGATTTTTGGTTTTGGTGTCTCATTCGCCATGAATCAGTTGCTTCTAGAGAAGCGTAGTGTGGATGCGGAAACAAACAAGAGTTTTCTGTGCGCACGGTAAAGGGTAATCCGGGTTCTTTAGCCATTTAAAGTATATGAAGTGTTAAGGAAGGACTAAACAGGTTGTGGCACTTTCGTAGATGTGCTCCGTTACATGAGGGGTGCATCATGTATTCCACATCGTAACACTCATCGAAAAATAATTATTCTTTTTATGTGTCATATTTTGCGAGATAAAAGCCGTCAAACAGATGCCAGACTAAAGCACAGACCCCAAGAACACACACAATCCTCTGGATGTCTCCACAATGTGATTGTGTCCTTGTTATTTGAAGTGTATCCCCAAAAGGTCCTAAGGATAACACTCGTGGACTGTCTGTGAAGAGTCATTCCTATCCCTGTGGGTAGCTAGCGGGACGAGAAATATTACTTTGTTTAGTTTCCCTGCTCATTCTTTCTCAACATATTGTTGTTTTGCTTTTGGGCAGATCCTGGGACCTGATTGATATTTTTCTTCAATAAAGAGTTATCCAGCATAAAATTCTCTGCCACATGTCATATTATAAGCAATAAGTAGTGTCTGTTTTGGCTTCGGAAGAGAATTTGACTATCTTTTGGAATGGGCAAGTTTATGCATAAGCTTGCCCATTCCGAAAGATAGCATGCTTGTCCCATACTACAGTTGGCAATATGAGTATGAGGGTTGTTGGAGTTAGTGCCCGTGACAAGATTCTGTTTATCACTAGAACAATAAAAATGCTGCCATAGCTTTGGTATCATTGCAATTTGATGTAACTTCCATAAGCACTTGGTAGGTGTGCGTGCCAGAAATAGCACAGTTAAAGAAATCAAAGCAGGGAAGTGAGGGAAAGCTTTCTCTTCCATGTGTACTTAAACTAAATTGGTCCCTGAGGATCAGGGAGGGACAGCTTCAGGGATATCATCTCATATGTCAAAGAGGCAGCATCATGATATTTTGAGGATCAACCTTAGGATAGCCTGATAACCTAACCTAGGATAGCCCTGACATGACAGTGTGTTCTTAATCCTTAATCCTTTCCCCGATGGCTAGCTTGCGCTGAGCAGTGCATGCACATGCTCTTGCATGTTTAAAATTGTATGCATGTGATTAGCAGTGTCTGTTCTTATTAAAATTCTTGCCCACCAATAGTATTTTGTTTTGTTTTTGCGGTCTTCCACTATGAGGAGGATGATCACGCCACCTGGTGTGATGTGTTGCAACTGGGAAGCCACCTATCATCAATCTGTGCAACCATCATGTCCGGCGATTGCATCTCCAAACCGCTTTCTTCAAGATGGCGATGATTGGCAAATAAATTGTTCGTCCCTGTCCACTCCCTTTGTACTTAATTATTTTTTCTATAACCCCTAGTTCTACACAAACAAACGTCCGCTGGTCAGCACTGACTCAGATGTTGCAGCACCTTAAATTCAGTAATTTAAATTTAAAATGTGCTGGACCAGTTGACATTTTTGTGTGCAAAACTTGGGGTTAGTACTTACTACTGTTGCCACCGCAGCCTCAGCAGTCCCGCAAAAAAAGCTAAACTTTAAATTTCGTTTGTGTAATAGCTAAGCACTTTTCGGACGAAAGAAATAGCTGAATAGATTATCGACCGACGCTAAACACTGTGGAATACGTTTGGTGGATGGGTTTCTGGTTGCGAGAGTCTCTTTAACGGGTCTTATTTGCTTAATGATTTTCTACTGTCATTGTTAGATCATGTCTGAAATTAAAATATCTGCATGCATCTCGTATGATCTTCACATAAGTTGCTCTACTGTAACACGAATTGTCAGCAGTGTCGCCCATAGAAAAGAACGCTACAATTAACGGCACCCAGCAGTACGGAAGTCAATTTGCAAATTGCATTTGATCCTGTTATTTTCACAGTATGCGCCCTCCACGACTGCGCATCGGGCTCCTATGGACCATGCACGGACATTGAGGGCTGGCCATACGAGCTACCACCAGCCAAGCATGGCAAAGATAGTGATGGCTGTGCAAGAACTAGACATAAGGATCACCATGGTGCACCAGAGAAGAATGCTCAAGTACGTTTTCGCACCTTGGTTCCACATATGCTAGGAGGCAGCCTATTTTAACACTGGAGATGAATCTTTCTTCAGCCATCGAGTGTAGTGCATGACGTTTTATGTAAGGTCATGATTATACACGTAGAATGGAAAAACAGTACAGGAGTACAGGTTTAGGAGTACAGGAGTAGGAGGTGGGGTGTTGTTGCTATACAGATACTGATCCTGCAGATCCTCCTACTAGATGACGTCGTGCCGTCAAGAGTACGATGGAAATCTTGGAGCTGGATGAAGGTTTTGGTAATGACATTGTCGATCACCATCGTAAACGTTGTGTGAAATGACATGTGACGTCTAGTCTAGGTCAAAAGAGAAATACTGACACCACCACTACCATACTTAGCGCAGCCAATAAGAAGGCGCCCTACTCAAAATGGGCTGCTCTTTAAAAGTGGGTTTAAGCAGATGGCTTTGAGCTTTTAGGCACAAGTGCTTGCAGGTTGGTACGCCACACGCTTTTTTATTCGATAAAGTTAGCAGCGGCATGACAACCTTAAATAGTAAAGAATAGAAAAGTATAAGATATTACTTTGTCTATTTGAGGTCTATTTGAGGGCTGTAACAACGAAGTCTCAATCCGCCACTTAACCTCAAACGAAAGTTTTAAAAATCACGCTGTTGTTGACCGATAGAACCCTCCGTCCTACACAATTACGAGGGACGGGTTTTATTTCTTATCTGCTCGGTTCCTATGTTTAGAGACACGCGTTTCGCCGCCGTGGAAAGCAACCTTTTATTGCCTCTTCTCTCCTCCTTCTCCAACATCCTCAATCTCTCCTCACAAAACGACCCTCTTCTGCAATGAACAAGCACGGCAGTGACGTGGAGTCGAGCTCACGGAAAAGGGCCACTTCTACAAAGGGAACTCTCGACATCCAAACATGCATTTTAAAGGGGCACAAAAATGCGAGACGCCTCCTTGTGAAATGAACGATACAGTTATTTTTGCACCAACGCAAAGGGAAATGGGATTCATATCGGTCGCATTGTTCCCGATATGTGAGCGAAAGAAAGAGCAATTTAATCTTTCTCGCTCCCTCTCCTTTTCAAGAAGCGCGACAATGCAGCGGCGAACTGGATTGGTCTGTCCAAATGAAATGCCGCGATGACTGAACAAATCCTTTGCGGAGGCCATTGAGAGCTACACTGTTAAAAATGAACTTCACCGCATAGCACGCTCCTAGCCAACCACCATCTCGAATGATATCGTTACCTGCCCTGATTTGTTGAAAGCGGGAGGCGTACGCCTTTTTTGTGACACTTATGCTGTTCATAATTGTCACAAAAAAGGCGTACGCCTCCCGTTTTCAACAAATCAGGGCAGATAGCGATGTCATTTGAGATGATGGTTGGCTAGCAGCGTGCTATGCGGTGAAGTTCATTTTTAATAGTGGAGGCCGTCAGACTTCTTGAGAAGGAGCGAGAGAGAGAAAACGTCCGTCGCATTTCTCTTTTTCTATCGATCATAAATCATGAAGGACGCAACCGACGAATCCCGTTCGTTTTCTGTTGGTGTCACCATGTTAACGGTCCACGTGTTCATCATGTTGGTGTCATCATGTCAAGTTAACATAAGCATTCATTATGCGAAGCCACGGAACCGAATCGGGACTGAGACGGCGTCCTCCTGTGTATGCTTGGATTGTCTATAGTCCCCAAAAGTATTACAATGCAATGAAATAGATGCACCAGATAAGAAATGTTAAGTCGTTGTGATCTCACGATGAGTATGTAGAAGAGATGGAAGAAAATGGATATTTGTACCTATTTATTTTATTTGTTTCTATTTCATTTTTTTGCAGGGAGTACAAATCGTAATATACGGACGGGGGTCCCTTGCAAGCTAGTATGGGACCCCGTGTTACCCCGTGTGTTACAACAAGAATTAACAGCTCTATACATTGATATAAAATTTGACATACATTGATACATTGATACAGAAAATGCAATAAAGTGAGTTAAGTATAATATACAAAAAAGTAGAGTGTGGCAGTTCAGACGTTGCAAGGCATGACATATATCAATAATTTAGTGGTGTGGGATAACAAAAAAGAAAGAAAGAAAAGAAAAGAAAAAAAAACAATTCGTCTGTGAGTATATTCGTAGATGCAGAGTGGTTTATTGGTATTGTTGCATGAAGAGCATACGTGGTAAACAAATGTGTGGGGATGAAGAACACGTTACTGTACAGGGGAAATATCTGTTACTGTTACTGGTGCGCTTTGTTTAGGAGGTGGTCTTTTCACTTCTTTTTGAAACATCTGAACGTACTAACCAACCGAATATCGGATGGTAGTGAGTTCCAAAGACGGGAAGTGTTGTAGGCAAAGGAGAAGCATCCATAATTGTTACGTATAGTGGGAATGTGTAACGGTTGAGTTGATGTGCTGCTTCTATGTACAATTGGTTGCAGATGTGTAAGTGTTATGGATTCTATTGCAACTAGGTTGTTTATAAGTTTGTATGCTAATCGAAGTGATCTGAACGCAATATCTTTCTCCATGGTCAATATTTGCAGTGTATCATAGGCGAGAGCTATGGGGTGGTGTCTATTAAGAAACAATACGATTCGCAAGGCATTATCTACGATGGTTTCGACAGGCCGTAATGATGTTTTATATGTTCGTTCATAAATCGTCATGCCGTATGATATGTGAGAATGTATAAATGAATTATAGATCATTAGTAACGTTTTAGTATTAGGTATGTGTCTCAAACGATATAGAATAGGGATGTATGCCCGGATCTTCTCACAAATATAGTTAATATGTTTTTTCCATTAGAAGTCTTGTTCGAATATGATGCCGATAAATTTGGAATCGTTAACTTTCTGTAGTGCTTTGTTGAATATCTTCAGATTGAATGTTCTGTGCAGTGATTTTTTTTTTCAATCATGTAGTTAGATTTTTTTAAGGTTAATCACTAGTCGATTGGTCGAAATCCAATGTGATAGTTTTTGGAGAGCAGTGTTACCTTGTTCATATAAGTATGTAATATCTTTGCTTGTCAAGAACAGGTTGATGTCATCTGCGTAGAGGATGGCTTTACATCCAAGGAAGTTAGGTAGATCATTGACATAAACTAGGTAGAGGAATAGGCCTAAAATGGATCCTTGAGGGACGTCACAACAACAACAACAACAACATAGATGAATGGATGATGATGATGTGGGATGTTTCCCTGCGTTGAGTGCAGGACCCTACCCCATTCCAAAAAGGTTCACATGAAAGGATGACGAGGGAAGGAAATCCCTACAGTTCGTGAAGGAGGCCGGTGGCCCTCAGAAAGGAAAGAAGAGCGCCAAGTGCACGGCACTGGTGTCCAGGGTTACTCCATGGGCCGAGAACTTTGCAGATGTTGAATGGCCTCTGATCCAGCATTTCAAGTTGAGATTTAAAGGCCCGTCGCTCGCGTACGTACTGGCTGCAGTCTTCGACAATGTGTCGGATTGTTGCCGGTAAACCACAAGTTGTACACAGCGCCGTGGTGCTGTGGCCCAGCCTATACCGGAGTGCAGGGGTGAATGCGACGCTAAGTCGTAAACGACGCACTAGAGACGTAAAGAGGCGAGGGAAACCGCTTGGCATGTCAAATGAAAGCGTTGGGTCAACAGCATACAGAAGCGACCACCGGGTGATGTCATGACACCATTCCTGATGGGCCCAGGGCGACGTCAAAGCGGACAAGAGGGAGCGCCTATCTCCATTCGAAAGTATGATGGGGACTGCTGAGCGGCGATGGTGAGCTGCAGCAGCTGCCCGATCCGCTACCTCATTGCCTCTTATTCCAATGTGGCTAGGGACCCATTGGAGGGTGAGCCGGTGGCCCCTGTCTTCTAAAGCCTTGAGTGTCGTTAGGATGTTCACTACCACCGGAGCCAAGGAGCCACGGATGCCCATGTTGTCTATGCACTGCAGCGCTGCCCGCGAATCTGTGTAAACCACCCAGAGGCGGGGGTGGTGATCCAAAATAGACCTTAGGAATAGCAGGATGGCATACAACTCCGCAGAGGTAGCCGAGGTGCGGTGCGATAGGCGGAACCCACGTGAAATTGACTCCTCTGGGATTACAAATGCCGCAGATGAGCCGCCGGTAGTGGAGGAACCGTCCGTATATACAGCGGTTCGGTTTCCGTATGCAGCGTCCATCCACTCCAGAGTAGCCTGCTTGAGGACTGGAGCAGGGAGTAGTGGTATATATTAGATCTTATAACAATGGGCCGCTCAGGTTACATGCGACACGCACACGCACGATAAGATATATCAGAAAACAATGGAAATCATGTATCGATAGTGTGAACAATGGGTTCCCAGGTTTCAATAACATGCGCCGCCAGGATAAGGTAACGGTTAACTCAGGTAAACAATGGGAACTCACGTGTCGATAGTGTTTGATGGGCACCTGGATGCACGTTTAATGACATTTAATAACACGCAATGACATGTAATAACGCACAATGACATGTAATAACACGCAAATGACATGTAATAACACACAAATGACATTTAATAACAGGCAATAACATCTGATGACATTTAATAGTATTTTTCCGATCGGGTTGACGTCAGTCCGTCACCTAGTTTGGTTGCCGCGTCAGAGCGCCAGGTAGTTTCGGTTCCCACCAAGCGCCCTCTAGTTTTCAAGCTTTGGCCGTCTGTAGTTTCGGTTTCGGTTTTAAATGAATGGACGCCAAGCTTGGTTGCTCCACGTGTAGTTCTGGTTTCAGTTTCGAATTCCTAGGTGTTGCCAGATGCCCTCTGGTTTCAAGCTATTGACCGACTGTAATTTCGGTTTCAAACCGGTTCTGGTTTCAGTTTCGAATTCCTAGGTGTTGCCAGATGCCCTCTGGTTTCAAGCTATTGACCGACTGTAATTTCGGTTTCAAACCACAGCACGCTAGTTTCGCTGTGACAACGTCAACGCAGGTTTTTGAATGGTTACCAGATGTCCCTCTAGTTTCAAGCTTTTGACCGTCTGTACTTACGGTTTCATTTGACAAAAAAATAAATGCCGCGTCACAGCATGATTTTTTCCCCCCATTTGATAAGTACACTCAAATAATGATGTATATCAGAGACCAGACAACACTGTATATATTCCTTTTTTATTTCAGCACATTATTTTACTACTCTTTTATTCAACTAACGAAAGATATGTTACAAATTACCAGAGTCTTGCTTGACTTCATCCTTGTACAGAAGCAATCTGCAAAAACAAAGGGAAAACGAAACATCCTGTGAATGCTCTTCTCAATCAGGACAAAGTCTAGGATGACTCAAATCTCGATCAGGTGTCACGCAACAACAACAAGCAGCATTATCAAAGAATCGGTTAACGTTTTCCACTTTCCGATATGTCTCTGTTACTGTGTCATGCATTTGCATAGGAGTACGACGTTTGGAAGTAAATAACCCAGTGACAACAATCACAATAAAATAGAGGTGTTCTATACACACACATTTCCAAACTTGTGTTGCGCATTGCGACAACAGCATACAACGAATCGAGAAGCATTGCATGACTACGTATTGCGGTTACCAGCTGTGATGGTTTCGAAATAAAAATAACAAAAAAAAAAGGCATAAAGACAAGAGGTATACTCACATCCTTTCAAAGTTGCGTCGTCGATGAAGGTCTGATCGGTCTCAGTCGTCGACAGCTAGCTTATAAGACCCTTCATTTTTGTTTTATTTCAAGGGAAGGAAGGATCACGTGAATGCATCGTGGACAGCTTCTCCTTTCGCAGGAGCAGCATGTGAAATGCGATACCTCTTGCCGACGCGCTCTTTTTTCTTCTTCTTTTGGTATGATAACACAACCGCGAAACACCCGTCTGGCTTTTTCCAAACGCTCTTTGGGAACACCAACCACACACACACAAAAAAGAAACCGTTATCGCCCTCGCAAGATGAATTTTCGACTGGTGGTATACGCTGTCTGCCACGTACGAGCTTCCAGCAGTGAGTGTGCCACGTAAGAGCCAAGTGATGTGAGTATTTCAAACCATTCTTGTGTTACAGTGTATCTTATAGCTAAATGAAATGCGGGCATGTATTTGTTTTAAATTCTTTTTATTGTTTCGCTCAGATGAGACAGCAGAGACATGGTAGCCGATTTCGAAAGAGTGATACCGTAACCGCTGTGCTTTCCATTCCCAATGAGTCTTGCAATATTGTACACATTGCCGGGACATCGTTCTATTACTTGCCTGGGTTCGAAGCTTATTTCACATAGCTTCGAGCACTCGAAGTTATAATAATTGTGCGCGACATTTGCTTCTTTCAAGCAATGCCATAGTTGACGTGTATCATTTTGCGACAGATTTACTCCGTATCTCGTCGGATGACCATTGCTGAGCCAAAGGCGTACGGCAGTTACTGCAGCTGGACATCGGTGGACGTAGATGTTATGGTCAATCTGAGTCACGGTAGTGCATTTTCCCTGTTTCAGTGTTGGTTTTGTAAATTCTGTTGTAGCTACGAAAACGAACAGGGAAACAGCACTCAGAAAGGACAAGGTGTAGCAGAACATCTCCGGACATCTATTTACCATGACGACCTACAGTAAAATGAGACAACTCGTCATGGATTTCAATATTTATTGGTAAGCGTCTTTGGGTGACAACCTATTTTGCAACAGGTCAATTGTCATGTCGTTTATGTACACAGCCAGGTAATGGTAGCCAGTCTTCATTGCGTAGTACATGATACATAGACTTTCGGCCACCAGTTGCATTACGTCGACGTCACGATCACCGTAATAGCTGAATATTGAGCTCATCTGTTTTCCCCATTCGGAGACCAGGTCGAACGGGTGGTCGGATAGGTGCTCACACTTCCTGTGCACCCTGGCATACATTGTTTTTGAAGACTCCCACACAGTCTTTTTCGCGGGAAGGTTCAGAGGCAGGGACTGGAACAGGAAAATGTCTCTGGTTATCTTAAATGCTGCGACGAGCACTGTGTCGTCCGTTGACTTCGATGAACCGCATTCTAACACGTCATTCCAACAGGTATGAGGACGGCGACATTTTCCTTGGAGTTGATGATCCTGGGTAACGTCCCGCATGCCGCACACATCATCACCCGATTGGGACCAGGAATCGCCAGCGTTGGCTGGCTGTTCGACATCGGACCAGTGATCGCCAGTCATTTCGTCGTCGGTGGTGGCAGGTAGTTCTCCGGAACCCAAGTCCTTCTACGACTTCCAGAAGGTTGCAACAGGTACTGCACCTTTCCATTCCGAACGCGTCTTTTTATAATGCGGTGGCCCTTTCCAGGCTGCACACGTGTTAATTCGCTTGCATAAAATTGACCTTCAATAGGTTCTTCCTGCTGGTCACGTAAGAGATAGGTATTCGGGTAACCAATCTTGACTGCTCTCACCACAAAAATTTCACGCGTAAACGAACCAAGATAACTTTTGACTAACTGGTGTCTAGACTTTGCTATTCTGACAAGCTGGCCAACGCGAAAACGTGGCTTCTCTGGGGGTTTGCTCGGAGTAGGATAGAGCTTTTGTCTAAATAAATGTTCATTTTCTTTGTTGACATCCACAGGTCGTGCCGACAGAGTTCTATGAACACGATGATTATATGCTTTGACCAGAGGCTGTAAAATTTTCAAGTACGATTTATGTCCCTGATATTCAAAAGCACGATAAAGTGGCGTCATAAGACTTCGAATAGATCGTTCTGCAATACTTGCTTTCGTATTTGAATTAGAGTGGAAGAGAGATATCCCTTTTGATTTTAAAAATGCTCCGACTGACTTATTGGTGAACTCTGTACCTCTGTCTGAATGAATCAGTCTCGGAGTCCCAATACGTCTAAAAGCGAGTCTCAGTCCACGTATAATTTCCGCTGCTCGTTTATTCTGCACAGGCACTACAGCAAGCATACGAGAAAATGCGTCGATACAAAACAAAAGATAGCGAAAACCCTTGTTGTATCTCGACAGTTTCTGAAGGTCTTTCAAATCTATTTGGAATATATCCTTCACACCCAAAACGATGGTCTTCCGGAACTGACGTGGTCGCTTAAGTTCTCTGAAGAGAGAGTACACATCACTGGTTTCCAGGAACTTGGCAACCTTCGCCGGCTTTTCACCGATCGCTCGTGCGAGTCGTTGAACACCACCTAGAGCACCAGGATGGTATACGTCCACGTAAGCAGCCATTAGCACAATTTTCTTCCACGAACACGAAGTCCGTCGAATGACAAGTAGGCATTTATAACGGCTGCCACGTCACCTTTGTACCAAGAGGGCGATCGATTGTGCAGTTCGTATTTTATAAGCTCGATGACGGAACTACTTGGAACAACGCGAGAATGACAGATAATCCTTCCCTCTTCATCTATCGCAAATACGGTCTTTAGCATCTGCAGAATGGCGAGGGCCTTCTTCCTGTGTCGTGCGGGAAAATGCGCCAGAATGTTTTCGTCCCGAAGGTAACCACAGTGTTCCTGTTGCGTTTCCAACGTGCTCAATACCGGTTCCATTCTCGAAGTCTCTTAGCCGCTCTTGTGATAACCGGAGAAATGCGTCGACGAGGTGTCTCAGGTGTGAACGTAGGACTACCGGCTGATGGCTCTGCAGTCTCCTTTTCAAGTCGAGATGGATGTACGATAAGTGTCGGTATATTTAGCTTGACCAATAGTGGTAGGATCCTCTCGAGATACGCGGGTCGCCACACATTTCGCGCTCTTGTGACCAAATAATAAACAAGGTCTACAACGTTGGTATTTGGTATTTGTTCACCATTGACAATGAGCTCAAACGTTTTACTATTCCAGCCGAGCACGGGTTTTAGTAAACGCAGTAATTGGCTTGCTCTCATCTTGTAGCCGCTGCTCATAAAATTAACGATGGCATCTTCCTCCTCGTCCGCTTGAATCTGTGTCTGCTCTCTTGTCGATGCCACATGATTTGTCTCCTCACCTGCTGCACTAGGCTGTCTTAATGTGTTCGCGGGAGGATGCAATAGCTTGTGCAAGTACTGGATGATCTCCTTGGCCTTGATATCATCAGGCTCCTGTTTATTCAATATCGACGGAATAGTGCTTTCCCGATAGGGAACAAGCTCGTATTTCTGCATTATTTAAATGCCGATTGCTTTTGCGATGCTTTTGCCCGCTAAACTTGAAACGAGACCTAACAAGGGGGGCAACAAAAATTGCAAAAACCCGCCGGACTGATGAAGAATCCGTTTAACTTTCTTCACATCTGCACGGTCTTGCCTGGAAGCCAGTGTCCTAATGGGTGTTGCAAAAGGCTGCAATTGCTTTTTAACTTTCGCCGGTACGTCGATGTTTCCTTTGCAGAGGTTCATACAAATCTCCCTGATTGTTCGTAGCTGTTCCCTGCTGGCATGTTGAATCAGGTTGTAACGATCTTCCCCTGTCTTTGCTTCAGCGATCATACGAAGGAAACGAATGTGTTTGTTAAGCCTTTTCATGACCTGTATACGATCTGTCTGTGATCATCCGGGAAAATGTTGGTCCACACCTTATAGTGATCGTTGCTCTGTTGAGACAAGTCGATAACTAAGTATGAGTATGGTTTCTGACAGGCATCTTTATATATCGTGGGCAACAAATCATTTCGCCCGAAAATCTGCCTGGACAGCATACGCAGCTGGTCTGTAGTGCGTGGTGAACGAAATAAAACGAGAGCCGTGCTATTGAATTGTATTGTGCGATACAAAGGGTCGTTGACGAACAGGTATTGCGAGATGAACACAGCCGTGATTGACAGGTGGTGACACCCAGCGATATAAAATTTGCAGATTTCTTTGAGTCTTTGCCGGTCGGCTAAACAGTCGTCAAATATAAATAATGAGTGGCTATAATTCTCCGGATCTGCAGGGATGTCTTGACTGAAATTTACTTCAGGAAGAGTATCGAATACCGGCTGCTTATAAAGATAGATATACCATATTTGCTTGAACGGTTTGTCAAAGAGGACAGCTCTGTGTTTAATTAGTCGTGCCACGAAGGTGGATTTCCCACTTTGACTAGCCCCTGAAATTGACACCGAGGCAGGCGTCACGAACCTAAAAGGTGCTATCACTGTCATTTCGTGCAAGGGAATGAAGTCTGGTCAAGATACGTTTCGTTAGATAAACAAGTCCGTGCTTGCAAACTGCAGGGAAAAAAAGCAAACTGCAAAGGTAGGTTCGACTGCAGAGTTGACGATGTAAAAAAAAAGAAGACTCCTCAAGGTTGCCATGCTGGCAACTTCTTATATAAGAACTGTCTGACGCTCAGCTCCTTCACTCTCGAACCTCCTTCTGAGGAGGTATGGTGTTCAGAATGATGAAATATTTTGCAGTGTTCTAACATGTGCTCCTTTTGTTTTCAGTCGGTCCAACGTGTCCGAAGGATCATCGTCGTCATCATTGCATCAGTGTACAAGTAAGCATCATGTCTTCGTCGATCTTGCATAAACTTGACAAGTTAAAGAAATGTGGAGAGTTTCAAAAAATGGCGACAATTCCTAAAAACATCAAGTATGATGTGGTTGATGTTAACAAAATTGAAACGAGGTATGGCGAGGCGGTCTACGTAGAAATTATGAAGGATCACGAGCACGTAAAGGTGTTCCTTCCAGCTCGGTTTCATAAACTAAGCACTCAAGACATCGAAGACATGAGGAACACGAGCGGACTCTGGATGGAGAAGAAAGAGCGAGTTGGAAAAGACGGGAAACGTCTTCTTTCGCCAGACATCGTGTTCGGTCAATCCGAGTAAAAAAATAAAAATAAATGGTGACATGCCACCTTTGTCCTCCGGCCGATCGGCAGCACTACACAACAGCGCTGGGACTTCAAGTTCATCTGGCTAACGTTCATAACCTTGCAACACCCTGTATCCCATTTTGTGAGACACTCTGTACGCTCCGCAACTATACCAACCGCTATGAGCTTCATCTACATGACAGAGACGACGACGGGCAGGATGTCAGCACATTCTTTCATGAAAACGGACGCTACCTTGCCGGTGTACTTCGACATTTCGGATTTCCGTTACGCTTTTATGTTTTGCTGAAGGCGGAACTCGGTCGACATACGCCTGAGGATGAGATCATATTTGTCACTCAATTTATTCCTTCGAGTGTGCATACGCTGTGGTCGGAACGAGACGTAGAACGTGCTGTCATTGAAGTAGGCACTGAAGTCACCAACAATTTAGAAAAGCTTGAAATGCAAGGGTCGGGATTTTTCTTATTTCGAATTCACGCCTGCATTCTTCATGTCGGTCGTCTCGCACCACAGCTCATTGGTTGTACCGACTTTGAATTGCCAAACGAATTGAAAAAAAAGTGTCGGTGTCTTCTGAGTGTCGACCTTCACGAGGATAGTGAACAGAACATGTGTTTCGCATTTTGCGTACTTGCCGGTCTACATCCTGCAAAGGGTTCTTACAGACGCAGAGCTTCATCCTACAGGTCATACCTGTCTCAATATGTATTTCCAGAGACGTTTCCTGTAGTGTTCCCGAAAGATGTAGAAATGTTTGAGAAGCAGAACGATGTGAGCATTAACGTGTACGGTTATGACAAAGATGAAAAATATGTTTACCCGATTAAGGTTGTTGACGACCAGTGCAAGAAGCATGTCGACCTACTGCTGATTGACTTCCATTTTGTACTCATTACTAATTTCAATGCTTTGTTCACACCACCTGGTTATTTTCACTGCAAACGGTGTACGATGGGTTTCACCACCCCGGGTGTACTCGCCGATCATCTACTAATGTGTAAACAACAAAAAGTGTCCAAGACTATTTTTCCAAAGAAGGGTGAGACACTGTCGTTTGCCGGAGAGCATTTGATGTCGGAAGTTCCCTTCTACTGTGTATACGACTTTGAGAGTGTACTATCACCGTGTTCGGGAGGCGGGAATGTCTACGAGGAACACATCCCTTCATCCTTCTGTCTCCTCGTCATACGCTCGTGCGATTCGTATGTCTTGAAGAAACATATTTACCGTGGTGCAGACTGCGTTTCCGTTTTCATGGAACTATTGCGTAATTTGCATGATGAGCTGTATGCGATGTTGCACGAGACTGTGCCCTTGCAAATGACCCCAGGAGACGAGCTCGAACATTCTGAAGCCACTCACTGTAACATCTGTAAAGAACCATTCACTAAGAAGCAGAAAGTGCGAGACCATGATCACGTAAGTGGAGAATTTCGCCAATCATTGTGTCAGGGATGTAATCTGAAACTGCGGATACCACGGAAAGTGCCCATCATTGCACATAATGCCAATTATGACCTCGGATTCATAGTAGCTCATCTGCACCTGCTTCGGAAGACAGACATCAGAGTGATAGCCTCCAGTTGTCAAAAGTTTAAGGCTATAGACATTGGTGTGTTCCGCTTCATAGACTCGTTAAGCTTCTCAATGCTAGTCTCGACACATTGACGAAAAATCTATGTGACAAAGGTGAATCTAACTTCAGGTGTCTGCGTCAGTTTTTCGCAGAGGAGGACTACTTCAGGTTGGTTGTACGTAAAGGGGTTTTCTGTTATAACTACGTTACCTCTTTTGAACGTTACGACGAGCCCTGTTTGCCATCACGTGACCAGTTCTTTAACCAACTGAACGGATCAGAAGTGAGCGAGGAAGATTACCGCCATGCGCAAAATGTGTTTGAAAAATTTCAACTGAAGAGCCTGGGCGAGTACTCGGATTTGTACCTTCTGACGGACGCATTGCTTCTGGCAGACGTGTTTCAAAACTTCCGAATATGGGCGTTGGAGACACACAAAATTGAACCACTTCATTTCGTGTCACTCCCGGGACTAAGCATGTCTTGCGCACTAAAAATGAGCCGGATTAATCTGGATTTAATCCACGATCCCGATGCCTATCTGTTAATTGAACGGGGCCTGCGTGGTGGTATGACCCAGTGTTCAACGCGAATGGCCACTGCAAATGTCCCAGGGACAGATCAGTACGATCCCGAAAAACCAAAGACCATAATTCATTACATGGACATAAATGGACTCTATGGCACAGTGATGCGTGAACCACTCCCATTCGGAGACTTTGAATGGCTGTCACCCGAAGAGGTTGCAGGTTTAGATGTAACCCTTGTTGCAGATTATGCAGACGTTGGTTATTTTTTAGAGGTAGACCTGGCCTACGTACAAGAGCTCCACGAACGACATAAAGATTTACCGCTCGCGCCCGAAAAAATGAGCGTCCCGTATGAGTTGCTTTCGGATTATCAGAAAGACCTGATGAAAAAATTTAACCTCCCACAGCATGATATAGAACCGAAATTACTCCTTACATTGCTTGACAAGAAGAAGTATTTTCTTCATTATCGCAGTCTAAAGTTGTACCTACAGTTGGGTCTTCGGCTCGAGAAAATTCACCGGGTGCTCAGGTTCAAACAAAAACCATTCCTGCGATCCTATGTTGACTTCCATCATGAACTACGCAAGCAGGCAACCAATACCTTCGAACGTAACCTGTACAAGTGTTTAATTAACTCCGTATATGGGAAAACATGTATGAATGTACGAAAGTTCGTCGACTGTCGCTTAGCAACTTCCGAGGAGCAAGTGTTGAGATTCTTGCGTAAACCGAACCTCAAACAATTCAGGGCTCTAAGCTCTAACGTAGTCTTGTTTCAGTTCGCTCAATCGATAGTCCGTATGCGACAGCCTCTGTACCTGGGGTTCACTATTCTCGAGCTGTCTAAAGTCATGATGTATGACTTTTATTATAACAACTTGCTTCGGGTAGCCCCGGACACAAGGCTCTTGTATATGGACACAGATTCTTATATCGTGATGCTGAGCGATGAGAAGGCCCTTGCGGAGCTCGCCGATACCCACCTTGATACATCTGGTCATTCTTGCGATGACTCGATGTATTCTACGAAAAACAAGATGGTGCTAGGAAAATTTAAGAACGAAATGCCCCACGACCACATCCTAGGGTTCTGTTGCCTGAAACCAAAGCTCTATGCACTAGACCTCCATAGTAAAAGACGATACAATCGTGCTAAGGGGGTGAAACAATGTGAAGCCCAGAAGTTGCATTATTCAATGTACATAGACTCTCTTAAGCTTGGTGAAGTGTACAAAGTTTGTCAGAACCTCATTGTGCGCAAGGAAAATATAAATAAAAGTGTATGTGTTACGAAAGTAGCTTTAAATCCCCTAGACACAAAGCGTTTCATTTGTGAGGATGGTATCCACACGTTACCCTTTGGGTACGCATCCAATGGAAAGATGTAGACAGTTTTTATGCATATGTTGCCCTACCTGGCTGTTGTTGTTGTAATGCTGTTTTTTTTATATATATATAAGATTGTGCCTGTAACGACATGGAAATAAATACAATTTTATTGTGTCAAAGTACACTGCAACATGACATGTTGTCTGTCTTTCTTGGGAATTGCTTCCGTACAAGGACGGGTACCAGCTTGTCGTTCAGTGTGAAGTTCGTTGACGAAAATCTCTGAGTGCACTCTCGGAGCGAGAATCCACAAGCGAGCATGCTGCCTACATACAGGCAGTAGAGGCCACATGTAGCTGATCCATAGCCCTGAAGTCTTTTCTTGTTATAGTAAAATGACCTGGTAGGATGAATGAATTGGTAGAATTCTTTGTAGACGGGCTGAATGCCGTAACTATCAAAATACGTAACCACATTGTCACCGGAAACATAAGTCATGGTCCAGTGTTCACCGTTACTGCTCCTTGGAGCTGTGTTAATCACATAAATCCCGGGTATGGCTTCCTGTCTTGCGATTTCATTGCATGCAAAGGTTCCCCGAAACAGTTCTCTGGTGCAGTAGTGTCTACTGAATGCTGCATAGAACTGCCACTCCTCCATGTTTATTTTTCAGACAAATTTCACTCGTCTGTCTTTGTTGATTTCTAGCACACGTGGTGTTTCGGATACAAACAACACCGTAACTGCTTCTGTTAGATTGGCAGCAAACGTTAGGGTCAGACGAACGTTGGCTTGAACAACAGGACAAAGAGCATTCACTTCTGCATCTGGAGTCAGATGGTAATAAAGCATAAATGTCTCTTTTGCATACGCAGCTGGAGCTATTGGTATATCCTTGCGTTTTAGTTTGTGAAGCAGGTGTATATAGGCTTTGGAATAGATGTCTCGTTGGAAGTCGAACTCATCCGTGTACTGTTGTCCACCAACGTCCAGTAGTGCTCGTTTTAGTTTGAAGTTCTCAAGCTTGAATGGGTTTCGTGGTCTGCTACCTTGGTAGGCATCGCTCCTGACCATCAATACTGTTAACTTGGAGGGAACTCGCTCGCTGTACAAGTCGTCAAATATCACCTGAGATTGGTTAGGGGCGATGGTTCTGTACTTAATTTCCAGTCCTCGGAGAAGGTATACTGCAGGTGTTGTTTGAAGTCTTCGTTCTATACCAACAAGTATACTCGGCGATAACTGAACACGTCGGAGATAGAGCACGATACGTGAAAATTCCACAGTGTGCTTTTCTGTTGCACCATCAGCTTGCAAGAGACGAAAATCATCCGACGCTTGACGTAGCACAACTCGAATGTCGGTTCCGTTAAGAATGAGCTTCTGTTGTTGACATATGTCGCTGAAGATTGGGCTGTACATGTCACACAGTGCCGATCCTTTGGTTCGCTTGTAACGAGCGAAAACTCCTTTTGAATCAGATGTGGGAGCATATACCTCACTCGTGCCTAAAGGGTCTGGCTCGTATAACATTGCTGAAAGGGTATGTGTCTGAGTTACATTGTTGGCATTCGTAATGATGTCCAAGTAGGAACGGTAGCCATAATGTTCGAAACTCGAAACCAAGGTTGAATTCAGGTAGATATGTACGTGTTGAAACAATGATGAACCAAACGCTTGGACAGGTATGACTGCATCAGGTGTTGTTGAAGTGCTTGTTGTAGTTACCGCTGGATCTCCATTCTTTCGAATGATCTTGCACTGAATATGCAAAAAGCTGGATTGAAGATCAAAGAAGCCCCCACCGAGTCCCGGAACATTGTACTCGATCACTCCGCTTGATGTCGGAGCAGATACTGGGAAAAACTCGACGTATTCAGACTTCTCCAAAGCAAAATTTGTAGGTGGAAGAGAGAAGAGTTCCAGCTGGTTTGTTGTACACAGACAGGAATCTTTATGCACTACTGCAATAGACATTTCTTTTCTTCTTTTTTTTCTGTCAAGTAAAGAAGTCAGATTTCCTCTGCTTCTCCGCAGGTCGAGCTTTTTTAACGGCCTTGCGTTTTCTTCCTTTCCCTGTGAGTCTCTGAAGTAACTCGTCACGAGTTTTATGCACTGTGCGGTCTACTCCTTTCTTGACGGCTTCTCGAAATGATGCTCCTTGCTGGACTTCCTCGGCTATATGTCTTCCAGTATCAAGGAGCTTTCTTCCAACGTATGGCGCTACCTTCTTGGTCAGTATGGGCAAGAAACCCCTCAATACGTCACCAAATATGCCTCCTCCAATCTGATAAAGCTCGGGAGCAGTATAGTGTGGTAGATGCTCTCGCTTTCCTGCACCAAAATGTGCTATGCAACATGGTGGGTTTGTTATATACATTTACGTAGGTGGATCGTCAACCCGACACGTCCAGAGCCAGAAATGAATGGAATGAAATCACCTATCTCGTTTGCCAACTCGATTTGAATGGTTGTCAATTCCTTCGCAGATACATATTTATAGTACAGGTTTGTGAATAAATAAGACATCACATCATTCCTACCCTGGACTCTGAATGGTATCGATCGAAGAAGTGGTGCTGTCACGTCACCCACAAATTCGTTCTCGATGACATCGCAGTATATGAAAATATAGTTTTGAGCAGGGAATAGACAAACGTCTCGTTCGGCGACTGCATAACTTGAGAAAGTTGTCCTCTTTCCGAAGCCCAACATCAAAGCCAAATAAGGATGAAAGGTCACATAGCCATCGTTCATGCGTTCCAGGTGACAAATTCCGTTGTATGGGTTACATACGAGGAGACGAGCATCTTGCGACAAATGAAGTTTTGTTCGATAGGCATGGTTAATGGAATTAACGAGGTCCTTCCCCGATTCGTAGTAGCCTTCTGGAACTTCATACTTTACTGTTCGTGAACGATAGGTAACTATTTTAATCGTTTCTTCCGTATCCACCTGGTATTTGAGTAGCTTCACGGGTGACCCTCTGTCCAACTCTCCACAGCCGATTATCTTTTCAGCCATGCCAAGCTTAGCGGCAAGAGTTGCGCTAATTTCCAAACCATAGTTCAGAGGAAGTTGTATCTCATAATGACCGCTACCACGTATAATTCTTGTCTTATGCTGCAAATGTTTTGCTAAAAATTGTCTCAAAGACAAGAGAATGTTTTCATTAGCGTTGAACTTGACCTTCTCTGTTGCTTCAATCGTAGAACCAAGGAATGTCGTTTCCGATATACTATTGACTGTGTCAGTTACATTTTTAATCGCAAAAGGGATGTTGATTTCTGTTAAAGCGGCCTCCCACCTACCCTCCAACGTCTGTGGATGGGCTAGCTTTACTCGGAACTTGCTCATTGTGTTGTCGGGAAACACATCCAAAGATGCATTTGAGAGCAGGTTCACATAGAACTGGTCAACCATGTTTTTTTTTCTTTTTCTGATGAAATTTCTACGCGTACGCTTAATTTATATCGCCAGAAAATGCGTTGACGTTGTCACAGCGAAACTAGCGTGCTGCGGTTTGAAACCGAAATTACAGTCGGTCAATAGCTTGAAACCAGAGGGCATCTGGCAACACCTAGGAATTCGAAACTGAAACCAGAACTACACGTGGAGCAACCAAGCTTGGCGTCCATTCATTTAAAACCGAAACCGAAACTACAGACGGCCAAAGCTTGAAAACTAGAGGGCGCTTGGTGGGAACCGAAACTACCTGGCGCTCTGACGCGGCAACCAAACTAGGTGACGGACTGACGTCAACCCGATCGGAAAAATACTATTAAATGTCATCAGATGTTATTGCCTGTTATTAAATGTCATTTGTGTGTTATTACATGTCATTTGCGTGTTATTACATGTCATTGTGCGTTATTACATGTCATTGCGTGTTATTAAATGTCATTAAACGTGCATCCAGGTGCCCATCAAACACTATCGACACGTGAGTTCCCATTGTTTACCTGAGTTAACCGTTACCTTATCCTGGCGGCGCATGTTATTGAAACCTGGGAACCCATTGTTCACACTATCGATACATGATTTCCATTGTTTTCTGATATATCTTATCGTGCGTGTGCGTGTCGCATGTAACCTGAGCGGCCCATTGTTATAAGATCTAATATATACCACTACTGCAGGGGTTTGGCTCTTCGGCCCCTTGATCCTCGGGATGTGAGACAAGATGGATGGTTTCGGCAGTGTCCATGGCGCTACTGAAGAAGCGGATGGGGCAACAGTGAAGGCAGGTTTGCTGCGGTTTCGCTTACGAAGCTTCTGTACCAGTGGGTGACGGCGATGGTGAGCGCGCAATCGCAAGTAGTGGCGGAAAGTTTCTCTCTTGCGGAGGACGCCAATTGGGAGTTCCCTGGCCTCGGCTACCACCATCCTCGTCTCAGCGCAACGCGGAACGCCAAGACAGGTCCGCAAGCTGCGCGCCAAGACGCAACGGAGCTTGTGTTCGGACGTCTGTGATAGTCCGTGCAACACAGGAAGGCTGTAGACTACTGAGCCACGAACAAGCGCTTTGTGGAGTGCAAGAAGGTCCCGCTCAGTACATCCCCAGCGCAAGCCGGCAAAGTGACGTATCACATTTCCCCAACGTTGCGCCTTAGAAGAGAGATAGTCAATGTGTCTTGCCCACGACAGGTTGCGGTCCAACACAACACCGAGGAACCTGTGGTGCCTGACCTGCCTTAACGGGGACCCCCCGATGTGTACTTGGAACCGGCGCATCTCTTTCCGGGTAAACGGGAGGGTAGCACTTTTCTCAGTGGAGATGTCCATCCCTGCGTTCAGGAAGTAGGCATGTATGGCATCAAGTGAGCTCTGGAGCCGACGCTGAATTGCAGGGCGGGACTTGCCAACAGTCCAGACGCAAATATCATCAGCATAGATGGACAGATGCACCCTCCGAGGAAGGCACTCCTTGAGGCCCATCAAGACAATGTTGAATAACAGGGGGCTAAGTACACTTCCCTGAGGAACTCCCTGTGGCACAGTGATCTTTTCCGTGTCCCCCTCGCCTGTAGTGACGAAAATCTTCCGTTGGCGGAGGAAGTTGGAGAGCCACGTCAACGCCCTATGAGGCACCTGGGCCTGCAACAACCCATGAATAACACAGGGATGGCTTACGGAATCGTACGCCCGTTAGATGTCCAGGAAGACAGCCATCGCTATTTTCCTTCGCGCCTTCGCTTCTTCGACCGAAGAGACTAAATCGAGCACCGAATCCATAGAGTTACGGTGTCTGCGGAAACCCGCCATTTCCTGAGGAAAAACAGGTCTTCGCTCCAGCCACCACTCGAGCCTGTGCAGTATCATACGTTCAAGGACCTTGCCTAAGCAGCTGGTGAGGCTCACGGGTCGGAAAGACGCCAGATCGGAGGGTTGTTTCCCCGGTTTCAGGATGGGGACTACCCGTGCCTCCTTCCACGCGGCAGGGACCTGCCCATCCCTCCATGACGTGTTGTAAACCTCTAAGAGCGCCAAAAGGGATGCGTCGTCCAAATTGCGGAGCGCCACGTAGGTGACTTTGTCTGGACCGGGCGACGACTTCTTGTGGGAGAGTGCCAGCGCAGCCTTGACCTCGGCAAACGTGAGGTCTGCGTCCATGTCAGGGTCAGACACTGACGGGGCTTGACTAATGGCATGCTGCAGCTCCAATGCGTGGCTCCGAAAGGCTGCACATTTAGCTGCCTCGGACTGTGCTGCCAGAATTTTGCAGAAGTCGTGGGCAACTTCCTTCTCAGGCCTAGATACTGAGAGTGCCAGAGATCTGAGGGGATTCCTCGCGGGAGGAGCTTCGCGGAGACTCCGCGCAATCCGCCAGACCTTCGCAGGGCTTGAAAACGGAGTCAGAGACGCGCAAAACTGACGCCATCTTTTTTTGTCAACAGCCTGCAATGCTTTCTGTAGCGACGCACTCGCACGACGCGCGGCTTGTGCATCTGCAAGTTGGCCGGATCGCCTGGCCTTCCGCTCTGCCCATCTTCGAATGGCACGCAAACGCTCCACCTCCGGATCCGTCCCTGCGTGGCCAGCGCTGATCTTTGCAGTCGTGGTGGCAGACGTCAGAGAGTTCACAATATGGCCGGTAAATTCGCCTGCAGTCATTCCCACGCGCACGTCCTTTTTGCACAGTTCACGAAAGGACTGCCAATTTGTTAGCCGTACGGTTCAGCGGCCTGCCCCGGATGCGTACTTGGAGCAGGACACCAATATAGGAACGTGGTCACTACCTCTTCCGCCCAGGTCTGTGGACCACGTCAGGTACGGAAAAACGTCCCTCGAGCACAGCGAAATGTCTAATACGTCTGTTGAGTAGTCCCGACGGAGGAATGTTGGAGACCCGTCATTTAGGACACAAAGATCCAGGTCTTCAATGATGTCGCACCACAGGGACCCCTTGCTGTCTCGCCTGCGACTCCCCCACAAGGGGTGATGAGCGTTGATATCCCCAACAACAAGGAAGGGATCACCCGCCCCTGCCAGAGCTAGTCTTAGGTCATGGGCTGTCGTCTGGACTGACGGCGGCACGTACACGCTGAGAACAGTCAGCGAAAATTTCCCAAGAAGAATCTTGCAGTGGACGCAGTCGAAAGGAAACTGTCTCGCCGTGTGTACTTGCGTCACAGCCAAGTCTTGTCGCACACATAACACCGTCCTCCAAGATGACATCCCCTGCTGACCAAAGACGGTATATCCACTAAGTCGGAAGTCTGGCTTCACGTATGCTTCACAGATGGCCAAAATGGGCCGTTTTATTGAAGTACGGGACGTCACAAGTGATCTCGCTTGGTTCTGATTTTCCTTTACCTATAGTGACATATTGTTTGCGATTGTATTCGTAACTCTTTAGTAGATTAAGGGGTGAATTGTACACAACATTCTTCAGAATACGATTTCAGAATTCATTTTGTCAAGGTGCACGTTACAGCGTCTTGCTAAAGGGCGCTGTAAACATATAGATAGTTAAGCGCCTTCCATTCTGTTGGATAAGTGGCACATAGCAAAATGCTTCTGAAGAGAAAAAAAAATACTACGAACTTCTCTACGCCTCCGTTCAGGACAGGCTCCTAAGGAACATTCATTACAGGGGCAATATGTAATCAAAGCCTATCTGAAGCGCTGCAGCTACACGTGTGAAATGCCTTATCTTCCAAGATCAGAGAGGACCCAAACACGGAATGAACCCGATGGGAGGCCCTGCGCGGTAAGAACTTTCATGACAAGCACACGTTAGTGATCGTGTTAGCTTTACGCTTAATGCGTGGCCATCTAGTTTTGTGGCGACATGCTGCACACGCCTGATGCATTTCTTTTTTTTTTTTTACGAGCACCTGGAATATGCAGCAGACGGGGCTGGAAGCAATATTTACTTCCTCATCGACAGGGATCGAACTCGTGATCTGAAAGAAACCAACGCGACCGCATGTCTCTTGACCGCATGTCTCTCCGGGGCCTACCTACCGGGGTGGACCACCCTGTATGTTCGAAGTGCCATCCATGCTCCTTTAAGAGTAATATTATGTCACCGTATGGTAATCGGTATATTTTATAGCTATTACTAGCCAAAAAATAGCGAAAACCGTCGTTGCAAGGCCCCTCATAGTGTCTTCTGTATTTAGTAAACTGCCTTCCTGAGCAACCTTCATGTTCTGAAGTGTAAAAGTGTAACTAAATGAGCTCCTCAAATGGGCTGGGAGAGCATCAAGCTGCTTAAAACTTGTTGTCCCAGCTCTCCATAAAAATATTTTTAGTGAATAAAAATTTCGTTTTGTCCGTTGATCAACGGCCTATCAAGACTCTGTAAAATCTCGATGCTTCGAAATGACTGTCATGTGTTTTCACTGGGGACTTGGCGATGCACTGCTGCTTCTCTGAAAACTACTTGAGGCATGGTGACATAACCTCGAGATGATCGTGGGTGATCCAGCACACGCCCGTCGTTATGCGTGCGCGAAATTTCCACTTGAGGAGGAGAGACGAAAAACGAATGTGTGGTTTGCACAAGACCACAGAATCGGCACGCTTGTGCAAACCACTAACCACTAGCTAACTACTACCACGGTATCTCATTGAGGAACCGTACTACTACCACTCAAGCTCAAATGGAGTCATTTGTGGCTCTAGAATAGAATAGAAGTAGACAGAAAAAAATGAAAACAGGTCGCACTGGTGCGATCAGCTGTTCCATAACGCTTGATGTGTGGAGCCACTCAGTGATTACTTCGGCACGTATGTCCTTGAGGTAGTTCGCCAGGGCACACAGCCCAGGTTGTTGGTACTGCTTTGGCCATATCCTCAAGTACCTTCTCAACACTAAAAGGTCTGTTGTCAAGTTGTAGCAAGGGCGTTCTTCAGTGTTTGCCGACTAGAGTCGTAGCGTCGGCAGGTGACCTGCACGTGCTCCATGTTCTCCACGGTTCCGGAAGTTGAGCGGTTCGGCGATCCAACGACACTTATCTTATAAAGGAATGTTGCTGCGATTCTAATCCTACGCCTTGCGATTACCTTTCAGAACGGGCCTTACAAGAAGAAACACAAGGAACGTGGAAGCTCTTATGTCTACGGACACTGTCAAGACGGGAATTGTTATTGATATCTGGATGGATTTCTTTGCTTAAGTGAGTATGAAAAAAAAATCATCACGCAAATAATCCAGGGTTATCAACTTAGTGACAGGTTAAGGCGCCATTTTAGTCACGCTAAAAGCGTATATCTAGTCACGCATGTTGATGTATATAAGGAAGGAGTTCGCTTCCGGGAAGCTGTAATCGAATGCAATAATAAAGAAGAATATAAACGAGGTTAAATAAAACGCGTCTCTCTGCCAACTTCCTGCGATCTCCAGGGCACACGCAATGCAAAGCGTAGAGAAATTTCCACCGGAGGATGTGTGCTGTGTGTGACCAACAGCGGTGTAACTGATAAACTCTTGGTGAAGATAGGCAAGCTGATGCGCCCGAAATTCATCCTGAAGTTCCAGAGAGACTAGTTTTTGAGTAAGCATGGGTCAGTTTAAGTTTGGGCCAGTCTAAATCTCATTTCATTGCTCTTTTTTGGGGAAGCGAGTGGCAAGCTCGAACAGTATAAGCAAAAGAACTTGTCTGTTACGGCCACATACTACTCCAAAATACTACCCCAACCGTTTCTCGGAAAAGAGGCCCCTTAAACATATGAAGGCTTCTGTCATCATTCTCAGACTCTTCTGTCATCATTACGCTTAAAGCGAAAGCTTTAGCCCTAGCGTTATAGCCCTGTCACACGGGCAGTCTTATTGAAACCAATGACCATTCAGCATGTACGTAGCGCCATCAGGTGCATCAGGGTGCATTGGATCCAACGCTCCCTGAGAAGTTGACAAGCTACACGCTGGATGGCGCTTTGTGGATTTTCAATGGCCATTGGTTTAAATAATCGTTGAAGACTGCACCTCGTGTGACAGGGCTATAATAATATATATAATAAATATAATACTAATGTAGAGTTCCTATGGAATCAGATAAGACAGAGAAGTTTGCTCTCCGAAGCAAACCGAGAGAAAATGATTTTATTCCCTTCGTCCCCTTCCTCTCGTGCACTCACACTTCCTCTCCTACACTACTACCCCACTTTGAATCCCAACCCTCCGCGGATGGTACGAACATTTATTATGGACGCCCTTTCTTCTTTGCCGTTCGGAGCCGTATAAACAACGCCCTTATTAAGCCCCTGATTCCTGTTCAGGGCCCTGATAGTGTAGGGCCCCTTAAGCGGCGCTCGGCTTCACGGGAGTCCGTACCGAACGAGTACCAGTTCTACGATGTGCTGCGGAACCCCTGTCCGGTGTCTATTATAGAAGTTCCGCTTCTTTTCCAGCTGCTTCTTTTCCACCACGCTGCTTTTCAGTCAGGCGTCGAGCAAGTTGCTGGATGACTCGAGCATGCGACTTCAGTAATGTCTCAATGTCATACTAATGTCATACAAGTAGTTCTCGAACGGAAATGCAGAAAACTCATCCAGTGGATCAAATCTTCTTGCATCTTCCGTAATATGCAGCAAGGAGTGCATGTTGTAGACATAAACTCATGAAGAAAAGAAATGAAATAAATCCCTTTCTGGGTGCACTTTTCACAACCAAAGTAGGCAGTGCGTCCCTTGATGCATTTTACAAATGCTCTGGCTGGTGCATCACATATAAATGAATGCAGCAGAACATTGAATGTGAGGTCATTGTCAATGACGCCGTTCTCTAGATGATTGCAAATTTCTTCAATGAACTCTTTTAGAAATGCTTTCAAATCGTGTGGCTTGCAGTCACCTTCAAAAAGCGAAGCTCTGAACGATGATGAGTTCAAACTTTCCTTCATTTTTACAGGTATAGGTCAGAACTTGAAATTCGAGAGGTTGGAAGTCCATCTACAGGGTGTCCCAGAAAACGTGTCATTTAATTCAAATAAAAAACTACGCCACCTAGAATCATGCGGTCAACGGCATTTGTTCTTACTAGGTTTTCGCCACCTCCTGATGTGCATGTCATGTAACCTAAGTTTAACTATGTAAGTTTTGGCGAAGTGAACTCGGAAATTTGCCAAGTAGAGGTCACTTTTTTAATCCACCAACATGAAGAGCGTGCGGAATTTACTCAAATTGATTATAATTGGCAGTGATATCCAGGATCTATCTATCCTACCGGGAGAGATGTCGGAACATCATGCTTCTCGGGGCACTTGAGTATAACGCGCGAGGACTTTCAGGGCGCAATCGCTGTCAGTCCGACGAAACCAGGGTGGAGACCCAACTCACAGAGTGATAGTAGAAAAAGTGACAGTTCCTGAAATTGGGAGAGAGAAGGTATGGTCAAGGGCCCGAAACTCGCGAATTCCTTTGCGGGGTAAAGTGAGGCGCTTCATGCGTTTCACGTCATCGGACGTCAGAAAGCGTCATAAATTTAACGTCACGGCGACATCCAGTGGCAAGTGCTTACTGATTGGTTCCCATGACGATGAATTCGTTTCCTGAGCGATGATTGGCCGTTTTCAAATTTGTTCGCGAGCGCTCAAACAGGCGACAGCGCGGCGGCTGTTCCGGCTGGAACCGGCGTCCACGTATTCGCCGGCGTTCGTCTCGGATGGCTGATGTTGTGTAATGTGTAAAGCGGTTGGGTTGCTCCATGAGTTCCGATTTTTCCTGTTGAAAAACGCTGGCTGGACCATGTCAGTGTCCTCGAACAGTCACAGCTGCCAGGGAAGATGCCTGCGCAACATTTCTGCTCTGCTTCTTGGTGTAGAAACGATTCGAGTATTCGAACGCCTCATTGTTCCGCTACCAGGTCAGCGACTGCCGACAGGTAAGTCATTTGTTATTGCTTGTTGCCTTAGAACACCGCATTCACTTCGTGTTTTGTGGATAAGTAGCTCAGCAGTCACTGTAAATCCGGGCCGGAATACGCTGTGACCGACAGCGTAGCTTTGCAGTTATGATGGTAGATTATATTTCTTTTCGTGAAACAATATCATTTTCATTTCATGATTAAATACCCGCTCACGTCGTACTGCCTAAAGGCATGACACTACTGTAGGTCTGATTCTCGGTGATTTCGCTCGACAGGTTCCTTCCGACGTTGACTTAGTAGCTGTTCTGTACGCAGCTCTAAAGCCAAGTTTGTCTGGATATTCGGCCTAAATATATCATTGCGAAGTAGCGCAGTTAAAGGTATCTTTTGTTTTAGGTCGCTCATCACACCCCATAGCAGCAAGCCTCTCACAGTCATACCATAATCGTTCTTATTTTCGCATTGAATATCACCTTTATTATTTCTGTTTACATTGCGACTTTCACATGCATAGCTATATATCTGATACTAATTTCCTGCTTGCAGCCACCGAGCTCCACTTCCCTGTAGCAGTCCTTGCCCAAGGCATTCCGACATAGTGAGGCTTCTTCATGCAAATTCCGGAGCAATATTAATGTCATGTCGTTTTCGTTACCGCAGACATGCTGTGTACGTCTTACTTGCATTAACGTATACCGTGCAATAAAATACTTAATGTGGCAAAAACAGCCAAGGCTCCGTCGTTTTTCTGTAACTCCCACTGCATTCCGACATACGCGAACCAAAAAGCAGCGAAAGGGAGAAACAAGGAACAACAAAACAAGACAGCGAGCAGAGCAGAAAGAAGGAAAGGAGTGAGAGAGGAACGCACGCCTCGTTATTCTACGTCATTTGCGACATAATCAAAAATAACAAAAAAATAGGGTGGCTAGTCCTCAGTCATTGGTCTAGCTCCGGAGGTCACGTGAGTTTTCCGCTACAATACGTTTCTGTTGCGGCTGCGCAGCCCTGGTAAGGTCCCAGATGAAGCCGGATTCGATAAGCTATGTCTGCGTTATGTCATTCTCCCATGGCGGTGTGGGCTGGGTTTCCAACCTTCCTTTCGTCGGACTGACAATGATTTCGCTGAACAATTCGTCGCGCGCTATCCTCTGCGAGCTCCGTAGAGCACGATTTTCGGATATTTTTTTCCGATATGATAGCTCCTCAATATTCCTGTCAGTTATCATTAATTGCGTAAATTTGGCTATTCACATTGGTGGGATAAAAGTGACCTTGGCAAATTTCCGAGTTCAGTTTGCAAAAATTTACATAATTAAACTTAGGTTACATGACATGCACATCAGGAGGTGGCAAAAACCTAGTAAGAACAAATGCCGTTGACCGCATGGTTCTATGGCGTATTAATTATTATTAAAATACAATTATACACGTTTTCTAGGACACATGTATGCTGATTACTAATGACATAGTGGAACAGTCATCAGATGTGCCCGTCCTAATATGGTGCAGCAACATTTTACCCAATCCCAAGTAGCAGTATTTGCCACTGCCCATTGGCGTAACTTCAGTGGATCGTTGGGTTTTTAAAAGTGTCCTGGCATCTCCTGGTGAACATGGGTGATAAGGTTTCAAAACCTTTAAAAGAGTGCTCTGGTGTCAGGAAGGTACCTTCGTCTCGAGCGCCTATTGCTGCAACTTTGTTGGAAGGCTACGGTTCTCGTTAATCTTCTCCGGCAATACATGAAATTTACCATCGCTTGACGACCCTGTTTCAACATGGAAACCTGGCTCATTGCTTTGCTCCGTGTCTGTTGCTTCCGCATCAGAACAAAGTGAATGCGCTCTGTGGATCTCTGAGAAGGTACTGCGGCTACTGCAAGGCTAGTCGAGAGGCTCTGCTACTATCGTGGCGGCTTCCACAGAACCTTCATAAGTAGCTTCTGTTGAGCTACTACTGTGGCTTCTTCCTTAATCGTTCAGGACGCACTGCAACTCCCGAGAAACCCGCTGCGAAATCCGCCTTCGTCTTTGTCGCGAAGTTAAAACTTCCGGAGAGCTCCTAAATCTCGACCTCTTCATTTTCAGTGCGAGTGTCTTATCCTTACTCTAAGTGCGCGTCCCGCAAGTCTAGTCAGTTGCATATCCAGACCTGACACTCAAGATTGAAAGAACGCAACTAAAATCTACTCACCACTATCGTGCTCGATGCCAAAATTCTCGAAGTTATTCATCTTCAGACGAAGCAGCAATTGCCCACACCACGTACCCCGCGCATGTGCATCGGCAACCCGTCACAAAAGTAACGCCGTCACAGGGGTGGCATTCAATATATTGCTCCGTAGACGAAAGCGTGCTGGGTGAACGCAATGCATCCTGAACGCACGTCACAGCAAACGTCAAGGCACACGTGGCCTTAAAGATGGCGGCGCCCGGGATCGGCGGCCAAACCGTTTGTAAACAATGCGGTTGTTGTTTGTGCCCGACGTTTTGGATGCCTTTCGATCACGGTAACTATTTTTATCCAATAATCTCGCAGTAAAACGCGGAGTTTTGCACATAAGGCCTCGTATACTGTTGGCGACTTCCAAAGATGTGATTACGACCGCGCGTTAAAACTCACTGAGCCGATGCGATGTACTTAAACTAAGGAGAAATGGGCTACCATATTGCGGAAGAAGCACCGCATAGTTTGCGCTGGCAAAATACGTTCATCTCTTGGCGTTATGACGATGGAAATATGTCGGTAAGCGGCAAAACGACATGTAAACAAAGTCACATGACCTCGAAATAACGTTTTCTGTGACGTACGACCAGGACAAGATGGCAGTTTTGCCAAAAGCGCCCGCTTGGGGGTAGTTACAACAATAGCGGGTTTGTGCCACTCCTGTGAACGCCGTGGAGCACGTCACGTGATAGGATGATGCCAATGGGGTGCGCTGTGCTCTGTTCAGAGTTTCGGTTTCGCTGCCCCATTTGAAAAGCACGCAAAACTGCATATATATGCAGCTGTTAACGGCATAACTGCTCAGTTAACCTTTGCGTAACTCGATCGTTCTTCCCCCTTGTTACCGTTGATATTTTTTGCCCTCTTGTATGAGCGAGTAATTGCGTGAATGTTGCCACCGCTGGAGAAAAATTAAGTGCCTGAGAAAAATAAAAGTGAAGTACACAATCGGTAGACCATTGTAAAACAAAAATGTGGTTGTTAAGTAGTTTTCATGGAAGCATTTCCATATATTTGCTCTCGAATAGTATGTCGCGCCAGAATGATTCAGCCGTGTTGAGGCAACGTTTCAGAGCAACGTTGCAAAGTTATCGCTCTCTTACGTTGAAGCCACATTGCTGAACATTGGCTAACGTTGGCCGACTTTTGACAATATTGCAGCATCGTTGTTAGAGGGTCTCTGACCAGAAGCTGGAGGGACTTTTGCGCAGTGGCTACCGATATAATACACGAAGGCAACTTCACATACGAAAATGCATGCCTCAACACCTCGTAGTTTTCGTACACTCGAATTTTGAACATCGCGGTTCACTCCGGCAGTGGCACACCTAGCGTCAAACTAAGAAAACGTACGCATATATAGAAAACTCATCTGGTCACCCCACTGGGATGACGTCAAACGCCCATGCAATCAACGCGCAGAATGCCGTCACGTGATCAAACGCTACAACAACAACTTTCTGCAAGAACCAACATTTCCACGCCAATGTACCGTTGTCACAATGTCTGGAAATAAAAAGTATGTACATGCTTCAACGTTTGCGTCCGGGTTCATAACTGCGAAAATCCAATTAGCGACTTCTGTGGAAAGGGGAACTAGCTACGACGACTTTCCGGGTCCAGCGCGCTGTTTCACACAGTTAGTGTAGTGTGCGTATTTCCAAGTTTTCTTTTTTATATATCTTTTGGAACGACCGACCAATTTACCGATGTACACTGTTGGACTTCTTCTTTTTCTTCATTAAGGGGAAGGGAATGTTAGCCATCATCTGACATGCCTCTCGGTTGTGTCGTCAAAGCGAGATTTCTCGGCGGGCATTCAGTTCCATACGATACTGCACGTTCAATCGCAGCGGCAGCTACGGCTTGACAGTATTGGAGGGTGTCCTGACAGCGACGTAGAGAAGTGCAGATTTTTCCAATCGCATTTGAAGAATGCAGACTAGGGAACCGTCAGTTGTGCAACAGCTGGGTTTGAGTACAAAGAACCTCCGCCTACAGCAGCCCACAGTGCCTCCCTTGAATCTACCTTCCACGACTGTTGCGTCTGGACGTGTCGAGGTTAGCGTCTTCTGAATAATTTATACAGTGATTACTCTCCTTGTGAGAATTACGTTGTGGCATGCAGACGTTAGGAGTTAATTGGTAATTTATGCAACAAAGAAAAATAGTGATGGAAGCCAATTGAAGGTTAGGCACAAAATCAAAAGATATACTGTACAATTCCGTGTGTTGTTCAGAATGCAGCCATGCCAATGCACAAAGCAACACCCACGGTACGTAAAATGAAGCTGTGTATTCCGCATCTAAGTGTAACATTTTAATTGTCGCAGCAATGTGCACCAATCTAGTTCATGACTTCTTCAGACCAGATGTGGAAACAATTGTTGGAAATACAAGGCAGGGATCCGGTACACGTTTTATTTTATTTGTTTTCCTTGTAATATGCAGCACACTGCACATAGTAAAGGTGGGTTCTGGATTCTAAATCAACCCTGTTGAAATCCTTAGTTTAACCCAAGCTGTACTATTGTTGTCTAATCTGGGGAAACACCACAAAGGGCAACTATGATAAAATTGCAGTGCACCAAAAAGAGATAGACTTGTGTACGACAACCATGTCTACAGGTGCACATGCCCCCCATATCCTGCAAGACATGCAAGTACTTTCAGTAGACAAAGTGTTCACTTGGAAATTAGACATTTACACAAAATCGCCTTGCAAATTCAGGATCCGTTACATTTCCCATTACGGTATGAAATCCATCACCGTGCCCCCTTAGAAAGTTCCACTGCTACGGACCAACTACGGAAGTCAGGAGACACCCTTCCTCATTCCGACTTTTCCGAACAAATTTGGTCAGCTGATTCGAGATGGCCTTCCTGTGTCCACTTTCAAAACAGAGTTACACAAACTTGTTGAAGTCTTATTACAGACACAGGCTACTCTGTTATGTTTTCTTTGTGTGCGTGTGTGTGAATACGTGCACAGCTTGGTGCAATTGTGTGTTTTATGCATGTGATTGTGATTTGCCGTATGCTTGTAGTGACAATATCTCAGTTATCGCACACTGTATTGGTGCCAGGCACCTCATCAGGCTGGTGCCTGGTAGCCTCATTTCATTTTCTATGAAATGAAAAATCTAAATTAACTGAACTGAATTGAAAATAGAGTTCCTCATTAATTTCTATGGTTTTTTTAAACAATGTTAGGGAGATGACTTCATGGATGTGCAAGGAACAGGAGACGAATGTTCACGACAGTTGACTGTCAGGTACGGGACCAATTTATTTTACTTTTATTTTACTTTTATAAATTGCGAGGTTGTTACTAACAAAAAATATTTTTTCTTTGCCCTTTGAAAGAATCTTTCAAAGAAGAAATGGTGAGCATGCGTACGGACTTGACATATCTCAGTACAACTTAGACCTGCCAGTTGCACATGAGGTGTGCGACACTTTTTTACACACAAACTTCTGCAGGTTTGATGCATGTATATGTTGAAACGTGAAAGACAGAGTGCTAAAAAATGTATCTAAGATGAAAAATTGAGCAGTTCATTGCAGTAATTATGCTAATTTATTTTCAGCATTTTGGGAAATACATGGTGATGGCAAGATTACCTGTGTTATGCCACCTGACTATCTGCTATTGGAGTTCCATGTCCTAGTTATTATATGTAATAGCTGTTTGAGGTTATTACATATTTATTATGCAGGTTTTGCACCTGTGAGTTCCTGCAAATGTGCTCCGCGGTGATCATGCTGGACAGAGAGTTATGCCTGTATAATAACAGTGACTAATGTTCTTCTGCCCATAAAATATGACTGTCACTGAGCAAGCAGAGGACAGCATACAGGGGGTTGCTGAAGAGAGCTCAAGTACATTTCGAACTCCAATAAAAGAACTTCGTCATACTTTCATATTTGGAGCATTTTTTACGCACATTATTTTAAAACAATGGCTGCTAAAAACGTGTCAGACACCGTTACCAAAGCTTCCTTCTGTTTCAGGTGAAACATGATTTTTCCCAGAAGCCCAATAATGCATGACGCTGCATCACATATGCTATTTTGGAACAATCTCAGCAAACATATTAGGAATATATTATCTGAGTGCCGCAATAAACTATATGAACCACATTTCATCTTGCATGATCTTTGGCTACAACATGCATATTTGAGTATTTGCGCAGCCAAAGATACAAAGCTTGGTTTCTCAAGGTCTACATCCTACTCCTACTGAGTCCACACTTTGCGCACAAAAGGAAGATTGAGGGTTTGGATAGTCAACTTGTATAGTGAGCACTTCTTGAGGACTGTGAGCGGAATGAACCGGAGGTCACACACAGGGTAACCTGCATAACACTCTGATTTACTTGCACATAACGATCATTAAAATATTTGAGGTGCTTAAACAATACTATTTGGGTGCTATCAGACAGAGTTTCAAAAACACTTACGACATGCTGACGGAATGGGTGGACAAAAGGATGCATCAGAACAGGATTGGATTTGAATATCATAGCTGTGTTGGCGGTGGAATTGAGAGCCCAATGTGATTCTTGACCTTGTTGACAGTTTCACACTCTGTTGACATGATCTTAACACACATCCGTATCGCTTGCTCTACTTGTTCCCAACTCCCCCCTGGTCTCTACAGTCTTCCTGCAATTTCCCCTTTACCACACCTTACAATTCTCAGAAACATTGTCATAAACAATACAGGCTTCTTACTAAGAAAGGGAGCATCCCTAAAACCAGTTAACGTGCACACCACTGACAACATTCTGTGGTTACAGCTGTGCTCCTGTTCGCCCATTGCCTCTCGACGGAGGCCACGCACTGAAACAGTTCTACAAGCGGACACTGTTTGTGAAAAAAGAAAAATTAATTTCTTCGAGTTCTAAGTAATAAGGTCCCCTTGTTTGTCTGTGAACTGCACGTGAGCTGTGGGACAATGTCAGTAATGCATGTTTGACCAATATAGGTACATGTCTAGACAAAAGCTTGCAGAACACCTAGGCAACACCTTATACAGTACTGAACAGGAGTGAGTACACTTAACGTGAGGTGCATAGAATGCATAGTCAGGGGTGGATTTAAGGGAGGGGGGTCCAGATGTTCTGACCCCCTCCGCAATTTCAGTTATTTCATACAGTTTCAATTGACTTTAGTGGTGTAATAGCATGCTGTCCAAGACAGGGCACCCATTCAGCAAAATCCTGGATCTGCGTCTGTGCACAGTCGTCTGTCTGCAAGTGTATCTGCTCCTGTTCCCTGCAACGTGTTGCTCCTGTGAAGATATACACCACAATTTCTGCATTCACATTCAAGAGCCCCATGTCCTACAATGCAAACACATGATAAAGGGATACCGAAAAAAAAAGTGGCTCACAAAAGTTTTAAAAAATGTGCTCACGTTGTTTTTTTTGTCATACTACAACATGAATTACAGATATGACTACTGCTAATGTGGCAATCAACTTTTCTCATCACATACTGGACAGCTCAAGTTACAGGTATGTTTAATAGCACCAGATTCATGAAATTGTACATGCAGGGTGTACAATTTAAATCTGGGTTATAAAGTGTCTGAAAGGTTTTTCAAATGCTGTTATAGTCTGAATATTCATATATGGCTATGAATGAACATGAACAGTACTGGATTAAGTTACTTATAAACACAAGCTGTCCATATACGAAGTCCACTTTTTCGTAAATATGAACGAAATGAGGGAAATTATGGTAAGACGTACCTCCACCTAATATCTTTGATATTGAAAGCCTGTAGTAGTTTCTGTGGGAAAGGCTTGGTGTATCCTATTCACCGCACAGGCTGGTATAACCATTCTCTTGTTTTGTCCAAGTTTGTGCCACACCCATCTCACAAACTGTTGGTATGCAGTGTATCTGTATTTCCTGTATGAGACAACGCAAGCTTTGAACAAAGCTAACGCTAGGACGCCGAGTATTATATCACCTGCAGTCTTTCTGAATAAGTGACGACCAATGACGAAATGTTCAGAATAACTATTTTGTATTGCAACCCACCAGCATAAGTGTGCATGAGATACGCTACTTACTTGTTAATATGAGCGCTCCTACACTGTTAAAACAGAACTTCACCACATAGCACGCTCCTAGCCAACTATCATTCCGAATGATATCATTCTGTGTCCTGATTTGTTCAAAACAGGGGGAGGCGCCTATCTGGGACAAGATAATCTGTCCCAGATAGGCGCCTCCTCCCATTTTCAACAACTCAATGCACAGAATGATATCATTCGGAATGATGGTTGGCTATGAGCGTGCTATGTGGTGAAGTTTTGTTTTAACAGTGTAGGTTCGTGCTGCCCTCGAAGTTCTAAATATGCTACTTTGAGGACAGCGCCTTGCAGCATAAGCACTGAACCTCTTTTGACATTATTACACACCGCCATTATTTGACATTATTACACACCGGCACCTTAAAAAGACGGTGCCATCAAACACGAAATTTACACAAACTGTTCATGTGCTTCACCATGATGAATGCTGAAAGCTCATCTACCAGTCTGTTGTTTGTTGTTTACGTTTGCGCATGGAACTTCCTCTTCATGCTCAAGTGATTCGCGGCTCAACATTTCAAGAGCAAGGCTTCCGAACTCTGCTTCACGTACCCAAACAAAAAAAAAAACCTCCCGGGGTGTTCCTGTGGATATCCTTTGACGGAAATTCGGATTTCCCTGGGAGACAGACATTTTTCCGACGGGCGTCCCCCGCATCTCCGAGTGGCCACGGTTCGGACTTCCCACATATATCCGTCGTTTGTCCTCACAGGATGTTACATGGAGATGTCTGAACATTGCACGGACCTACTTATGTACATGCACACGTTGTGTGGATATACAAATATTTTTCTGCCTGCTATGTTTTAATCCCCGCCTAGGCACCTTTTAATTTCTGTTGCTCCTCTTTGTTTTCGTACATGCCATGACGGAAAACGAACGCAGCGTTTTAGTCAGAAAAAATATATATATAAAAGCTCCTACAAGACAACCCAGTCCCACAAGCTCACTTCGAAAGGCAGTGCCATTTCCTTCCAAAGAGAGAACAGATACTATATACTGCTTGTCTCGCGAGCATCCCCATATTCCAGATACCTTCTCGCCTGTGAATCAAAATGATGGGTGTGTTGTATAAGCTTAATTCGATTACGCACGCATACAACAATGAAGTGAGAAATTGCTCGGTGTATTAACTCGCTATCAAGACAAATGATCCGTGTAACATTCCGACAGGGATCTAGCTCGGACAATTTTTGAAACAGCCGCGATCGGATATCATGTGGATACAGATCCTAGGACGTCCATGTATGAGGCTCCCAGTGATATCCGACGGATATAGATTTCCGGATATGGACCTTGGGATCTGTTTCGGACGTCCACAGGAGAAAGTGTTCTGTTTGGGTAGCAGCACTTCCCTCTCAGTTGCTGAAAGGTATCTGAAAAGCTGCCTTGTTGACTCCGCTGTGCTTTCTCCTTCGACGTCAATATTGAAAAAAGCACACAGCAATACGGAAATTGCGGAAACAACCCGAACTTTCGGTGTGGATTTTCCACCAATAAACGTCGCGGGCGTTTTAGGTCATACATTAGGGAAAACCGATGCATAATAGCTAGACTTTTGCGCTGATCGGACAAGTTGAGGGTTGAAACCGAACCCGCTTTTCGGTTCCTTGTTTTGAATAGTTCGCGGCTCCGCAGAGACGAAACGTTTCAATTGTAACTTGGAGGCACCATGTAGGTTCGTTATCCTTACAAACAAAAACATTTACCAGGTTCTGGTCAGAGACCCTTTAAATGTTGAAAAAGCTTGGCCTACATTCCGCAACATTGGCAACGCTGCTGCATCCTTAAAACAACAGTATGTGCTACTGGGGGCGGTGCTGGGTGGGTGCTGGTGCGGGTGCGGGTGGGTCCGGAAGTAACATACGTATTTCCTTCCGGACCCACACCTCGAAGGCCGTCCAGCTGCCGCTGAACAGGAAGTTCGTCACAAAAAATATCTAGCACCCAGTCGCTTGTGTCGCGTGAAGTGAGTGGAGTCTGAAATGCTTGCGCTCAGGGGCGCCTACTGAACGCACCCAGTGTCATCACACGAACCGTAGTTCACACGTTTCTCCGCGCGCGAATTTCAGACCATGTGGTTAATCAATTATACAGTGTTCAAATCAGCGAAAAGTGATGCAAGGATTCGGTAAATAAGGGTACACTCCTAAAATGAACTTCACCGCATAGCACGCTCCAAGCCAACCATCATCTCGAATGATATCGTCATATGCCCTTATTTGTTGAAAACGGGAGGCGTACGCCATTTCTGTGACAATTGTGAACAGTGTGAACAGCATAAGTGTCACAGAAAGGCGTGCGCCACTTTCTTTTTTTTTTTTTTTTTTTGCTATAGTCGTGACGATGCCCACTTGAGTGCGGCCAGCAATGGCAAGCTACCTCGACCCCCCCCCCCTTATTTTTAAGAGTGTATGTGCTACTCGTAGAAGGAAAAAAATATATATACGAGGCGTGTTCAAGTCAAACAGTGACTTTCTGTTTCCTGACTGTACAAATGGCTCGCGCTACTTCTTTTTCGTCATTTTCATACGCTAAAGGCCTCCGCATTCACCGCGTGGTGGTCGAAAGTTTGTGCAAAAAAGAAGACACGTGCTGGCCAAGAATGCGGACAACGAGGTGAGCGCGCACATCGAACAGCGAATTGTCATGAAGTTTCTCGTGAATGAAGCCATAAAGTCGTCTGAAATTCACAGAATATTTCAGGCTCAGTATGGCCACGATACACCTAGCCGCAGCAAAGCGTTTGAGTGGTGCAAAACGGTTCCGAGACTGCCGTACATCAGTGCAGGACGATAACCGGCCGGGGCGGCTCAGAGCCCAGTGTCAAAATTCCTGAGAACACCCAACTAGTGGAGCGCCTGATCCTCGATAACCGACGGATAACATGTCTATCGAACTGGCTCGAAAGACGGATCTTTCTGTGGGAACGTTGAAAACTGTCATTCATGAACACCTCCAGTTTCGGAAAGTTAGTGCTCGTTGGGTCCCGAGGCAGCTCTCCGTGTTTTACCGGCAGAGAGGACTAAAAATATCCCAAGAGCTAAGTACCGTTTTGACACTGAAGGACAATCGTTGCTTGATCGGATCATCACGTGCGATGAAATGTGGGTGCGCCATTTCACTCCTGAGTCTAAACGCGCGTCAAAACAGTGGAAGCATCCGGGCTCGCCAGCTCCCAAGAAGTTCCGAAGCACCCCGTCTGCGGGTAAGGTCATGGCCACGGTTTTCTGGGACAAGGCTGGCGTTGTTCATGTTGATTTTCTGCCCAGTGGTACCACCATCAATAGTGCATATTACTGCCAGGTTCTCAGGGATGTGCATAAGGCGCTGAAGCAAAAGTGGCCGGGCCTCGTCACCAAAGGAGGCCTCCTCCTACAGGACAATGCACGCCCGCATACCGCGCATCTCACGACACGCACCTTACAGGAACTTGGCTGGGAGTTGTTGCCACATCCCCCTTACAGTCCAGACCTCGCCCCCAGCGATTTCCATCTCTTCGGGCCACTGAAGGCGTTGTTTGGGGGCCTCCACTTCGACTGCGACGACGAGGTCAAGAATGCAGCCCGATCATGGCTGCTACGCGCCTGTAAGGCTTGCTACGCTGCTGACATCCAAGCCCTCGTAAAACGCCTAACGCGTCTACGCTTCATCAAGCATAATTTCGCTCTCAATTTTTCCTCTAAAATTATGCTTCATGCGCCTCGGCATCGTTTGCAAGACGATATGGCTAGCGGTCCAATCCTCTGAGGCCTCTTTCACACTAACGTTTTTGTCGTCCGTGTTTTTGAAGGAGCCTAAACGGACGCATTGGAACCTACGGGGCTCGATTGCCCTTACGTTCTGTTTTTGAAGCAAACGGACGAGAAAAACGTTAGTGTGGAAGCGGTCTTAGACCACGAAAACGTGGGTTCCAGGCAGTAGCGGATCTCGGGGGGAGGGGAGGGGACGTCAACTTATACATTGGATTGGATTATACATCCCCTGCCCCTCTACCCGCTTCGACAGAGAAACCGGTCAAATTTTTGTACAAATCTTGTGAAAAAAAAACGTGATTTCGGTTGGAATAGTGTGCTATGGCCATTGGCTTCTGGAATTCAATTCTGAATCAAGGAAAACGTTACTTTTGCTTCGCTAATTTTCGAGTTCAATTAGCAAAATTAGCTTAATTAATGTGTGACGCGAATGCAAATGGCCTGAATCTGTGGCAAAAGTCTGTGTGTGTGTATTCCAAGTAGTCTCATAATTTTCTGAAGTTAAACCTATTTTTAGAAACTTAATAACACTTTCTCACCTAACACCCTGTATACCGTGCGGTCTTGCGGATGCAAAGCTAGTGGAATGTGGTGAATATTAAATGCTGTAGATAGCTTATAGAAAGGAGAATATTGATAAGAACACATGCAAAAAATGCACCAATCTTTGTTGGCGACACCTCGGAAGCGAGTTTTCTGAATGACGTCGTCCACGGCCGACAGGTCATAAAAGCAGTCCTGAATCTCCCTGGTGTTAAACAAAACGTGCAAGCTTGGTGCCTTGGTTCTCAACTTTTGGTGCAGGCAACCACTGTCCATATTGTTGTGCATCATCTTGCAAGTGTGAGGGAAAATATATGCATACACATAGTGGGCGCGTAGACGCATAAAAATAGTCTAAATTGAGACTTTAGGCTAAGTATAGATTTAGACTAGTCCTAGAGTTGCTACAGTCCTATGCATTATTTAAACGTCTAAAAATTGAAATCTATAGGATATCCCAGAACATTTGGCAGTACACAGCATACAGTGTGCGGACCATGTTTAGGTATACACTCCTTAAAACGAACTTCACCACAGAGCTCGCTCCTAGCCAGCCATCATCACGACCGACATCGTTCTTTCCCATGATATGCGGAAATCGGGGGGCGTACGCCGTGTGCAGCAAATCAATGGAGCGAACGCTGTCAAGATAGGGGACGGGATGACGTTTTGACTAGGAGCGTGCTATGCGGTGAACCTGTTTTTAGAATATGCGACGAATGTTCGGTGTCACTGAACCTAGCTGCTTCTTGTATCCTACATTGCGAATAACTGACACACCATGAGCAATTTAACAAAACAGGCTGTTGAGACTGTTGAGTAACAGATAAATGCGTTCAAGACTGCAGCTGATACCTGATAAGAATACACTAATCTGGTCACACTCTAAAAACAGACACAGAAAGGTACCTCTTTATCTCCCGATTTGTGAGACTGCAGGGCGTACGCCCTTTTTTAACTGCGTTCCAAAAAGGCGTATGCCACTCGTTTTTCACCAATCATCGAAATGGGGATTGGCTAAGAGCGTGCCGTGTGGTGAAGTGCAGACGCAGCCCTACACTGTTAGAAATGAAAACTTCACCTCATAGCCAGCAATAATCTCGAATGATATCGTTATCTACCACGATTTGGTGAAAACTGGAGGCGTACACCTTTTTGTGGCACTTATGCTGCTCATAATTGTAACAGGCGTACGCCTCCTTTTTTCAGCAAATCAGGGCAGATAACGATATCGTCCGTGATGGTTGGCTAGTAGCATGATCTGCTGTGAAGTCCATTTTTTAAGAGTGCACTCTTAAAAATGAACTTCACCGCATAGCACGCTCCTAGCCAACCATCACCTCAAATGATATCGTTATCTGCCCTGATTTGTCGAAAACGGGAGGCGTACGCCTTTTTTGTGACACTTATACTGTTCATAATTGTCACAAAAAGGCGTACGCCTCCCGTTTTCGACAAATCAGGGCAGATAACGATATCATTTGAGATGATGGTTGGCTAGGAGCGTGCTATGCGGTGAAGTTCATTTTTAAGAGTGTGTAATAGCAATATAGCAAAGGAAGCAACGAAGTCTGCTAATGGTGAACTACACTCTTAAAAATGAACTTCACCGCAAAGCACGCTCCCAGCCAACCAACATCTCGAATGATATCGTTATCTGCCCTGATTTGTTGAAAACGGGAGGCGTACGCCTTTTCTGTGACAATTATGAACAGCATAAGTGTCACAAAAAAGGCCTACGCCTGCCGGTTTCAACAAATCAGGGCAGGTAACGATATCATTCGAGATGTTGGTTGGCTAGGAGCGTGCTGTGCGGTGAAGTTCATTTTTAAGAGTGTAGAAGCCATAGTCTGCCTCATCGGGTTCGACTTTCTTACAGGAGGCGCAACTCGTTCGGGAGTGCTCGGTTGGTTGCAGATAGCTCTACGCTACGGAAGTGTTCGAGGTTTTGTCAGCATCGAGAGCTCCGCGCCTACGACGCGTGTGCCGCCACGATTATGTCGATAGGGCCGCATTCACTTCGCAGGCCTTCTTAAGGTAGCAGCAGTTACTAGCATATGCCGTCCTGCTTTCTCTCATCGCACAGGACTATGCAACATTTATTCAGACATTTACCAGGAACTAAGGTCTAACACAGGAACTAACACATTGTTGCGTATTGAGATACATATATAAATATACAACGTTCCCGCGCTGCTCATGGGCTAGGTAGCTGCACATTCTTGCATAGTGCTTTGCGACTTCTCAGGTGGTCCTTGACATTTAGAATTGATCCGTAGTGCTGTGCTCCTCTACGTGCACAGCTGTTCATGGCATCATGGGTGAAGTCGAAGAACACCCAGCCGTCTTGAAATCCGTAGAGCTTGTACGCCCAACATATCTGCGGATAGAACAAAGCGTACATTTAGTTTTAGTTTAGTACAATTTAGTTTTGTTGTTCGTACATACAGTGAAACGACATTTGGGTAGGACCGCTCGGGACCTTTCCTAATTCATCAAGCAGTGTGTCTGTCATGAGCATAATGCTGAGTAAAATTTGGAAAAGCGCCACGGAAAATAAGTGCAAAGCAAAGCGAAGTGCAGTGAACTCGACAACTAGGAGATCCGCCCCTGTGACGTAACAGACAGATGAGCTTTCATTTGCCAGCTGCAGTGTCTCGCGATTGACGGGACTCTTCGGGATATTTTCTGGGTTCACTCTCCTTTCAATGTGTTCCGAAAGTGTGTTCATGCAGTGGGCGCGCATTTCTCCTCATTTCGGTGTTTCTGTCGCTCATTACGTTTAACTTTTAATTGTCCTGATGGCTCAATCGCAACGAAAATCAGCGGACGAAAAACGAGGCGGCGTGGTTTCGACACGCCACTTCATTGGCCAGAGAACATCTGTCTCGTGACCTCACGCGAACGCCGTAAACCGCCGTGGAGAAAGCTCAGCATGTCGAACTTTTGGCTCCTCGCAGAACGCCGGATATGCGCCGCATTCAAGCGATACGTCACGCACGGCGTCGTCAAGTAGGGAACTGGGCATAAGTCTTTTTATTTTCCTTTTCTTTCTTTTTTTTTTGCATGATTAAGCAAATGACGACACAGTTCCCTATGAAGACTGTCCAGGACACAGATGTGGAGCGGGCTTTCATAGGCCTCCTTGTCATTGGTCATTGGTCTGTCCGACCTTCGCGGAAGGCGGAGACCAACCGGAGGCCAGTCCGTATTGTTGCGCTTCTTGAGAATGAAATGGAGGCGTAAATTGCGCGTTTTATATAGATCATCCATAACGATCGACATAACCGTTGAATCCCGATCTTCTTACGTTGGTATCAAGGTAACGGTGTCTTGGATTCGGCAAGGATAAATTTTCACAGCCCTTTATAACATAATTACTCACGCACTATTACAACGCTCTGCGTGGGCGCTATGCGAAATCGCAGCATGTTATACCTTGTTAATCATGCTGTCATCCCACTCGTAGATGTGGAGCCTCTCACCGTGCTTCACCATATATTCCATCCACTCCTTATTCAGCTTACGATTCGGAGATGGCTTGTTTCCCTTGAAATCCTTGTAATCGGCACCACCAGGACAAACCTGCGGATGGCAAATAAAGTCGTGTAGACCAGCGCGTCATCGTGATTGTAGAAGTTCAACAGCACTAACTCCAACGTTGGTGAAACCCCCTGTCTCCGTGGAAAGTGAAGAAAGCAACCTAAAGGCGGCCGTTCTGTAAAATGTTTTTCTTCTTTTTTTTTTTTTTTTTTTTGCTGTATCTTAAGCCATCAAAATCCGTAGTCTATATACAAGGTGTCCCAGAAAACGTGTCACTGAATTATAAAAAGCTACACCACTTGGAATTATGCGGTGAACAGCATTTGCTCATACTAGGTTTTCGCCACCTCCTGATGTGAATGTCATGTAGCGTAAGTTTAATTATGTATTTCTGTTTTTCCGCGCAATTGTTTTATTTTTATTTATTTATTTATTTTTTTTTTTTTTGCGGACTGAACTCTGAAATTTTCCAAGCAAAGGTCACCTTCTCACCACACCAATATGAAGAGCGTTCCGAGTTTACTCAAATTAATAATAATTGACCCTGATATTCAGACGCTATACTATCGGAAAAAAATAGCCGAATGCTTCTCGGAGCTGCTTTTTGCGAGGAATCGCTGTCAATCCGACGAAAGGAGGTCGCAAGCCCAGTCAACGGGGTGATAGTAGAAAATGTGACAGTTCCTTCAATTTGGAGAGGGAAAGCACGATTCAAGCTGAAGCCGGAAGTTATGCCTGTGTTATACCTACAACGAGAGTGGGGTGGGGTGGTGACCTCCTTTCGTCCGACTGACAATTGCGCTGAAAAATTCGACGCGCCCTATGCTCTGGATGTTCGGCTATTTTTTCCGCTTGTAGAGCTCCTCAACATCCCTGTAAATCATCTTTAATTTGAGTAAATTCGGCACGTCCTTCACACTGGTGGGGCAAAACCGTCACAAATTACTTGGCAAATTTCTCGCTCTCAAAAAATAATTACAAACTTAAACTTCACAACTTCACCTGACATTCACATCAAGAGTTCGCAAAAACCTAGCACGAACGAATGCCGATGACCGCATGATTCTTGGTGGTATAATTTTTCTTGAATTATTATTATTATTATTTATTATTATTATTGTTATTCAATGGTACGTTTCAGGGACACCATGTATAGAAACGAATACTGATGTCATACAACAAGGCAGGGGCAAGTCCTTCGAGCTAAGATACAAGTAGTTCCAAAAGTTTCTAAAACTATGCAACCTGAAACTGCCTACTAACCCATGAGATATTCTCGACAGCAGACACTACTATCCACACGTGCAACAGAGCATCCGACTGTTAAGGCGCAGGAAGTATGGGAACGTTTGTGTACATAAATGTAAGTTTTACTCCAAAAGGGAGTGTTCTATAAGCGAGAAGCTACTTACTCCTCTAAAGGAGTTGTGGCGGCACCTTTTTTGTCGGAGTGCACAAGCACCAACCTCTCTAGATCCCCTTGAACACGCCATATCTAGCCCTTTAAATACCGTGCCAACGATGAGGACGGTGCCCAGAAGAACAGTCGCTGTCCGAAATATCGGAGACTCCACTCCTGGGGCACTCCCTTAACATTTCCTTAGGGGTTCGCTGGATTTTCTGCCCTTCTATGTAACATTTACGGTAAGTCAAACACTTACATAGCTTGATGGCGTTGACATGGTCGTCCAGCTGCATTTTGACCTGAGGTCCCACGCCTTTTTCCACTTAACTTGGGATGAACGACCGGCCATAGAAAATGAAAGCAGCTTTATGGTGTTCGGGGGAAAGGTGAGGTATAACATCAGTTGCAGAGAGTGTTCCTTTGAAATAAGAACAAATGAACAAATCAAACTCGGCTAATTACAGCAGTGCTAGGCATGTCGCAAGGGCATGCACTGTGAAACCGTTAATAGTAATTAAAACGCTGCTGTTATTATCTGTTTTTTCGCTCTTCTTTTGTCGGAAGAAGGTTGCGTGACTACACTGTTAAAAATGAACTTCACCGCATAGCACGCTCCTAGCCAACCACCATCTCTAATGATATCGTTACCTGCCCTGATTTGTTGAAAGCGGGAGGCGTATGCCTTTTTTGTGACACTTATGCTGTTCATAATTGCCACAAAAAAGGCACAGACCTATCGTGGGAACTTCGATTTTCAACCGGACCGATCGTATAGTGTTCCGTATATGCCAGGGGTCGAAACCGTAACTGAACCGTAACTGAACCGTAACCGAAACCGGCAAAAAAACGTTATTTTTTGCCGAGCCGAACCCGATCGGAACCGTAAACATTTTGTCTTTCCCCTTGAACGAACCGGAACTGAACCGAAAAAATATGATGCGGAAACCGGTTCCCCAGCCAGTAAAAACGACTATACCTTCCCACTCGACTGCCGCAACCAGCTCCCTGCATCGCTCGGAATTTTGCCGAATTCATGGAGCCGACAAATTGATAAACCAAGAAGTGGTGAGTCCATTCGCCTCTTACAGCCTCACCTCCAAAGGGTTCACGACATCCCGTACATTTTTGTGACTCGAGGTGTAGAAAAAAAAAAAAAAAAGATGTGCTACACGACAGCTACTCTTTGCATTGATGCCTTGGCGGCTTCCTTTCATTCAGCGTCGCAGTGTGAAGGCGACGAAAATTTTAATAGTTCACAGTGACATCCAGAAGCAACGCAGACCTCTAGCGACCACGGGAAAGAGGTTCTCGTGTGGTCGAGAGCATGGAGGAAGGAGTGGCATCTTTTCAACGGGGAGCAGCATGCCGGCCTGTGCATGGGACTCTGGGATACCCCTATCAACCACGCGACCGCTTTCTTCTCTCTCGTTTTTTTTTTATATTACTTCTTTTGAGATTGGCGATAGCCTTTTGCAATGGAGTTCAATTGTATGTTGTACCAGCCCTTTTCGGTACAGTAAAGTATGATCTGCTGTGAACTGCATGGCTCTTTGTACCTATGAAGTGTAGATGCGAGGGAATAAGAGGAAGGAAGGAGGAGCAAGCCATCGCCGGAACCTGATATGACCTCTCACATGTGGCACACTGATTATCACAGCACACGTAAACCGGTTCGAACCGATTAATATCGGTTCAAACCGTTATTTTGCTTGCGCTGAACCCGAACCCTAACCGAACCGATAACGTTGAACCGAAACTTGAACCGAACACCAAAAATAACGGGTTCGAGCCCTGGTTTATGTACGGCATGACGCGCATTGCTGCATTTTGAATACCGATTCACTGAATTGTAGCCTACAACAGTTCTCGCGAATGTTCCAATGACAACATTTATCTTAACGTCCTTCGGACATCAACGGCCACTCCGCTTCGCAACGCGCACTATGTTTTTCACCGGACTGCTCCACGGCATGGCACGCTCGTGCACACCCAGTATGGACTAAAAACACAGGTGCACGATCCATCGGAGTGCACAATCCATTGTAGTTCTGTAACGAAATCAAGGTTCTGAATTATGATAACAAGCACGAAATTAACATAGCATGTAACGTGATTTGAAGTGAACTTTTCTTTGCGTTTTTGTGTCCCTTTAAGGTGCATTAGAGTCCAGCCGGAGAGGAGGGTGAAGAGCGCGAGAAGCACTCCGACTTGTGGGTAGGAGCCACAAGGTGACACAAATCCGCCATTGTTGTAACTACCCTGAAGCGGGTGCTTTTTGCAAAAGTGCAATCTTTGCCTGGTCGCACGTCATAGAAAACGTCGAGGTCATGTGACTTTGTTTACATGTCGTTTTGCAGCTTCGGCATATTTTCATCGTCATAACACCACGTATTTTGGTAGCGTAAACTATGCGGTGCCTCTTCCGTAACATGGTACCCTATTTCGCCTTACTTTCAATACATCGCATCGGCTCAGTGAGTCTTAACACGCGGTCGTCATCACATCTTTGGAAGTAGTCAACAGTACGAGGCTTTATGCGTAAAACTGCGCGGTGTACCGCGAGATTATCGGATAAAAGTAATTGCTGTGATCGAAACACATCCAAAACGTCGTGCAGAAACAACCGCATTGTTTACAAACGGTTTGACCGCCGATCACGGGCGCCACCATCTTTAAGGTCACGTGTGCCTTGACGTTGCTGTGACGTGCGACCAGGACCTGTACAGGATACATTGCGTTCGCCCAGCACGTTTTCGTCTACGGAGCAATACATTGGATGCCACCCCTGTGGTAGGAGCGCGGGAGCGCCCCACACCGCAAAACCGTTCTAGTAAAAAGGGGCGTGCTCCATGCGCTCTGGAGCGGCTGCTTAACGCGTCCGTGGACTTGTCATCTCCTTCGAACTCTTTAGAGAGACATCACTGCGTAATACGCTCCTTGCAAACTGTCGCCCCAAACCACATCGTTCTCCCGCATGATTTGTACAGGACGAGACGCGTACGCCTTTTTTTTTACATTTATGCAGTTATGATCAGGGTGTCGAACCGAACCCGAACCCGAACCGAAAACCGTACCCGAACCGTTATTTTTGCCGGAACCGAACCCGAACCCGAATCGAAATTTTCATGACACTGTTGAACCCGAACCGGAGCAGAACCGTAAAAAATAGCGGTAACCGGTTCGCAACAAAACGGTTCGGACATAAAAGAAGTCAGCATAAGAGTTCCTCTCTATCCCCGAACGAAGACACATTGGTATCATCATCACGCGCCTATGGATTTCAGGTATGTTCACCTAGCAGTCAGATGACGACGTATAGTAAGTATACTTTCAGCGTCTTTTTAACATGTTGAAGCGCAGTTATCCTTGTGAGCGCCGCGGCTAGCGCCCCACGCACGCGGTGCGGCGTCTACTCTTCAGAGACGAGGTGCCACGCGGACGAATGAAACACGAATGGAGTAGGCCAGTTATATAGCTCTACAGGACGAATATGTGATCAAATAAGCGCCCAAGATTTCCCTTTACACGTGAGCAGTACAAATTAAACAAGTCAGAAACATGAGAAGTGGAGAAGGAGCGTACGCAGAACGGTGCCTGTTTGATTGGTCGTGGTTTGAAAAGTGAATGTGGTTCTGCTTATTGGTAGCGCAGTTGTGTCGTGACACATTGCCGTTGTGTTGTGGATTAACTAGTACACTGCTGTGAGCTCGGACAGAGTAAGGCTGGCAGGCTTATTTTCGACATGCTTCAGTACGGTTTCAGTTCGATTCACGCTGCGAAGGCAGTGTGCCGGCAAGTACTGTCGTCTATGTTGCGCTGTCCATCTTATTAGGCTTCCTTTAAGTGTATCTTGCTGGCACTGTGCGTGTGGAAAAAGAGATTTTGGGAACAGAAAGTAGCAGGACTACACCGCTTCAACAGCGTGAACAGCGTGCCTCTAGTTACAATAAGTGTTCATCCATTTCTCATTTCTCTCGCTAAAGGGCTACCTCACCGCTAGAGACGTCAATGCAGACAACAGCAGTAAGCTATTAGCCACGCATTTCCTGATAAAAGCAGTTTTATGGAACATATAAAACGGAAGCGTTGAACCGGTTCGCGAACCGGTTCGGGGCTGCGAACCGGTTTGCGAACCGGTTCGATTTCTGGCGTGGCCGAACCGGAACTGAACCCGAACGAAATCAAAACAACGCGAACCCGAACCGAACCCGTATTTTTTTGCGGTTCGACACCCTGGTTATGATAGTGGTCACGAATTTCCTAGGTGAGTCAAAGGGCGAAGAAAGATGGCATAAACCGCACACACAACTTGCACATGCCCATCGCACAGAATGGCAGCGTTATCATTCCTGATTTATGGAAAGGGCGGAGTTTAAGCCTTTTTACGACACCACACACAACGTACACTATAAAAATGAACTTCACCACATAGCACGCTCCTGGCCACCATCATCTCAAATGATATCGTTATCTGCCATGATTTGTTGGAAACGTGAGGCATACGCCTTTTTGTGACACTTACGCATATATGTAATTGTCAGATGAGAGCGTACGCCTCAGATTTTCAACAAGTAAGCCGGGTGTGAACTGTCATTTTGGATTACGGTTGGCTAGGAGCGTGTATTAATCAGTCAGGAAGGTGTAGATATTGTTCCTAAGAACCAAAAGCATCGGTGGGCTTTCACTGCAATATACAGGGTGTCTCAGTTGAATCCCCGGGCTAAATAATTCGCGAACGGGTGCACCAATCGAAGAACGTTCTTTTTTACAAGTATCTGTCGGATACCACCTACAGGCTGCGCACCGTGTGAATGAGTGGGAGGCGCTCATTATTTAAATAAAAATTCAAATGAGTTTCGTGAAAACAACTTCTAAAGCAGGGCGCCGTCGGCATTAAAACGTGTGCTACCCTTTTTGGGACCTTCAGTGGACACCTTTTAGAGAAAAATCTGCCACCGAAGCGGGTCATTGGTTGCGGTAATTAATTGGTTTAAGTTTACATTTTTTTTTGTCGCGGCTGGTCGCGGTGAAGCGCAAAACGACGCCCTTCCACTCCCTTATTCATCAATGAATTACCCCAAGCAGCACAATGTACTGAAAGTCGAGTGCAATAGGGATGGACGGGTAGGTGGAAGGCATTGGACAGACTTTTGAAACTAAAGAACATCGATAAGACACATACTGGCCACCCCTATTGCACTCGACTTTCGGTACATTGTGCTGCTTGGGACGTGTCCTAGCGCTTACTTCGCAATGGGGAGTGCTGAAGAAAAAATGGAGAGCATGTGATACCAAGATACTATGTGATTAACTGTGTTTCGTCCGTGCGATCATAACGGACAGGGCGCATATCAGTCAGATAAGCGGGGCGGGGACTGGCGTAGCCTGTTTGACGCTGTTATTTTTTCTCCAGCACTCCCCGTTGCGAAGTAAGCTCACGAACACGTAATTCATTGGTGGATAAGGGAGTGGAAGAACGTCCTTTTTCGCTTCACCGCTACCACACTCTTAAAAATGAACTTCACCACATAGCACGCTCCTAGCCAACCATCACCCCGAATGACAACGTTCTCGCCCTAGATTTGTTGAAAACGGGAGGAGGAGCCTATTTTGTGCCATTATGCACGGCACAAAATAGGCTCCTCCTCCCGTTTTCAACAAATCAGGGGCGAGAACGTTGTCATCCGGGATGGTGGTTGGCTAGGAGCGTGCTATGTGGTGAAGTTCATTTTTAAGAGTGCAGCCGCGACAAAAATATGTAAACCGAAACCAATTAATTACTGCAACAAATGACCCACTTCGGTAGCAGATTTTTCTGCAAATGGCGTCCACTGAAGGTCCCAAGAGGCGCAGTACCCATTTTAATGCCGACCGCGCCCTGCTTTAGAAGTTATGTTTTTCAAGCAGCTCATTTTAATTTTTATTTAAATAATGAGCGCCTCCCACTCATTCACGCGGTTCGCAGCTTGTAGGTGGTATCGGACAGATACTTGTAAAAAAGAAAGTTCTTCGATTGGTGCACCCGTTCGCGAATTATTTAGCCCGGAGATTTAACTAGGACACCCTGTATAAACAATTATGCTGCAGTAGCGATGTCGTCACACGTTTCCATATTAGTGTTTCACTATATCGTACGGCGTCGCCTTTACGTACGTAAAAGCGTGGTGGTTCTACGCAATGCCCAAAGCTATATGTATGTATTAAGCGTGCGCAGAACGACCGACAGTATCCCTTACATATGCAAAGGCAATAGCGTACGACATGCTAAAACTCAGTAATAACGATGGCAGAAATACGAGCGCAAACAAAGATAAAATGGCGTAGGTGCAGTCTAGCGGAGGATAAACTCCATTATAGGCAAGCCTGCTGGGCAAGGCACGTAACAACGGGTTACGGGTGTGCTGCTGGCCTTATACGAGCAAGTCCTCCCAAAACACACGGAACTGAAATGCGCTACGCAAATTGCTCTGTCTTAAAGCGATTGAGAAACTACACGGACATAACTTTTTTCTCCTGCAGGGTCTGTTCGCCTCACTCAGCGCACTTCGTACGCAAAGTCCCTCCTCCCACATGCTATTTTTTATGTTACCGAGTTTTAAAGGTCCTCCATTTTCGAGGCCCCCACCGACCGTGGCGCCAAGCCGTGCCCAGCAGCTCCATGAAATAGGCAGGAAGGGCCGCTTTGACTCCTTCCTCTATGGCTGTACGTCATATAGCCCTTCGCTCACTACCGCTTCTCTTCCGAGCACCTCGCCGCGCCCCGTCCCTGCGTTTGCCGCATCCTTCTTTACAGGCGTCGTCATGAGGGCGGGAGACTACGCTCGGCGGTTGCGCGCTCGGTACAACGTCATACCGAGATGTGGCGAGGAGGAGGCGAGTCAAGAGTGCCTCTTCATACTCAAAGTGTGTTCATACTCAAACTTCGTGAAGCGGGAGCGCAGCGTGAAGGGGCCTCGATGGAGATGTTTGGCACCCATGAATCAACATTTTGAATCACGATTTCGTGTAACATCCTGGATTGGATTCACAACCCTCTTAAATACTCTTCCGAGTGACCGGTATATTACCATTCGAAATGTAATATTTTTGGGGGAGTAACTTGTAGTCATTTCGTAACTTAATCGTACTTAACGATACTTCATTCGTGTTCTTTTTGCCCTTTTTTTTTATTTACGAGTAAATGATGAACGTATGTTTTCGCTATGCCACTCACATTCGCATACATCAGGGGGAAGACGGAACACCAACCAAGGCTCGTTCAAGACCGACAAAAACAATGAACCCCCGTGTATAGGCTAGGCTATCCCTGGCATCAGATGTCACCCCTCAAGGAGCCAGTAGGCTTCAAAACGTCAGGACCCTCTTTTGAGCAAACCTTGGTTGGTGACATACGTGTACACTTCAAATTTGCATACATGGCGCAAGGCGGAGAGTGTCCTTAAATGAGGTATGAACTGCTATCTGCATTTAGTTACGGGTTACAATGTATTGTTCAATTCTTCTCCTTCATAACTTGTGCAGCGTTAATACAAAAACGCACTCTCTTCGGGCGAGTAGGCGCATCACCGTCCAGATACCTCTATCCATCGTTACGTCATCTGAAGAATTGTAGCACCCAATCGGACGCCAACGCGGAGGTACACATAACCTTCTGCTTTACCCTCCTCAAGATGAACTTCACTACATGGCACCCTACTAGCCAACCACCATCCCGAATGACAACGTTCTCGTCTCTGATTTGTTGAAGACGGGAGGCGTAGCACATTTTGTAGCCGTGCATAATAGATAACATAATAGATTCCGCATCTCGTTATCAACAGATCATGGGCGAGAACGTTGTCATTCGGGAAGATGGTTGGCTAGGAGCGTGCTATGTGCTGAAGATACGCACCTATCAAATTCACCTATACAAAAGGTGTCACAGACAACACGTTGAAATCGCCGTTTGAAGCCGACATAGTCGGCAGGCCCGCTTGGTACAGTTCATAGCTCCTTTAAGAAGGTGTCGCAAGAAAGACAAGACGACAATGTTGTCTCGTACGACAATACCCTTTTATGCCCAGTTTTTGTTGTTTGGCAGTAAATTTCCAAACTGTAACTGTCTTGAAAGTCAACTCGAGTTAGTTTTGTGAGTATTTAGTATTCTGCTCGAATTATCTGATATATATTTATATATTGAATTATATTTTGTACTCTACACAGTTACTTTTTGCCTGACAAGCACCTTTTTTAAGTATCTCATACAAGCCTGAATTGAATGCAGTAGGACTTACGAAAGTAGGCTGGTCTACAATAGGAGAGTTTTTCCATACTGACGATCCAGTCAACCTACAATTGGATCTACTGAACAGCGTTCGGAAGGTTGGGAGGAAAAGAACACCGTCGGGCTTGATATCACTGCAAAAGACAGGGCGCAGGTTCGAGAAGGCGTTGACGAACGACAAGGTGTCAATGCCTCACTACATTAGATAGTCACATGACGGTCGTTTGTTGCAATTTGTTAGCTTGGGTGTGTTCCTACCCTATAACCATTGGCTAAGCAGAAGAAACATGACCATGGGACCCTGCCAGTGATAGCCCTATCAAGGTACCTGTTCAGAACCACGCTACACATCTTATTTGATCAAACTACAACAATTGAACAGCAAGGGTCAAATAAATAAATACAGACAGAAAACACAGACAGAACGGGACAGAAAAATGACCGTTCTTCGAAACTTCTCCATAGCGCAAGAACCTTCCTGAAGAACGGCTAAGGTTCACCTGGCGTCCTCCCGCCAAGAGAACCTGAGCCAAGATGAGGTTCTTGCGAGATGAAGAACTCTCGAAGAAGGGTTATTTTTCTGTGTGACGGTTGAAAGTCAGCAGTCGTCCCGTTCTGTCTGTGTTTTCCCCAACCCTTCTGTTCCGTTCTGTTTTAATTAATGATACTTTGGAAGAACCGTTTAAACATTAAAAATACGGACAAGCTGAAGTTGTTTCTCGAACGGTTATTTAGGTTGTGTATGGGATTTATTGCATCACCCGACAGTTATTTACACAAATAGGAAACTTGGCTCTAAAAGAACGTATAGCGTGTCCCCAGTGATGCACCACACGTGCAGCACACTAACAAAGCAGTCCAAGATATCATACAGTAACCAGGCAGTCATGCATAAAATGGTTCACACAGTTGACGGTTTCACCCTGCCAGCCCCCATTGCCCCGAAAAAAAGTTACATTTGCTTGGGAAATTAGAGTTCAGTTCGCAAAAATTACGTTAAGTGACAAGCAGATCAGGAGGGGTTGTGAGAACAAATGCCGATCGCGTGATTCTATGCAGCGTAGTTTTTCGATTAAAATTCAATGACACGTTTTCTGGGACACCCTGTATACTTTTATTATGCGATCGAAATGTGTAAATGACTGCTAGATTAATCCCGTATATGAATATTGCCGTAGGCAATAATTCAAACCTCAAACGCCTAAACCGACGAATGTTTTGCACAGGCAATCGCTGATTATTCTCACGTCACCATCGAGAGTTCATGTGTAGCTAAAATACAAAGTGTGAGTATCTAGAGAGCGCATAGGGTGATAGCAGCATCGTTGTATTTCAGTTGCATTTATCTTACTTTATTAGCGACTGGGCGACGCTTATCTCGCTTGAGCCGATGCTGTCAATGACAAAATTGAGCTTGAGGCCTATAAAGAATGTCGTGAGCGGCCTGCTTTGCATGCTTCGGACCGCCTGAAAGACATTGAAAAACTCAGTGCAAGGATCCCCGCCACCAAAGCAATGAGAAGCTGTGTGATGAAATGTACGTACAAACCTACCGATATAAAAGATTTCATATCTGTAAAATAGGACTCAAAAGAAAATGGGGTGACATCGATATCGAGAACAGCGTAGTTCTTGAAGCCTTTGTCCCAATACCTGTTGAAGGCCTCTCTCCCTTCCTGTTGTCGAAGTCGCGGCTCGAGACTTTCGGCGATCCTGTAATCACACAGGAGAAATCTCAATGACGTCCAGAGAGGTAGGAAGCAGCCCAGTCATTCAAATGATAGTCAGGCCGGCGAGAGAAATTATCGGGCCCCCAGCTGGGTCATGCCCGGGCCCGCGCTTCATGTCTCGACAACACAGTCCAAGCATTTCTTCTTTATATGATTACGACAGGCCCTGGGTCCCGCGAGCCCCCGAAGTGGACCGGGCCGCCATCCCCGGCTACCCCACCTTCTTGCCGGCCCTGAGTATCATGACCTGTGAATGGGTCACCGTGCATGCAGGACTGGGCTGTGGGAGTACAGAGAATACACTGCGAAGGTTCGCCCTATAATACTGCGCCTACACAGTAAATCCAAAAACACCCTTGTTCACAAAAGAAGGGTGTTTTGGAACATAAACACCCTTTTTCATTTTGTTCCCAATTTTGTTCATTTTGCACCCTTAAAGCAATGACGGTGACTAAAATGGTGTTTGAAGATGGCAACTTCATATGGGCTCCGACACATTTGTTGGAATGCTTTACGCTTTCCTGTGGTATCTGGAAATAGTTGCAGTGGGACGGGGGGGGGGGGGTATCGTTAAAGAGAGGGCGGTCATCAAGGCATAGTTTGCCTGTCTGTTCCATGCATCACATGTGACATGTCCCACCATTCTACCATTTGTCTTGTTGAGATTTCCCCCAACACCAGCATGAAACCAGTCAACTTCAGACTAGCAGACTATTTTACAATTTCCGAAGGCAATAATGCGTAGCAAGTTGTGAACAAGGTGGTTAAGTCCTCTGGCATGAAACTGTGGCATATTGTGTGCAAGAAAAGCATGTAAGTAACTTAAATATTTTAGCAACAACTTTGCTGGAGAAATAAACATGTTCCTGTATCCAACAGCGTACATTTCCGTGTCAAATTTTTAGCCTTATGGTAAGTCAGGTGAGTTCTTTTCGGAAGAGTGCTGTGAGTACAACACCAAGTCTCATTTGCACCTTGTATACACTCTAAATCCTGTGACGGACACGTGTCGGCTAAAAAAGTTTCCACAGAAAGTGCAGCTGCTACACAGCAGTAAAAGCCTGGAAACAGCCGTAACGGTTGTCAAATAGCAAGCACAGCGATCCCCATCGCCAAAGTTCAGCAGGTACAAAGCCGTCACGTCGGTATAAAACGGCTTTTGTGCCCGCTGGATAATATGTGTGCTTCCTGAACCGTGTACTCGTGTGCTTGTTGAATAATGCGTGTGCCTTCGTTGGAGCGTACTACTACTGCGTTGCTCCGCGCTCCGCCGGTGAGGAGTGAGATGACACGGCGTATTCCTCCGCAGTGCATGCCTTCCCGTTTTTTTGCCCGTTGTCTGCGCTGCAACCTCGCCATTGAGAAAGACGACAACCTTCCTTTTTATACAGGGTTAATGTTTGCTTAAGGTAAGTCAACCTAGCTGTGAAGCATCGTACAACGTCTGCGTTTTACTCGTGTTTAACCAATGAAGTACATTCTGTTGCACACGGTGGACGCATTGCAAATGGCGGCAGGAGAGGATATGCTACATCGGTGAATCGACGATGTACGTTACAAGCGAGGTTAATTGTATTCTTTCGTTATAGTGACCGTGGGATTGAATCGGTTGCAAGGACGTGAGTTACAAAGTGATGTACTATTCCGGCCTTCACGTTGGAACAATGCCAGCGTGATATTCACTTCGGTTTTTTACGTTTTTTTACGGGTTTTTACATCGAAGCGTGTCTGGTGCCACTTGCTTAGACAATTGTTTCGTTTGAGGAACTGTCGTCTTCGTCACTAAGGATGATCTTGATTGAACGAAGTTCAAGACGTTTGGAGGAAGACGTTTGGAGGACTGTCTGGTGCATCGGATGGGTTGTGTGTCCGTGCAAGGAGTGCTCCATATGTGTGTGTTTGAATTAGAGAACCGTGTATGCTTTCCATTAGGCAAACGTTGATGTACTGGGTGCAATTTATCCTTTCCTTATTTTTCCTTCCTATTTATCCTTTCCAATTCTTCCTTTGCAGTCCTGGCCATGGGTATCTGCAATCCAATAAAATTTGGTGTTTCATGTTCGATTAGCTTGGAGCATTTTCTTCCTTGCTTTTTCTTTTTTTGCGAAGCGTGGAGGTAATTTTTCTGTTAGGGAATTCGAGAGGCGTAATGTGTTTCGCGTATTAGTGAGTACAAGTAACCCTTCGATACGTCCGGTACACTGACTCCTGGCGTCAGCAGGGATGTCGTACCAGTTGGTGCAGGGGGCACGTGGCACCTGCAGCTTTCGCAGGCACCGCGTGCCCCTTTAAGTCATCGGGCACATTTTTTTTTTTTAAATGTGCCAGTTGATCACACGGCACCTATCCGTCACTGGCTTTAGAGTGTACTAGTGAGTTCTAGCATATCGTACGATGTCGCCTTTGCGTACGATATATGAAAGCCCATTATCAGTGAGTTTTGTCGCACGCTATCGCCTCTGAGTACGTAAGCGATAGCGTTGGTGGTTCTCCGCGCGCGCAAGACAAACAAGAGCTTTGTGCATTGCGCAGAACCACCACACTATCCCTTATGTCCGCAAACGAGACAGTACGATATAGAAGGACTCGTTACATACTGAGCGGCGACGTAATTAAGTTTTGCCACATCCAATACGTTCTTTGCTTAGTTAAAGCGTTTGTCTCGCTTTTTGCACAGCTATACTATAACGACATGCAGGAGTGCTTACATGTATGGAACGACGATGCCCAGGTTGAGATCGGGTCTTCTGATTTGATCAATAAATCTTTGGAAGTTATCGAAAGGTGAACCCGGGTCGACGTAACCCTCGAAGATCTCGTCAGCGCCTCCGGGGTACTTCATGCCGTAGAATACGAAGCTGCACAAGTTACTGGGAAGGGAGGCTCCAAGGAGGTCATTCCAGCGCATCGACTCGGGAAGGGGGTCCTCACACACACAAATTAGAACATCTGAAAGGAAGAAACGTCACAAATATATCCGTTTCCGCTGAGTGATGCTTTCCGTTCCCTATATACGCACATGCACATTAATCATAACTATAATCGTTATTTACGTTGCTCGAGAACATCAGAAAGTCTAGATGTATTCATAAAGTGGAAAAGGCATCAGCAGCCAGGCGATAGAGACGTGTTAAAACGTCTGTCGTGCTAATTATATCCACCGCTGCGTCTTGCTGCTGTCCTGCACTGTCTTGGAACAGCAGAAACGGAGTATAGAAATATTCGTATGCAAAAACACTTGCAAAACACATCGCATTTTGCACTGGTTAGGACGCGTACAGCAGCATGCCTTGTCATTGGCCGAGTACTTTAGAACGCTGCACGTCAGAGCTTTAGTACATCGTACGCTATTGCCTTTGCGTACGTAAGTGATAACGTTAATGGTTCTGCACACGCCCATGACAATGACATTTTTTCGCACATTGCGCAGCACCACCAAAGCTATCCCTAACGTACGCAAAGGTGATAGCGTACGATGCAATAAAACTCGTAATTCAAGCACACCACCTCCGCCAGTTAGATAATGTGGTAGCATGAACTCGTGCGTGGAATATCGCAACGTTCCACACTGTTCATCATGTTTTTAAATTCCAGGCCTCTGCGTCGGTATTCGGTGCGTGTTCGAACTCCGGCAATATGACAACACGGTAGAGATTGATGTCAAACACTACACCGTCTGTCAGGGTTTCATCTCATGTTAAAGGATAACCGGAGAAAATTAGGAATACTATCTTTTTTGGAATTGACACCAATGATTGCAGCACCACCGTAGGAGGATGAAAAGAGACGAAAGCTGGGAAACGAGAGGGTACTTACATGGGTACTTCGTGGTAGTCGTCGTGGTTGTAGTAGTAGTTGTAGTCGTCGTGGTTGTCGTGGTTGTGGTTGTCGTGGTCGTGGTGGTCGTGGTTGTCGTAGTTGTGGTGGTCGTGGTTGTCGTGGTTGTGGTGGTGGTCGTCGTCGTGGTGGTGGTCGTCGTCGTCGTGGTGGTCGTCGTTGTGGTGGTGGTCGTCGTCGTTGTGGTGGTGGTCGTCGTCGTGGTGGTGGTGGTCGTCGTCGTGGTGGTGGTGGTCGTCGTCGTCGTGGTGGTGGTGGTCGTCGTCGTCGTCGTGGTGGTGGTAGTCGTCGTGGTGGTTGTAGTCGTGGTGGTTGTAGTCGTGGTGGTTGTCGTGGTGGTTGTAGTCGTGGTAGTGGTAGTCGTGGTAGTGGTAGTCGTAGTGGTAGTTGTGGTCGTGGTACTCGTAGTCGTAGTTGTGGTAGTTGTGGTTGTCGTAGTGCTGGTAGTTGTAGTCGTCGGGGTGGTCGTCGTGGTACTTGACGTGCTTGCGGTGCTAGACGTCGACGTGGTCACCGGTGTCACCTTTGTCGCCTTACTGGTCCTCTTCGGTGTATCGGTTTTTGTTGGATATTTTTTCACTGCGAACACAAACGTTAGCAGCAACACGACACAGATATATGATGCTACAGCGTAAGGCGTTAAGTAGAACTAGAGAGGCACAGACTTGATGCTATATCTCAGCAGGTAAATTATCGTACAAAATGCCCCTCATCGGGCGCTGACTCGGGCAAACAGTCTGCATCACGAGAAAGATATGAATGTCCACACCGTAACGGCAGTACAACTTTTATTGCGAAAATACGAAGGTACAAACGCCTTGGCGGTCACAGGGCTCCTGTGCAATCGATAATGGATGCATGAACAAATATGGGATATATACGTATACGGTACGAAAGTGATGTTTTTGTGTACTTACTACGCAGAAACTGCAAGAAACATCTGCAAGAAACTACAAAGGAGCAGCATCAAACACTGAGTAACATGATTTCAAATCAAAGTCCTACAGGTGCAAGCTTCTATTGTAAGATGGGGCAAGACAGAATGCTTGCAAGCTATGAATGCTACGATAGACGCAGGCTATCACAAACAGCTGTACTAAAAACTTGTACTACAAACTGCACGATGGTACAGGGGGAATGCTTACGACAAGATGGATGAATCGCATAATGAAGACCACAGCGAGCCATAGGGCTCGTGAAAGAACCCGCGAGGCCAGTGCCGGTATGTATTCTTCTACTTCAAACACGTTGAAAATGCAGAGAAAAAAAAGTAATGTTATTGAAACATGGTCATGCGTGTGCTCCGGTACGAAGAGACCGACTACCGGGTTTCTGGGTATATATGGCATCTGGATAACAATGTATTGGACAAGGCACCTATTGCACAGGCTTCTGTGATTATCGGGGAGCTATCGTAGCTTGCAAGTCATCAGCAACAGCTGTGTTGCGCAGTCTGTTCCCAGGTTATGGACAGAACAACCAACGAACCAACTTCTGATATTCCACCCCGTCTGCGGGTGAATGGCAAAATGATTATGTGCACGTTGTTTTGTTCATAAGGACGAGACGCACGCTAGCTTCGTTGCAAGGTGGTATCAAATAATTTGATTCTTTTACTGCACAAGCCCTTTCTATTCCAGACTTGCATGCCACGTTGGGATGGAATACCATCAGTGTGGATCAAATATTGGCACGCATTGGACGCGTGCGTATGTAGAGCTAGAAGAGAGAAGGAATAGCGCAGGAGGATATGCGAGCAAGAGCGCATGTTTGCATGCTTAGTTGCGAGTCCGTTCCAACGTCTCAGGGATGTTGCCGCCGTTATGAAAATGGTGTCCCACTTGCTATAAGGTGATTTCACGCCGGATCAGGCAGAGTGGTCCGGTCGACCTACCAATTTTTTTTCTTTCAAACATATATTAAAGCCTTGTCCCTAGGAGGCATATTGGCGCTGAAAGTAGTCGCAAATAATTGGTGGTTATTTTTTTATGAATTATCATTCACCATGTGGTCACTTCGACTATTGCGCTTCCGACGCAGTTTGACGCCACGTGTCGTCATAACTATTTGACATATTCAGCTGAATTGCTTTTCACGTATTGTCTGGGGTGGGTAGCATTGCATCCTAAGTTCTGAGGATACTAAGATTTGCCTTTGAGGAGATAAAAAATCGCAAAGTTGCCTCATTTCTAAAATATGGTACGTTTTCGGAACCTCACAACTCGTCCCCCAGTTGTGATACCCGAAAGTAATCTAGATCATTGTGTTCGTCTCGAAATGCCCTTTCTTCACATAGCGAGTACATCGTATTGTGAATTACGGCAACGCCCCCAACAGTCTTTTTGTGAGGGGTGTCTACGGAAAATGCGTAAATTCGACAGCGCGCATCCCATATATTCTCACTCGTGACATCGTTCATTTTACTCACAAACGTTATTCATGACGACTCAAAACAGCACATAAAAAAAATTGCTTCAGAGGTGGTCGAAGTCACGTTGCCAAAGACGTTGAGTTACGAACGTCACTTCGACCATCTCTGAAGCAAATTTTTTTTATGTGCTGTTTTGAGTCGTCATGAAGAACGTTTGCGAGTAAAATGAACGATGTCACCAGTGGGAATATATGGGATGGGCGCTGTCGAATTTACGCATTTTCCGTAGACACCCCTCACAAAAAGACTGTTGGGAGTGTTGCCCTAATTCACAATACGATGTACTCGCTATGCGAAGAAAAGGAATTTAGAGACGCACACAATGATGTAGATTACTTCCGGGTATCACAACTGGGGGACGAGTTGTGAGGTTCCCAAAATGTACCATATTTTACAAATGAGGCAACTTTGCCATTTTTTATCTCCTCAGAGGCAATTAAGCAGGGTGTTTTCACGTCAGATGAGCCAGGTGGTCCGGACCACATCTCCGATTTTTCTGAGAAGATGACACACTATGCCCCAACACCTATTTAGTGCATTCATACCAAAATTAGTTCAAAATATGTGATATTTCGTTTCCTCAAGAGCGCAAAAGCTAAGAAGGTGCACTTTCCAAGTTTAGAATTTTTTTGGCAACTTTTGGGCCCCCGTATCGCAGAGACTTCTCGTGGTAAGAGAATGAAAATTAGTAGGATAAAAGACACCCACCTTATCCCTCTGTATGTGAAGTTTAATCGCTGCAGAGGTCGCAGGTAACTTTACATAAATTTGCAAACTTCGAGAAAATTGAGTTTTTCGCTTAAGTTTGGCATTTAATTTCTCAGAACACATTTGGAGTTTATGGATGCGTTAGGTATCATTTTTTCAGGGGAACACGCTCATTCTGCTCATAAGTCTTCTCCTTCGCTGAACAAAAGGGTCCCTGCACCTGGGACGCTCCTAACGGAGCCACTCAGCGAATATTCATGAGTTTGAGGTGCCTCGTTCTCTAAAACACCCACTTCGATTGCGTTGAAATTGCTCACCATGCTAGGCCAATGTGTCAACATCAATATCTGACAATCAAAATTTGCCATAAAGCAGTCGGATGGGAAGCGCGGCCGTTCCCGCGTACCCTATCCAAGCACTGCGTGTTGGCCTGTGCGCTGTGGCGCAGTCGGCAGACCGCGCTCTTCTCCCTCTCATATATTGCTCGAATATGCGTCGGTATTGCGTGTGAGCGGATTAAGATAAACAAAAGGTCCGAAAGCAAGGCCCCGAAGAGGATCTCGCTTTCTTTCTTGAAAGCAATCGGCGGAACCTTGACCGCTGGTGTTCGATTACGCTTACTTCCAAAAGCGGCATCGGAACCGCTGTTGGCTCTTCGTCACCTCGACTTTCTCATCGTCAATTAGCGCAGTCACTACGTCTTTTCGATTAGGGCTCTGCAATGTGCATTGCATGTCATCATCTGTATAGTACTTCACTGCTGTGGCCACATCTTCTTCATTGAGCTTCTTCCAGACAAGTACAAGATACTAAAAAAATGTATTTAAGATTAGATAATAAATACTAACTTTAGAATGTAATTAAGATAGAGTATAAATACATGAAAATTAAAGTAATTAAGATAGAGTACAACATACTTCCAAAAGTATTTGAAATACGATTAAGATACTATTTGTCCTTGAACGCAAAAAGCCACCGGCCACTGGTCAATGCGGCAGGTCGCCCGCTATGTCACATGAATCACCTAAACCCCGCGCACTACGCTAGCCGCCGCTGTGTGATAGGAGTCATCTAAACACAATTCCCAAAATGATGACAAAGAGATACCACATAACTCCACTAAGTATATGTGACCAAGAACAAAGCAAACTTCTAGCAGGTCCCTACTCAGCGAGGTCAAAATTCGGCGTCATCGCGTCAGAGCACACATAATAGAACCATCACTGGCCAAGGATTCGTACACAAGGGGCAAGATCTCAAAATGGAGACTTCCAAGAAGGGCCAATGTTCTGGTCTAGAGTCACTAACCGGGTCAAGTCCGTGGGACTCAGCAAATTTCCACTGAACAAGCAAGAGAATGGAAAGACGAGACACAGAAAGTTTGAGAGGGAGATCTAAAATATGTAATAGTAATATGTAAATATGTAATTAGAGTATCGAGTAGAAAATACCATAAACTTTATTTTAAATAGAGTACAAATACACAAAAATGAAAGTATTGAGTAGAGTACCTATTACTTCAAAATGTATTTAAAATCCAGTATTTTAAATACAATACTCCAAATACGTACAAGTTTGGCTTCTTCCCTTCGTACCTGTCGGGCTCTGCCCACACACCACTCCTATTTTTCAGCATGCAAGCCTTGACAACCATATATTTTGTAGCTTCTGGAATCAGTCTTCTGATGTCGTTCATTGACAATTTGTCTGGGATCACAGTGCAGAGGCGACAACGCTCTTGATGGGTAGTGCAGGCCAACAATGCGCCACGAAAGTTGTTTACCTGTTCCTTACAAAATTTCGCGAGAGGCGTCATCATCTTCTGACGTTTCGGTACCATAAACGGCATTTAGCTTGCGAGACAACTCGTGCTGAATTTCACTGCTCTTCCTTCTGGTGTACGACACGCGCAACTGTTTCTTTATTGCACCAAAGTGTTTTAGAGGAGTTACGTCGATATTCGCTACAGGTAGGCTACGATTTGCATCAGCGAGAATATTACCTGGCGAAACAAACCTCTGATCTGATAAAGAATCACTGATTTCCTCATTTACTGCAGTAATCTTTTGCTGGAAGCGCCGAAAACAATTCTTACAGATGCAGTCCTCGTCGCTCACCTGTGATGCTTGCCCAACTGTTAGGACCAACTTGAGTGATGCCACGTCCAGGTCAGAGACATTCCTTTTCCTTCTTTCCTCAAGCAGAATCTTCTTCTTGTGCTTTCCTTCATAGTCGGCACAAAACATCCGATCTGTACTGTACGCCCGTTTCATAGCGTGCGGCGTGGGTCTGAGCAAACTCCTCAGGACTCAGGAGAAGACACCGTGGATTCGAAAGTAAGCGTAATCGAACACCAGCGGTCAAGGTTCCGACGATTGCTTTCCAGAAAGAAAGTGAGATCCTCTTCGGGGCCTTGCTATCAGACCTTTTGTTTATCTTAATCCGCTCACAAGCAATACCGACGCATGTTCATTCAATAAATAACAGGTCCCCTGTCTAGAGCGTAGGCGTCCTTGAGCCACGCACCTGCGTGATGATGTCATACCGCGAGACTATTGTTTCAGGATGACCTTGTCTAGAGAAGCATTAGTGGAAAAAAACAGTGTTGCCCTGAGACAATAGGATGACGTCACGACCAAAGAGAACAGCCTGCAGGGGGCGCAAGGATTCACTTCTCTCTTGGACACTGACGGGTGTGGACACGCTAATTCTGCTCCTGGCAATTGCGTTGGCCGTCAGTGGAAGAGCGTAGCTTCGGTGGGGTTCTCTCTCCCTCTGATGGGGTGCGGATGTGTGGTTCGTCACTGGTGAATGGTGTTCGACGATGCAGGTCGATTTGGTGACGAACGAATTTACAATGAGGGAATGCTGTGAACGTGAAAAATGATGGTGAGTGTCTTTTTCACTCTGTTCAAGTGTCTCTGTGTTTGTTTTTTGTTTGTTGCCCAGCAGTCGTACGATTTGTCCTGACATGTCCTGACATGCCCCGACATGCATGCTTTCCTTTGTTGACGCTTTTTTTTTTTTTACAAGGAACATTCTTGTCTTGACGATGTCGATAGTGCTGCCCTGAATGGGAATAGCGCTATTCTTAATAATTTTATGGTTAAATTAGTTCAGAAATCAACCGCAAGAGGGACAGATGCATGACTTTATAGAGGAGAAAAAGCATTACGATTCAGTTCCGTGCCTGGCTGTCGGATGGAGTAGACGCATCGTTCTGTGCTCCTTGTTACTGGTACTCTGTGTTGATTTGTTGAGTGCCTAGTCCTCTTGTTAGCCATTGATGGAGTTACGTGTTAGGATATTTTGTTCTTTTGCAAGTCTCATTTAGTAAGACTTTGGAATTCCTATGATCAGCCTTCATACATGGTGCTCTTCTGCAATAGCTTCCTATGCAATCGTTATAGAAGAATAAAGGAAATAATCTTCAGATAGTGATTCAATAACATAGGTCCTCTGTCTAGAGCGTACGCATCCTTGAGCCACGCAGGTGCATGATGACGTCATGCCATGGCTTCATTGTAGATTGACCTTGTCCAAAGGAGCATTAGTGGAAAAAAACAGTGTAGCCCTGAGACAACAGCAGGGGGCGCAGGAATGTTCTTCTCTCTTAGCCTCTCGCAGGTGGTCGCCGCAAAGGGGCTAAGAGCGCGCGCGCATGCGGAGCGGCGTCCCAGTCAGTTTCTCGCTGGCTGTCACGGACAGCAGACGTGCGCTTGGTTGCTCCGCAGTCCCCGGGCTCGCTCAGTTTTTGGCTGGCTGTCGCGGAGAGCAGACTTGTGCTCGGTTGCTCCGCAGCTAAGCGGCCACCTGTCGTCGATCTCTGCAACTGCTGGGTGCCAACTACCAACATGGCGGGCGCTGGTCACTCGGGTGTTGCGGAGTGGTTCCTTCGCCGCGGCATCGTCGATTTTCGAATAAATTGTTTTTCTCCACTCTATTTCTATATATCTATTTTATTTTCTACCTATTTTTTATTTTTTATGGACTCTCTAGTGCACAACGCTCAGCTGGTCTGGACACGAGTTAGACGCTCCCCAATTTGTGTGATGGCTCCCTGGAGGGTGCTGATTAATGTGGGGGGCCCAATTAGCTCTAATTGCTAATTAAATCGTGTTCAGGCCAGTTGAGCGTTGTGCACTATGAGAGTCCAGTCATTAGTACTATCGTCTGCCAGCTTTTCACACGCATTCGCTACCTCTCGAGTAGTACTATCGATTAACTCTGCAGCCAGGAAATGACGTCAAACAGGAAATTACGTCATCAAGGACGTATGACGTCACTCCAAGCCGCAGCCGCTCCGCCCTCATATCAGTGAGGTCAGTGGATAAGATAGTTAATCAGTGACGTCACATAGTTAATCTTAGTGATATGATATCAATGATAAGATTAAGTAACAATAATGACGTCTTGGTGAAACACACTAGGAATCGAACTTGGGTCCTTTAGGTTGTCAGACGAGCAGCTTAAGCCACTGGGCCACGGGCTCTACATGTTTGCTTGCGTCGCTAATCAGAATAGAATTGTGTGGGGTGGAGAGGTTGTTTGATTTCTTTTACGCCAGGTGGCGTCATGGGGAGTTGAGTTCGTTCATCTAGAGATGGCAGCACTTCCAGCAAATTTACCACCGTTCAACAGATGGTGCTACTCGCGCCCCCCCTTCGCGCCCGCAGATTTTTGTGTCATGTTCAACAGCTTACAGCATATTTTAAATTTGCCTGCCTTTTCTGACATTTTAAACAGATGGCGAATTCACTTTTGCCTCAACAGATGAAGCTATGACGAATTAAAAAAATTCCCACCATTAGTCCATTAGACTCCTCACGATGATTTCGTTCAAAAAAAAATTACGAAGCACTTCTACGTCAGTTTACTGTCAAACGGCTCGAGTGATGTATTTCTTAGTAACACAAGGAGCAAGTTTAGAATGAAACTCGCTCACTCAGTGCAATTAGATCGAAAGTGGCAGGTTGCTCTGACTGAGATGAATATTCCATTTGCAATTAACAATGACACGAGGAGAGCCCCTCCTCGATACTGTAAGCATGAGAGAGCAAGCAAAATGTGGGAGAAAACATTATTGTAAATTTTTCTCCATCCCTAACGAAACAGTAAAAAATAACGAGTACAAAAAAAAAGAACAAATTCATTCGCTTTTTCATGACTTATTTTTATTATAACAGTTAGATCATTTCAAGTCTATAGTCATTTCAAAGAATGAGCAAAGCATAGTGCTACTCTAGTTTACAAAACAGTTGAGCTTCGTTGACATTTGGATTTTCATACTCTAATTCACTGTGTTATGCAAAGTAAGTAACGGACATATTGTAAGACAATTACACACATGTCTCGCTGTAGGGATAAATATTCCTTCTATTGACGTTACATGACACAGTCAACCTAACACAGCATCGAATCGACATTTAAATTAAGTCGATCCACATACCGTGTGAGGACGACGATGAGGCAATGTTGATTTTGTGTTGGTGATATCCAAAGCGAACAGAAAGTCCAACAGATCACTGGTCTCTTTGCGGAGATTTTCTGACAAAAGGAGGTCATCACACTCAAGTCTTGACTGATGAAGTTGTAGGACAACTTTCCTGTTGCATGAGAGAGTCTTAGAAAGGCTGTCTCGCTCCGATGAGGAGCAAAGTCGCTCTACACATGATGCCGACGAGCCGCTGAAGTTTCTACAGTGAGCCAGACGGTATGGGGAAGTGACGGAGACAATCATGAACCGTTTGTACTGCATTTCCGTGAATGCTACAATGAACTCGGATGCTATGAACATTGAGCAAAGCTCAGTCTCACCAGAGAGGGGCTTGCAGTGACGGCGAGAATATTAGGATTTGACAGGCAGGCCACATGACTGCCCCCCTCTCTGGATTCGACGCTGTGCTAGGAGTTCTGTTGAATGTTTCAGCCATCTTTATGTTAAGGTTTTCTTTCCCATACTTTTATTGACAACTTCCACGTGACAACAGCGTGCCTTGTAGACGTCATAGACACTAATCACCTCTTTCCGCAAACTCATCGCTAGCCTAATCTCACTTCGTTCCGCTTGACAACTTTTGCGCATTCGACATCGTGTTACATCTTTTCCTTCCACGTGATCGCTCCATGCATATGTCTTCGTGTTACATCGTTGCAGTCAACATCCTCGTTACTCACGGTCCGCAAACTCTTCGTTAACCTTTTTCTTCTTTTTTCCTTTGCAAAGTAGAGCGTGGGTAGCACTTTCGAAATCTGCTTTCGCAAAGGAAGAGATCCAGTGTCGTCTGCTTTTCATCACTTTTCCGAAGAGAGGCGAGCATGGAATGATAGCGACACATGTTAAGAACTAAAAAAAAAAAAAACAAGTTGAAACGAAATAGTAATGTCTTCAAAGAGTGCTTGATTATTATGTACATATTTCTACTCACTTAAAAACAAAATAAAATAAACTAGTGATTCTCCGATTAAATCTTTTTATTGAGATACCTTAACAACAATATAACAGCCCTCTTCGACAGCGTAATTCCATATCCAGAATGATGTTGGCCATGTGTTCGACCGAGTGTGTATACATTTTGTGGGCAGCGGTGAACTTTTAGCTCCCGATCCTCACACAAACAACATACTTCTACACATTCCTCATCGTAAAAGCTATGACTGACATTCACCAATCTCAAGCACATCTGTAGCTGTTGTGTTTCATTGTGTGTGAGAGTAACTCCATAGCGTGTTGGAAGACCAGTCTTGTCCCAAAGTCGTAACGCCAGCAGTGATGCATTAGGAGGACACGTATGGGCATAAACGTATTCTTCCAGCTCAACTTCTTTGCTACAGTTACCTTGTCGAAGTGAAGATGATGACTTCGTTAACTCAAAAGTTACTATGACGAGAAAGAATATGTGACACAGAAGACAAAATAGAAAACACACCCTATCCATTTCGCTCTTTTATGATGAAGTGAGAAAGTCTTAGTATTGAGGATGAATTTATTTCTTATTGACGATACATTTTTCTTATTCACAAACAAGTCGATTTTTCAAAAGGTCCAGAGTAAATAAAGTTATGTACTTGGCAGTTGAATGGAATCCATGCTTTATGGCAGTGTCGATAAAACACAGACTCTTTGTAGCAAGTTGCATGGCATCGAAACGAGTCGAATAGTCAAATAGCTCACTCATTTGTCGTGACCATTCGGTTAGTAAAACGAAGGATGAACTTGTTAAAAATGAATCGTCTGTATGAAGCATGGAATACATTTCCTTTGCAGTTTCCCAAATGACTTGATTTGGAGGATTATTCGGTAGAGCTCGAAACAGCACAATGTTCGTCACAATTTGAAAAGCTTCCGCTAATGGCGTCCTCTTGACCGTTGTTAACCCACAATTTGATAGCTGCTTCCAAGAGGTATGTTTCTCATTACATGGCAGATGGAGTTGAAATATGTGGGACCTCCTAATCCATTTACCGCATTCATCTTCTCCTTTTTCCGATTGCTCTGTTTCGTCGTCTGTGGACCATGAATCGCCAGGCTGGGTTTCAACGTCGGACCATGCTGTACTGGTCATTTTTTTTTTCAACCGAGGTAATTTTCTGCTATCCACTTCTTGTCCGCAGTTCCACTGAATCTAACTAAATACTGGAGCTTTCCATTTCTAACTCGTCTTTTTATAATCTTTTCTACTTTCGGTACTTCTCTCACTCTTACCATTTCACTCTCGTAGAAACTACCAATGATATCTTCATTGTTAAGGTCACGCAGTAGGTATGTATTAGGATAACCTATTTTGATTGCTCTCACCGAAAAAATCTCTTTCGTAAATGACTGTAAATATCTCTTTGTTAACTGGTGTCTATATTTGGCAATTCTAACGAGATTACCAAGATTGTAACGTGGTTTCTTTGGGGCTTCAGTTGGGGTGGGGTAAAGTCTTTCTCGGAAAATGTGCTCGCTTTCTTTGGTTACATCCACAGGTCTCGCAGAGAGAGTCCTGTGCACTCGATTGTTGTACGCTTTGATTACTTGAGGTAGAATCTTCACATAACGTTTATGACCCTGATAGGTAAAGATACGGTAAAGTGTAGACACAATACTTCGCTGACATCTCTCAACGATCGCACATTTATAAATAGACATAGAATGATATAACGTTACGCCTTTTCTTTTCAAGAACTCTCGCACTACCTTGTTCGTAAACTCTGTTCCTCGATCACTATGTATCAGCCGTGGAGTACCGATCCTCTTAAATGCAACTTTAAATGCTCGAAGAATCTCAGGAGATTTTTTATTGCGAATGGGTACAACAGCGAGGAGCCGGGAAAAAGCATCTATACAGAAGAACAAATAGCGAAAACCATCATTTTGCCCTTTTAGAGACTGCATGTCCTTTAGGTCGATTTGGAACATTTCCTGCTTTCCGAGTGCAATTATTTTCCGAAAGGTCTTGGGTCGCTTGTACTCCTTATGTAAGCTGTAAACATCACTTGTCTCCAGATATTTAGCAACTCTGCCCTTCTTTTCACCGATGGCTTGAGCGAGTCTCTGCACTCCACCAAAACTGCCGGCATGTTCTGGGTCGTAATAGGCGGCCATTAGTGCTTTCTTCTGCTGCGAACTCGAAGAGCGTCAAGGGATAGATAGGCATTTATTGTAGCTGACACGTCTCCTCTCATCCAGGAAGGTTGTCTGTTGTGAAGTTCATACTTCAGCAATTCGACAATGGACGAGTGTGGCACTACCTTCCCGTGACATATAACTCTTCCGTACTCGTCGTAAGCTAGAACAGTTGTTATCAGTTTGAGTATTGCTAATACCTTTTTATGATGCCTTGGAGGGAAGTGCGACAATATGGTTTCATCTTGAAAATAGACTTTCTGTTCCTCCTGCACAGGCTTCAATATGGGCTCCATGTTAGGTTTCGGCGGGCACGCTTTGCAGCACGTGTGATTGCTGGCGAGGCACCTTCAGGTGTGCTTGCTTCACTTGTAACAGGCGATGCTCGACTGCTCGATGCTCCCGTTACTCTGTGTTTTTTTAAACGATTTGGATGCACAATAAGTGTTGGTAGATTCAGTTTGACCAATAGCGGCAAGATGCGATCGAAGTAAGGAGGAGTTGGAACATTTCTCGCTCTTGAGACAAGATAATAAACGAGATCGATTATATTACTATTCTCCAACGTTTGACCGTCAACGATTACTTCGAAGGTTTGCGCATTCCAGGAGATTGTTGGTTGTAGAAGTTGCAGAAGTTGGTTTGCTCTGACCTTATAACCACTACTCATAAAACCAACAATTGTGTCACTTTTCTCCCCCTCCTCGGTCTGTGTTCCTTCTTCTCGCGATCCAGGAAGTGTTTCGCTTGTATGTTGTTTTGCAGCTCTACTTGAATGTAGCAAAGAGTGAAGATACTGAATTATCTCTTTTGCCTTGATGTCATCCGGTTCATCTTTCTTCAATATATTTGGGATGTGATCTTCTCGGTAAGGTACAAGTTCGTATTTCTCCATCGATTATACTCCGATTGCTTTTGCAATCGCTCTTCCACCCAATGAGGAGATGAGACCCAACAAAGGTGGTATTAGAAACTGCAGAAAACCACCTGATTGTTGCAAGACCTTTTTAGCTTTCTTGACCCCCGTTGCGTCTCGTTTTGCCAAAATGCGAATTGATGCTGCGTAAGGTTTTAATTGCTTTCTTACTCTCGGAGTTACTGTGACGTTTCCTTCACAAAGGTTCATACAAATTTCTCTGATCGTATTCAACTGATCCTTTGTAGCATGCTCCAAAAGATAATAACGTTGCTCGGGTGACGTAGTTTCTGCGAGCAAGTGAAGAAAATGAATATTCTTCTTTACACGTTTCATGTTTTATATACTATTTGGCGATGATCGTCGGGAAATATGTTCGTCCACACTCGATAGTGGTCTGAACAATTTTGAGACAAGTCAATTACGATGTATGAATACGGTTTCTTACAAGCATCCTTATATATGCTTGTCAATAAGTCGCTTTTGTTCCGTCCAAACAATTGTCGTGAAAGTATTTGTAATTGATCCACAGTTCGAGCAGAACGACATAGAATTAGAGCACTGCTATTGAACTGAATACATCTATACAGAGGATCATTAACAAATAAATATTGAGTAATGAAGATGGCCGAACAGTTGAGATGGTGACATCCAGCTACATAGAAGTTACAGATTTCTTTTAGCCTTTTCTTGTCAGCCAAGCAATCGTCAAATATGATTAAAGAATTTCTAACATCCTCCAGGTTAGTTGGAATATCTTGACTGAAAGTTACCTCGGGAAAATCGTCAAAAATAGGTTGCTTGTACAAGTATATGTACAGTATACGATCGAAAGGTTTATCGAAGACAGTGGCTCTATGCTTGATCAAACGTGTAACGAGTGTCGTCTTTCCACTTTGACTTTGTCCAGATATAGTCATTGAGACAGGAGTGATAAACCTATAAGGTCTAACCTCAGTCATCTCTTCCAAGTAAATGAAGACTGGTATAAATAGCACATTACATAAGACTTTTACTCTTTTTTTCAAGCATGTGTGTTTTTTTTATGAAAACGATAAATGGCAAACAACACTTAACCTTTATGCACTCCTTTAGTTTGTCAATGTTGGATATGGGAGCTGAGAAACTCATATCTGTATATCTTGTGCAGCAAGTCAGTGTAGAATTCTCAAGTTCTAGCACTTTCAGCTTGTGCAAACACGCAATATGAGTCTGTGACTGTATCTTTATTTTTTCGGAACAAGTCTGTTCTAGACGGTTTTTTTTCTTACTTTTTTCCTGTTCAAACTTGTCTAGACATGTGATGAGCACGTGATTGGTTACGTCAGAGAAGGTAACCAACAAAGTCAAACATGTCTATGCATGCACTGTTCGCAAAGCGCTGTATAAGACTGCCCTCCATGACGATTCTTCGCACAGATCCTCACAGGAGGAAGGGTACGTTACACTTTTTTCCTTTCGCTCCGATATGTGGGAAAGTGTGCTTATATTTATTCTTATTTTCAGCTTCACTCTGTGTGTAGAAAAGAATAAGTGAGCCAGAGTGAGAAGTCACCACAAGAGAAGGTATGACATCTATTTTGGATAAGCTCGATAAACTCAAGAAACCTGGAGATGGAGATATTCAGAAAATGAGTACCCTACCGAAGAATGAAAAGCTGGAGGTCTTGGGTTTGCGAAAGATTGACACGGTGTACGGCGAAGCGGTCTATGTAGAAGTGTTGATGGAGAATGACAAACGTGTAAAGTTCTACCTTCCTAGTCGCTTTAAGCGTTTGACAGAGGATGATCTAGAGGAGATGAGACAACTGCCAAATCTTAAAATTGAGAAAAAGGAGAGTTTCAAAGATCGCAAGAGAGTTGCCTCGCCCGACATTCTATTCACTCATGGGAAGAAAAAGTGATGATACATCGACATATCGGCAGCTCCTATCCTGAGACACTTCTCTCCACATCATGGTGGCCTGTCACTTATGTCCTCAACACGAACGTCAGTACTATGCATCAATAGAGGGACTCCAAATTCATCTGGCAAACGTTCACGAACTCCAGACACCCTGCATACCATTTTGTGAGACTCTCTGCACACTACGGAACTACACGAAACGCTTCGAGTTGCATCTACATGACAGAGACGAGGCGGGGCATGAAGTGACAACGTTTTTTCATGAGTATGAACACTATCTTGCTAATGTATTGCGACACTTTGGATTCCCACTGCGCTACTTCACATTTCTTAAAGTAGAACTTGGGCGACATACGCCCGATGAGGAGTTACGACTTGAGATTCATTTTGTACCTTCTAAAGTGAGAACTGTTTGGTCAGAGGGAGATGTACTGCCTTCGATTGCGCAGTCGAGTAGTGAGATTGCACAAACATTAGAAAACTTAGAAATTCAAGGCTCCGGTTTTTTTCTCTTTCGCATTCTTGCTTGTATTCTAAACATTGGACGTTGGCTCCTCAACTAATTGGATGTTCCCAATTTGAGTTACCGAGTGAATTGAAACGAAAGTATCGTTCCCTGTTGAATGTGGATTACGGACTACATGATGATGAAGAGAACATGTGTTTTGTCTTCTCCGTGATTGCTGGACTACATTCTGCCTCGCATCATAGGCGGAGGGCATCTTCCTACAGACCATACATAACACAGTATGTATTTCGACATTTCCCGTAGCTTTCCCAAAAGATGTAGAGGTATTTGAGAAACGTAATGAAATTAGCACTAATGTGTACGCGTACGAAAAGGAAGAAAACTACATTTACCCCATCAAAGTTGTTGATGAGGAGCGTCAGAAACATGTGGACTTGTTACTAGTTGACTCTCATTTTGTGCTCATCGCAAATTTTAATGGATTGTTTGTTCCACGTGGACAATTTCATTGTAAAAGATGTACAATGGGCTTCTGCTCAGAGGGAAGTCTGAAGTGTCATTTAAGTATGTGTAAGCAACAGAAAGTAGCCAAGACCATTTACCCAAAGAAGGGAGAGACATTAGCATTTGCAGGGGAACATCTCATGTCAGAAGTTCCCTTCTACTGCGTGTGTATGACTTTGAAAGTGTGCTGTCACCGTGTCCGCCCAGATGAAAAATTTCCCAACTGGGACCAGTTCAAACTGTGTTATTGAACTGGGACCAGTTCAAAACCAGTTTGCAGCTGGTCCCAGCTTGAACTGGTCCCAGTTCAATAACACAGTTTGAGCTGGTCCCAGTTTGAACTGGGACCAGTTGAAAACCAGTTTGCAGCTGGTCCCAGCTTGAACTGGTCCCAGTTCAATAACACAGCTTGAGCTGGTCCCAGTTTGAACTGGGACCAGTTCAAAACCAGTTGGCAGCTGGTCCCAGCTTGAACTGGTCCTAGTTCAAAATACCAGCTTGCAACTGGTCGCAGCCGAAGTAGCAACGTTTCTCCTCCAAGCGGAACTGAGCCATTCGGGAGCTCATTTGGATCTCCATGATGAAACCCACAGATATGCATGATACTGAAATAAACATGAATTATTTTAGTGTGCACTTCTGAAACAGACATTTTGTATTTCACGATGCAGTTTCTCACTGACTTTACAGAAACGGTTGAGGAAAACAGGAAGCATTCCGGGCAGCCGTGGAAGTCATGTCATCAGTTGGTTTTCTACGTATAGAGCTGCAGAAGAGCTATCATTACTAATTCATTTAGTTCACTATACACACATATGCCGCAGACACTCACCTTTCCTGTGTATCCCCCGTTACAGGAGGCGCTTGTGGAGTCCGACATATTGCTTCGCAGTCGTCCTGTGAAGCACAATATTATCACCAAAACATGAATTGAAAGGCACAACTACTCCACAACAGACTCACATGCTTTTCCGATCCACGCCACGAGTACTCTGGTGAGCTATGCGGATTCTAGAGGAACCCGTGTTTTCCGTGTGAAGGATCTGAAACACGAGAATGACATGCATTAAAAGCGGGAACGCGCAGACTAGCGGCACATGATGAATAAAAGAACGAGAAACCAAGAGACACTTTTCACAGCGTGTGGTGTGCAAAAAGTTGCTTTGTTAACGTTAACTTCGCATTTGCATAAACCGGGCGTTGGTCGTGAAAGAAACGCGTCCATATGTTCTCGTGCAACACACTGGAGAGACAAACTTTACGTGCAGCAGGACGGTATCATTATTTATATTTCTGCTTTATTCGCAGGAAGCAAAAAACACTTGAGCATAGTACTCACGATGAGGCAGTCTTCGCAGCTGCAACAGAGCCGCAATCGCATGACACCTGTCTGGTCGTACTGAAGCCGATGACGCTCACTGTAATTTGTATTGTCGCATGTCACGCTAATAACATTAAGAGCAAAAATGTCACTTGGGGCATGCTGAGACGAACGCGAAAAGTCATAACACGGCAGACAAGAGCGAACGCTGCATCTTGAAGCAGCAAGCGACCGTTACACCTTGTTCAAACGCGTCATTCATCAGGGGAGCAGGAACGCGCAAAATATGCAAACATAATAATTCCAAATTAGCTTTTGTTAACATTAGCGCACCTTCAAAAAAAATAGAAATATGATTTTTTTACTATAAAGTTGCTTTCCGATCGTCCCCCAGTTAAATAAGATGCGAGCCTCTAGTTGCCTGGAATCCCAGAGCCGGGAAGAGGTTGCCGTGAAGTGAGGTGGTTGGGTGCGCCGCAGGTCCGTTGCGGAGTGCAGAGAGCAGGCCAGGCACGGGCGTGGAGATAACGACGTTTATTACATGTCCGGCTCCAATCCAAAGACCCCAAACAAAGCAGCACTTTGGCTTTTATACATCCGTCAATTCTCTGTCACGTGACAACATTCCCACGCATCCAGGGGCCACGTGCACAGATATTCCAAGAATATATACATTCACTAATCTAGCAGCTCCGCTTTCAGTGTTATTATTTACAAATATACAATGCCGTGAGAAAGCCGACGCTCACGGCGAAAGTCCAGTTACACTCGGAGCCTAACAAAGGCGATGGCCTCCAGCGATTTCCGGAGTTCCGAGATCTGAGGTCAGAACTAGGCCGCGGGACACTGGAGGACCGGTTGCGCGAGGCTAGCGGCGTAATCCCCTTGAGACGAACCACGACATGTGTGTGGTTACCAAGAAAAGGGGTTGTCTGAAGGGATGGCAGAAACCAACACCTCCCCCCTGAAATGTGTTGCACGGGGCTCTGGGAAGTGCAACACCTGATACATAAGAGAAAGGTTTCTGCACAATCAAATGTTTACAAAGTATCAGCTATGAGCATATGTACGCTACTAATAATTCACGTTGCTACTATAGCACAACCATAATCAAGTCATCACAGTCTATAATACAGCAAGCAGGCTCCTTTATGTAGTGCCTGTTAGAACCCCACCATGTCTGACGTAGCCGAGGTGACCCACTAGGAGTCTAAGCGTGATAGAGCATCAGCGCATTTGTTGTCTGATCCCTTTATGTGGGAGATCTCCAGGTCGTACTTCTGGAGTGCGAGGGACCACCGCGTTAGGCGAGCACTGTTAGGAGCAGAGTGCGCAATATACGCCAAGGGATTATGATCAGTGAGCAGCTTTATCTTTGTCCCGAACAGCCACGTGTCTAGACGCCCGAGTGCCCATACTACAGCAAAAGCTTCCCTCTCGATCGTGGACCATTTTGATTGCGCGTCAGACAGCTTTTTGCTTAGAAAGGCGATGGGTCTTTCCCTGTCATCCACTCGTTGAGATAGGCATGCACCTACGGCTTTTTCAGACGCGTCAGTCGTCAAGGTCTATCCAAGTTGCGGATCAGGGTGCGCCAGTTCTGGGATTTTAGCCAACAACTCCTTGATCAACTCAAACGCCTTGTCGGCCTCGGCGTTCCACGGCAGTTTGTTCGGTATGCGCCGATTTGTCAGGTTAGTTAACGGGAGTACGATTTCGGAGTAGCTAGGTATGTAATCACGGTAGTAATTAAACATTCCTAAAGTGCTCCTCAAGCCTTTCTTGTCAGTCGGTGGCTTGAGCTTGAGGATGGCTGCGACGTTCTCCGGGTCCGGTGAATGACTACCGGAGCCTACCCAGTGACCTAAATACTTTACTTTAGGCTCCCCAAATCGGCATTTCTTAATATTTGCCGTGAGACCGCTCTCTCTGAGGGTGTGGAGAACTGCACGCAAATGACGGACGTGTTCATCCCAGGAGTTGGAATGCACCGCGATGTCATCGATATACACACATGTATATTCTCTGTGATCGCTCAACAACTCAGTCATCACTCGCTGAAACGTGGCAGCCGAGTTCCGAAGCCCGTAGGGCATTACCTTCCATGCAAACAGCCCTAGTGGGGTGGCAAATGCTGTGTATTTCTGAGATTCTGGGTCAACTTGCAGTTGCCAATATCCCCGAGTCATATCGAGTACAGATATGAAGCGCGACTTGGCCACTGTATAGACCAGCTCTGTTACGTTCTCCATAGGGAACCTATCCTGCTCTGTAACCGCATTCAATCGTCTATAATCTACGCACATGCGCATGGTGCCGTTCTTTTTAGATACGCACACAATCGGGTGTGCGACATTACTCTCTATCGGGTATATACAACCCCACTGTAGCAGTTCTTTTATTTGTCTTTCTACTTCCCCTCGTAATGCGATGGGCACTTTGTACAGTGGACCTCTTTCTAGCCTAGCTCCCGGAACTAAGCGTATATGATGAGTCCCCACGCTGCATTTTCCTGGTCTTTCACTGAATACGTCTCTGTATTCGGACACTAATTCCTCAATTTCTTGCCTTTGCTCGCGGTTCATTTGGCTCGCGGATTCCCTCGACATGTTCGGATGTTCTTGCGGATGGGGAACAGGTATCGTGTTTATTTCTCCGAATTCTGTATCTTCCCCGAAGATAACGCCAACCGCGTCTACGCGAGCGACATAGCTTCTCAACTTGTTTGCGTGCACCCAACGTTCGCTTCCATCGGGCATTTGCAGCCTGTAACTGTCGGGTCTGACCCTCTCTTTGACCTGCGCCGGTCCTTTCCATTTCGCTTTCAGCTTGTTTGCGGATTCGTGCTCTAGTACTAACACTTTCTCCCCGGGTTGGAACTCCTTCGCGCGGGTTCGCATGTTATATTTACTTGCATACGTGTTCTGTATGTTTCCTACCCTCTCCGACACCTCCTTTGTCATTTCTGCCATGCGTTCTCGAAGTTGACTTAAATATTCCCCAGCCGGCTTGTTTAATCCTGCTGGTGGTGTTCAGTTGCCTGTCCATGTCTGCTGCAGGATATGAAGGGGACCGTGCGGGACCCTGCCAAACATTAGCTGGAACGGCGACACTCCGGTAACCTCATTGGGTACCTCCCGATAAGCCCACAAAAGACATGAGACGTAGCGGTCCCACTCTCTGCCTTCGTCTGCTACGACATGCCGTAGCATAGCCTTGAAAGTGCCATTCCACCGTTCGACGATGCCGTTGCTCTGTGGGTGATCAGGTGTCGAGAACCTAACTTTAATTCCCATCCTCTCGGTTAACTCTTGCGTTAGCTTACTAGTGAAGTTCGTTCCCTGATCACAACACACAAGCTCGGGCGTGCCGTACCGCGCGAACACATCAACCAGCGCCTGACATGTAGCCCTGGCTGTCAAAGAACGGAGTGGTATAACCTCGGGCCATCGCGTGCAGAGGTCTATCAGGCATAATGCGTACCGATGCCCACGGGCTGAAGGGGGGTCGAGGGGTCCAATACAGTCTAGATATATTACCTTAAACGGTTCCTCGGGTCTGGTTATTGGCGTGATCGGGACGCGATCAGTGCTCCTCGCTTTAGAAAATATCTGGCATCCGTGGCACGACTGACAATATTTCTTTATATCTGATGTCACTGAAGGCCAATAGAACGCACTTTTAACTCGTTGTTTCGTCTTCTTGTACGAAAAATGCCCTCCCCATGGAGAGTCATGCGCAATTGTCAGAACCTCTCTCCTACGCGACGCCGGTATAACCAATTGTCTACAATTACCGAAGTCCATGCAGTCGTTGTGGTACAACAATCCGTCTACAATGACCATGCCATGCGACCCTTCTTTCGCGTGTTCCCACGATTCCTTTAGGGATTCATCAGTTCTTTGTTCAGTTGCGAAATTATGTGACTCCACATTCCTCATTTCGGGATCTGCGCTCTCTACCGCTACATTGATAGCTGCGGTTATGCTGTGTTCCTCTTTCTCATCCCTTTCCCGATCGCACGTCTCTTCCTCAAATTCCACCGGTATGGATATTGACCGCGGTTCAATCGTATCTAACTCTTCCTCATTCAGTTTCTCATTAGCATTCTTTATGTTTACCCAATCATGAGGGGTCAGTAAGGCATTTATGCCGTCCGCTAGCTCGTCTGTCACAGCACATTGGGTCAGTACCTGCTGCATGCACGCATTCTCTGTCTCTATTCCCAACGGGACTTCCACAAGCTGTGCTGGGACAATGTGTCCAAAAGCTCCTTTTAACCTTATCTGCCCACTTTCCTTTTCATTGTCGGCAAGTGAAACTGCGTCTCGCCTTAATACAGTTATGTCAGCTCCCGAATCCAATCGAGCTGTGAGAAGATTATCCCCTACTCGTAAGCGTACATACTGTGCGGCATCTTCCTGCATTTTACTTTCGTTTACTGGACCTGTCGCATCCCCCCCCCCCCCGTAGCAATGCAACTTTGGCAACAACTTCCGTTCTGTCTCGTCTCGTGTCCGCGATTCCGCAAAGTCCCGTTCAGATTCCCTCAAAACAGACCGGGGGCAATCCCTAGCATAATGGCCCAGATCTTTACAGTGATAACAACGAATCACCCGTTTCGATACTCCACGAGTCGCCGTAGAAGGGCGAGCGGCCTCACCGTTTTTGGCGGAAATTGGCTTATTCTCGCGCTGTTCTGAATGTCGCTTTTGAGGCGTTGCGGTGGTTGCGGCTACCGGTTTCCGCTGTCTGGATACTCGCTTGATTTCCTCGAAGTTTTCTGCCAGTTCCACTACCTTGTCTGGCCTGTGCCATTCCCTCATTTCAGCGAGAGCCACGTACGAACGTGTTTCCTCAGGCATAAGATACAGGAGCCTGTCAGCTAGGATTAGGTCTCGTAAGTCGTCCAGACTCTTAACTTTGCGACTATCGGTATAGTGGTCGAGGAGAGCTGTCAATCGTGTTAGAAACTGGCCCCACGACTCGGAATCACCTTTCTTTGCCTGGTAGAAATGCCTTCTATACTCAGCAGGTGTCAACCGCAGTTCGACTAGCACCTTTTGCTTCACGTCAGGATAACTGAGGAATTTCCCATTGCCATGTCTTGCAATCACTGCTCTCATTTTCTCGCTCAGATATGCAAGCAGCACAGTACCTTGCACATCTTCCGGCACGTTGAAGTTTTTAAATACAGTTTCAACGCTTACAAACCACGCGGGAACTAGAGCTTCGGACTCTGGCATTGCAGCTAACACACCTCGTAGGTCCTTGGCGTACTCACTCACTCTGTTCCTGCTTTCCCCATTCTGCCTGAAACCGTTCCCGGCTCCAGCTTGAATTTGCGCGAGTTTTAGTTTTTCTATCTCGAGCTGGAGTCTTAGCTTCGCGAGCTCTCTATCGTTATTTTCGTCTGAGCTTCCCTCATTGATCATTTGCTCTGCGTCGTCCGCGTCACTCATGTTGCCGTTGTCAAGCGATTCGGTATTTCCCTTTTTCGCGACCTGCCTTGTGCTTCTCGACATGGTGAAATCCCAACAAGCAAACCACAAAAGGAACCTACCTCGAATCACTTTCCACCGTTGACTTCATCAGTCCAACGTTGCTGTTCCCTTTTCCTTTCGTCACAAATGCTGACTTCGATTGTTCCTTGACCTTGACAGACACACAACGTCGCTCTTGAGATGCCTCTTTGTCACGCAGCTTCCACAGACAGTGGTGGACCTCTCCTTCCGATACCGTCCGGTGCTGTTGCCGCTCCACGTCTGCTTCAGGATCACCGCGATGGTCCCGGTTACATCAACCTCTTGCGCCTTTGGGCCCACGAAATCTGTCTTGCTGTTGCAATTTCGCTGAGTTGTTCGATGGCGGGCTTCTCCCGTAGATACTGCCCACCTGCTGGCTACCGCCGAATCCGCAGTTCCTCCTGCTCGGTTGCTCCTTCAAGCTAGCCACTCAAAGTGGACTTTGGCGCCTTCCTGTCCTGGCCAACTTCCGCTGTCCCTGCTGCCGACGCTGCACCCAATCCTGTCGACTGCGCCAGTTAAATAAGATGCGAGCCTCTAGTTGCCTGGAATCCCAGAGCCGGAAAGAGGTTGCCGTGAAGTGAGGTGGTTGGGTGCGCCGCAGGTCCGTTGCGGAGTGCAGAGAGCAGGCCAGGCACGGGCGTGGAGATAACGACGTTTATTACATGTCCGGCTCCAATCCAAAGACCCCAAACAAAGCAGCACTTTCGCTTTTATACATCCGTCAATTCTCTGTCACGTGACAACATTCCCACGCATCCAGGGGCCACGTGCACAGATATTCCAAGAATATATACATTCACTAATCTAGCAGCTCCGCTTTCAGTGCTATTATTTACAAATATACAATGCCGTGAGAAAGCCGACGCTCACGGCGAAAGTCCAGTTACACTCGGAGCCTAACAAAGGCGATGGCCTCCAGCGATTTCCGGAGTTCCGAGATCTGAGGTCAGAACTAGGCCGCGGGACACTGGAGGACCGGTTGCGCGAGGCTAGCGGCGTAATCCCCTTGAGACGAACCACGACATGTGTGTGGTTACCAAGAAAAGGGGTTGTCTGAAGGGATGGCAGAAACCAACACCCCCCAACCTTTCTTTCGTAATCTTCATATATGTTATTACAAACCTATCCCGGAACCCCCAAACCGAAACTTCTCCCAAACATGTCAGCTGGTCGAGCTTGAACTGGCACCACTTCACTTTCCAGTTGCCACCTACCACGCTTGAACTGGTACCAGGTCATGTCCAGTTGCCTCCAGCCCAGTTTGAACTGGTACCAGTTCATGTCCAGTTGCCACCAGCCCAGTTTGAACTGGTACCACTTCACTTTCCAGTTGCCACCTGCCCAGCTTGAACTGGTACCAGCTCATGTCCACTTGCCACCAGCCCAGTTTGAACTGGTACCAGTTCATGTCCAGTTGCCACCAGCCCAGCTTGAACTGGTACCACTTCACTTTCCAGTTGCCACCAGCCCAGCTTGAACTGGTACCACTTTAGTTTCCAGTTGCCGCCAGTTTGATCCCACTTGGTTCCAGTTCGTGACCAGTTGGAGGCAACTGGGAACGAACTGGTACCAGTTGACTTCCCAGTTCATTTTTTCGCCTGGGTGGATTCAGGAAATGTGTATGAAGATCACATCCCCTCTTCATTTTGTCTGTTAGTGATACGCGCATCCGACTCATGTGTCCTCGAAAAGCATCTGTATCGTGGACCTAATTGTGTCACTGTCTTTATGGAGCTACTGCACAGACTCTATGACGACATTTTGGAATGGATACGTACAATTGCCCCTCTAGAAATGACCGCAGAAAACGAGCAGCAGCATGCCACAGCAAGTCACTGCAACGTTTGCCAGGAATCTTTTGCAAAGAAGCAAAAAGTTCGTGACCATGACCATGTAAGTGGAAAATTTCGACAAACTTTGTGTAACACCTGTAACTTAAAACTGAGAGTGCCTCCTAAGATTCCAATCATTGCACACAATGCCAACTATGACTTGAGTTTTCTTTTGTCTCACTTGCATTTGCTTAAGAAAGTAGACATAAAGGTGATTGCCAGTAGCTCCCAAAAATTCAAGGCTATAGACGTTGGCTCTTATCGATTCCTAGATAGTTTAAACTTCCTGAATGCAAGTCTCGAAACATTAGTGAAAAATCTACGTGAGAAAGGTGAAGACAACTTTCGTTGTCTTCGTCAATTTTTTCCAAACGAAGAACACTTTCAACTAGTTGTTCGCAAAGGAGTGTTTTGTTACAATTTTGTCACCACTTTCGAAGCCTACAATGAGCTTTCTCTACCTCCTCGGGATCAATTCTTCAACACTTTGAATGGGACAGAAGTAAGTGAAGAAGATTATTGTCATGCACAGAGGGTCTTTGAAAAATTTCAACTCCGTAACTCCTCTGGGAGAGTATTCAGACCTATATTTACTCACAGACGCACTGCTTTTAGCAGACGTGTTTCAGGGCTTTCGTAAGTGGACACTTGACTTTCACAAGATTGAACCTTTTCACTTTTTGTCTCTGCCCGGATTAAGCATGTCCTGCGCCCTAAAAATGAGTGAGGTAGAGCTAGAGTTGATTCACGACCCTGACGCATACCTGCTGATTGAAAATGGCATACGAGGAGGTATTACACAGTGTTCGCTGAGGAAAGCGACTGCAAATGTACCAGGAACAGAGCAGTTTGACCCCAAAAGCCCAAGTAGCTTGATCCACTACATAGACGTTAATGGGCTTTACGGTTCAGTAATGAGAGAACCACTACCTTACGGAGGTTTCGAGTGGCTCACAGAGGATGAAATCACGAACTTGGATATAACACACCTCCCAGATGACGCACCTATGGGTTACTTCCTCGAGGTAGATCTAGCATATGACAAAGAAATCCACCAATGTCACAGAGATCTGCCAGTTGCCCCGAGAAAATGTCAGTTCCCTATGATCTGCTGTCAGAGTATCAAAAGGAATTGATGAAGAAGTTTCACCTTCCTGAGAAAGCTACCGATGCAAAATTACTGTTGACATTATTCGACAAAGAGAGATATTTTCTACACTATCGCAATCTGCAGTTGTATATGCATTTGGGCTTGCGTCTCACCAAAGTTCACAGGGTTCTAAAGTTCAATCAAAAGCCCTTTCTCCGATCCTATGTGGACTGCAATCACGATCTTCGAAAACGAGCTACGAATGCCTTCGAAAGCTCCCAAGCTAAGATTGCAATTAATAGCGTGTACGGACGTTCGTGTATGCAGGTTAGAACGTTTGTAAACTGTCGTCTCACAGTAACCGACGAACAAGTGCTCAGACTCCTACGCAAACCAAACCTAAAGGAGTTCCGACCGCTGAGCTCTCATGTTATCCTCTTCCAATTCTCTCAATCTGTGCTCCGCATGAGACAGCCACTGTACCTAGGATTCGCGATACTGGAACTGTCCAAGCTGAAGATGTTTGATTTTTACCACAACCACCTTCTTCGTGTAGCTCCAGATACTAGACTGTTGTATATGGACACAGATTCCTTCATCATAAAGTTGAGTGAAGAGAAAGCGCTTCACGAACTAGCTGACAAGCATCTGGATAACTCTAGCTGTGACCCCGATCATCCGTTATATTCGTCGAAAAATAAGATGGTACTGGGAATGTTTAAAAACGAGATGCCTCGTGATCACATTCTCGGTTTCTGTTGTCTAAAACCAAAACTGTACGCTCTCGAACTGAGTAGCAAAAAGCAGTACAACCGTGCGAAAGGTGTGAAACATTCTGAAGCACAGAAGCTTCTTTATTCCCTGTACACCGACGCTCTTGAGTATGGCAGAATACACTCTATTAAACAGAACCTGATCGTACACAAAGACAATGTAAACAAAAGTGTCTCAGTGACAAAGATTGCTCTCAACCCTTTGGATACAAAGCGTTACATTTGTGCAGATGGAATTGAAACGTTCCCTTTTGGTTTTCACACCTAATCATATGTATGCATCGGACAAATGTAAACAAAGATGGAAGCATCAGGATGGTAAATGATGGAAAAGCCAATTACCATCAATATAGATGTTACCCTTTCTTTATTTCTTGTGTTTTTTTTTCTAACAAGTGTTTAACACTAAAGGAGTGTTGATTGTACATATCTTCATTTGACTTATTCAGTGCACCTTTTCTCCTAAGTTTTTTTTATGTGAATGAGAGAGTTGTCACTTCCTTAAATAATGAAACTTTTTCAAAGTGTTTGCAAAAAAGTGGAGTATGTACTTTGCAAAACAGCTTGTTTCAGTTCTCTTGTTTTCAAAGTGATGATGAAATTGTGACTGTATAATACTTTTCGCCATTTTTGTGAGCTGTCTGATGTAATGTATCCTACTTTCTTGCTAAGATGACTAAATAAAGGCTCTTTTCTTTTTAAAAACAAATTTATTCACTTTTAGAGTACACTACAACATGACATATTATCTGTTTTTCGTGGTATCTGTTTACGCACAAGTATTGCTATCAACCTATCATTGAGTTTAAAGTTGGTGTGTGAGAACCTCCGAGTACACTCTTCAAGTAGAAACCCACAGCAGAGAAGACTACCTACATAGAGACAATAAAGTCCACATGTGGCTGAGCCGTATCCCTGAAGTCGTTTCCTGTTGTAGTGAAATGAAGATGCTGGGTGTATGAATTTGTAGAACTCCTTGTATAGTGGTCGCATTCCGTAGCTATCGAAATAAGAAATGCTCCTATCGTTAGAAATATGGAATAGAGTCCAGTGTTCTCCCGGGGAAGATCTTGGAGCTGTATTCACCACATAAAGACCCGGTCCAGCTTTTTGCAATGCAATTTCATCGCGAGCGAAAGTTCCACGAAAGCATGTCCTTGTGCAATGGTTCCGAGCAAAAGCTGCATAAAATTCCCATTCTTCCATTTTGATTCGTTTATACGAATTTAACGCGTCTGTCTTTGTTTATTTCCAGAACACGAGGTGTCTCGGAAACAAAGAGCACCGTGACAGCTTCTGTAAGGTTAGCAGCAAATGTCAATGTGAGACGAACATTAGCTTGAAGCACTGGACTTAGTGACTGCAGTTCCACATCCGGTGTGAGGTGATAATAAAGCATAAATGTCTCTTTTGCATATGCAGCCAGAGCTAGAGGTATATCCTTGCTCTTAAGTTTGTGAAGCAAATTCATGTATCCCTTTGCATAGATGTCTCGTTGAAAGTCGAAGTCGTCGGTGTAGTGTTGACCGCCAACGTCGAGCACTGCTCTTTTGAGTTTAAAATTTTCAAGCTTAAAAGGGTTCCGTTCTCTATGACCCTGATATGCTTCACTCTTGACCATCAATACGGTCAACTTAGAAGGAACTCGTTCACTATAGAGATCATCAAATATCACCTGAGATTGGTTTGGAGCGATTGTCCTATACTTAATCTCTAAACCTCGAAGAAGGTATGTGGCGGGTGTCGTTTGAAGTCTTCTTTCAATGCCAACGAGTACGCTTGGAGAAACCTGCACACGTCGGAGGTAGAGCACAATTCGAGAAAACTCTATTGTATGCTTTTCAGTCTCGCTGGGACCAGAGAGGAGCCTAAATTCGTCAGTGGCTTGTCTTAGCACCACTCGTATATCTGTGTTATTAAGGACAAATTTCTCTTGCTGACAGATGTCGCTAAAGATAGGAGAATAAAGATCACAGAGAGTTGATCCTTTGGTGCGTTTATAGCGTGCGAAAAGTCCTTTTGCTTCGTTGGGGACAGCAAAATTTTCAGATTCTCCCACTTGGATCTGGTTCGTAAAGCATTGCAGACAGGGTGTGAGTTTGAGTAACATTGTTTGCATTTGTAACAATAAGTAAGGTGCAGAAATGGGGAAAAACTCCACATATTCTGACTTCTCCAGAGAAAAGTTTGTCAGTGGAACAGAAAACAGGTCCAACTGATTCGTTGTGCAGAAGCAAGAATTTTTATGTACTGAGGCGATGGTAGACATCTTTTTTTTTCCTCAGGTGAAAAAGTCAACCTTTCTTCGTTTCTTCGTTGGTTTTACTGATCGATCAATTCTGTTGCCCTTGCTTTTATTACGTTTCCTACCCTTCCCTCTGAGTCTATGCAGCAACTCGTCACGAGTTGAATGGATGGTGCGACCAACCCCTTTCCTTAGTGCCTCTCCAAACGTTGTTCCCTGTTTCACTTCCTCCGCTATGTGACGTCCTGTGTCAAGAAGTTTCCGACCTACATAGGGCGCTAGCTGTTTAGTCAGTATAGGTATAAACCGCTGCACCAACTCAGAAAAAAAGCCAGATCAAACTTGATAAAGAGGAGCTGAGTAATGTGGCAATGGTTGATCTCGTTTACCGCTGCCGAAATGCGATATACAACAGGGTGTCTGAGTTATATGCATTTTCGAAAATGTAATGTTACTCCCACACGACCAGAACCAGCAATGAAGGGAATGAAATCACCTATCTCGTTTGCCAGTTCGATTTGAATGCTAGTCAGCTCCTTGACAGTCACATATTTATAGTAAAGATTTGTGAAAGAGTAGGACATAACCTCATTCCGACTCTGCAGTCTAAATGGGAGAAGTCGAAGAAGGGGTGCGGTTATATCACCTACAGCTTCACTTTCAATGATATCGCTGTAAACGAAAATGTAATTTTGCGCTGGGAAGAGGCAGACATCACGCTGAGCAACTGTGAAACTGGAGAAGGTTGTTCGTTTTCCAAATCCAAGCATCAGAGCTAAATATGGGTGAAATGTAACGTAACCCTCATTGCGACGTTCCAGTTGACAAACTCCATTATAGGGATTGTAAAATATGAGACGAGCATCTTCTGGTAGGTGTAAGTTTGCTCGATATGCGTGATTTATCGCATCGGCGAGGTCCTTCCCTGACTCATAATACCCTTCTGGAACTTCGTATTTGGTTGTACGTGAACGATACGTGATTAGGGTGACTTTCTCTTCAGTGTCCACCTGATATTTCAATACTTTTACTGGCTGCCCTTCATCCAATTCCAAAGAACCGATAATCTTTTCAGGAAGGCCAAGCTTAGCAGAGAGAGTTGAACTTAATTCCAGACCAGTATTTAGTGGAAGTTGTATTTCATAATGACCACTGACTCGTATTATTTTGGCTTGGTTTTTGAAGTGTTTCATTAGAAGTTGTCGAAAAGGTACAATAATGTTTTCTCCCGCAAGAAACTTAACTTGCTCTGTCGTGGTTACGCCACCGAAGAGGCTAGTCTCCGATATACCATTAACGATATCTGTGACATTATTAATTGCAAATGGGATATTCACCTCCGCCAGAGCAACCTCCCACTTTCCATCTAATTGCACTGGCTGAGCTAGTTTAACTCTGAACTTGCTCATTGTGTTACTAGGAAATACATCACTCGAGGCGTTTGACAGTAAGTTGACATAGAACTGACTCGCCATTGTTTTTCTTTTTCTAAAATGAAAACAACATGATCGTGAGGAGTTCTTTTAAACCAAGAGCGAAGTCAAATGGGCGCGAAATTTAAAATTTGGGGGCGCAGGTAGCGCCATCTGTTGAACGGTGGTAAATTTGCTGGAAGTGCTGCCATCTCTAGATGAACGAACTCAACTCCCCATGACGCCACCTGGCGCAAAAGAAATCAAACAACCTCTCCACCCCACACAATTCTATTCTGATTAGCGACGCAAGTAAACATGTAGAGCCTGTGGCCCAGTGGCTTAAGCTGCTCGTCTGGCAACCTAAAGGACCCAAGTTCGATTCCTAGTGTATTTCACCATGACGTCATTATTGTTACTTAATCTTATCATTGATATATCACTGAGATTAACTATGTGACGTCACCGATTAACTATCTTATCCACTGACCTCACTGATATGAGGGCGGAGCGGCTTGGAGTGACGTCATACGTCCTTGATGACGTCATTTCCTGGCTGCAGAGTTAATCTATAGTACTACTCTCTCGGCAGCAAAAACCGTAGTATCCATCCGTAGTATCCGTCGGTTTGCGTTTCACACATGAACACCTGCATGACGAAAAAACAGCGCTTGTTTCGGCTTACACAAGTGCTTCTCCCTGATACATGGAAATTTCACAAAGTAGTCCATGTTCACGGCACGGTGAGCTACTGCTGAGGACGAATGTGACTCAGACTGATCTCTGGACGAAGAATCTTCTGCTGCGAAGAACACACTTTCCAGCACGCTAACGCACGAACAACAGTTCTGTGTGAGCGACAGTTCTCGAATGCGGAATTCCAGCGCACTCATGTTCAAGAGGCTCGATATTCTCGACGTAGAAAGTGGTCACAAATGCCCACTGCCATTTTCGTTTCCGCCGGATTAGCGCCCGGAAGTGCGCGTATTACATGCGTCCTCGACAGATGGCGCGGGGTCATGCAATTGTTGCCAGACTGCACGGTTTCCTACTAGGTCCCTGGACACGCAATTATGGAAAATTCGATTACAGAAAAACTACAGCGACTTCAGCGGAGTTCTTTGATATTCGCACTTTTGAAGGTTCAAGCTTTTCGCTGAACATAAAGTTTCGATAGGTTTATATTCACTTTTCGGTCCCTTTAAAGCAACACATTGAAGCAGTGACATACGTACAACAGCAGCACTTCTTTTTCTGTTTTTTTTTTTTTTTTGGGGGGGGGGGGGTAAGGCAATCTATATGCTTCGGCTTCGGCTACAAATGAGTTCTTCTTCCAGAGCCGTCAGGGTTAAATTCAAGCAGCGTCATTCTTCTTCTCCTTCTTGAGCCAGGCGTCTTCTACAGCGTCATTCCCACAACAGAGGCACAGTCTTTGTCTTTTTCCCAGTAAGCTAATTCCGAATCCCATCTAAATCATTATGTAAATATGTAATCATTATGCTTCTGTTGGTATGGTCTCCAGTAGGTCGTGCAAATTTTTTCCTATCTGTGCTCAATATTTTTGTTCCTACTTCCAGATAAATCTGTCGTGCGCATGCCGTCCCTATAGGTATGTTTTCGAGTTCATGTTTGATATTCCTGTATGTTTTATGCACTACTGTTGGTATGGTCTGCAGTAGTATAGGGATCATGACAATTCTTACCTAACTCGTGCTCAATATTTTTGTTCTTACTTCGAGATAAATCTGTTGTTCATGTGCCCTCCCTATAGGTATGTTTTTGATCAACAAAAGATTGCAACCAAAACAAGGGAACTGGACCATGTACTGTTTTCCGGTACAAGTATCATCCTACGAACAGTCTAGCCGTTTCGAAACTGGAATGCTGTTGTGAGATGACGCCTGAGGAGCACTTTCGAGCGCTGTCGCATTTTCAAATACAGTGACAAAGAAGAGAGGATTCGGAACGACACTAGTATTTCCCGTGACAGTGTATCCTTCGGTGCACTGCCAGCATAAAAAGATGTTCATTTGTGAAATCGCACGCACTCGTGGGCCTCGCTGGCTTTCAGAAGTAGACTGTTTATGTGTTTTGCAAGTTCGAACTTGGTTTGGTTGCAGCCTATTCAACGAACAAAACGTCCTGTACATACGGTAAATATATGAGTCAAACTTTTGAATCAATACGTTGCATCAAATAAATGTGTATTTCGTCTGACAAAAATGTGTCTTGTTATTTTGGAATAACAGGAGCCCGGAATGAAAACCAGTAGAAGTCGATGGTAGCCAGGACCCGCCGAAAGGCGAGCCAAATGGAGACGCTCCTGATTGGCTGGCTTCTAGGCATCATGACGCATTTTCATTAGCCGCATATCCAGTGTTGCCTGAATTATCTCAAACTATGGGCTCTATGGGGAGCTGTTGGCGCCTGGCTGTACCTCATGTGTTTCCGGCGCATGAGTACGAACGCCTTCTCACGATCCCCATGCGCTGCAAAAATATTTCGCGTGATTCCAAATACCAGTCAATAAATTCCCTTATGCAGCAGTGCCGTACCGGGTCTGCAATATCATTCTATCAAAAAAGTGTAATGTCTGGAACCCGTGACCATGAGGGATCGCACGTTTGGGAAGAATGCGTTTCTGCCAACCGCCTGGCAAATCAGTTTGTTTTGAAACGTCGGGGAGCGAGGACAAGTCTGCTCGGTCTTTGAAGATACTCGCACGTCGCTTTCAAGATTGGAGTCATTTAAAGTGCGTATTATATGTGTGAAGTAATTCTTCGTCCGCGCGACGCATTTTCGTTCATCTTCGCTCTGATTCCCGGTGGTCCAGATCACCAGGCTGGACACAACGACTGAGGGAGGAAAACACGAGCGTTACTCTTCATGCACGAACTTTGATGCGTGAATTAGAGAAGCCTGCACTTTATATTTGGATTATACAAGCAAGTAGGAATGTTTCTCAGGCAGGCTATTTCGGTTTTCTTTTTTCTTTCATTGTATTTTCTCCTAGGTAACGTCCAGGAGATGTCGTAAATGGGTGAGGCAATCATCTTCTGTGGTTGGTGTTACGTTATGCGCACGAAACGGAAGTTGCGGTAGAAGGAATCCAAATGCGTGGAAAACATAAAGAAGCGTGACCTCAGAGCAGCCGCAATGGTGAAGGAGAGATGCAGTGGTCAACGTCCATCCATATACGTTGTGCCCCGTGTGCTCGATGTTTGTGCATCATGATCGATGGAACGATATGGATCGACGTTTGTGCATCACTGCACGCTCGCGATGGACCAACATCATCCCTGAAAGGGATGTAATTTTCGAATAAAGGTATTTGTTTGTGATATTCATCGTGCAGCGTGGCTTCCTGAGGCTGTTAATATATCGTAGAGGAGGGGAACCATCCCGGCGGGACGGGTAGGCCTAAACCGCTGCAGCTATGCGTTGCAATGTTTAAATTTAAGAGGTATTTTTTTAAATGTACCTCTTGGCCAAGCGGTACTTAACCGTTACATATGCGTTACCTGGTTTAGAGTGTAGCACAAACTGCAGATGTGCTCTGGCTTTGTTTCGATGAGAGACTGTGAAAGCAGTGCTCCGCTCACCTTCCCGGCCTGGCAGTGCCCACTATCCTGGGCAGGGATTCTATCATCAGGCAGAAGTTTGCGCTGGACACGCCCAATGTAGAATACGACTGCTGCGTATCTTGGGATCATTTCATGTACCCGAGGAGGAGTGCCGTCAGCTTGAACAAGTACTGCGGCAGTTTAAACATATCTTCACAGTGAAACGCGGTAAGACGTCTGTGTTACAGCATGGCATAGACACGGGTAACGTTAGGCCCTGGCGTTGTAATCCAAGACCCGAGTGTTACATAAGCGTGTATTGTTGATGCTGATCTGGGTGAAATGATCCAAACAGGTGTAGTTCTCGAAGGTCGCAAAAGCCCTGAGTGCTTCGTCGATATGTCATGGACGAAGAGACCGGGCACGTAGACGTTTCGGATTTGAAGGTTTCCCGTCTCCGAGACTCCGATGGAGAGGAGACCGACCCTTCCCAGGCTCCTGTTCCAGCCCTGTACCAGGATTCCAGTTCCGGACCTGATACCAGTTGCTACTGTCTGCGTCTGAGTACACGGCACACGTAGCCGCCATTATTTCGGTCACTAGGACCTAGTGCACTCGTCTTAGTGGGCTTTTTTAGTGCGATTTCCGTTATTCGGTCTTCCACTAGTGTCTTTAGGGGTTTACCTCAAGTACTCGCGGTCGGGAGTTTTCTTCCTGACTGTGTTCGCTGTTGCATGTCTAATGCCGCCTCGCCAACGGAATCTCGACAACGTTCGTTCCCCACGAGCTATGCAAGGTGCCAGCCGCGCACCTGGACGGTCCCGTTCTCCGTCTTGGACGACTCCTTCAGCGACCTGTCGTCGCTCAGCTGCTACTTGAACGGTAGTAGCAGAGGGCTGTCCCGTCGGATGGCCCTCCGTGAACTAGAAGAGCTGTGTGCCCCGTCCACTTCGTGGTGCAAACCCACGCTCGGTCCCTGTCCCATTCCGCGGACTGACTCTCGCGGAGCGCCAGCCCCAGGATCCACCTCTCCCGTTTCTGAAGACGAGAAGAGGCAGCTTTGCCGCATATGCAACGTGCCGGAACTGCACCGGGCCACTCATCGACGTGGACAACTCCAAAGGATCAAGTCGGAGGCCGCCCGTGCAACAGGCGACAGATGTGTCAACGGCTCTGGAGACACTTCGCCGTCTTCGCCCAGACCTGCTGCGGGAGCCCCCGAGGGGCGGCATCTCCCCCTTCCAGGACGTTATCTTGGACATGTCCGACGAAGTCTGAACTTCTGCCCAGTGCACCCGAAATCGGACTTGCCCCACGAATTGTTGGAACTTTTTGGGACTTCTTGTGACTGTTGTCTTGTAGGTGGGGAATGTGGGCGCGCTGCAAACAGTCGATATGTTATGTTATGTCGGGGCGCTCTTGATCATGTGCGGGGGCGGGGCACGAAAAGGATTTCAGGACATGCAGGTATTCCATTGGACGGCAGTCATCGACCGGGAGCCTTAGCATTGGGAAAGGTAAACTAAACCTTAAAGGGTCTCTGACCAGAAGCTGGAGAGCCTTTTCCGCAGTGGCTACCGATAGAATACACAAAAGCAACTACATATACGAAAATGCATGCCTCAACACCTCGTAGTTTTCGTAAACTCGAATTTTGAACATCGCGGTTCCCGCCGACGCTGGCACACCTAGCGTCAAACCAAGAAAACGTACGCATATATAGAAAACTCATCTGGTCATCCCACCGGGATGACGTCAATCGCCCATGCAATCAGCGCACAGAATGCCGTCACGTGATCGAGCACTACAACAACAACTTTCAGCAAGAACCAGCATTTTTACGCCGATATACTGTTGTCACAATGCCTGGAAATAAAAAGTATGTATATACTTCGAAATCTACGACCTGTTTTATAACTGCGATAATCCAATTAGCGACTTCCGTGGAAAGGGGAGCTACGAGGCTACGAGCTACGACGACTTTCGGGATCCAGCGCGCTATTTCACTGCGTTAGCGTACACTCTAAATCTTTTCACACCTTTAAAGTTGTAATAGCGTGCATGGCGCAAGCCCTTTTAGGTATAATTTTGGTAACATCATAATGGAGGTTTCGCACAAATTTTCTTTACTCGAGTGTTGTCTGTCCTCCAAAAATTTAGTCTTGCAACATCTCAACATTATTCAACAGTATTGTAGACACTTGCGCGTGCTCGATTATCGATAGCGATGCATATATGTATTAGCTCGTACCTACGATATCCAAGGCATAATGAAAGCAAGATTTGCACTGACACTTGATCTTTAGTAATGCTCCGAATTTTGTTAAATATCATCCTGGAGATGCAGTGTTACGCAACCAGATTGAATGTGCATAGCGCACACCTTTAAAGGTGTGAAAAAGTTTACAGTGTGTATTTCCAAGTTTTCTTTAGTTATATCTTTTGGAACAACGACCACTTTATCGAGGTACAGCCCTTACTTCATTTGACGTGCCTCGGTTGTGTCGTCAAAGCGAGATTATTCGGCGGGCATTCAGTTCCGTACGATGCTGCGCGTTCAACCGCAGCGGCAGGTATGGTTGGCAGCGGATTTTGCAAATTGTATTTGAAGAATGCAGACTATGAGACGGACCCCTCAGTTTGAGTACAAAGAACCTCCGCCTACAGCAGTCCGCAGTGCTTTCCTTGAATCTATCTTCCAAGACTCTTGCATCTGGACGTGACGAGGTTAGTGTCTTCTGTATAATATATACAGTGATTACTCTCCTTGTGAGAATTACGTCGTGGCATGCAGATGGAGACCATTTGCGCAACAAAGCAAAATACGGATTAAAGAAAATTGAAGTTTACGCACTAAATCAAAAGATTACTGTGCAATTCCGAGTGTTGTTGAATGCAGCCATGCCAATTGCAAAATTCATGCAGTATAGCAGTATGCAGCCATGCAGTAAGCAACATTCACAGTACGTAAAATGAAGCTGTGTATTCCGCATCTAGATGTAACATTATAATTGTCTCAGCAGTGTGCACCAATGTAGTTCATGACTTCCTTGGACAAGATGTGGAACCAAATGTTTGGGAAGGCAGCAATTTGATTCAGTGTCGCGAAACCGAAGAAACAGTTCTTTCGTCAAACAAATAAATTGCATAGAACACTGAAACACATCAGTGCAACACAGAACGGCAGGGCGTACAGAGTGCGGGCAGGGCAGCTCCAACAGCGGTTCCTAGTTTCACGAGAAGACAATTAAACGTTGTTTCCTTCCTACGTGAGCACGGGGGGATATGAATACTTATTAAAGGGAAAGGTCAGCCAGACAGAGGTCGGCTCGCTAGTTCAAAAAAAGAAAAAAGAGGAAACAGGAAGGAATGAAGAAAAAAAACTGACAAATCACAGGGTAAAGTGATTAACAAACGTGTACATTTCGGAGCCGAATGCTTCTTAAAAACGCTGTATCATATAGTGTTGCCAGATGAAAAAGTGCACTGAAGCTAGACGCACTGAATAGGGTCGAAGAAGAGGCTCGAGTCACGCTGTCGTCACTGTAGGACCATGTCTGAACTCCAGGTTCCGAAGGCACCCATCACTGCTGTAGTCGACACGTGCCATTTTCTGGATGCTCATGCACCGATAAACGTGTTAACAGAATCTGCGTGAACAGGATAAAATGATGAACAGATGTGTACATTTTGGAGCTGCACAGCCCTTGCCCAGCCGTTTAAATTGACACTTACGAAACACCCCATTCTGATGATACACAGCTACTGAAAGTGCTTTGCTACTGTTGGCGGAGCGGTTCTAACCTTTCGTTGCACGAAATAACACGGTTTGATGGCACATTTGACAATATGTTATTTCGTACTCGCTTACTCGCCCATAACATCTCTCAGGTATATGCACGTGCAACGGGAACAATTCAAATTGCCCTTCACTGGAATCTGATTCCAATTTCATAAATGGTACTGCAAAAACTACTGCATTGGAAGTGATTAAACACCACACTCGCAATGGTTACAAACACTCCGACGCAGCCGCCTAAGAAGCCAGTACAGTTTTGGAGACGTCACAGAATGAAAACAGTCTTACTTATATTTCATCTCCTGATATGTAAGCCCTTTCAAATATGTTCACGCATGTCATTAGGTTAAGTTCGAAGGTACCTTAAGCAAGTTAGCGTAGATTTATCGGTACATGTGCGTATGGACTCGCGGTATGACATATATAATATATTACATAAAGTTTATCAGGCTAGCGATCACCCAGTAATTTCCTAACGCTAAGCCGTGTTGCCATGTGGCGAATTCGAGTGGTCATTTCATGGCAAAATATCCTACACTCTAAGAAAAAAAGGTTGAAAACGGGTAGAAGCGCAACAGTTCTTCCCGACCTATTTTCCCTCAACCGGCTGCAGGTTGAAGTAGAGTCACTGTACCCGGGGGAAGAGTATCGCATTCGCTTTCCCCGTGCCGCCGCTTGGCTCATTCGCCGAGGCGCGTCACGTGGTGCCCTTTCCTCCTCTTTGCTTCCAACTTCCCGGCGGGTCTACGGAGAACGCAATAGCTGGGACGCATGTGCGTGTATGTTCGTGGGACGCTCTTGCGTTTTTGTACGTGAAATGGATCCCAGAGAGCTGAGGAACTACGAACAACCATGCCTGAATGTTGTGCAGCAACGGGACAGAATCAGGCTGCATTCCGACGGGTAAAAGTGACGGGACGCGTCGATCGGCACAGAATCGGCCGGAAAAAGCCTTTGCACACTGTATTGAATAACAGTTAAACTGTGCGAAGAACAGCCGGGCGTATCAAAGTAGTGCTTCTCGGATCTTCCCATTGCGTTCTCTGTTCTGCGGTGCTAACAAAACGCCACTCTCAGGACCACTTCACACGCGACGACTTCGAGGACAAGGAGAATCGATAGGAAGAAGCTGAAGTGGACGGCAGTCCGTAGCATTTTTGCATACCGGGCACCTATCAGGCTGAGGAAAGCTCCTATCCCCCGTTCTTCGCACGCAGAGTTCTCCTAGGAGTCACCAAAAGACTTGCACACTGAAGTTGATGACACCCTAGCATAGAATCAAGGGGAAGTGGAGGAAGGTAATGCGTCGAAATACATGTAGATATTCACCTTATCAGGTACTCTTATGAAAACTATGTATTCAGAAATATTGAGCTGTAATTGTGAGTGAATCAACTTTGCCGAGGAAGACACCACCGTCACAAATTTCTGTGAACAGGGCATCGAGGATATATGTACAGGACAAACCTGCAGACAAGCCATGAGATGGTTCCTTCGACAAGATCGTATTCTTAAAAGGAACGAGCAAAGGCTGAGACAGAACGTAGTGACCTGAAGCTCTCGGTCTACTCCTCATGGAAGATCAACTGCTTGCATTGGAGAGGGGGACTGGAAGAACAATCCACAGCACTTTAAATGCGCATGAAAAAGCGTTGGCATGCGCATAGCCATTGAACGTGTGAAATAGAAATTTAATTGCGAAAAGATGATAATAAAACTGGTGGAGGTTATTTATGTCAATCTAAAGATTCACAGGCGAGCACTATAGTTTTATTTCCACAAAACAAGTGAACTAAAACGGGGGGGAAATGCTCTACGGAGCGCAAACGAGACTGGACGATGCCTTACAACGGGGAACACGCGCCAAATAATTCGTCTCTTAGCTACATAATACAATAAATCAGAGCCGTATATTAAAAGGGAGTCTGGCCATTAATGGGTCATGCCTATACCTGAAGCTCCACCCACTTTTTCAGCTTTCCGACCAATGAAGCCTTGAAATATGGGGCGCTATCAATCAACCGATCCTCACTATTTGTCCCCATATCCAACATGGGCAGCGCCATTTTGGGTGGCAAGTGGATTGGATGGGATTGAAATGGATACCTCTCGCAATCTGCAAAAGTAGTGGAATGTTGGTGCAAATTTGATGAGCGCCACCTAGGGAGCGTAAGGCACGTTGGGAATTGTCGTCTGCTTTCGTCGTTGTACCGCTGCCGGCAGAACCACCTGCTGGGACACATTCTGCTGTCGGTATGATTTTTAAACAAATCTACATGAATAGTTGGAATATAAGAGGCAAGAATGTTTATATCCATGAAATCCAGCTATTAAATATAAGATTGTACAGCACACTGCCGTTTTTGTTATGATTTCATTATGATCGCCGTGTTCACTAGGCCTAACACCGGCGACAAAACGTATTATTTTCAGTTAGATATCGGCGGATGAGCGTAAGTTGAAACTGATTTCCGAGAAACGTATATGAGGATGTACATTTGCGGCGTGAAATCAGAGTAGTCTGTGAAAATTTTTTGTCACGAAACCGCCGCTTCACTGCGTTTGTTTTCGTCGCCATTTTGGGTGGCAGTAAGGTGTCATGGCGACCCCCTTGATAAAAAGGAAACCAATCAGAGGACCGAAACTGTGATTGACAGGTCGAGCCTCTTTTTGTGACTCCTCCCAATGGCCAGACTCCCTTTTAATATACGGCTCTGCAATAAATGATACTGTAGAGACGCTTGTGCCCTCTTCATTAAGTATTAGCCGAGTCCCACCACAGGAAGTCACAAAAGTTGTGGTGCACAGCTGCGAAATCAGCGCCATGTAACACTGAACTACAGCTATCCTAACACGCGCTCCGCGGCGGCTTGGAAGCAATATGGCTGCCGGAGCAGACGACGCGGAGCGATTGCGGTACTCTTCCCCCGGTACAGTGACTTTAGGTTGAAGTTGTGCTGTTTCTGCCCTTTTGCTCAACTCTCTCCCCCTAACGGTAGAACCACTGTGGCAATCTTGTCACTATTAGGGTTCAAGTGATTCTTTTTTTCTTTTTGTATGTTTCGTAGCAGGGTCACTAATGGAAGTGTAAATGGAGTCACTCAAGCGACGAGAATAGTTGAGGGTTACTAATCCTGCGCACAAAGGCGTTTGGTCCAACTTCGAGGTCACTGTTCAAAAGATTAGCCAGAGCGACCAAACACAGAGTGTCTGCGCTTGCGCGGAATCGCTGATTGTGTAAAAGGGGTCAGTATAGAGACGAACGCTGAAAGTGACAGGCTGTCGGTTTGCACGTGGACATTGCTGCACCGAAGGCCATGCGTACGGCCTAATGACTATGCTGAGTCGGGTATTCGCATCTGCATGGTGGAAGGTGTTATCGGTTCAGCTGCAATGGTATGAACATAAGCAAGGTGGAGTTAGGACAGAATCAGGTGAGTAATTTTGATATTCAAGATTTTTCTTCCCGAGCGTCTTATATGGAGTGATCAGATGTGTTTTGCGCATTGCGTGTTCGGGTTGACCGGCATGTCGTCTGACACTTTTTCAGCATCCTATGAAACTGCAATATGAGCAAATGCGTTTGTGTAATTCACGCAGGTCACCATGACAACTTTAGCACGGCACCTTATCAGCGCCCGCCGGATGTGATTTCGGGATCCACTTCGAAAATGAAGAAACGGAGCCATAACATACGGTGAGCCAGTGTTTGGTGGGAGAAGGCATTCATCGCCCGAGTCATGGTTTTTTAGATGTGCGCTGTGTTATTTATTTATATTTTTCTTGGCTTTTGTTCACTGCTGGGTTAACCTTCTTTTTGCATGCTTATTTCTGAGGGAATCACACATGTAAACATATTTCTGAATTTTTCTGAGAAGTGAAACATGTACCGTCGTTATTATTTATCGCTTATCTTAAATGCTCTATTAATGCCATTTACATTTCAGTTGAAATCATACGTCCTGCCACGTGTTCCTCCGGCGAGATATTATAGACCGGGCGAAGATTCGTGTGTGTTTAGAGCGACACAGTAGTGTGGAACGTCGAGCCCTCAGAAGTTATCCCGATGCCCTTGTTATGGTGCATGCATGTGGAATTTATGTGCAAGACAGTCCATGCAAGTGCTGTGCAGTCTGATGGATGCAACAATGTAGTCGTCTGTGTTGTGTCGTGTTTTCTTTCGTGTCTCCGTGCTCAGGCTTCTTCAAAATGGATGTACCTTTCACATTGGTAAGCGCGAGTGTACGATTCCAATTATGACGTGCTAATAAAATGCTGTGACTAGTAACAGTTGTCTACGTACATGTTCTATTTTATCCACATAAATACTATACGTCAAGTTCTTCTCAGAAGGGCAGACGTCCTTCATGAAAGGCGGAGTAAATATTTCCATACAAGGTCTAAATGCCCCGTCATTACGGGTAGAGATATGCCACCGGTAGGCACAGCACGAATAATAGCAGAGATTCTTACCATTTCGGGTAAAAAATTATCTTCCAATAAGGGAGAACAGTTCTACTCACGGTAGAACTGTCTTCCGGGAATGGTTGAATATTTAGCGTCAAGATGGGCAGATATTTCTCATCCTTGGGGTAGAGGTGTCTTCCATATGGAGAGAAAAGATAGACCCCCCAGAGGAATAACAGTCAACCATGTAGGGGCAGAATTTTGCCACTAACAGGGTAGAATTCTCTTCACACTCAGGGGTAGAACTGTTCCACCAGTGTGGTAGAAATGAAGGGGTAGAAGTGTTTCTACCCCTCACTTTCTACCCCAAAAGGGTTGAGAATCTGTGACAACACACTTCTACCCCAAAAGGTAGAAAATTACATCTTTTTTTCTTAGAGTGTAGCGCTCGGAAATTGCGAGGTTGCCGCCAAAGCTGGATCACGTGACCGTTGTCACGCGAACATGAGTGCCACGAGTCTAGCGGTTTTAGTCGCTTGAATCATGCTAGGGGCATCGTGGTCGCCCGTCTTCGAGTTCCGCCGTCTGCTATGTAGCAGCATCGGTATCGCTGCCTGCTCGTCACCCGCCACACCCGCGCGGGTGATAATAAACGTTCATTCCAACTCCGTCCCTCTTGGCTGCCCGTTGTCTCCTTTTGCCTTCCTCAAGGCATCCACAAACTTGGTGACCCGAACGTGATACGCTTTGGTAAGATCAATTTTTGAAAAGGTGGTGGCTCCTTCCAAGTTGAAGCGAAGTCTTGGATGTTCGGTAGCGGGTATCGATCGGGGATGGTGATCAAGTTTAGTGCCCAATAGTCCCAGCATGGTCGCCATTCCCCGGTTTTCTTGGGAACCATATGTAGTGGGGAAGACCAATTGCTGGATGATGGACGAACTACTCCCATATCGATCATGTGCTGAAATTCTTCCTTGGCGATCGTCAGCTTCTCTGGGGCAAGGCGCCGGTACCGAGTAGAGACGGATTGACCATTTGTGATTATACGATGGACAACGTCGCGCCTGACGGGCAGGCACCAATCGCAAGGCTGGGTGAGGGAAGGAAATTCCTTTAGGATGTCCGCGTACGGGGACTGAAGGGCTGATAGCAGCTTGGTCCCGAACTCGACGTGTGAGCTGGCGCTGATTCCATTGATCTCGAGTGAGGTGGAAGAATCGACGAGCTGGCGGTGAGCAACATCCACCATGAGAGAGAAATGCTCAAGAAAGTCGGCCCCAAGAATTGCTTGATTCACCGATGCAATGGTGAGAAGCCATGTGAATCGGCGACGGAGCCCGCGTTCCAATGTAAGCGACTTCTGGCCAAAGACTGGAATACCGGTGTTGTTAACCGCAGTGAGGCGCCAAATTGGGTTCTGACGACGTTGCGCCGACGTTGCTGGGAGGACGCTCACCGCGGCGCCGGTGTCGACCAGCAGTCTGGTGTTGGACTTCCGGTCGATGATGTAGAAAAGGCGACTTGGGAGGGGGGTCCCCGAAATCCACCCTTAAGAATAAACGTTTAAGAATAAAATATTCAAGAATAATCCGCTTAAAAAATACACGGTTAAAAATATATCTCCTAAAATAAACCGCTTACTATCCTCGCTTTGAGATCACCGTTTAATAATCCACCATTAAAAATAAACTGTTTCAAAATCCCCTCACTATCTAGCACGGAGGCGCACTGATTGCAATTTGCGCCGGGTTAGATCATGCTATGTTAGTTTATGTATGTCAAGTATGTTAGTTTAGTTTGGTTTCGGTTAGTTTGGGATAGTCGAGGCTAGTTTGGTCCTGTGAGGTTAGGTTAAGCCCCTTGCTTGCAGTTCACCTTGATTTGGGCCATACCACATGACTCTAGCAAATGTAGGGTGGATTTCGGAGGATTCTGGAACGATTTATTTTTAACGATATATTCTTAGCCGTGGATTCCTTAGCGTTTATATTTAAATGGGGATATTTCGGCGATTATTTTTGTGCGTTTATTTTTAAGCGTATATTCTGGGAGATATATTTTTAACAGTGGGTACTTACGCGTTTATTTTTGAAATGTTATTTTTAATGGTTTCAAACGGGATACACCCACTTGGGAAACAGCCTCGGGAGTCGCGAGTCGCAGCTAACGACGCCGTGTGGCGTTTCCCGGCCATTCGCCGGGCGGGGTACACTTGCGGGAGGAGGCGACGAAATTGAAATGGTACCAACAGTAAGGGAGGGGTATGTCCTGGTTATCGGGTGGCCTACCACTTCGACGTGCGGGCCAATGATGGCACTCACCACCGTTGCAGTGCGGATGTGAGAACACCGGGTATAGTTGGATATATATCCGCTGCTCGGGCGTTTGGAGACCTGGCGAAGAAAGTGCTAGCTGGCAAATTCCGGACGCTCGGAACGCGCCGCGCGAACATGCGAGATTGCTCAGCGAGCGGCAAGTGTGAAGGTCGTGTACTTATAGAATTGGTCGTGCTCTGTCAATGGGTGGTTACAAAGACACTCAAAAGATGTCGCCACCAGGCATTGTAAATGAAAAATTCCTTAAAGGGAACGAAAAGTGAATATAAACCTATCGAAACTTTATGTTCAGCGAAAAGCTTGAACCTTCAAAAGTGCGAATATCAAAGAACTCCGCTGAAGTCGCTTTTTCTGTAATCGAATTTTCCATAATTGCATGTCCAGGGACCTAGTAGGACACCGAGCAGTCTGTCAACAATTGCATGACCCCGCGCCATCTGTCGAGGACGCATGTGTGTAATATGCGCGCTTCCGGTCGCTAATCCGGTGAAAACGAGAATGGCAGTGGGCATTTGTCAGCACTTTTTACGCCGAGAATGAGTGCGCTGGAATTCTCTTAAACTCTTGAACATGAGTGCGCTGGAATTCTGCATTCGAGAACTGTCGCTCACAGAACTTCTGTTCGTGCGTTAGCGTGCTGGAAGCTGTGTGCCACTGGTGTGTGCTTCGCAGTAGAAGATTCCTCGTCCAGAGCTTAACCGGAGTCACATTCGTCTTCACCAGTAGCTCATCGTGCAGTGAACATCGACTGCTTTGTGAAATTTCCATGTATCAGGGAGAAGCACTTGTGTAAAGCCGAAACAAGCGCTGTTTTTTTTCGTCGTGCAGGTGCATGTGAAATGCAAACCGACGGATACTACGGTTTTTGCTGCCAAGAGGTAGTGAATGCGTGTGGAAAGCTGACAGACAATTGCATCACAACTAACGAATATACTGTGCCTTGGCACCGAAGTACTGCAAGTGTCTTTGACATTCATCTGAGAAACTGAAGAGCATTGCTACATACCCGGCAGCGCCGTGTGCTCTTTACGCGCTACTTGAACGGCAATAGTGGCACGCAACGGCATTGGTGTGCACAATAGTCGAATGATGAAATAATTTAGTGCACAAGTTCTCTGTTACTGTAATTGAGATGTACTTTTGTAAAGTACTTTTGACAGCCCCGTAAACTGCAACTGGCTTCAATGTACACGACAAATGCAAGATTTTGTCACACCTCAAACTATATATTTCTTTTTTATTGCCCAGAAATTTAGGAAACAAGGTAGGACTTCTTGTCCTCTGATGTTTTGACGTACTTGATAGGGTTGTAAAACCTGCAACAAAATAAACAAGAGAAGTATAAACAGTTTTGTCTTTCCCTTTTGAATTTAACAAGCAAGTTATGTTTCACCATGTGTGCACTTTGGTATTCTCTTGTTGATGAGAAAATTACAGGAACAATAATGCTGCAGATAGATCCAACAATGACCTGTCATCTTCATGAAGATGAGAACTTTTCTTCACGCGTGCTAAGCAAGACAAAAGAAATGTACAATGAAGGCTGTACAAAAATAGAAAATCTCCGCCGACTAAAATTTTATATATGTGGATGCTACCACATCGTCTAGTTCCCGTCCAAAAGTAGGACAAGTGTGAGAAGGATTTCAGACCCATCGTTCCCATCCTCATCGTCATCATAATAAAGGCTCGTTTTTCGAACCGCAACACAAGTCAAGATTGTTTGGTTGTTGTTGGTAAGTTGTCGGCATGTTGATGTGCTATACCATTATAGCACATCAATATAGATGAGGGGCAAACACAGTAGACAGCGTGATGGCTGCAAACTCTCAATTGAAGATTTATTCAACAGAACAACAAGCTGAAAGCATAAGTAGTGCCCATGCAACGCACGACCACATTAATCTAGGAGAAGGTAGGAATGAGAGAGCAATAAAGAGAAATGCCCGTTGTGTACGAGATAGGGGAATTCTGCAAAATTAGGAACTGTACCTCAACAGGAAGTAGTCCTCTACCCTTCAAAGAAGCTAGTAGTTCTCATCGGTTTCTTCTCCTGCTGTTGGTGTCATACTAATGTTCTGCACCTACCCAAAAACGTCAAAAATGTCACGAAGTCTGCAACACGTAACAGATCTAGTGGTTCTATCTGTGGACTTTGCATACCTGCTTTCAGGTATTTCTGTCAGGTCAACTTGAGTGCCTGGATCACACACACACGAAGCAGTCTGGCGCCACTTCAACACTGAAAGGCCCCTAAAATCAAATTTGTTGATGTTGACAATGCTCAGTACCGGACAAGTAGGATAACATAAGTTAAATGGAATTACTATATTATAATTTATACATGCGTGACACCTGCACATAGCTAAGAGGTTGTGTTGATCAAAATCACTGGTTACTGAATGGCAGCTTGCCTCGGATGTCTTCGCAATTCGCTTTCTACGCCATCTTCGTAGTCATCGGCAGCAAAATGAGCTCAGCACACACGGCACGACTGCTGTATCTAATAGCAGAGTGCTTGGAACCACATTCGTTTTCGCGAACTCCCCTGTGGAATCTTGTGGTAGGAAACGCCCGTCGTCGGAGATGAACGAAGATGATTTTTGCATCCCCGAACACCAAAACTACGCCATGCGGTCTCTCGAATACATGACACAGCAGCCACAGACATGTCATTCACTTCCATTTTCTGCTTCGCGTGACCAGCATGACCAGAATGACCACCCACGACGTAGACAATAAACCACAAGAAACGCCTAGCAACGCCTAGCGGATCGTGGCTCGTAGCGGCGGGAGCGGTGGAGTAGCTGAATGCTTTATTAACGCTTTATTAATGTAGAAACTATGGAAGTGAGCGTCATTTTTAAAATGGCGTTTAGCTGTATGATAGTGTACGTCAACTTTGTTCTCTACAAAATTAACTCTCACGTGGTAAGGGTTGACCAATCTCTGGGACCCCTGGACCCGAAACCCAAGTTGCTCTTTTTCGCCGTTCGTTGGCAGCACCGTCCATGTTCCGGCAATCTTCAAAATATTTATACGTAAAAAATATGCCGAATTGAGAAGTAATGCTTTCTGTGTGTTATCAAACAATGATGTTGTGCACGATAGTGGGCAAAAATATGGGGGTTATTTTTCACTTTTCAGTCCCTTTAAAGGGGCCGTAAACATGTATACAACGTGCGCATTTCTCTGCGCTATATTTTTGCAACTTAGGCAGTGGAAGCTCCTTGTAATTACTAGCGCTCAAATCCAAAAGGCGCTTGCATACGGATGAAATATTCACTGCGCTCTTTCGCTTTTTAGCTCCGCCCTGCGCTCGAACTGTACATCATTTTGACGTAGCTTTCCTCTCCAATTACGATCAAGGGTTCCATGCAGAGTTGTACGTAACGCGTTACTAGTAATTGCGTTACTAGTAATCAATTACTTTTTTCAGTAATTTTTAACGCAATCAGATAATTTTGTGAGCAAGTAATTTTCCAAGTAATCTTATTACAATTTTCAGTAATCAATTACTGAGTAATCGATTACTTTTTTAACTTTCTGTCAACAGTGGCAACCCTTTTCAGCAAACCAATCCACCAATCCAAACCAATCCACCATGAGCTCGACTCAAGCAATGACGCAGAGGTAACTGTGACGGCCGTCTCTAGACCACTCGTGTTCCATACACGCCACAGTAACATGGTAATCCCTCACAACCGCGACCTACTGCTTACAGTATGTAATTGTGTAAATATGTGATGTGAGTCATAGACTAGTCAGCACGTATCGGTCCGTGTATTAGGCACGCGTATATGTACATATGTATAAACCAAAGTCGTTCGTAGAAAACGGTATTGTGTACATATATATATAAATGTGTATATAAATCTGTAATAAACGCATGTATGTGTTTTGTATGTTGCTTTCAAATGTATTTGTGAATTTCACTTATCATGTCCCAAGCAGCACGCCAATATTGGTCAAATATTGGACCCATATGGGCTGCCAAGATTGCCAATATTGGCCCAATATGGGCTGCCAATATTGGACCAATATGGGGAGTGCAACCAGGCTCCATATTGGACCAATATGGGCTGCCCATATTGGCAAGCCCATTTTGCGCCAATATTGCCAATATTTCTGTGATAACACCTACGGGGAGCCCGTGTAATAATAAAGCATTATGCTGTATAATATTCACTACTTTTGTATGATTTTTGCTTTTTTATTTCTGCGGATCTAATTGATCCACGTTCACATCACTTCAAAAAAAAAAAAGAACGAAAAATAAGGAAAGAAACACGGCATTGCCCAAACACACACACACACAAAAAAACGAAGAACAGGTGCTACGCCCGCGCTGAAGATCACAAGCAGTCCCATAGAACTGCCAATACCTAAGATCCCTCAGAAGCCTTCATTGGGATCGCAATATTCTGTGGACTAACAATTTCCCCACCCGCTCCGAGAATACAAAGCAGCGAAACACTTTCGTGGCGGTGACGGACACACGCCAGAGCAATTTACACTGCTTGCAGCAACTTGAAATCACCTAACTTTACAGAATAGCCATCCCTTCTTGTCAAACATTGTGTTTTTTACTTGACCTGCCGCAATTTCGTTACCATTACAGCACCCAGCGACATTTTAGCCCTATGAAACGTCCGTTCGGGCTGTCGCGCATGCGCATTACTTGTAGGACGCGTGATTACGCTCTAACAACTCGCTTGCTCACAGTCGGCTCGACCGATTGGCATTGGCATCGCGAAGGAAGATGGCGGCGACTTTCAAGACGTGGAATGTTGAGGTGTCGAACTCTAGCGAACTTTACGTTGGGAATGCCAAGTACGTTGACTGTTTCGAACAATGTGTATCATCTGCGGGAAGTTGTTGAATGTAACGATGTAGTGAATAGGGTATTTCACACGCTTCAACGTTCAATCTTGCCGTGCTACTTGGGCATTTGTGCAACACGGCTACGTACCCTGTTCAGTCAATATGGGGTGTACGCGTGCAATATGGGGCCCATATTCCCAAGATTTTCCCAATATTGGCTCAAAGTGGGCAATATGGGGCCCATATTGCCAGGATTTTCCCCATATTGGCTGAAACTGGGCAATATGGGGCCCATATTGCCCATTTTCAGCCAATATGGGGAAAATCTTGGCGAAACGGGTCCCATATTGGACCCGTATCGCCAATGACCAGCCAATATGGGTCCAATATTGTGTGCTGCTTGGGGTCATGTATGTTGATGTCTCATATTAGAATTTGCAACAAGAGCTGCATGGTTGCATTCACTGCGGGCTTGTACGCTTTGGTATGGCCCACAATTTAAAAGTAACGGGAAAAGTAACGAGTCACATTTTTAATCGATACCCAGGCAGCACAGCGCGACGACCCAACGTTGGTGCGCCGGCGGCGACCGACACTACCGTGGTCCGGCATACGGTTTGCAACACGGGGATGTTAATGGTCCGTTATCGGCAGCCTGTATCGTACCCCAACGATTTCCCGAGGTGCAGCCAATGCACACTTGCGGGTACCTCCTAACCACCAAACAAGAGTTAATTTGCGCGATTTTTAAAAACAAAATCAATATGTCATTGTAGAAAACTCTTTATTGCATCATAGTCACGAGATACATGGGTTCTTTAATGCATCACTTCACCAGCAAAGAGTGTTACATTGAAAGTATATAACCACAAGTCCCGCATATGTACTATTTACTTCACAAATATTCACTTAACACAGGTTATATAGAACACAGATAGAAGTTGAAACTCGTTGCCAGTTAAGTTAGACTGTTGAAAGATGGAAGTCACTGAGAAGGTTAGCAGGAACATAATTGTAGGCCGGTTCCACGCTAGCTCAGACAGGGAGGTCCCATGGACCTCCTGAATTTTTAAGGATTTTTTATACATATTTAGACGCTCATCGCAGATGATGATGATCAACATTAATGGTAAAATTAATCATTCGAATACTTTCCGTGCAAAAAATCGAGAAATCCAGTCCTGGATTCGATTGTTGCAATTTTGCCGTGTTTGCACGTGTATACATTCTGAGTTTGAAAAGATATCGTAGTGCATTTTTTTTTTTTGTGCTTTAGTATACCTACCTGCCAGCACTCCGAGCGCAAATTTAGGCGAACAGGTGCAACACTGTATCGTATAAAAAGCGGCGAACATGCTCTGTCGCGAAGTTTTGTTCAAACTTCGACGCTTCTTGCTCTGGCTGTAGATATCTCCGACACGTTGGTACGCAGTGGGGCCACGTTTTAACGCGCTAATCAGCAGTATACGCCTTTGGAGAAGAAGTTTTTGCGTTAGATCAAAAGCCTAACATCGGGCATATCCTGGCAAAATATATACGAAATCAAGTGGGACCTTTTTGAGAAATACACGCGCAAATTCCATGTTTATTTCAAAATATGCCTAAACATTTGCCTATTTTAGCACATGCCGCAAGGAAGTATATGCAGGATAGATATATCAGATGAAAGGGTAGCCTAGTTACAGTACCGAGTTACTGGTAGCGAGTTACGTCCAACAACATAGAACACGTGAACAACTTGAGAATCCGTACTACATGTGTCATGATCGTTCTATACCTTCTTTAAGAAAATAGAAGAAATATTTGAGCACCTTTGCTAATACGAGGGCAACGTACACACAATTTGGGAACCACAATCTAAGAAAAAAGGTGTGAGAAGGTGGTAACTTCCTTAGTTACCTCCTAAGCCAACATAGCGCCTGATAAGGGGTGTAAAAAGGTGGTAAAAGAAATTATCATCCATCCAAATAACAACAAAATGGTGTACGCCCCCCTCGCTCACCGAATCAGAAGCGGTAGCCCTATTATTCGTTGCAGAGAGTGAGTCAGCAGGTAGAACTTTGCAACCTTTTAGGCACAACATATGCGACAACTATTACCTCCCAAAAGGTCTAATTGCTCCACCCTTTTTTCTGAGACTGCAGTATGGCACATGTAGTGTCACTCGTACCCTTGTCTTTAGGAGAAATATTAATGTATCAAGAAGATGCCTTTTCTTATGGCTTTCTTGCTACGAAGGCCTCTTATTATGGATACCTGAAGTCCTTTTAAAAGAAAAACAACACAGCATACCAGATTGTATTCCTTTCAAGCAAGCATCACAGCGCGATAGGTTCATAGTGTTGTAACCGAAGTGCGGGGTGGATTCCGAAAGTGGAAGATAGATTGAGGTCAGGGTTACACTGAGAAAAGTACACCACACCACAAGCTGCACACGTTATTGAATTGAATTGCTGGTGATCACGGACTATTATTCTCGCTTTCCTGAGATTGCGCCGCTCGAAGACCTGTCTTCTAAAACAATCATCCAGCATTGCAAGTCTGTTTTTGCAAGGCATGGCATTCCCGACGAAGTCATCAGTGATAATGGACCCCGGTTCTCAGGCGCAGAGTTCAAGCAGTTTGCGCAAGCGTACGAGTTCACCCACATCACTTCTAGCCCCCGCTACCCGCAAAGTAATGGGCTCGCGGAGGCCGCGGTGAAAATTATCAAGAACTCGTTAAAGAAGACTGGAGACCCATACGAAACCCTCCTTGTCTACCGATCCTCTCCCTTGCGTAACGGCTTCAGCCCGATGGGCCGGAGGCTCAGGACAACTGTTCCGACTGCACGTGAAAATCTCCTGCCTGAGACTGTCGACTACAGAGAACTAAAGAAAAGGGAGGATCGGATGCAGCACAAGAAGCAAGAATGGTACAATTCACGTCATGGAGTCCGACGTCTCCCACCTATTGAGACCGGCAAGAAGGTCTGGATAGTGGACCTAAAACGAACTGGAACCGTCAGCTGCAAGGCCGATACTCCTCGCCCTTATTGGGTTGGAGACGAACAGAAGGAACGTGCGTCGTACACGAACGCATCTCATACCGTATGACGGAAAAGCCCGCATCAGCGACGACGATTCCTTCTCCTTGCCTGATGGAGCGGAGGTCAGCCAACAAGATGCGGAACTGTCCGACCGTGTACCTGACCCTACGTGACTTCGTGAAGCTGCCGAGCACCAGGAGGAACGGCCGGCAGGTGACATCACGACACCTGACGATGCTCGGACCTGCTCGGACAATACCCACCTACACACGCGGTCTGGTCGCTGTGTGAAGCCTCCTGAAAGACTACAGGTGTAATATTTGTTGTTTGTTTGTTTGTTGAACTAGTTCTCAGTTCCGCAACGTCAGTTTTGCAAACAAGCTTCGTAAAGAAATGGGGATGTGTGATACGCGTTCACTGTTCCAGATGTAGCTTGCTTATCAATGTTTACGCTAGCCGTCTTGTAACCCCGTATCACTTGTGATTACTTGTACACGCGCTGTGAGTGCGTATCCCGGCAGCTTTAAAAGCGCAGGTTTCGAAAATACAGGGTTCTTTTTGTCTAGTGCATGTCTCACTGTACGGATGCCTCTTTATTGGCATGCCACGACAAAACAGTAACAACCATTGGATGTCAGTTTACTTCCCCCACTGACCCCATACGCCACATCAAGGAATTTCTCAATCAAGTCCCCTGAAATTCTCATTGACGATGCACCTTTATTAGGTGTAGCCGGATTCGATCCTGCTATGCTTTAAGCGGAAAGGACTTTTTTCTTCTTCTGTAAAAAGAATTACTCTCGATGCCGTTTGTGCGTGAACATTTTATTATTATACATCATATTATAACACATATGACAATGCAGCAGATGTGAAAATAGCACAGTCGACACATTTAAAGCTGGACTATGAAAGGTGATAGTTATTTCAGATGCTTTGCAGAAGCGATTGAGCACTAACAAGAAATAGTAAACAACTACGAAACCGTGATTCACCACTTACATGTGTTTGAGAGCATATTGTCACACGGAGTCAATTCACAAAGTGTATACAGGGTATGTATCCGCAATGTCCGAACAGCGCCGACGCAAAAAAGAAACGAAAGGAAAAAATGTAGCACAGCACTCCACGGCGATTATGCTCTGCTGTGTTCATACACCTGGTCACTCGCACTCTCCTAGCGGGCGGGCGGGGGGGGGGGGGGGGGGGGTCGTTTACTGCTGATAAAAAAAAGAGAACACGTAAGGGAAAGGTTAGCCATGATGTAGGCTTGCTCTTCCCAAAAAGAAACTATGAAACTGTCCTGTTAATTCACGTTACCCAGCAGTACGGAAGTCATTTTGCAAACTGCATATTGTGTGTTCTGTCATTTTCACAGCATGTGTTCTCCACGACTGCGCCACGGGCTCCTATGGGCCATGCACGGACATTGAGGGGTGGTCATACGTGCTACCACCAGCCCAGCATGGCACAGATAGCGATGGCTGTATAAGGACTAGACATAAGGAACACGACGGTGCACTGGCAAAGGATGCCCAAGTAAGTTTCGGTACCTTGGTTCCACATACTAGGAGACAGTCTATTTCGAAACTGGAGAGGAATCTCTATTGAGCCATCCAGTGCAGTGTATGGCGGTTTACATAAGGTCATGATTATACACGCAGAATGGAAAAGCAGTGCAGGCTAGTAGTAGAAGTAGCAGTGGGGTTGAGGTGGGGCGCTGCTGCCACCTGCCTGCTTGATGAAGTCATGCCGTCAACAGTACGATGAAAATTCAGGAGCGGGACGCACGTTTCTTTAATGGCGTTGCCGATTACAGTCGTAAACGTTGTGTGAAACCACATGCGACGTGAAATCTAGGTCAAAAGAGTGAAATACTGGCACTAACGCTATCATACTCGGCGCAGCTAGTGAGAGGGAGGCCTACTCAAAATCGCTTAAACACTACAAGTGGGTCAAGCAGATGGCTTTCAGCTTTCAGCTACAAATGCTTGCAGGTAATAGTACGCCACACGCTTTTTGATTCGCACCCGCGAGAGTGGTGCTAATTATGGCGTCCGAAGGAAGTGCTGGATAAAGTTCATTTGTGAAGAACAGAAGCGCATTAGAAATTGCTTGATGGTCTATCTTGGGGCTTCAACACCGAAGTCTAAATCTGCCTCTTAATCTAAAAGGAAAATTCAAAACTCCGCTTTTTAGTTGATTGATAGATGTTTCTATTCTACACCATTAGGAGCGACGGATTTTATTTATTATCTGTTCGCTTCCTCTGCTTAGAGACACACGTTTCACCGCCGTGAAGGGCAACCCTTTATTGCCTCTTCATCTCCTGCTTCTCCTTCATCCTCAATCTTTCCTCGCTAACGACCCTCTCCTGCAATGTACTGCAGTGACCTAGACTGGAGCTCACGGAGAAGGGCCACTTGCACAAAGAGGACTCTCGACATTCCACCATGCCCTTTAAAGGGGCACTAAAATGCAAAACTTTCTCCTCACAGAACGAACGATGCCGTCATCTTGGCACCAACGCATGCGACAATGCTGCGACAAACTGAGATTGGTCTGTCCAAACGTTCTCCCACGACGATTGGACAAATCGTTTGATAAGACCAATGAGAGGCCGTTCCTCATTGTCGGACGTCTTGAGAAGGAGTGGAACAGTGTCGATAGCGTTTCTTTTGCTTTTTCTTTATCTATCATAAATCGAGTAGGGCACAACAGACGAATCCCGTTCCGTTTGTGTTCATCGTGCAAACACACGCAACCAGTTCGGAACTCAGACGGCGTTCTGCTGTGTAGGCTTCGTGGCGTCGGAACTATTTTTCCACTGGGGGAGCGAAAAAGAATGCTACCATAAACATCGTCATCATCTTCTTTTTTTTTTCCTTGAGGGCTCATGCAGGCAATTTAGCGGTGGTACAGAAATTGTAAACGTACTCCAGGCAAATTACGACATGTGCATACTTGCACAGCAGACCTAAAATAACATTGCAGAAGTAATGTCAGATATGTACAATATGTCAGTGAGAAGATAATGCTAATGTAATTACAGACATAATTTACATATCTTGTATACATATTTTACAAACAAGGAAAGATAAACGAATGCTATTAGCCGCGAGAATGCGAGGTGTTTGTGCGGGTTTTTCCAGTCAAGGATATTTGTGTCTGGTGAGCTTGTTGCCGATGCGGCAGCCCCAGCAATGGAAGACGCAACAGAAGTAACATGAAATACATGTCTGACTGGGAGCCGCGGCACGGAACGAAGATTCCCTTACCAATAGTATCACAGCACGACTGGGATGTCACCTCCCACGAAAATCTGGAACTATATTCCCCGGGACTGGAAGCGAATATCCTCAATCCTTTGCCGTCTGCTCTTAAACCAGGCTTTCCTGGCGCGGTCTGGGGCCCAGCAAGAGCCTACAGATGCCTGTCACGGCCTCGGTCGGGACGATGAGTAATGTCTGGAGCTCCGTGCTAATCAAGATTCGGATTCAGCGCGTGAAGCGGATCACGGCCAGTGGCTGAACGATGCCTCGCGATGAATACACGGCTTCCGTTTACGCTAGACAAATCTTCACCGATCACTAAAATTTCATACAAGCTATCCAACAAATTACCTAAGGACACTCTATGCTCAAGAAACTCAAAATCAAACTCGCCACACAGGCTCCTCGACAAGATGCACAAAAGTGACCTCTACTCCTCACAATCAAAATCGCCCTACAGGCCACCCGACAAATTGCACAAAAGTGATCTCTGCTTCTTAAAATCACAGTCGCCAGGCTACCCAGCAAGTTGCACAAATCCTTAAACTCAAAATTGCCACACAGGCTACCTAACTAAACAATTGTTGCGTCAGTCTCGTACTTCACTTAGCTGTAGGGATGGGGAAGTCCGAAGATTCTTCGAAAAGGTCTGAGACGCCTTCTTGTCGGCCAGGTGTCTCCTGGCATTTTCCTCGACGTCACACCGTGGCACACAACACTTGCACACGTCACAGAAATAATCTAACTGCACTGTGCAGCTACCTGCACTTGACTCTTCAGACCGATAGTCGAGCCATATCGCAACTTAAACCAAACTATTGCCGCCACCACTATTCCCAAACTTCCCCGGCGGGAAAACTGCTGCTATCCCCTTCGCGTTTACATTCCTCCGTCTTCCAGACCAACCACGGAACGAGTCTCTCAACTCATTCGGAAAGTTCGGGAATAGTGGCGGCGGGAATAGTTTCTTTTAAGTAGCGGTGTGGCTCGACTATCGGTCTGAAGTTGTTAGAAGAGGGCGACAACAGCCTTGTGGCGCATGAGCACCGTTTCTCGCGCACTCATTCTACCTTTGCTGTTCGCTCCCACATTAAACCTCTTGTTTCGCACTGCCGCACTGCGCTCTTACTTCTTCAGGTTATGGGCCCAGAGCACCTTGTTCAGATGCACTGTTCCCTGCTTATCTTCCTCGGTTTTGCTAATTGAACTACCGCTGCGTCAGCCGTCGGAGTTATGGGAGACTCGGGCAAGTTCATGGTTGCGAAGTTGACAGACGGCAACTACCATGCTTGGAAATTCAAGATGAGAATGCTTCTGATCCGGGAGGACACTTGGACATACGTTGCAGACGAAGCCCCAGTGGATCCGTCGGCTGCGTGGGTTGCTGGAGATCGGAAAGCGCAAAGTACGATTTGCCTTAGCCAGTGGCGTATCTGGAGCTACCTGCGCCCATGGCAACATGGCTAACACGATGTCCTTGGGGATGCGTTTTCGTGTGGTCCACACTAGGTTTCACACTACAACCTCTCTAATAGCGGGTGCTTTAGATCATTTATGAATGTGCCCGGTTGAGTGCCCGACCTGGCACATTCACACCCGACCACATAATGGCGCCCCTGTTCACCTGGCGCCCATGGCACCTGTCCACACCTGCCACGCCCTAGATACGCCACTGGCCTTAGCGTCGATGACAGCCAAATAGTGCACGTCTGTAACTGCTCATCGTCGAAGCAGATGTGGGATGAACTGAAGAAGGTTCATGAGAGAGCAAACCTCAGTAATAAGCTGTATTTACTGAGGAAATTATATCAGTCACGATTGGACAAGGATGAAGAGATGCCAGTCTACATAAGGCGCACCTTGGAGTTGGTGGAGCGACTACGAGGAATTGGGCAAGAGATAACTGACTTCCAAGTCGCTGCTCTTCTTCTTAGCGGGCTTCCGGATTCCTACGAAGCACTGGTCACCGCACTTGATACACGGCCCGACGATGACCTCACGCTCGAATACGTAAAAGGCAAGCTTGTAGACGAATTTAAAAGGAAGCGAGAGATGACAGTTGTGTCAGCAATGACCGACTCGGAAGCGGCACTTCGTGTGCAAGGTTCCCGTGACACGAATACGTCCAGCGATACAAGAGATTGCTTCTATTGTAAGAAGAATGGACACATCAAAAGGAACTGCGCTGCTTGGAAGGCGCAGAGAAAATCGCAGAAACAAAGAAGCAGACAGCGCGCTAAGACGGCAGTATCTCAGCACTCGTCTTCGTCGGAGATTGCTTTTCTTTTATCGAGAAATTCTTCTGCCAAGGATTGGTACATCGACTCAGGCGCCACAAGTCATATGTGCAACGACCTGAACTTTTTCACGCGGAACTTCAGGGAGAAGACAGAAGTGGTTACAGTTGCGAACGGTCAGCACGTTTCTTCTCAAGGCGTGGGAGATGGCACCCTGCAGTGTCGGGTATCGCCGTCGGTAGTCAAGACTGTTCCTGTCACAGAAGTCCTTTACGTGCCTTCTCTGGAGGGTAACCTCCTTTCCGTGAAGAGATTAACTGGTCTCGGCAACGTGGTGACCTTCCGGGGAGACCAGTGCACGGTTGCTAAGATTAAGCAGGTCTTGGCTACAGGAAAGCTCGAGCGGGACCTTTACCGGCTTGTGACAGCTAAGACCGAAGTGGCCAACATTACACAAGCTTCGCATCATAGGAATTGCATCCATATTTGGCACCATCGGTTAGGGCACCGAGATGCACAAGCCGTAAAGCAATTGTACAGGGATGGTTTGGCAGACGGAATCCTTATTGAAGACTGCGACCGGCTGCTCAAATGCACAAGCTGTATAAAAGGAAAGATGAAGCGGGCATCCTTCCCAAAAGTGAGCGGTTCAAGAGCGGAAGGCGTACTGGACCTGGTACATACGGACGTTTGCGGGCCCATGATGGTTCTTACGCCGAGCAAGAACAAGTACTTTGTAACGTTTATCGATGACTACTCTCGTTACACTGTGCTATACTTGCTAAAGTCCAAGGACGAGGTACCTTCGAAACTTAAAGAGTACCTTGCATTAGTAAAGACTAAGTTTGGCACGTACCCGAAGGTCCTGCGTGGGGACAACGGAACCGAGTACACTGGCAGTACATCTCGACTGATTCTGCGAGACTGTGGGGTTGAGCTTGAGACCACCGTTCCGTATAGCCCTCAGCAAAACGGTGTAGCAGAAAGGAAAAACCGCACACTGTGTGAGAGTGCCAGGAGCGGATATGCCAACGACTTTTTGGGGCGAAGCCATCGTGACGGCGTGCTACCTTCAAAACCGACTACCAAGCAGAGCAGTTCACAGAACACCTTACGAGCTGTGGCACAGCAAAAAGCCGAGCTTGGAACATCTGAGGATGTTTGGGAGTCACGTCTTCGTGCATGTTCCAAAGGAAAAACGGTCTAAATGGGATGCTCGTGCTGTCGAAGGGAGACTGGTTGGCTACGGAGGAACTCAGAAGGGATACCGAGTACTTCTCAAGGGGAATCATAAGATAAAGGTGACTCGGGACGCGGTAATCGATGAAGCTCCAATCGTACAGAAGTTCTGCTCAGAATCGTCTCCACCATGTCACGAAGAATCAGGAGATCACCGGCTACGTCATGAAGCGGGTGCAGATAGTCCCAGCGAGATAGAAGTAGAGATGTGGCCGAGCATATCTTCACCCGGGGAAGAAGAGGTCAGTGGTACACCGGGAGAGGATCGAGGGACAGCCGTAACTGAGCTTCGGCGTTCGGCTAGGAGCAATAAGGGCGTCCCGCCAGACCGATTTTCCTACATCGCTCAGGCCGCACCAACTGCTGATCCTGGGAGCTGGAAAGAAGTTCAAGCATTGCCAGCTTGTGAGAGAGTGAAGTGGATTGAGGCTGCAAATGAAGAGATTGCTTCACTTCACCAACTTAACACGTGGGCTCTTGTGGAGCTTCCCCCTGGAAAACGACCATTCGGTTGCAAATGGGTTTTCAAAACAAAGAGAGACAAAGACGGCAATGTTGAGAGATACAAGGCAAGGCTCGTTGCCCAGGGGTACTCTCAAAAATACGGAGAGGACTACGACGCTACTTTTGCCCCCGTTGGAAAGCTTACGACCTTGCGGGTTCTTCTCACGGTATCAGCATCACGAAAGTTGCAGGTTCGTCACTACGATGTGAAGACTGCTTTCCTCAATGGAGTGATTGAAGAAGACATATACATGAAACAGCCCGAAGGTTTCGTTTCGGTGGGTAAAGAACATCTAGTCTGCAAGCTGCAGAGATCCCTCTATGGGCTCAAGCAGGCCGCGAGGGCATGGAACATCAAGGCAAACGAAGTCTTTCTTGAAGAGGGCTTCAGCCGTAGCGAGGCAGACCCCTGACTCTACTTCAAGACAGAAAAAGGCAGTCGCATATATATCCTTCTCTACGTTGACGATATGCTGATTTGCCACAAGGATGATTCAGTCATTACTGGAGCCTGGAAAAGTTTGAACAAGCATTTCGAGCTCAAGGACCTTGGGCATGTCAGCCGGTACCTAGGAATCGAAATAGAGAGATCAGAAGATGGTTGCTTCTACATCCACATAGCTAAAAAGATCCACACCCTTCTGGAAAAATACCAGCTCATGGACGTCAAGCCTAGTCACACACCTATGGACCCCGACTACCTGAAATTTAGTGGGGATCACAGCTTACTGCCGACCAACGATCAGTACCGTCAAGCTGTCGGGGAGCTGCTGTACTTGAGCACAACTACGCGACCGGACATTGCTTGTGCCGTCGGAATTCTTTGTCGTCGCGTGAGTAAGCCACGCCAGCAAGACTGGAATGCCGTGAAAAAGCTTTTACGTTACTTGAAGAATACCAGAAGCTTAAAGCTGAAACTCTCTGGGCAGCCAGGTATGAAGCTGGAGTGCTACGTGGATGCGGATTGGGCAGGAGATGTGTCGGACCGCAAATCGACTAGCGGGTACTTCGTCCAGCTTGGAGGCAGTCCCGTCTCCTGGTCCACGAGGAAACAGATGTCTGTAGCATTGTCATCTACAGAGGCCGAATATGTCGCAGCGGCACACGCGTCACAAGAAGTTTTGTGGCTTCGACAGCTCTTACAAGTTTTTGGTTATGACCAACTTCAGCCGACCTGCCTTTACGAGGACAACCAAGGCTGCATTAAGCTTGCACTTCGCGAGGGACACAGCGCGCCAACAAAACACATTGACGTGCGACATCATCATCTCAGAGATTTGGTCCAGCGCGGAGTCATACACCTGCAATACTGCGAAACAGCCAGGATGGTCGCCGACGCATTAACCAAACCCATCCCGCGACCGCGACTACTGCTTCTGAGGGAGCACATGGGTCTCTTTGAGCATTAGTTGTCGAGGGGGGGCGTTAGAAGAGGGCGACAACAGCCTTGTGGCGCATGAGCACCGTTTCTCGCGCACTCATTCTACCTTTGCTGTTCGCTCCCAGATTAAACCTGTTGTTTCGCACTGCCGCACTGCGCTCTTACTTCTTCAGAAGTGATAAGTGCAGGTTGCTGCACAGTGCAGTTAGATTATTTTGTGACGTGTGCAAGTGTTGTGTGCCGCGGTGTGAGGAAAATGCCAGATAACACCCGGCCGACAAGAAGGCGTCTCGTGCAGGGTGGAAGCAGACACAGCGCATCTACTACTGCACTGCAGACGTTGCGACACTGCACGCGACACCCTCAAAGGACGCCTGACTGCTCTGGGACACACATATATACCTTCCTATATTACTTGGCCATGTGCGACACGCCCGTCAGGTTTGCAACACTCGAGCTTTCCTGGACTTTCTCTACACGACAGACCTCATGTGGCAATTATGATTTGACTTTTCATGTCATCTACACATCGCGCCACCCTCATCATCTTAAATCTATTTTTTTTTCTTCATCTTTGTCATATATTTTGATTTAGGAATAGCAAGCCGACCTTCGGTCAGGCTGACCTTTCCGAAATAAACGTATACCCCCCCTGACTGGAAAAAGCCCGTCCAAACACCTCACATTCTCGCGGCTAATAGCATTCGTTTATCTTTCCTTGTTTGTAAAATATGTGTACAAGATATGTAAATTATCTTTGTAATTATATTAACATTATCTTCTCACTGACATATTGTACATATCTGACATTAGTTCTGCAGTGTGATTTTAGGTCTGCTGTACAAGTATGCACATGTCGTAATTTGCCTGGACCACGTTTACAATTTGTGTAACACCCCTGTATTGCCTGCATAAGCCCTCAAGGAAAATAAAAGATGATGATGATGATGATGATGTTTATGGTAGCATTTTTCTTTTTTTCACTTCCCCAGTGGAAAAATCACTGATCTCGATTGTAAAAGGCTGGATCGCGGATAGGGAGCGCGAGCGTGAAGAAACCGGCCGCCATCTTACTGTACCCACAACAGCCGCCGCAGCGATCATGGCAACTTCTTGCAATAACGGTCGTACCAACCGTACTGGCAAGGTTACAGGGCCTAAATTTATACAGGTAAGTCACTCTTCATCAAGGAATAAATAGGCGTCCATTCTGTATATTTAGTTGACCACTATGAAGTGTTTTTTTGCCCAAAAAGAGCAACTTGTACGACTTGCTTGATCGCCCTTCCGACGTTCAATCGAGCACACTTGCATTTTACCCGGCGGCAAATACAGTTTGAGTGCATAATATGCTTGAAAGAACACGTAACACTACACAGGTAGTGTTGTCATCAATATATGTGCAAGCACTCGAGCGCTTTTTTGCATGCATTGCTAGCATGGTACACGGTGTTCTCTGCGTCTGCGGAAGCAAGTGCCACATTCATTTCTTTGAATTACCTTCGTGCACAAGTTCGGTATTACGTCATAATGAGACCACGATTGTCACTTTTTTTCATGTATTGGTATTGTTTTGTGCCTTGGTTTGATTTGTGACAAAGAATCCTACGTAACGGTGGTGTGGCGCGACTTGAATAACGCCTTTGTGTCTGAGCTGTATCGTCAGCTTGTTACGATAGTAATAATTTGTAGCGTGTCGTGCTATTTGAAGCAGTTTTTAAGGCAAAAGTGTTCTCTCAATACAGGTTTCGTCATGAGGGCTACCCAGTGAATAATCTGTGCAGTGTGATACGGCTGGGTGTACAGGTAAGTATCACGTTCCTCATCCACTGGTTTCTACTTTACAGGAAGGAACAACCTCAGTGCACGCACTGTGGTTAGCCTCTCTCAGTTTTGCATATTTTCTTACATGTTCACATCAGAAACACACCTTAGACTTTAGGCTCCTTCACCCAGCAATATAATAATTAGAGATTATAATTCCTTTTAGAAGAGTTCCCCATATTCTTTTTAGAATAGTTTTTAATCTTTTTAATTTTTAGAAGATACAGGGATTTTAAACCATGTTCTGAACTGATGTTTTAACATTTGTCCAATGCATTTATTAAACAACATATTCATTTTTAACTGGTTGCACCCAAACCAATGTTCTGATGTATTATTTCCTTTGTTGTCGATGCACCATAAAAATTGGAATAATCATCATCAATGCAGGTCACTTCACAGCTGCCTCGACATACTCAAGAAATGGGTGCAGAACCTGCGTAATGCCCACAAACTTTGACTACCACAGCACCTCCAGAAAGTAAAGGCATGTGTGTCACATGGGATTTTTGAAGGCATTCACAGTATATAATACCTTGTATGAACTGTTGTAGATCTAAGCAGCCTCTACAGTACACTCTCAGAAATTAAAACTTGTCAGGGAACTGTGATAATTGTTTCAGTTAATAGGCATGCACATATACGCTATAAGAAGAAAATTATTTATTGAGAATGCACTTCTCTGGCTGCTCATGTTGTTTACATCTACTGTTGATCACATTCAATTATCACATATTATATTCTTATATATTATTATTATATTATCACATATTCGATCATATTAAATTTAAAATTTAGCATATATGAGAAAATATCAGGAGGGAAGTTGCTATTCATTGCTCATTCCAACCTAAAATTGAGAGAGCGTACCTGACCATTGTCATTCCTAAAATATATATTGCCATTGTAGCAAGGTCACAAAACAATAAATGTAGTCTTTTGCGACCTCCCTGCACGTTCATTGTATCCTCAAACGCATAAGTGCAAGAAATAAATCTTGAACTTGAATATACGTTGTATAAACTTGACATAAAATGTTGAATAATATAATGAATGATATAAAATATTGAATAAACTTGAACTCGTATATTCTCTTTACTCATCATCAGTGATCTTCATTACAAAAGCATATCGTGTTATCGTGTGTTTGCGTTTCAGAGACTGGGTAGTGGGTACACGAGGGACAAAATGACAAAATCACGACTGTTTCAAGCTCCAAATAGTCCTGTTGCAATTTGAAGACCATACGTGGAGCTGCATTTTTTGGAACATGCTCCACATAACAAGCATGACAAAGTCAGCACTGGATAGCAGGACCCCGTTTCCAAGCAGCTTTTCTCACGCTGCAGTTGTATTCAACAAAAGCATGTGAGTGCTGGAGAAGGACATTCAGTTTGGCACAACCGCGCCTGCAAATACTCAGAACAAATAGAGAAAGAAGCAAACAAACATAGAAGGGCTGTACTTCAAAAAGAGGTAAGTCCTGTGTCTCAAGGAGGTGTTACCACTTTCTAAGTAAATTAATTGATTAAGCTTACATCACTACCTGATTAACTGTCCTAACGTGTGTGATCTAATTGCGTGAAGTAATTATTTGGGCTGCTTTGGTGTGTCCATATTTGCGAGGCAAAGCACCGCTGTCGTTTACTAAAGGACTCTTTCTAAGGCGATGCTTGATATAAATCACACTAAACGCATACACGGCTAAAACAACGGCTGTGATTCTACAGAACGATCTCTTTCTGCCATGCGAGTATATCTTTTCCCGGACCGTTCTTTATGGAACAATTTTGGTCCAGAACGCAGTACGGGACATTATATACATGGTTGTTGTTAACCTCAAGTCGTTTCTTATTGAAATATTGGCTGGGAAACGAGCTGTAGTACAATCCCCAGCGCTGCACTGCAGTGACCGTCTAGTTTCGGAATGCAAAACATAACGTAATTAAGAATCGAACGGCAGGACACCTGTGAAACACTGTTAGGATACATCAGTATACTGGCACCTTACAAAATTGTGTGATGACAAACAACGACCAATGCTTGCAGCGCAATAAATACTCACAATATCTGTTGCCTCCCATTGTTTTCTATGGGCACACACAGCACTTTAGGGCCCACCAACATGGCGGCCCGAAGGCACGCCTCTCCCCCACGAGCCCCTCTCCCATGCGCGATCCAGCCTTTATACATAGAGATCAGTGGGAAAAATAGTTCCGACGCCACTGCACGTGGTTTCGGGTTACGTAAACGGTTGGAACGACCCGAAAATGCCATGCCTGGTCTCGCCGTAGGGGGTCGAAACCTACCCGGAGGACGACCACTCGGACTATCCGTCCAAGGCGTCTGACAAAACATCTGGAAGCATAAGTTTGGGGAAGCTGTCAGCATAACTTCCTGTCAGCAAGCATAAGTTTGGGGAAGCCCGAAGCTGTCATGGCCAACCAACCAGTGCCTGTTGCAATAACTCTTCTCTAACCTAACTCGCAATTAAACGAAAATTCGCACAAGAACTTGTCGCCCTGTGGCAGTGCCCTTTGGCTGGAGAAGCCGGGCTACCTCATCTCTAAATGAGGGGGAGCCGTCGCTTCCCCTGCTCCCCCTGTTCCGGCACCCTTGGCTTGGATTGTTTGTAGTCGCGACGTCAATAGAGTGTCGTCACCACTATTACAATGTAATGAAATAGATGCAACAAACAAGAAATGTTAAATGGTTGTGATGCGAAGATGAGCAGTTAGAAGAGATGGAAGAAAATTTCCTTCCTTCCTATTGTACACTACATTCTCCAAAGTGCGATTTCGGAATTTCTTTTTTCGTGGTGCACCGTTACATTGTCCTTCTAAATTGCACTCTAAAAAATGTTTAGTGTTAGCACAAATTACGTGGCACATTACAAGATTCTTCTGAAAAGCAAAAAAAAAAAAAAAACTTATATCTGATCTCTGTTGAAGCCCCTCTTATCTCTGCATATCCGGTCATGACAGGTTCCTAAGGAATATTCATTTCAGGGGAAAGTCTTTATCCAAGCCTACCTGAAGCGCTGCAACTTCACATGTTTAATGCCCTATGTTCCAAGATATGAGGTGTTCCAAAGGCGGAATGAACCCGATGGGACGCCCTGCGTGGTAAGAACTTTCATGACGAACACATCTTTGCAATCGGAGTACATGTACACCGTAAAAAAAAGCGTAATCTTACGCATAAGTGACGCTATCTCTGTTATCGGCATATGTGCCGCAAAGTAGATATTGCAAAAAAAAAGTTCTTTGGAGTGCACACTGCGCACCTCCCATAAGCGAAAAGAGAGCCGAACCCTCTATTGCACACGGTCCCAAATTCGGCACCAACTCCAAAACGTGCCACAACTCATGTGAAACGCGCGAGATGTCAAGTCTGACAATAGATAGCGTAGTCATCAACGAACACTGCGCAATATCCCTGTGCCATCTATGTCAATTTCGAGGAACTTGCGAAGGGAAAGAGATAGAAGTTGGCTACAACTTCGCGAGCGCGCCAACTTGCAATGCGAACGTGGTGAAAACACAGGTAGTCATAGCACTTCGCACTTAGCAGGTACTGAAACACTTAGCCTTAGACGTGTTTCATGAATAGGCATAGAGTTGCACAGGAATGTATGGAAGGTATCTGCAATATATGAACCCTTAGTTGCACGATGTGCCAAATTGGGCACCATCCCATACCGCCATAACTGGCAGTATTTGGGGCTTCATATTTATTTTTCTGTCCCACTTTGACACTCTGAATTGAAAAATAATGTGAACTATTTTTTCAAGTCACTGGAAATATGTGTGCAATTAAAGGGATATTAAACTGCGAATACCCAGTCTGGAACTGTGCAGTGTGCATTCAAAACGGATTTTATGCAGCATATAGATTACGGCTCATATGCCGACAACAGAATTAGCAGTCACTTGTGCAGTAAAATTACGGATATTTTTCTTACAGTATACACGTAAAGTCTGTCCGCCCACCCATTTCTGTGTCGATATGCTGCACGCGTCTGATGTTCTTTTAACGTGCACCTAAGATATCCAACACACGGTGCTATTTAAGCACTATTTACCTCCCCTTCGACCGGGATCGAACGCGTGATCTTGAGCTTAAGGATCGTTTAGGGTCCGATGTAGTCTTCGCCCATCGCTACCCGCGTTCCGCGCCGACAGCTAGCGTTCGCTACGTCACACTTCCTCCCGGGATCATAGCCTAGCACGATTTGGCGCAGAGCGGCGAAAACACTACCGTGGATTTTCACATTTCGTAGTGGGAAAGCTAGCATATCTGGCAACTGTACCCGCATGTTGGAATCCGACTAAAGACAATTCATGTTCTCATTGTCGGCACTGTTATGTTTATACTACTGTAACACGGTTTGTGCCCCCAAATATATACACTGAATTGAAGAAGAAAATTACACGTCTGTCCAGCTGTTCTCCTTCTTTTCCTTGTCTCTATAGCCCACCCTATTATATAGACACAGAAGTTCCTTAACAGCTTCGATCGAAAACTTAATGGACAACGCCATGTTGGGAAATGCGAGTCCACCGGAGCCCACGCCGTACGCGGCCTGCTGGTTACCGTCAGATGTATAGAGCTGTGCTCTTCTCCCACGACGGCAGTTGACGCATCGCGCGTTGCCGCCGCGCCGCGCTTCGCCGAGTGTCGTGGAACTATGAACTGGCTCGCGACGCGCGGCGGTGCGCTACGCCCCACTCCGTCGGACTCTAAACCAGCCTGAAGGAGGCCAACACCTTGCGGACTGAACCAGTTGTTGAGAGTTAGCTTTGACACCCTGTATATAGGGTGTCTCACGTAACGTGTCAGAAAATTGTATTTAAAAATCGGAAAATTAAGAGGTCAACGGTATTCACATTCACGGAGTTTTTGCCGTCGTGTGAGAACACTTTTATGAATTTTTCACCATGGGAAACTTAATTTTCCGAATTAAAGTCCTTAAATTGCCTAGTCAACCTAACATTTTTTCGACAGATTCGGGAAGCATGGGAAGGGTTAAGCCCACCACGGAAAAATTCATTTCGTGGTACAAAAGTAAGGAGCGGAAAAAATTTAGAGAATCGGCTTTTTCTGACGCGTGTATTTCAATGGCGCACGAAATCGGTCGCAAAGATGCGATGAGAGGAGGACATGCCCCTGGCCAGATGATAGATAGAACACTGCAAAAAAACAAGAGGAAAGGGATAGGAAGAGACCTCGCGATAATAATTTGAGGCTACATGGATTCCCATTGGTACAGGGCAGGGAATAAACTGGGGCATGTACTCCTCTCATCGCATTTTTCTGCCGATTTCGTGCGCCGTTGAAATACGTGTGTCAGAAAAAGCCGATTTTTCCAATTTTTTTTTTCACATGACATTTTTTGACAACCGGGGATCATTTAATTTATCTAAGCAAGAAAGGATAGCACTACGGAATCTCAAGTCTCGTGATGATATCATAATCAGGCCCGCTGATAAAGGCGGAGGAATTGTCGTGATGAATTCTTCAGACTACGTCAGCAAAGCAAATGAGCACATCAGTGATGCTAGGTTCTACAAGCCTCTTGACTCTGACCCCACTCCACTATTTTGTCGCACAATTAACCAAAAGATCAGCGCGCTAATCACTAACTATTCTATTCCACGTCACATTGCGGAGTTCATTAGACCCAAAAATGCTACTCCAGGTTCATTCTACCTATTGATTAAGGTACACAAGAAAAATAACCCCGGCAGGCCTATAATATCAGGAATAAACACACCCACCGAAAACATTTCTCTCCTTTTAGACCATTGTATCAAACACGTTCCTCCGCTTCTGCCCTCTTACGTAAAAGACACCAATGACTTTCTCCTCAAAGTCGATTCGATTAATAAGCAGAACTTAATTAATTAATAAGCAGCGATTTGAGCAACGTCATCTTGGCTACTATGGATGTTACATCCCTTTATACAAACATACCACACGATGAGGGTCTCGATGCGGTGTGAAAGTTTTTCTTGAATCTTTCCCGTCTGAAGTTCTCCAGACATCAGCTGTCCTCTCGCTCCTTGAGCTTGTGCTCATGTACAACAACTTTATATTTAACGAAAAACATTTTGTCCAAATTCAAGGTGCAGCAATGGGGTCACGCGTGTCTCCCAACTATGCGAATCTTTTCATGGGGCAATTCGAAGAAAAAACATTAGCATCCTTCCCGATCAAACCTTTAGTCTTCTTAAGGTACACTGACGACATTTTCATCGTATGGTCGGGTGAAGAACCATCCTTAATTGCGTTTTTCGAGCATTTTAACTCCGTACATCAGGCTATCAAGTTCACGTGTAATCTTTCCCACTCATCAGTGAATTTTCTAGACGTGACTGTCTCTAAACAGTCTGGTAAGCTGGTCACGAATCTATACAAGAAACCCACTGACAAACGCCAGTACCTTCATTTTAACAGCTACCATCCTAATACTCAGAAAAGGAACATCCCCTTTGGTCAATTCACACGTCTAAAACGCATATGCTCTAACCCAGAAGATTTTGAGGCATGCGCTGAAGAAATGTCCAACGATTTTAGAAAACGAAACTACCCTCCCAACCTTATAAACAATGCGTGCAAATCTCTAGATCGGGATAAATTACTTTCACATGAACCGCGGCAGCAACAAAACCCCTTATCCTTCGTTACCGCCTATAACAAAGCACTGAGTGGCGCAGGGTCCATCTTCACCCGCCATCTCAACATACTTCCAGAGCGACGAAAAACTTAAAATAATTTTTCCTGCTCCCCCCAATATCACATTCCGTCGATCACGTAACATTCGTAACTTACTAGTTTCATCCCGTCTATCCCGACCAAATCCTGGGTGTTCCCCTTGTGGTAACAAACGCTGCCAAACATGTCATTTCATTAGCCCATGTACATTTATCTCGAGCACCTCAAACTCTTTTATTTTCGAAATCCGACAGGGATTGCACTGCAACTCTTTTAACGTATGTTACCTCATTATGTGCACTAAATGTTGTATTCAGTATGTTGGAGAAACCTCGAACACCATGAGGGAAAGGTTTTACGGCCATAAATCCGATATTGTTAATAGCCATCCTACACCCGTTTCTACACATTTTAACCTTCCTGGACACGTTTTAGGTACAGACCTCAAAATCGTTATCCTTGAATCGGGTTATAACAGTGACATGAAGCGCAAAAATCGCGAATCCTTTTTAATTGCAAAATTCCATTCTCTGAAGCCTCATGGTTTGAACATCAACGCAGGCCCGCTACAATTATTGAACCCGTAAATATAATTTTTTCAAATAAAAAAAGATGATAAACACACACACACAACTCTCCAATTTCCACATTTTCTTCGTTTGTCTCTCTCCTGAGACCATATCCGTCTTCACTTTCTCACGGTCCACTGGTCACCTTTGTACTCCGCACCTGTGTCCTCATTCCGTCGCCATAACCCCCCCTTTTTATCCTTAATTCCTGGAACGTCACCAAAAAGTGTTCTCGTTTCCTGTGTATAAGCCCTTGGGCTCGCGTTATGTTTCGCTTCTGATACCCCTGCTTTTGTATTTATGTTCTTTTGATTTTTATCTGTGTTTGCATCCTTTAAATCAACCTGTTACCCTCTCGTGCCAGAACTCCCCCTTCAACTGTATATATGTGCCTGTACCATGTTTATATTTTTGTAACCTGAAGAAGTGCAGTCTCGTGCACGAAAGTCTTGTTTACCATGTGTAAATAAATAAGTTGTTCCTACCGTCTAATATCACTCTTCAATTTTTTTTCCTTAGTTTTGTCCCACGACATAAATTTTTCCGTTAGTGGGCTAAACGCCTAAACCCGACCCGTGCTTCCAGAATCTGTCGAAGAAATATTAGGTTGACTCCACAATTTCCGGACTTTGATTCGGAAAATTAAATTTCCCATGGCGAAAATTTCACCAAAGTGTTCTCACACGACGGCAAAAACTCTCTGAGGGTGAATACCGTTGACCCCTTGATTTTCCGACGTGTAGATTTTTTAGTATGATTTTTTGACACGTTACGTGAGACACCCTCTATATGAGCGAGGTGCATACTTGCGCGACTGTTGCACACGCTTGTTCCGGCTGGGGCTGCCTCTGCTATACAGGGTGTTTTAGTTAAATACCCGGGTTAAATAATTCGCGAACCGGTGCACCAATCGAAGAACTTTCTTTTTTACAAGTACCTGTCCGATACCACCTACAAGTGCGCACCATGAGCTATGCACTCATTATTTAAATAAAAATTCAAATACGTGCCATGTAGGAACGTAACTTCTAAAGCAGGGCGCCGTCGGCACTAAAATGCATACTACCGAAGCGGAGAAAGGACGCTCTTCCAGCCCCTTACCCAGCAACGAATTACACCAATGAATTACGTCATTTTGTGCTTCGCCGCAACCAGCAGCGACAAAATTATATAAACCGAAACCAATTAATTACTGCAACAAATGACCTGCTTCGGTAGCAGATTATGCTTTAAAATGTGTTCACTGACGGTCTCAAAAGGAGTAGTACCCATTCTAATGCAAACGGCGCCCTGCTTTAGAGTTCTTTTTTTTTTCTTTTTTTTTTTTTTTTACGACACTCCTTTGAATTTTTATTTAAAGGTACTGTAAAGCAGCACCGATCAAATGTCATTTAGTGTGACTATTCGATAGTCCAAGCCACCAGGACAAACCTGCGCAACTTTCATTCCAATCGATGGTGCAATTAATTAGAAAATTATAATTAAAGGTTACGGGAAACACTGTACTAGGTATTCGAAATGAATCCGAGCTCCTCACATATACGGCGGCAAGCACATTGCATGTGTATAACACTGGGCACGACATAACAATTCACCATAAAATCCGCCCCTGCAGTCCACATCTGAGGATAAACGGATAAGCGAACTGAAATCAAATGCTGAGCCGTTGAAAAAAATGTGTCAGACGTTCAAGAAGCCAGACAGCCTCGGGACTTTTTCGCTTTTTGTTCACAGAGGTTCACAGAGAGAGTTTGTTCGTTCGAAAGAGGCCGCGAACAGAAGGAGCGCGCAGGCGCAGCAGTCAAGTAGGGAGAGCCTCCATCGAACAGCGGCCCGCGCTGGGTTACTTCGCAAAAAACACTATTAACAGGGGTTTCGGAATGCATACGTAAACAGGAAAACTAATAATATGGTTACTAAAATAACAAAGTTCCGATGTAATAGTGCGTAATACCAATTTTCAGTGTTGCCCGCTGTACAGGGGTTGTCGACACCAGGCGGCGCATTGCTCCACTGCGCCACATCTTTCATGTCAAATTAAAAATATTTATAGCGCGTTGTCTGGCTCCAAATATGATATTTAGAACAAACAAAGTCTCTAATCACATCACCGGTATATCATGCTTGTCTACTGCTTTACAGTACCTTTAAATAATGAGCGCCAGCCACTCATTCACACGGTGCGCCGCTTGTAGGCCGTATCGGACAGGTACTTTTTTAAAAGTAATTGGATTGGTGCACCCGTCCGTGAATTATTTAGCCCGGGGATTTAACTGAGACACCCTGTAATGTGTAAACGGCATTACTGTCTAATGTAATGACAGTGATAGACAAAGCGCCTCAAAACTGTACTTGATGCATAAAGTATCACGTACCTAGCACCTGTTCTACTTTAAAAAGAGGCTCGGCACCGAAAAACAGCGCATGATATGTTTCAATGAACACAATTTATCATCCCCAGGTGGCACTGATAATTAGAAATTGAATGTTGTCCCTTGAGTGATTCGCCGTTGCTCCACGGAAGAGCAGCCCAGCAACACTGTGCTTCACCTCACTAGTATTCTTCGCGTGCGGCCTTCTCTAGGTTCATTCTACTGGTGACGAGTATTTCAGAACGAAACAGGCGAAACTGATGACTCGTCATTCATGCCGCACAGAGAACTTACCGAGCGCATGCGCGAAAAATGCGCGCATGCGCGTCTGCCGTCGCCACGAGACTACCTGTGACGTAGCGTATTAGAGCACAGGAGGCCGGACAGGGGGCCTTCCGGAGTTTCGGTTTGGATATGAGCTGCTTAGCTCTTTTGGCAACTAACGAGTCTCCGAGTGCCAAACCAACTTTATTTATCATTTCGGAAGAATAATCCCAACTTATTTGCACAGTCACTATACTAATTTCAAATTGTCCCTGAGTCTCCCTTTAGGTACAGTACAAGCAACTATGTGCAAATGTACTTAAAGCAAAGTACAAATACATTTTCAAAATACTTAAAAGTAGTAATCAAGTCCATTAAAACTTTAGATCGTGTCGCTGAACGTTTGACACTGGGTAGTTATAAAATGCGAGATAATTATGCTTCGACTGTTATCTTTGGAAAGTTTTAGCTAGCAATCTCGCAAAGTGATAGTTAGAAAACATTGATAGTTTACAGCTGACTCAAATGTTTGTATTGCCAAACGGTGATTGAGTAATGGATATGACAGTACCGAAGAACAGTACCTGAAGTACTGTACAAAGTACGCGAATTGAAATGTACTCTAAATTAAGTACAAGTACTAAGAAATGTACTTAAAGTGCTTGGTCCTTCAACTACTTCCCATCACTGTGTAATGCGGACACTAAGCACAATACATTCCAATATTCCGCGAATAGACCACTGAGAAAACCTCAGCGACTCTTGATAGGAGAAAAGGTTGTTCTGCTGGTAATACCCGAACACTGTACCGACAGTTTTGCACGCTGTTCATTTTACGGCCTATATATCATGCGCGGGGGGAAAAACGCTCTAGGACCCATATTATCCTTCCGACCCCCCCCCCCCGGTTTTTGCAGTACTGTATCATTATGCTGCACTCCCATATCTGTACTTCTCGCCGTTCTTTGCATTTGTTCGCAGAGCAAGAAATGCATCGTATAGCGGTAACCGCATACGACGATTTTTCGACGGAAAACCGACCACCGTCGCCGGTTTCCGTTCCGACGGGTACGATGGGAAGGTCACCGATTTCCTTGTGACAGCAGTGGACAGAAACATTCGGCGAAAGGCGGAAGCGGCCCTTTGACGGCAACCAATAGGAACGCTCCACGTGCGACCGCTACATGTGCGGACGTGGCGGGCATTTCGGATGTTTGTATGACAAACTTGGGAACCACGCTGTCGCCCGCCGGCTGCTGTCTCAGCGCGCTTTTGTAGCGCTTGCTTTGCGAATATGCTTTGACCACAATAACTACTTTTGCGTGCCATTTCAACTTTTCTGTGTGCAGCAAAATCTTTATCAGTTAATTCGAAGTCAATATTTAACAGAGACTAATGTTGAGTTGTCGTGCCGGTGAGAAAGTTGACTGGTTTCCCGTCCAGAAATAGTCGTATACGGTTACAGCTTATGGCAGGTGTACAGTACCTAGTGTTAAAGAAGCAATGTGCACGGAGTTTCCCGCAGTGCTATATTCCTCCTGCAGTCAAGTTCACATCTCTTTTTGCCGCAGTATATACTCATGGAGCTCCATTGATGAAGTATATCTTCCATGTTCCGCCTCTTTTTTTCAGTTACGCAGCTGTTGGGAATTAGCGTTAGTAATTTGCTATCCTGTACCAAATCGAAGCTTGAAAGCTGCGGTCGATTCTGAAATATTCCACAGCTGTTGAGCAGCGTTATAGTTGCTCTTCCGGATTTGCGATGGACCTGAAAAATCCGGATTTAAAAATGGATTTGATTTGGTGTACTGAAAATAAATCCAGATTTGAAGTGATTTGATTTACTCCAATAAATTTAAATCCCGACTTTATCTGATTTAAATCTGATTTGTTTCCTCAAATCGCCAATGCTATAATCGGGATGATGGTCCGCTGTAGTGAACATGCCATACGGCGCAATTCATTTTTAATTACATTTCATTTATTAATCCCAAAGGCCCAGAGGGCATTACATGGGAGAGTGGCAAAGGTGGCAAAGGAGATAGCATTTCATTACAATAGCAAATAAGCGAAAAAGTACACAGTCTGAACATAAAGAACATATCTGAACAAGCGAACAAACATATTCACCCTTTCAATGTCTACACACAGAAGGCACACCGGAAGTTGCCTAGGGTCCCCGCATCAACGGCAACATGTGGCGCTACGTCGTGTCACTCATTTCAGTTAATCCCTTTCACTGTTTACAAATAGTGAAAGGGTTTAACTGAAATGAGTGACACAACATGGCGCCACATGTAGCCGCTGACGCTGGGGACCCTAGACAACTTCCGGTTGTGCCTTCTGCTTGTAAACATTGAAAGGGTGAATAAGAACAAACGAACGGAAACTGTGCGAATTAATCCAGTAACCGATATGTGACGTAAAGAATGAGCATTGTTATTAAACAAATGTGGACAGTGAACTGCGAAAGCGATCGGGAAGAAGGTGAGAGATGACATCGATGGGGAGGTAATTCCAATCAACGCATGTCTTAGGAAAGAATGAGTTAGAAAACGCCGTCGTTCTGCAGCGGAAACGTGATACCTTGAGATGGTGGTCAATGCGTGAGGAGATGGAGTGAGCTGGTGCGATGTAGGGAAACGAAGGAATGTCAGAATGATAGAGCCTGTGGAAAAGGCAAAGCCTCGAAATTTATCGACGGGTTGATAAGGGTGGTAGGTCAAGGTGAAGCTTTAGCTGGGAAATGCTAGCGGTAGTGGAGTAGTTGTTGGTGATAAACCGCGCGGCTCGGTTTTGGACCTTCTCCAATTCGTTAGATAAGTACGCAACGGAGGGGTCCCAGATAGCAGCGGCATATTCTAACTGTGGTCGAACGAGGGTAATATAGGAAAGGCGTTTTACTTGGGGGGAGGCAAGGCGAAGATTCCGTCGTAGATAGCCAAGCGTACGGTTCGCCTTTGCGGCAATGGTGGAGACGTGCGTGTTCCAAGAAAGATTAGATTGAAGTGCGATACCAAGATATTTGTATGAAGGGCTTGATGGGATGCTAGTATTATTGATGCTGTACGAGCATGAAAACTTAGGAACGTGACGACAAAACGTGATGTGACAACACTTGTCGATGTTAAGAGGCATGAGCCATTCCTTGCACCACTGATCCACCAGGTTTAGATCATCTTGGAGTGTTATTGTGTCTGGTTGTGATTTTCCTGTACAAGACGCAGTCGTCGGCGAACAGCCTTATATTGGAAGAAAGTCGGTCAGGGAGGTCGTTATGTATATCATAAATAGGAGAGGTCCGAAGACGGAACCTTGCGGGATGCCAAAGACTACGGGGGTGAGTGCGGAACAACAGTCATTGACCTGGACAAACTGGGAACGTGAAGCAAGGAATTGGCGGATCCACGATAGGGTGAGGTCGTCGATGTTAAAACGGCGGAGTTTTAGTAACAGACGGTTGTGGGGAACACGGTCGAAGGCTTTTGAAAAATCTAAGAAGATGGTGTCAGTTTGATAGCGACTGTCGAGGTTATCGTGGAGGTCATGAACGAACTGGGCTAGTTGGGGTTCGCATGAGTAACCCTTTCGAAAGCCGTGTTGCCGATGGAAAAGAAGATTATGATTATCTAGGTGGCTGATAATATTAGAGCGAATGATATGCTCGAGAAGCTTTGAGGGAACACTAGTTAGTGAAATGGGGCGATAATTGGCAGGTGAACATCGATCACCCTTTTTATGGATAGGGATCACTTTACCTATACGCCAGTCAGAGGGGACTTGGCATTCGCTTAGCGACTGATTAAAGATGAGTGCTAAGTGAGCCGCAGAGGTTGTCCTGGTGCCTTTCAAGACCTTAGCATTAATGTTATCAATCCCAGCGGATGATGACATTTTTAACGTATCAATTAATTTCGTTATACCATGAGCCGTGATTATAAAAGGTGCCATTGGCGGAGGAGTATGCCATGGACTGCGGAGCTGGTCACAGATGGGAGTTTCGACAGTGAAATTGCTGGCAAAGGTGCGGCTGAGGATTTCAGCAGACCTAGACGCATGCAGTAGCGTGCCCTCACCGTCTACAAGCTGGATATCTGGGACCGAGCGCGGGTTAATTAAATTCCAGAACTTCCGGGTGTTTGAGCTCAGAATTGACCCAAGGTCAGATTGAAAGAATTTAAGTTTGGCCGTTCTGAGAGACTTCCTATACAGCGAAAGGGCCGAACGATATCTCTCCCAGGCATGCTGGGAGCCGGAGTATTTGGCACGGCGAAACATATTTTTCTTTTTACTAGCCAGAGACTTGAGCGAGTGATTAAACCATGGAGCGGGCTGCGGGCATGGAATAGTGGTCTTGGGAATATGAATCTCAGCAAGGTTGCAGAGTTTGTTTTTAAAGAGAAGCCAGTTGACCTCGACCGACCTATTGGCGCTGTCCCGGCAGAATGTGGAGAAGTCAGACTGAAGCTCTTCGTTGATAGCTTCGAAATCGGCTCTGTCGTAGAGACGAATAACTTTCTTGGAACTAGGCCGCCTAGGCACGGATACATGTAGTTGATAGTGTATCACATTGTGGTCGCTAAGTTTCCCGATGTCGGAGATAGCTTCTATAATGTCAGGACGTGTGGACAAAACTAGGTCAAGTGTGCTTGAACAGCTGGTTGAAACTCTTGTAGGAAAAGGTACCACTTGCGTACGGTTGAAGTCGTGACACAGTTCGAGAAAATCCTTATTGATGGAAGCGGAGTCATGTGTTACACACGGGACAGACCAGTTTATACCAGGCATATTAAAATCGCCCATCAGGATGATAGCATTGCTAGGAAAGCGAGCAGTAACGACAGACATGTCGCAACGCAATTGCTCGATGAAACCAACATAAAAACTTGGTGAGCGACAGCATACTCCGATGACGACATGACTATTACAACACTCAATTTTTAACCATACAATCTCTAAGCTTGATTGCACAGGTATGACAGACGACGAGAAGCAGTCTCGAACACCAAGGAGCACGCCACCCCCGCGTCGGCCCTATCTGTCACAGCGATGAATTTTGTACTTGGTGTCGTTCGGGAGGAGCTCCGTGTCAGATATGTCAGCGGAAAGCCATGTTTCGGTTAAGGCAATTACATCACAATCGCAGGAGGACATAAGGCTCTTAAGTTGATCCTGCTTGGGTAGGAGGCTTCTGATATTGGTAAAAATGACCGAGAGAGGGCGGGACGCGGAGTTGGTAGAAGCAGGAAGTGATACACTCGATACAATGCGCCCTTCGACAGACTCTTGCTGCTATACGCCTTTTTCAACAATGCTTGAGGTGGCGTGGTTAAATGTATACAATTTGCCATTCAATAACAACTTGTCGAAGCGGAGCTTAGAAGGCGCAGATTGCGATTTTGCGAAAGCCAAGAGGTGCTTGCGAGCCGTGCGAACTGATAATGAGTAGTCGCCCGTGACAGAAATACCGGTGTCTTTTAAAAATCGGCCAGCACTCATAACAAACTCTTTCGTTTTGTAAGAAGCAAACTTGACAATAATTGGTCTGTGTCTGTTTGGTTGGTAGCGTCCAATGCGGTGGGCGCGCTCGATTGCGTGAGGCGGAATCTCCATACCTAGATTATTTTTGCACAGGTCAGTTACCAGAGCTTCGGACTGGGCCCACGTCTCGGAAGAGCTATCACTCAAGCCATGAAACACCAGATTGTTCCTCCGCATTCTATTCTCAAGGTTGTCAATCTGGTCCTTTATGGTGCGGACACCGCTAGATAACGAGGCAGTTGTATTCGACAGGTCCTGTACCCTCTTGGGGACATCGCGGAATGACGAAAGCTCGCCCTATATTGCTGCGACTTTAGTGAATAGCTCGGTGACTTTCTTGTCAGTGGCGTCTAGTTTAGATTTGATAGTCCGTATTTCATTGAGGAATTCTGTTCGCCCTGCTTCTATACGTGGGAGCACAGATAACGACTCAAGGATCATGTTTATCTGTTCATCACTACGAGGACCTTGATGGTCGACACGAGCTTATCAAATGCGTAAAATGGGCTGGAAGCTTGTGCATCTGCTTACAACAAAGGTAGGGCCCTGAGGAGATTTCGTGTATGTATTCACATTGGAGGAGAGTTATGACCAACAGATTACATCTATGCCCCAATTTAGGAGCCGTGGCTGGAGGAAGGGCAGTGCGTTTCCTTCTCGCGCTCGGACGTGCAGAGGCTCTGCTTCTCGCGTTCGTTCGAACATGCAGAGAAGAGTCCTACACAATTCTAAAGATGAAAATATCTTATTAAAGCCAATGGTGCTGGCAATTGTGCCAATCACATGAAGGAGAAAAACCCAGATGAAAACCTTTGTTCTATGAGTGCATTGGAGGCGATTACACTAACAAATAGTAAATATCTATGGTAGAATGGCAAACTAAGGGGCGCTCATTTTCCCACTCTCTCACACTCTTACCTCAAAACGGGCCGGGAAACTATAAGTCTATATATAGCCAAAGCGAAGACATATTTTAACTGCGCATGCTTTGTTCTTCCAGGACACAACTTTTAATTAGACAGTTTCAATCACCTTGTATATGATCAGCGCAGACCTAAGAAAATAATTATTCATTCAATTCTGAAGAACAGAGGGACACAACAAGAAATATATCAAACCAATCCATAGCCCTCACAAATAACAAGCGAAACTGAGGACAGACAACGATATCAGAACGAACCAGTTTCTCCAAGCGTCACCCAAAGCTGCACTTTCTCCAAACAAACGACATAAACAACAGACAGACAAACAACATCCAAACGACAGATACATGCGGGGAAAGCGCCATTACATTAAGTAAAATCACCCTCGCGGCATAAGCAGGCGTACACTATGAGAACAATTTTCTTCCCATAAAACAGATGCTACAAAGATTCCCTTTTTCACACGTGCATTTCCCTTCTTTCCTAAAAATGGATGGAGGACGCTGTCTCTCCCAATGCCAACTGCAGTGATGCCTTTCCAAGTTTGCAGAGAGGCAATGTTCCTTATTATGCTAATTAAACCGCCACCGCAAATAGATGTAAGGATTCTATGCTCACATTATTCCATTCTGAAGAACACATAGGGAAAGCACGGAGAATCAATAAATTCAATGATAGAAATATGTAAACATCATCTCAACAAAACAATACTCAACCAATTTATCAAAACGAGAAATAATTAAAGCAACTAATATTACCAATTCACTAAAATAACTTCCAATTTTTTATGATAGCTTTGCAACAGAAAGCTCTACATGCATCAGCCAGATCAACTACAAAGAAACAACACAAGTATCCACCTCGGTTTTCTGAAATGCAAAGTAGCGTAAACGTTTTGTACACACGAACCAAACGATCATCAGACACAACTCAGAATCACATTTTCACATTGTGTCTACGTACTAGCTAGTTGAGACATTCCCAACACAGAAAATACTGGACTCAAGATCATTATTTTTTATTAATGTCAGTCGAGTAAACGCCTGAAACAAAGACAAGCCAATATTTGTTTACAACAGGGACATGGCACAATCATTTCCTAAGCAAGCGGCATGCATTCAGCACATGCAAAAACATCATGGAAGTAGAAAAGTTGCTCCACAAAAGAAACATATCTTTTCGTTAACGTACAGGAACAAGTAGAGGGATTTCCAAACTAAGCACAAGAAACTGAGAGGACATGCTTTCTAGCTGAACCCCGGCGACCACCTCCTGTCACCTTCCCTCACCTGTCAAGAGAGAAGCAAAGGTATTTATTGCGCACGCAGGGTGTGAGGCTCGTACACAAAATAATCGAAAGGATGCATTTTTCTTACAGGAAAACGTGTCGCGTTATTTGTAAATCAATTTGCTGAATTCTCAATCCATCAAGATTGGGTGATCTTAAAAACACGACATGGGCGTGAATACGGTTTTTAATTAAATTCTAAGCCTGATAGCACGCGGAATAAGAGGTGAAGGTCGATTTGAACGATGCAGGAAGCTATGTCGAAGCATCCGTAAGACCATAAAATTTCAACCAATAAAATGAGCACGGGTATGCTTGAATTAAGTGTAGAAGCACACTGGAAAGCACAACAAATAATTACTCTACAAGGGAAACATCACCGAAGAGATGGACGGACTTTGCACACTTTACCATAAGTCGTGGGAGTACATGATAAGAACGTGTTTTGAGAAAGAGCATCTAAACGATTGCATTATCACTGTATTTGAATATGTCATAGACATGGTCGTATTCGGAGATGTGGGAGATATTACACCGTTGGAAGGTGCACCAAATACACAGTCATTTGAAAAATATTTGCACAACAAGATCTGAAGGACCAGCTATCGAAGAACTGAAGTACACGCTTAAAAATGAACTTCACCGCATAGCACGCTCCTAGCCAACCATCATCTCGAATGATATCGTTATCAGCCCTGATTTGTTGAAAACGGGGGGCGTACACATTTTTTGTGACAATTATGAACAGCATAAGTGTTACAAAAAAGGCGTACGCCCCCGGTTTTCAACAAATCAGGGCTGATAACGATATCATTCGAGATGATGGTTGGGTAGGAGCGTGCTATGCGGTGAAGTTCATTTTTAAGAGTGTAGTCGAAGTCAGACGTAGTTGGATTTGTTGCAAATGGTGTTGCATTCATTAAGGAACCAGTCAGATCAAATTACCACATACACGAGGTGTGTATCCTAGGACTCATTGTGGATCTGTTGAAATTACGAGGGCGGTTCCATAAGTTTCCGGCCCGAGGTAGAAAATGCGGGCGAATTTGAAAATGCGATTAAAGACGCGTGGCGCCATCTGTTGGAGGGCCGGAGCACCACCCTCAATCCTCTCCATGCTTTTGCCGGTTGGAGAGCAGCATTCCAAACAGCCAGGGTACACTCTTCAGTTAAAATGGAAAAAATCGAGTACCGCGCTGTGATAAAATTCTTGACAAAAGATGGACTTTCGCCTAAAGATATTAAGGCGCGACTGGACAACGTGTACAGGGAAGCCTTTCCGTTGTACACAACTGTAAAAGACTGGGCTAAGCAGTTTCGACTGGGGCGAGAGTCCATTGAAGATGATCCACGCAATCGTCGTCCAGTGGAAGTGGTGAGACGCGAAAATTTGTCTCTTGTCGAGGAGGAAGTGCTTAGCGACAGGCGTCTGAAGGTGAAGGAAATCTCAGAAAGGCTGGGGCTTTCCAAAACAACCGTTTTTCGCATCATCGGCGAGGGCCTTCACATGAAAAAGGTCAGTGCGAGATGGGTGCCACGACTTCTCTCGTCAGTTCAAAAGCAACAGCACGTCGTCTGTGCCAAAGAGTTTTTGGAGCGCTGTCAAGAGAACGAAGAAGAAATAGAAGTCAATTGTCACAGGGGATGAGACTATGGTGCTCTACTATGATCCCCTTTCGAAAAAGGAGTCGATGGAATGGCGCAAACCAGGAGGAGCACCCCCAAGAAAAGCCAAGGTCACACAATCCACAAAGAAGATCATGGCAACAATATTTTGGGATTGACACGGGATCCTCTTCATCGACTTCAAAGAGAGGAACACCACAGTGAATGCGACTTGTTATGCTTCACTCCTGCACCGACTGCGAGACGCCATCAAGGAAAAGAGGCGCGGCAGGTTGAGTCGAGGTGTCCGGCTGCTCCAGGACTATGCCCCTGTCCACACGGCTTCTGTTGCCAAGGCTGCACTGAAGGAGTGCGGCTCGAAGAAATCCACCACCCACCTTACAGTCCAGACTTGGCACCGAGTGACTACTTCCTGTTCTCAAACCTGAAGAGGGATCTCAGAGGACCGAGATTTCAAAACGATAGTGAGGTGTAAGAGGCAGTTTTCCAGCATTTTGCGGACAAAACTTCGGAATATTTTTTCAAGGGTATAAGAATGCCGGTTGAAAAGTGGCAAAAGTGCATCGAAGTTAAGGGTGACCATGTCGAAAAGTGATACACTTGTTTCGTCCCTATGACTATTAAAAGTTGGTCGGGCCGGAAACTTATGGAACCACCCTCGTACATCTCTCTATTGACATGGCAAGCATTAAAACATAAAAAATGTTATCACGTGATATGTTCCACTATAAAGCATAAACAATTATTTTCGTCTACCAGGTGGTGCAATCACATGGATCAATGATGTCGAATGAGCAGACATATATATGACATCTCAAGTACCGTCACTTATTGAAACTCAACGACCATATCGATTGTTTTGAACCACTGGACAATTTTCACCTAATACTCTCTTGCACGACCTTTAAGAACATACACACTGTGGGAACCTCGGCCCACAAACCCGGGGTGGTTCCGTATTCGACCCCGCCGTAACCCCGAAGAACACTGACACAGCAGTTGAACAAAAGAAACAAGGTTTATTGCCTTACATCAGAGCTGCTGGCCGTCTGCCCGCTTCGTCGCTCCTCGCTTCTGTGACCGTCTGCCAGCCTGCATGCCGCACGAATCTCCTCTTTTCCCGAGCGCTCGCTCTTTTATTTCTTCCGCTATCTGCGCTATCGCGCGGAAGTTGCCGGGTTATCAGCGCCCCCCACACTCTCCCCCCTTGAGGCAAATGTCCGGAAGTTCGGGGAGGTCGAGGATTATATCCTCAGGGTCCGGTGAGAAGGATGGCCGAGCGTGAACTTGGGGGGCCAGCTGCCGAAGTAGGTTCACTGCAGCGACTATGTCCCGACGTGTAGGAGCGGAGGCCACGTTGTTAGCTGCTGCCCTCTGCTGTGTGGCTTGTTGGATACGATGCAGGTAAAGGGCTTCCGCATTATGGGTCGGAGGGTGGATCAGTGGAACACCGCAGAAGGGGCAAAGGACGCTTCTTTCTTGTTCCGTGTACACCGCTGGAGGCTCGGTGGGGTGTCTATTTGATCTGTTTGGGGATCTGGGTGACGGGGAAGGCCTCCGAGCAGGAGAGTTCCCAGGGAATCGCTGAGATCGGTGCCGTTGTTGGGGTCGAGAACGGCTTCTTGCTGCAGGTGGTCGTGGCATCTGCAGGAAAAAAAAATGAAAAAGCGTCACCTTGGAGGTCTACGAGGGCGGAGGTTATAACGAGGAGACCCCTGTAACCCGCCCCGAACTGTCCCATCTTCAGCGGGCTGCGACTCCGTGTCGATGGGGCCGTGGAAGGGTTGGGATTGCGACGAACTTGTGCCGGAGTCCTCTTGCCCTTCATCTTGCTCCAAGATGCGATCGATGAACTCCTTGAGGTCTGTGATGTGAACTGGGCCGGACTCCTCGCTTGTACTGCAACGTTCAAGTCTATAAGTTACGGGTGTAAGTTGCGCACTTACCCGGTAAGGCCCGTCCCATCGGTCCGCGAGAGAAGCTGCGAAGGCCTTCGCCGCGTCGCTAAGTGGATGCGTCCGCCTCAGGACTAAGTCTCCTACGCGGTATGTTACCTGGCGTCGACCCTTGTTGTACTGGGATGCTTGCTCCAGTCGTGCGACCTCAAGATTCTCACGTGCACAACGAACTGCAGTTGAGAGACGGTTGCGAATGTCTTCCGCATATCGTGCATACGGGCGACGGGGTTGTTCCCTCAGTGTTCGTAGCGTGTTTTCGAGTGGGAATACTATTTCCCGTCCAAAACTCAAATAGGCAGGGGTGAACCCAGTAGACCTATTTTCCGTCGTACGAGTGGCGAAGCCAATCTCCGTTAGACGCGCGTCCCAATCCTTATGCCTGCTGGTAAGTGTTACCATCATCATTTTGATATTCCTATTGACCCGCTCAGTTATGTTTGCCTGGGGGTGATAGGGGGACGTCTTCTTGTGTCGGATACTCAATGCCGAGCATGTGTCGACGAACACCTTACTTGTAAAGTACGAGGCGTTATCCGTGATAAGCTGGTCCGGGAATCCAAACCGCGAAAAGACATCCAGCAGTCGATCCCAGATCCGAGCTGACACCGAAGAGACGAGCTGTCCGTTCCGGCTTGTCCAACCGCGGCTACGAGCTCCTGCGTGGTAACGACGTCCTCCAGGGGCAGAGGTGCTCGAGACAGCGCATCTGCCGCTTTGTTAGAGGTCCCCCTCCGATATTCGATCGAGAAGTCGTACCGTTGCAACGTCAGACTCCAACGTGCAAGTCTTCCGGCGGGATTTTTCAATCTACTCAGCCAGGCGAGTGCCTGATGGTCAGTCTGGATTGCAAATTTCGCACTATCCAGGTACATGTCAAACTTATTCAGTGCGAACGTGATAGCCAGGCATTCTTTCTCTGTCACGGTGTAATTTCGTTCAGGTGATGTCAGCGTGCTGCTTGAAAAGGTTGCCACAGGTTGCCACAAGGTTGCCACAGGTTGCCACAAGGTTGCTGCTTGCCGAGGTTCCCACAAAATTGGCGCCCCACGTTGGGCGCCAATTTTGTGGGAACCTCGGCCCACAAACCCGGGGTGGTTCCGTATTCGACCCCGCCGTAACCCCGAAGAACACTGACACAGCAGTTGAACAAAAGAAACAAGGTTTATTGCCTTACATCAGAGCTGCTGGCCGTCTGCCCGCTTCGTCGCTCCTCGCTTTTGTGACCGTCTGCCAGCCTGCATGCCGCACGAATCTCCTCTTTTCCCGAGCGCTCGCTCTTTTATCTCTTCCGCTATCTGCGCTATCGCGCGGAAGTTGCCGGGTTATCAGCGCCCCCCACAACACGAAACATACATATATATATACGAAAACGGGAAACATCAGTATGAGATTCTGCAAGTTCATGGCAACTAAATGCAGGTCACAAAAAACGCTACAAATAAGGCAAAGACATATCACCTTTATTAATCGACGCAGGATTCAAGCGACCCATCGTAAGGAACTACTATATAATGTCCTTGATTGGTGTAACACATGGCATATGGAGCTCAATATTGATAAATGCAAACACCTTAGAGTTTGCCGCAAAACCTCAAACTATTCAGAGTACAGCATCAACAACACCATACTTGAACACGTTTCATCATATAAATATATAGGCGTTCATATCACATCGGACTTATCTTGGCGCACGCATATTGAACACATTATCAGTAGTGCCAATCGCACTCTGGGTTACATCAAACGTAATTTTTATCTAGTACCTCTTCATCTAAAGTTAACACTGTACAAACCACTCATTAGACCAAAACTCGAATATGGGGCAGCTATCTGGGACCCATATCAGAATCGCTCGTTCACGCCATTGAAGCTGTTCAGAATCGATCAGCACGTTTCATTCTCGGCAATTACAATCGCACCGCTAGTGTATCATCAATGAAAAGTAGCCTCTATATCCCACCTCTGTCTGTGCGCCGTAAATTGAGTCGCCTGAACCTCTTTCATAAAATCTATCACCACAACCCTTCGTTGAAGGAATCGCTTATTCTCCAACCTCATTACATATCGTGTCGCGTCGATAATAGCCAGAAAGTGGGTATTCATCGCTGTGCAACCACAACGTTTTCTGAGTCCTTCATACCTAGAACATCGCTTCAGTGGCACCAACTGCCATCATCATTAACATCAATAACTGACATTACACTCTTCAAGAAATCAGTAGCAATTCATTACTCTGCAAGTGATTAGTTTTGCTAGGCCACCTTGTTTGCGTGTTTTTTTTTTTTCCTTTTTCTTTCTTTTTTTTGCATTTTTATGTTATGTTATGATTGAAATTGCCTTGTATGTGCCTGTCGTTTCTTCTTTAGTTTCTTGTCCCACTCCCCTCTGTAAAGCTTATGCCCTGAGGGTACCAAAAAAATATAAAAAAATAAATATAATGTATTTTCAAATCATCACTCAAGACAAAGACAGCAATCAAAAACTTCGAAGTTTGGAATAGGACAGTTGTAATATATATGAAAATAAACAAGTGTATAATCGAAAGAATAAGTGTAGATTCTTTTGTAATAACATAATCGCTATACTGAATTCCACACATCGCAACGAAAACAGAGCACGAATAGTGACTTGAAATGTGTGCTTACCATGCTACGGATGGAGTGAGGACAACAATTAGGTCCAATTGCTGACTGGAAATTAATATTCCGCTCTACGTGCACATATCCTTTGTAAATCGCATGGAGATGTAGTGGTCGAGTCGGAGAGGACTGCCAAAGAGCTTTCTACCCTGTTACCTCCCCACCGTCCATAAACTCCCCCTCGTGTCAACATTAGAGCACAGAGAAACATGTTCTTTACAACATCAACGCCCAAAGGATATGAGAAGAACGAATGTCAATCGAGTCAAGTATGATATCGGACCACAATTATCAGCCGAATGTTTTATTTAATACAATGGGGATGAGCAGCTCAAGTGAAAGACAAGCGAATTTCGCTGTAACATTTCTAAGCAAATATTGGTTTTGCAAACTTATTCATTAGAAGCAGCACGGTTCACACATAAACATAGATTGGTTATCCAATTCACAAAATGTACCACAGATTTCCTGAAGTCGTACAGAAAACTCTGAGCCTATTCATGGTGTCATAGGTTACAGGCACTACAAATGGAAGACATCCAAAGGGTGTACTTTAATCGTAGAGGTTTATAGCTCATAATGAGGTAACCAAGTGCAAACTGTACACCAAAGATCACTTCTTGCTACGGTTTTTGCAGTCAAAACTGCTCACAGTTTTGTACAATTTTGGCATTTTCTGAGATACAGATTAAAAACTCCTGCATAGTCAGACGGCCCATACAGCATGTTTGAATGTCTCTATACATCAAATGCTAATCGTATTGATTTTTTTGTGTGTGTGCCAAAATTGTCGTCCGGCTTTGTAAAATAAGCGTTTTGAAGGACGACGGCTGATAGGGTCGACTGTAGAATAAACTATATTAAACTTTTTTTTCGTAACCACTAGTAAATATTATGTTGCATTCGACATATTACGGACGTCCCGCAGACACGCCCATATGTCGGAACAGTTCCAGGAGAAGTCTGAAGGTGAAGACTGTCACACATCAGTAAGCGTTTAATTAAAATGTGATCAGGTGTTGCAATTTACGAACATTGTTTCAGAGAGTGTAATTTTCACAATGGGCAGGCTTTAGCTAGCTGAGCGATACTTATGGGCACACGAATGTTTCGAGAAGTAGTTTACTACATAGTTTTCAATCGATCACTAACGATAGGGGTCAAGAGTTTGATACAATTTTGATGTACTGTATACACACAATGTGAATTCTCCTTGCCGGGGGTATTGATGATCACGATTATCATTCGGAGCAAATTTGCTTAACCAATTATTCAAACTTTAAGAAGGGGTCATCTGCGTGACGCGCGTAAGTGAAGGTACCCGACGTCGAAAACATTTCGGCAACACGCCGGGACGTTCCTGACGCTCCCGAAACACAAGGCAATCCAAGGGCGCGTCATCTGGAAGGAGAAACCACAACTACTGTCTTACTCATTCCACTTTCACTCTTACTTGTTTCACATGATATGACATATCGAAATACAGTGATAATCTAATCGTCTCGAGACTCTTTTTCGAAGCATGTACTTATCATACCTTCCCATGACTTATGGTAACATGTACAAAATCCGACCATCTCTTCGACGATGTTTCTTTTGTAGAGTGATTGTTTGTACTGCTCCCCAGTGTGCTTCTACTCTTAATTAAGCCATACCTGTGCTCATTTTATTGGTTAAAGTTTTGTGGCCTTACTGATGTTTCGATCGCACTTCCAGAGTCGTTCAAATTGACATGCACCTCTTCTTCCGTGTGCTAGGCTAGCAGGCTGAGAATTTAATTAAACATTGAGTTCCCATCCATGTCGTGCTTGTGAGATCACCCAACATTCATGGATTGAGAATTAAGAAAACTGATTTATAAAAAATTTGAAACGTCTTCGTGTAAGAAAAGTACACGCTTTCAATGATTATGTGTGTATGATTGCTGTGTATATAGACAGTTTATGGTTGGCGGAGTTCGGCTAGAAAGCATGCCCTCTCAGCTTCTTGTGTTTAGTTTTTGGATCCCTCTACTTGGTCCTGTATGTTAACGAAATGTGTGTGTGCTTTTTTTTTGCATCTGCTGAATGTACGCCACTTGCTTAGAAAATGATTGTGCCATGTCCCTGTTGTGAAAAAAAAAAAAAAGATGTCTTTGTTTCAGGTGTTCACTGGATTGACATTAATAAAAAAGTAATGATCTTAAATCGAATATTCTGTGTTGGGAAAGCATCAACTCGCTATTATGTATACAGAATGTGAAAATGTGATTGTGAGTTGTGTCTGATGATTGTTTGGCTGCACAAAACTGTTACGTTAACTTCCATTTAAGAACACTGAGACGAATATTTGTGTTGTTTCTTTGTGGTTCATCTGCCAGCTGCACGTACAACTTTCTGCTTCAAACACAATAAAATATTGAAAGCTATTTTATTAAATTTGTAATGATCGTTGCTTTAATTATTTCTTGTTTTGATAAATTGGCTTAGTATTGTTTCGTTGAGATGATATTAGCATAATATTTCTATCATTGAATGAAGATGATGATGATGATTGCAGTTTATGATGATTGGATTGGATTGGAAAAAGAAAAAATATGGAGAGGTTAGTCCCGACCCAGTCAGAACTGGCTACTCCAAAACGCGTTTGTGGGTGAAAAAAAAAAAAAAAAGATGAGCTAGAAAAAAAAGAGAAGAACCAACAATTGTGATTCTCCGTGCTTTCACTATGTCTTTTTCAGAATTGAATAATGTGAGCATAGAATCCTTACATCTAATTGTGGTAATCGTTCAATTAGTATAAAAAAAATATCGTCTCTCTGCAAACTTAGAAAGGCATCACAGCAATCGGCTTTGGTAGAGAAAATGTCCCCCCATCCGTTTTGAGGTAAGAAGGAAAATGTATGTGCGGAAGAGAGAATGTCCCCACCCGCCTCCAGGAAAGAAGGAAAAAGCGGGAAATAGCTTGGCCTTGGTTTGCCTTTCTACCATGTCTATTTTCTATGTGTTAGTGTGGGCACTTCCAGGGGAATCATAAAACAAAGTAAGCTTTGCAGCATCTGTTTGATAGAACGAAAATTGTTCTCATAGTGTTCACGTAGCTGAGGCCGCGAGAGGGATTTTAATTAACGTTATGGTGCTTTCCTTACATGTATCTGTTGTTTGCCTGTTGGAGGTTCCTAAATAAACATCGTAAATTCGTGAATAAACATCGTGTTGGAGAACGTGCAAGTTTGGCTCACGCTGAGAAATCCGGTTCGCTCTGACATCGTTGCCTGCTCCCATTTTTGCCCTCGATTAGTGCTGGCGGTGGATTGTTTTGATATAATTCTTGATGTGTTCCTCTGTTCTTCAGAATTGAATGAATAAGTATTTTCTTAGGTCTGCGCTGGTCACATACAAGAAGATTGAAACTATTCAATTAAAAGTTCTGTCCTAGAGAAACAAGGCATGCGCAGTTAAAATATGTCTTCGCTTTGGCTGTATATAGACAGAAAGTTTCCAGGCCCGTTTTGAGGTAAGAGTGTGAAAGAGTGAGAAAATGAGCTCCCCTTGGTTTTCCTTTCTGTCATGTATATTACTATGTGTTAGTGTGGTTACCTCAATGGATTCGTAAAACAAAGTAAGCTTTGTAACGTTCGTTTGTGAGGATGATTTTAGTTAATATTGTGGTGTTTCAGTTGATATATTATTTTCCTACATTTCTCAATGGTTTGTGTGTTGGAGAAGGTGCCAGTTTTGTTGGTTTAGATGTGTCTTCTTCGTTGTGCTCAAAATTAGGTTAATTCCTTACATCTATCAGCACTTGTATTGTCACTTAATAAGAAACTTTTTAAATTAAAAGTTGTGTCCCCACTATGACATCGTTGGCTGTGGACAATTGTCATCACAATGACGGTGGTCACGTACAAGAATCTGAGACTTCTTATAATAAAAGTTTAATAAAAAATAATTTTGATTATACTGATACTGATTCAGAATATCGCCTTTAATTAAAAGCTGTGTCCCTTGATGCACAATAAATGTTGCTAGTTTTGATATGGGCGCTCCGGCTCATCAAAAATTGTGTCTGAAAGATTGAACCTTATGTTGATTGAAAAATAAAGTAGTTTTCTTTGTACAGCCGTGTATGCATTGCGGTTGATTCTTTAGTGTACGTTTTCTGTAGGGGAAGTGAGATGACTCACTGGGGCCAGCGGGTGTTGATTGATACCGCGATGGATGGCCCACATGTGATTGTTGTGGGTGGTGTTTAATAATAATAATATATGTATATATATATATTGCCTTGTCTCCTTTTCAGGTTATGAAGGCCTTTCTTTTGGGTTTTCCTCCTTCATCTGATTGGCATTAGGCACAATTCCCCAGCACCATTGGCTCTAATAAGATATTTTCACTTGTATAATTGTGTAGGACTCATCTTTGCATGCCCGAGCGCGAGAAGGGAATGCACGGCCCTTCCTCCGGTCACGGCTCCTACGAGGGGTGTTCAAGTCAAACCGGGACTTTCTGTCTCCTGAGTGTACAATGGCTCGCGCTACTTTTTTTTTTCGTCATTTTCACACGCAACAGGCCTCCGCGTTCACCACGTGGTGGTCCAAAGTTTGTGCAAAACAGAAGACACGGGCTGGGCAAGATGGCCGACAACGAGGTGAGCGCGCACATCGAACGGCGAATTGCCATGAAGTTTCTCGTGAATGAAGGCGTAAAGTCATCTGAAATTCACAGAAGACTTCAGGCTCGGTATGGCCACGATACACTTAGCCGCAGCAAAGCGTTTGAGTGGTGCAAACGGTTCCGAGATGGTCATACATCAATGCAGGACGATCCCGGCCGGGCCGGCTCAGAGCCCAGTGTCAGAGCTCCTGAGAACATATAACTTGTGGAGCGCCTGATCCTCAAGGACCGACGGATAACATGTCTCGAATTGGCTCGAAAGACGGACCTTTCTGTGGGAACGTTGAACACTATCATTCATGAACACCTCCAGTTTCGGAAAGTTAGTGCCCGTTGGGTCCCGAAGCAGCTCTCCGTGTTTGACCGGCAGGGAAGTCTGGAAATCTCCCAAGAGCTAAGGTACAGTTTCGATACTGAAGGCCGTTCCTTGATTGGATCATCACGTGCGATGAAACGTGGGTGCACCATTTCACTCCTGAGCCTAAACGCGCATCAAACGCGCGGGCTCGCCAGCTCTCAAGAAGTTCCGAAGCACCCCGTCTGCGGGTTAGGTTGTGGCCGCTGTTTTCTGGGACAAGGCTGGCGTTGTTCATGTTGATTTTCTGCCCAGTGGTACCACCATCAATAGTGCATATTACTGCCAGGTTCTCAGGGATGTGCATAAGGCGTTGAAGCAAAAGCGGCCGGGCCTCATCACCAAAGGAGTCCTCCTCCAACAGGACAATGCACGCCCGCATACCGCGCATCTCACGACATACACCTTTTACTTGGCTGGGAGTTGCTGCCACATCCCCCTTACAGTCCAGACCTCGCCCCCAGCGATTTCCTCCTCTTCGGGCCACTGAAGGCGTTCCTTGGGGGCCGCCACCTCAGCTCCGACGACGTGGTGAAGAACGCGGTCCGATCATGGCCGCTACGCGCCGGTAAGGATTTCTACGCGGCTGGCATCCAAGCCCTCGTGAAATGCTGGGACAAGTGCATTAGTGCAGCTGGACATTTCGTTGAAAAATAAAACTAATTTCTTGCCTGTAAGTTCATTTTGCTTTTGCGAAAAATGAAAAGTCCCGGTTTGACTTGAACACCCCTCGTAAATTGGAAGATAGATGGACTCTCGTGGTCATAACTCTCCCCCAATGTCAGGATGTACACGATGTCTCCTCGGGACCCTACAACTAACAACTTTTTCTCCCACTTCTCTATCAAAATTGTTTAGTGAATAAAACTTTGATTTATTCGTTGATTAACGACCTACAAAAACACTGTAAATTCTCGATGCGTCGAAATGACTGCCGTGCGTTTTCACCGGGTGCTTGGCGATGCACTGCTGCTTTTCTGGAGACTACTTGAGGCATGGTGCCATAACCTCGAGATGATCATGGATGATCCAGCAGACGGTCGTAGTTACGTGTGCACGGAATTTCCACTAGATGAGGAGATAAGGAAAACGAATATGTAGTTTGTAAAGACCACCGAATCGGTATGCTTGTGAGAACCAGTATAGACTAGGAAACTACTGCCACGGTCTCTCATTCAGGGACCGTATTCCTACCACTCAAGCTAAAATAGAATCAACCTTTCAGAAAGGGCGTACCCAGCACACAAGATACAGTAACATGTTCTACTATAGCTACGGACACTGTCGAGACGGGCAGTGTCGCTGATATCCCGATGGATTTCTTCAGTCAAGTAAGTATGACAATAAATATTTTATTACGCAAATACTACGATGTTTGCAACTTCGTGACAGGTTAAGGCGCCATTCTAGTCATACTAAAAGCTACATCTAGTCATGCATCAATGTTCATGTACAAGAAACTAGATCACTTTTGGGGAGGTGGAGGGTATATTGATCGAATTGAATAATAAAGAAGATTATAAACGGGGTTACATAATACTTCAACGTCTCAATGGCAACTCCATACGGTCTCTAGGATACATGCAGTGCAAGGCGTACAGAAGTTTCAAGTGGAGGACGCTCTCCTCCACAGTGCTGTGTGCGACCGACAGCGGTTAAGAGAGACTGCTTATTGAATTTGGGCCATGGTAAATGTAATTTCATTGCATTCTCGAGAAAGTGAGTGACAAGATCGAATACGATAACCAATAGAACTTCTCTTACGGCCATATACTATACTCCAAAATTTTGTTTGTTGGAAAAGAGGCGCCTTAAAGATATGAAGCTCATCTGTCATCATTACGCTGTGGAAAAAAAACACCGTCCCAGCCTTTGCCGGCCGACAGTCCCACTCTCGGGGCTTCCCCGAGTCAGTCTCCCTCCAGAAGAACTACACAAGAACTATTAAGCAGCAAAGAAGGTTTATTGGTGACCTGACCATTCTACCCGCGGCCAGCTCCTCCTCAACGTCGCACAGCAAACCTTACCGGAACCGTTCCGGCCGTTGCTCCCGAGGGGATTTCACAAACACACCCGTGTGGGCCTTTTTATCCTCTGTTCTTCCGCCTCCGAGCCCTCTTGCGAGTGCACGTGTGTAATCCAGAATGCTCGAGCAACATCGGCCGCGACGCCCTCCGGAATCTTGATAGCGCGGTTATCAAGTTCTTGCGCTTCACTGCGCTGCGGCCTCAAAGGCTTTGATAAGTCCCTACAACGCTTAAAGCTAAAGTTCGCTCCCTGGCGTTACACCCCTGTCACACGTGTAGTCTTAACCAACGGCCACTGAAGGTAGTCTTAACCAACGGCCACTGAACATGCACGTAGCGCCATGAGGCGTGTAATGTGTCCAGCTGTCGGGGTCCACTGGCTCGAACACTCCCTGAGAAGTTGACGAGCTACACGCTTGATGGCGCTACGTGCGTATTAAATGGCCCTCAGTTTCAATCATCGTTGAAGAAAACATGGCCGGTGCGACAGGGGGACAACTGGATACATATCTCTGGCAGGACCACTTCACTACAAACAGCTCTCCAGTAACCTGCTGAGCTCTTAATCGTCATGTTTAGAGTTCATGTAGGGCAGTGGTCCTGCGCCCACGATGAGGCTCAAACTGGTTCCGGCAGTGGAATTTCCTCATCCGCTCGTGTGACATTCGCGCATGGATGGCGACGTGTCAGTGTCCTTTCCCCCGCCCCCTTCACTTATGCTCTACTGTGGAACGCAAGGACTTGTGCTACATTGAGACTACGACACTGAAAGCCGCGAACGACGGCAATGCCGGACAACTTGTCACGTCCACACAGCAATGCGCGAGAGCCGGGAAAGCCGCAAAGGCGCCGGACAACGCGACGCGAGAGTAGAGATTGCTTCTACTTTCGACGGGAGCGCCAGAAAAGTCGCGAGTCGGGCCCGATCAGCGCGCTCCGCGTGTGAGAATGCTGGGGAGGAAGAGCAGCAGATGAGACAACTAACATGGCGGACGCGTAACCTTGTCTATGAAATTATAATCACGAGTCTATGGTGTCGATAAATGTACGAAAGCAAACGCACAAGAGCAGAAACATAAATATGTAGACCACATCACAGCATCTGCTGAGAGAAGGCGAGGAAGTAAGTGTCTGTCGACTATGTGCTGACATGTATAGATGCATGCCTATGGCAGTATGCCGTATGCTGCGCGCAGCGGGCATCGCTATTCAGGTTGCTGTATAAAACGTAATAAATGCGTGGTCTGCAATTGTTACCTTGATTTATCATAAATACATTATACGTGTTACACATGAGGAATTTGAGTACAGTTCGAAGAATGAAACCGATCAGTTTTTGAAGCGGAGGACGGTAGTGTATGCATTTCCGGCATTGGGAGCATCGACGAGAGGGTTGCGAAAGCCGTAAAAGCGGTGAAGGAGTTCCCGGCGTATGCGGTTTTCGATGATGTAGTGTGGACGTAGCATTCTGCAGCGGAGGCGACCGAGGCCTTGCCCCAAAGGAACGCCCTCTTATTGTCGCAATGTCACCACACGAAACGTCGCGTACACGTTTCTCTGGGCGCGAATTTGAAACCACGTAGACTTCAATGCTTTGTAATGCCTGTAATGAATCATATATACAGCTAAAATCAGCGAAAAGTGGTGCAAGGTTTCGGTAAATAAAGGTGTGCGCTACCCGTAGAAAGAAAAAACATTCGAACTTGTGCTGGGATTGCCAGACTATGCCTTTAATTAACAAACAAGATGGAAAACAAGCGCTTAAAACACGAACAGACACAAAGTAACGATGAGAGATGAAAGTCACTGAAAAGGTTAGCCAGGCTGTAGGACTCGAACCCACATCTTCTGGATTGACGGTCCAGGGCTCTACCAATTGAGCTAAGCTAACAAGCCTTCTCAGCGACTTCCAAGGGTGCGTCATCTGAAGGGACAAGCCAGCCACTAGTCACCGAAGCGCAGGCTTTTGAAAAAAATAAAAACGTACCGCAGGAACCTGTATGACTACGTAGTAACAACGTGGACGGGCAGATATCCAGTGAAACGGTAAGGAATTATGAAAGGAATTCCTGAGGACGAGAGATCATCATTGGGCTCATCATTGGCATGTTACATAAAGGATTAGGTATGACGTGTAAAATGTTTACATGAACTGTGGGTCAACATCGCGGGCTGTTGACCCACAATTCGCATGGGTCTTTTTTCTTGTTTTTCATTTGGCTTTCAAAGTAGCCTTAAGCTTGAGAAGACATTTTTGATAATTCATGTTTCGTCTTTTTTCAGCTACTTGGGCGGGCTTCACAAGGTTTCCTCACTTCTGACCACGGTTTCTGGTGTCACGTGTTCAAGCATTCTCCCAAATAAATGCACATTATATGGGATTACTATGTTATTGGGCTCCCGCAATCTTCTGCCTTCCCAAAGCTGCACGGGCATGAGCAAGATTCAGGGACAAGCCAGATTAGTTGAGGTGGAAGCCACCACGTGGCGTATCGAGGATGAACTCTCCCCTGTCCCTCTCCCTTCTACACGTTCGCCCAGGTCGTCGTGCACACCCTTTCCGATATTGTGAACAGATAAAGCCCCGCTGGCAGATACCAGAGATAACCTCTATCGCATCCAGTTGGCCGATTTTCATGCAGCTATTTGAAGGGATACGGCCTCCTGATCTCCGCAAAAAAGGCTTCTCATGAAGGGTTGTCAAGAAACAAAGTAACACAACAACAACGTTATTGTGAGATGGTGAATGGAGAGTTTCATTGCAAGGGAGCGATACTCTACCCTATTGCCGGTATTTAGATACTTTTGTACGTACATTTAGTGAAATATTACATGCATGCGTGTAGGTACTTGTATTTGTAACAGAATTGTTTAGTAAATTTCAGGTTATTTTTCCGAGTACGACAATGACTAGCAAAAGCTATCAGTTGATACGTTATATTCCATTGTGATATTTGTGCTATATACAGTCGTCTCAGCTGTCCAGTCTGTCTATCCAGTTTGCTCTTGGGGCAAATGCATTTTTGTATCTAGAGGTAATGAACGAACGCAGACACAGGCAGAGACGATACGCACACATACAAGTGCTCATGCGTGGAGTCTGTCTGCGCTGTCCATTTTGTTGTCACAAACGATACCCTCAAGTCGTTTTAGCGTTATATTTTTTGTAGTGCACATTAGAGCAGTGTTTCCCAAAGTGTGGTCCGCGGACCCCTGGGGGTCCGCGAGAGTGTCCGTGGGGGTCCGCGACAGTCTCTTACATTTCAGTGAGGATTTTCGTCCCCACAAACACGCGCTCGTACATGATGCCCGATTTCCAAACACCCAGAACTTCCAAAATTGCTGCAAGCATGCTTCAACGGCTAGCTTCTAATTTCTGATAGAAAAGTCCTGTAATGCACGTTTGTCCGCGTCATACACATACAAACAAGAAGAAGAAACTAGTCCGGAATCGTTTCTGAAGCTGTATAGAAAGCACGCAGCAGCTGACGAGGTTGCTGGTGATGCACTGGCTGTGACGGTGTGTGTGTGTGTGTGGGGGGGGGGGGGGGGTCCGTGAATTGGTTCTCATCGCTTCTGGGGGTCCGTCACCGCCAAAAGTTTGGGAAACACTGCATTAGAGCCCTGCACCATCCGCGGATGGAAGCGGATATCCGCAAGATACTTGCGGATTCGGATGAAAATTTAGCACTTTCTGTGGTGTGCGGATCGGATGCGGATGGCTCGAGGTCGGATGCGGATCGGATGCGGATGCGAAGGCAGCGGATCGGATGCGGATATACCGCGTACTGTAATTTTTCCACCAGCAATTTATTTGTATTGCGCGCCGACAACGATCGCATGCTCGGGTTCACCTCTGACCATGGACGACCAATACGGGAGAGGAGGCATTCTTGCGTCTGGGAACCACGCGAGCACCGGCGACGTAGCGTTCCACGCGTTCCAGAAGGCATTCCGTGACAGCATGGAGGCATCCGAAACTATACCAACATGCTTCCGACGGTCCTTACGCGTCCTTCGAAGCGTGCGGATTTTGCGGATCGGATGCGGATGTTGCGTGTTGCTCAGCGGATCGGATGCGGATATAAACGGTTGCGTATGCTGCGGATCGGATGCGGATGCCAAAAATCTCATCCGCGCAGGGCTCTAGTGCACATCGCGTACGTGTATGTAAATAAAGAATAGAGAAAGCTGGAAAGAAAAGATACCAGAAAAAGAAAGGAAAAAGTCTAGCAAATATGGATGTGCATTCCATTTTGGTATAGTCCACCGTCAAAACCCACGCACACTGCTTCACTTTAGTGAACAGCTACTTTGTTTTCTTTGGATTCGCTTACTGTTTACTGAGTGTTTCCCCTCTTTTGAGAGTCATTTTTTTATGTGAATAAATCCACAAAAGATTGTAAAATGAATGTGGAAAGGGCAAAGCTGTCAGCAGTCAAGATCTGCTACTGTGCAATGCGACCAAGTGCTCCTCTTTCGTTTAGTAGGTGTGGGAGCAAAAGGAATCAGGCTACCGGGCTCCACAAGACGAATCGCTCTAATGAACTATTTTCGATGAATCTAGAAGATGACTCAGGGCGCGGCTCGCAAATGATAGCGATGACGCGCTGGCTGTGCTGATACGCTACAGGTGCATTTAACATACCGTAGAAAAAAAGGAACATAGAGCATCTCACGTCGAGACTGGGAGGTACCCGTGTTCGAATCCCTGTGCCGGTTATGCTGTGTGGGGGTTTTTCCTGGGTTTTACTCAGACGCTTTCAGACACATGTCGGCACAGTTCCCTTAGAAGTCGGCCCAGGCCGCGCATTCCGCCAGGGAGTCAGTCGTGACGTCATCCACTTCTGTGAGGCCGACAACGGCGAGCCCTTTCACCAACACCACCACAAACAGTGAAGGCTAAGACTGGGACATGCACTCACTACCAGCAGATTTATTAAAAAGACAAAGGGGAAGCTTAAATACAACTTCAAATGCTACGCTCTCCCTCTGCTTGGGAACATTGTTCACAGTGAACAAATGCTTATGTAGTCAGCAAGCCATACAAGCTGTCGGTAAGAGATATGGGAGAAATGCTGATCCACCGTTCCCGCCTGTTCGTCAGTTCTTGTTGTGTCATTGTCGCGTTTCTCACACTGCTCCTCAGACTCGAGGAGATGTCTTTTTTGGAAGAAATATTTCCTCTCTGTCGAATGTGTGTCGCCTCCACAATTTCCCTCTTGCTGGGGGAACTTTGATTTATACGTCATTTCGCACTGATTCAATAAGGCCATGAAGCCAAAACATTTCACAATATCATATGTTACCAATGTTCTGTTTCCCTTCAATAGCCCTCTTATTCTTTGAGTAACACATCGACCGATTTCGCTTATATAACATTTTCCGCATGAAAACATCAAATAGCTTTAGGAGGGAACATTCCACTGATAAGGAATGATCATGTAAAAAAGTTTTTGGATTTGTTGCCTTGGTTGGATCAGTGCGAAGTGATTTCTAAATCAAAAATTCATTTCCCTCTGGAAAGAGAAGTGCTGTCCACACTACTGCGTTTCAACGCGTCCGTCTCTCAGCGTCTTTATGTGACGGACCTTTGCAACGCTGTTTTGCAAGAAACGACTCGGACGAATGTCGGCACAGTTCCCTGATGTCTGCCCAGAACGCATACTACCCATGTATCAGGCATTTCCTGCTGTCCAATCTCTATCTGTTCCATATCTCTAGGCCGATCATAGCCACACTCTTTGAAATAGGTCTTCTATCGTGCCGTCAAGAGCTGCCGTGTCTTCTAGATTCACGGTGAAGGCCGAAGTTTTAGACGAGAGATGCCCACGTGACCCGGGAGAAAAGAAAATACCATAAGAAATTGTCTTGCTTTTTTTTTTTTTTTTTTGGCGCGTACGCCGTGTAGAACACTTTGAGCAAAAAACACTTTGAGCGCAAGCGCACACTCAGCATGTAAAGCGCACGCGAGTTGAGGCAGTACATGGTAATTGAACATACATTATCGCATAAATACCACGAAGCATATAGTTAGCCGGAATAGTTAACAAGGAATACATCACAGCATGATAATATGAGAGAGCACTGAATCACAAGTAAGTGGGAAACGAAATCAGATAACGAAGTGAACATTGGGAGGGGGCTCTAGAACAGGCCCGTAATTGGCTGTCTTGAGGCCCACACTTTTAGCTGAGGATAGCATTGCCTGCAGCTTCGTCTTGTCTTTGACAGTGGTCCTGACAGTGGTTTGACCTAATGCGTGCAGTTCCGTCCGTATCTCGCCAGCGGTCTGGGGCACTGGTTGTGATGAGCGCTGCGCTGGAAGAGGTTCCGTTGCGGTACGCGATCTTTTTCTCCGAGATTCCTGTATACCATCACCCCAGTACTCAGATTCACATTTTACATGCGCATGAGCATTCTTGGGGCATGGTATACGCTCCGCTGTTTTCGTCAGCTTGAGTGCGTCGGCGGTAGGGTTCCATTTGTTAGTTTTCGCGTGGTGTATTTTCTTGAGGATGTCATTTTATTTCTCTATGCCCTGGCTTGAAAAGGAACCGAGACACCTGAACTTTTTGTGCTTTTACTGAAGCACGATGAGCTAGTATGTGCATGTAGCGACGTGCAGATGCCGGTCATCGTCAGCGCGTCAGCATCGCGCTGTCATCGTCAGCATCAATGCGCGGCTTATCGCGACCGAGATATCATGTGGCGCGCTAGGTGCAGTGGGCGCGTACCGATTTGTGGTGGAATGCTGTATTTTGAAAGTTGTTGTCAGTAAAGGTTCACGTCTTGACAGAGCTGTTTCATGAGCCTCACTCCTTCCTGCCTACCTACATGCATATATGGCTTAACCCTGCCAGCGCCATAACCTTTCCTCTGTTTACCCACGTCAATGAAAACTCCTACAAAGCTCGCCGCCTCTTGCTGGGCACTTGCTCCTGTTCTGTCAGTCTCTAAATGAGTCATCAGACTCCTGAAAAGTTCCCACAGCTTTATGACCAATTGCTCCGTGTTTCGAAGCAATGTCACTTTCATTTTTCCAGGCAGTTTCTGCAGCAACGTCTTGCAATCATCTCCCGTCAGACTTGTGAAGTCACGACCCTTTTTCTCGTTTTGCCAAACTTCAAATTTAACACCACAGGTGTTGACAAGTCGAACAAAGTGTGCGAGGTGCTCTTGCCTAGCGGTAGGCCTTTACAGCTCAGTGGCGTTACCGCTTGAGACAAATTGATTCTCCCACCTGTTGCCACTGTGGTGCTCTTGAGGATCTGGAGCACATTCCTCTTCATTGCCCTCACTACGAACCTTCCCGAACCACACTCTCCGAGTCTCTTCGTCAGCTGGACTCTCGCCCTTTCTCCCTACCGAAATTGCTTGGTCCCTGGCCCAATCCAGCCCAGCAAAGCTCTGCGCTCAAAGCTCTTCTGACATTTCTGGACACCATCGGACTTCGATCGTTATTGTAAAGGGGCTCGTTATTTTATTCCCCCATTCCACCAAGCACTGGGGTAGAGTATCGCCTGTTGCGATGAAACTCCCCACTCTCCAAGGCCGAAAATAAAGTTGTTGTTGTTCATGATAACACTATCCAACAGGCCATAAAAAATTCTGATACGCATATCTAGCGTGTCCGGAATTACGAATGACGGGTCAAGTTTCAAGAGGGCTGTATATCGTACCCCATGTGCCAATTTGTCGCAATCCGCTTGCAGATTTTCCAGGGTACGCGCTATAGGACGTGTGTTAAAATAACTAACTGGAGTTTGCGGGTTCGCCCTTTCTTTAGCGTCTGCTGTGCAGAATGGGCAGGGGTAACTTGAACTGGCAGATTGCAAACCCATGACTAGTAAAACAAATTTCAAGTCAGATACGAAACCAACTGTCACAGGTATAAACACGTATCCCGGAAATTACAGGAGCGTCGTTGTGAACAGCTGAGGGAACGGGTCATAGCCGATCAAGTGCTATCTCGTGATTTGTTTAAATTGGGAGACGGGATTTTTTAAATTAACATTCATGCTAATGCATAGTAAAACCATTGAACAAGAAACATAAATGCAGTTACACCCGCTGCACCGCTTGCACTGTGCCGATTACATCTGTTCTTTCTGCTCCTTTCTCGCAAAGTATGCCGAACACAGATAACGTGATAAGATGAGGGCGATTCTCCAGCAACAAATAAATTTTGACTATGACACGAGGTGATTCATCACTGGTGATTTTCCAAGGTCCTGCTACCTTCTACGTATTTCTGGCGGATATGTTGAAAAAATGGTAGTCGCGTTCTTTTATAAAGGGGAGTACTACAGGATACTGAGCGGAATAACACATTACCTTCTGTATTCGTATACCAATGGAATGAAACGCATATGCCCACTATCCTGAGGCTCTGACTTCACGCTCGCGGAACGTGGGTATCGTCGGATCGTCGGACGTACTTCCCAACTCAACCGGGACAATGATGTTGTAGTTGTTCTCTAATACTTTCTATGTTGATGAACCGTATTTTCAGCAGAAGTGGAGTTGTAACGGTAATGAAACAACTGAATTAGTGGGTGTAGAGATTTTATAACCCATAAACATCGGCCCAGAAAAAGATGTAAGGACAACTGTAACACCTGTGTCTGACTGACAGTGGAGAAATACAAGCATCCAGCGAACGATATCGCTAGCGAACTAATGCAGCGAACTCTATTCATTTTATGTTGCTCGTTGAATGGAATGGAGATTTAATTATTCATTAACACATGGAAAGAAAAAAGAACCCTGTGTCTCCCAATTTTAACAAATACGCAAAGCGAACGATAACACTCGGTCGGATGTGATGTGCTTCATCGGCAATCTAGATTTCAGTTCTTACTTGCATCTTTATTTCAGGGGCTTTTAGTGCGCGATTATCCGCACTTTACCCAAAATCTGCGCGGTGGTTACAGAGAAAAAGCATAAAAACTGTTTCATAACACAGTGATCGTCCAGCTTTCTCACGACTAATTGTACAATTTTCTGGTCACTCTTGACAGAGCTCGTCGTACGTCGGAATTCCCGAGCTTCCAAAACGTGGCTTCGTACCGAGCTGAACGTTGGAGCAAGTGTCGCGGTACAAAATTTTGTGGACAATGCCCTTCAAGTCGCTGATGAACACCTTCTTCACAGCCAAGTCGAAGCACTGTCGTAGATTATCTAGAGAAAGTTGCATGTATTATGCGGCCACGTTTAGCTTCCTGCGATCACTTCTTCTAGATCCACCATAACTGACTTTCTTTCCTTTCCCTATGCCCTGCTTTACTTCGGGCAGTGACAATAATTTATTTTCTTGCTGAAGTGTGTTGCATTGCCTTCTTAGATGTTCTGCCTCGAACTTAGCGTGAGAAAGTGCGCGGGATAATTGCTGCTTTTTGTTCTCGCGTGTTTCGAGCCTCTGAACGAGTCTTGCACTCAGGGCCTCATCCTTCTGTATACGGTCATCTGCTGAAACGCCTCTATTCATTCAGATACATTCCTGCTTAGCTTGGACACAGTCCACTTCGATTCTTAAAGAACGTTTCCGTAGCAAGAACGCTTTCTTTGCACGCCCTTTTAGAGGTTTAAATTTCCATCTCGTTGACGTGCACACGACCGTAACTTCAGTAGTAATTATACAACCCAAGTTTTGCACAGAAAATGCACGGCAAGTATTGCACTTTTTACTTTAATTCTTTAAAAATTTAAATTTTACAATTGTGCATACTCTGGCTCAATGCAATATTTGTGGATTTTCTATGTAAAACTCGGGTTGTAGAAAAAAACTAAACAGAAAGGGAGCAGACAGAAATAAATAATTTATTTGAAAATTAACGACGCCATCTGGGCGACTGGTGCGGGCGACTGGGCATCCTTGGGCACGACGAAACACAGGGGCAGGTTGCAAAGCATCTCCACCCACAGAACCAGTAACCGCCCCTGGACAGCCGACAAGGGTCCGAGCATCCGCAGCCTATAGTGAACATCCACAGAACGTCTCGTGGACGCGTTTGTTGGGATGCTCCAATGAGTATACAGCAGCGGACGTCCCACATATATCACTCTGGGGACACCGTGCGCACCCCATCCGCACTGTGTCCACAAAGAGCTGTTTGAGCACCCCTTTTCGCTTTTCACCTTCCGCCTCGTTCTTCTCTCCGGGTCCGCTCTGTCGTCTGACTGCGTCGCCGCCAAAGGAAAAATCTGCGCAGAATGCTTGTTTTTTCGCAACGCGCAGAAGGGAGATCCACAGCCCGTTGTGCGGATGATTTCAAACGCCGCTGGAGAGGCTGAGGAACATGGCGGCATCTGCAATGGCTTGGAGTAATACGGTAATTTTCAACGCGAACAGCACCAGTACAGCTTGAATTTTGTGAAGAGTTAGGTGCAGGTGTTTTCTAGGTAACGGATTCTCCGTCGGGGGCCACTATCTATGACCGAAATACAGGTAAACGGCCGTGGTGCCTTTGTTTGTTAGCGCTCGCGTTTTAGACTCCTTTGTTCTTCAAGTAGCACTGGTTAGTGAAAAAAACTGCAAATGCAAAAAAAAATGCAATCGATCCTAGCTAAGCTTGTAATATAGGCATATTAGCACGTGTGTGCTACTTTTATTTTGTGGTCCACTCACTGTGTTCTTGATATTCTTTCAGGCATAAACGGCTATAACGCTCAGCATCGGCCACTCATTGCTGGGTGCGTCTCAGCGTCTTCCAGAGAGTGTTGGATGTTTTCTCTATGAGCAGTCTTGGAATTATTTACTCTCTTATGCGTTACAGGTAAGAATGCTAGGTAAACGGGAGGTATGGCCAGACGCTGGTATGCGTATGTGCAGAGACCGATGGTGTCTGTATTATGTCCTTCGTTTTTATCAGTGTGCCTCGGCGCCAGAACTTGGCCAGTGAGTTCCAGAGGCCGGAAGACACAGAAAGGAACAATTTAAAGAGACCGGTAGCCATTCATAAGGCGTGAAGGAGCGTGAGGATACAGTTGCGTCGATTCCATGCAAGATACCAACTAATTATACGGCGAGTAACATGGATGTTTTTTTTTCTTGTTTACATAACGTGACGATATTGGGACCACAATCTGTATGAACGGGAATGATATATGACACCTTGTCACGTCCTTTCATTATTTGTACTGCTTATGTGCCGGCAGGCATGTACGAATGCACATGTAAATACTAGTCTACAATGAAATAAAGTATTTTGGGTGCACACTTGCGTCCTTGTATTCATTTCATGATTAAAATTATGATATTTCCATAGGCGCGCGATACCCATGGGACTGGGATAGAGATACTCCACAGGCCCCTCGAAGATCCGCATCGGCGGTCCTACGACGTCCATTTCGCATAATTTTCTCTTGATTAGCACGGTAGTACGGGCGTAGTTAAAACGTAGCCGGGAGCAAATGTGTACATTCGTGAGACGCACTCAGCATCCACAGCCCGACGTTTGCTGGATGTTGATGGGCGGTTAATGGTTCTGTGGGCAGCTATGACCACAAGTTCTGGACATCCTGTGATGTCAGCTGTGACATCATAATGGCACGTCTGGGCAGGTCAGGACAGCTCTGGACATGCAAGGAGAAAAACACTCATAATACGGAGGCTGGGAAAGCAAGATTAAATATGATAACCATCTATAGCAAACAACAAAAAGAACCAGGCACAGAAGGAAAGCAGCCCACCACAACAGCAGTCACAGGGAGCGCAGTACCATGCGACTGCTCTGAACTTTCTTGCACTTTACTTTCTGAACAAACTTAGTCGCAAAATTATTAAGAATTGTTCTGGCGTTATTCCCATTTAAATCGAGGGTGCAGCTGCACTAGCGTCATCGTCAACTATCAACACGGACCTTTCGTGCCAAAAAAGAAAAAATATAAAGCATCAACAAAGGAAAGCAGGCAGGTCGGGGCATGTCAGGAGCCCTGTCATACTAGGAAAAATCACACGAGCGCTGGGCAACAGAGGAAAGCAAACATTTGAACAGAGTGAAAAAGACACTCACCTTCATCGGATATGTACACTGCATTCCCTCATTGTAGATCCCCTCGACACAAAATCCACCATTCACCAGTGACGAACCACACACCCATACCCCATCAGAGGCAAACAGAACCCCACCGAAGCTACGCTCTTCCACTAACGGCCAACGCAATTGCTAGGAACAGAATTAGCGCGTCCACACCCGCAAGAGTACAAGAAAGAAGTGAATCCTTGTACTGTCTGCAGGCTTTGCTCATTGGTCGTGACGTCATTCCTTTGTCTCAGGGCTACACTGTTTTTTTTTTTCACTAATGCTCAACTGGACAAGGTCCACCTGAAACAGTAGAGCTGCGGCATGACGTCATCACCCAAGCATGCAGCTACGTGGCTCAAGGATGTGTATGCTGTATACAGAGGACCTGTTACTTACTGCATCCCACAATTATTTCCTTTATTCTACTACAACGATTGCATAGGAAACAGAAAACATGAGAGGTGATTGTAGGAATTAAGCATTCCTGAAGCCTTTACTAAATTAAACTTACGAATACAGGAAAAAACTAAATATCCTAACACCAAAAATGGCTACATACAACGAGCTAGTCGAGACATGTCCGTCCCATCCGAGAGCCACGCAGATAACTGAATAATGACGATTTGTTCCTCCTGTATACACCGTTTTCCAGCCAGCCTCACACCCAGCGCTTTCGTACGCAGCACACTCCAGCAAGGAGGAAAGCGATATCAGGGAGGAAGCATACGGCCCGTGTGTTTTCCTTCTCTCTGGAATGTGTGGTAAACAGTTTTCAACGTCCTCCTGCAACTAGACGGCGCCGCGTTTCAATATGGCGGCATCCATGGGAAAACGGTGTATAAAGCCATGCACCTGTCCCCCTTGCGGTTACTCTCTGAACTAATTGAATCGCAAAAAATTATTAAGAATCGTTCTAGCTCTACTCCCATTCAAAGCAGTACTATCGACATCGTCAAGAATTTTTCTTTTCAAAAAGGAAAAAATGCAGAACTGCATGCAGAAGGAAAGCATGACAGAACAGGTCTGGGCATGTCAGCGCATGTCTATCAGACACCAAGGGAAAAAAAGCGGAGAGAAACACTTGAACAAAGCAGAAACCCAGTATCAAACTATTTCGAGACACACACACTCACGCACTCCTCTTACTCAAAAACAGTGCTCATCGTAAATCGATCCAGGAAAATGCACACCATCGACCATCCTCCATTTTTCTATGGCTACACTTTTTTCTAGTAACGGTCAATGCATTGCTACAGACACCTGAAACACTGCATGACGTCACCACATCCTGTCTGAAGAAGACAGCGGCAAGCACAAACACTCCTATTATTTATTGAATCGCAAGATTATTTCCTTTGTCCTACTCTTAGTGGTCATCATTCTTACATTAAACTTCATAACAAAGCACTGCGCATATTAGCGATTTTCACCCCCCCACCCCCCCAAAGGCTCATCATGGTAATTAGAATAACAGCAGCAGTAAACATTTGTCAGCAGCGATTAGTCAACGCAGACTCACCGCTCAATATAGCGCAAGAAAAGTTGACCGGGGCTCTGCTTCGACAAGAGCGCTTTTATAGCGGTTCGTAGCAATGTGAGGAAGAAAATATAGCGCAATTTTCTAGTGCTCTGTAGCAAAGCGCTATATGTGGGAACTGAGCTTAAGGTTTGTCTGCCTAGTGCAGGACTGCGGATAATTTCGACCAGCTGGTGTTCTTTTGCCGTGCCCCGGAAATGTCCGACACACGGTATCGATATATTTTTCATACGGTACCATTTTGTCGAAAACATGACAGAAGCCAAGGACATTCTCACCCCATGCATTTCCCATAGCGAACACCGCACCAAAAACGCAATATTTTTCTCTACGTTCGCATTGCAGTCGTTCACATGAATCGTAAAGAATGGTTATCAAACTTTCTACTTTCGTGGGCGAGGCTAACAATTTTGATACCTCTTTACTGGTTAGCACTTCCAGTTCTCAAAATGCTCTCCAGGATTTAAATACTAGAGGCATAGTTGCATCATTCTACCAAAATATTCGTTTGTAGGTGGAAAACTGCCGGTCCCTCGTGCTGGCGCGCTTGCCCAAATTTTTGCTCCCGTTGACAAGGCCAGCAAATTTCATGACTCCTAACTCATAAACGCTCCCGTTTATCGAAATATTCACCGGGATATAAATACTACGGCTATAGTTGCATCATTCTACCAAAGCATTCTTTTCTATGTAGAAAACCGTTGGTTCCCTGTGCTGGCGCGCTTCGACCCATTTTCCTATTGAGCCCTTGCATTTCACGTATACCTCCGTGGAACAAAGGAAATTATTCGTAGACTGTTCAAACTGCGTGAATATATTCGTTTTATGACATATTCGAGACAACCCCAGAGAGCACTGCAATTTATGAAAGTGAAATCAAGTTATTGAAGAAAAAGCGTTCAAAATGTATGGCGCCTACGGGAGGTGTTGGGGTAGGTTTCACCCAACACACGGGTGTATGAGGTGAAGCACGCTTTACGTTTTTTCCCTAATTCTTGGGAATCGTTACGCAACATGCCTCCCTGCATGCGCCCCTGCATGCAATCCATGTGTGACAGTAAGTCGCATGGGGCTCTCTTCATGAAACGTTCTGACTACCTCCGCGTCAAGACGGACGAAGATGACGACTCACCTGCGACTGAACAATGGCGCGCTAGAAGAATTACCATAACAGGTGATTGCATAAGTGAACTACAGCATCTCGTACAGCATGGTAGCACATGACATGCTAACACATTTCCGCACTGCGGCCTTTACGCATGCATAGGTCGGTTATTCGAACGAAATAAATCGCTGCTTGTGCTGCCGCTATGCATCTACCGAGTTTGTTTCGAAGAGGATGTCCAGGTCCTGACAAAAGTTTACTGAACACGCGAGCGGTGTACTTTCCCGTCCGTGAGACACTCCAGCAGGGTTGTTGGGATTTAATCCACATGGATTTGATCCGGTGGATTTTTTTATATTTTATCCACATAATTTAATCCGGGTTTTTAGGGATTTTGTCCAGAAGCGATGTGGAAGACAATCTTAATTCAATGTCCTTTATTTCTCGCTTTTATAGATAGTAGTGTTGACTGTTTACAAAAACCCAGGTACGCGCAACATTAACTTCTTTGTAACTTTTTAAGTTTGTAACTTTTTAACTTGGACTTTTCGCATTTAACGTTTTTCCCCGTTTTCTTCTACACTTGCCCATTCAGGTAGAGGCCCTCTTCTGCTTCCTGGGGGCACTGTAACTCAAGTACGACAGCTAATCCAGGCGTACAGCGTCTACACCGTTCACCCACGCGTGCATGGGACTCCACCCTTCAGAAAACAATGGAAACTCATTCAATGTTACTGGGAGAGGCAGTTCCATAAACCGAAACTATGAGAGGTCGCCGGAAATCAAGAATAGCAAAGCACATTTGTTTTTACTCTGTGTCACATTCCTAGGCTTGTCTAGAATCTCCAAAAAATAGCGACACGAATTCAAACCACGTTTTGAGCACATTCAAGCGATACCGAAACTACCCCGGTGTGTCGCTACCAGCGCACTCCCTCACCCACGAGCCCATCTCTGCTCCGCTGCTAGGGTGTCGTACTGAAGAGGAAATACACTGATTGTGTGTTCCGTAAACCTTTGTCAGGACCTGTACCTTTTGGTCTTGCGGATGCAAAGCTACAGTAGAATCTCTTTGTACGGAAGAGACCAGGAAAAGCTGGTCCCTTTATCAGCTGTTCAATTTACTGAAGGGATAAAACGCTGTCTTATATCCCTGACACACGGACACGTTTGAACTCCTTTACACAAAGGGACACCTAATGGAAAGGCGTCGCGTGACGGGGCACACGGCAAAGGAGAATCTCCTTTTACGAAACGGTCCTTTTGAGAAGCTGTGATCAGCTATCTCCGCTTTTTATCTGTAAAGGCATATGGCGTAGCTTCGAACGAAGGACGATACGACTACAATACTGTTGAACGAAGTTCAACAGTATTGTAGTCGTATCCTCAATTTTTCGCGCACTCGAAGTCTGCGTGCAGGTATTGCAGTGGGTATTTTGAATTCATTGGTCGTATTGTTATATTTACTGTTACTATGTCGTACGTGTAGACCGTTTTAATGGCAAAATCTAGCGCGACATCGGCTAAACACCAAAATGAGTTCTCTTGCCGTGTGTCACCGGCACTAATTTCTTTCGTGAAGGTGTCCTTTGCAGCTGTAAAGGGCCTCTACTGGAATTGACTTCAATCGTGCCCGCGTGTCTGGGGTATTAGATATCTTCCAGAAGTGGCAAAAGCGGTAGACAACCGTTGTGTGCATTGCTGTAGCAAACATATAGGAAAGGGGAAATATTGACAAGAACACAAGACTACACTCTTAAAAATGAACTTCGCCGCATAGCACGCTCCTGGCCAACCATAACCTCGAATGGTATCGTTATCTGCCCTGATTTGTTGAAAACGGGAGGCGTACGCCTTTTTTGTGACAATTGTGAACAGCATAAGTGTCACAAAAAAGGCGTTTTCAACAAATCAAGGCAGATATCATTCGAGATTATGGTTGGCCAGGAGCGTGCTATGCGGTGAAGTTCATTTTTAAGAGTGTACTGCGGTCTTTGCTGCGGTTTCCGGTACGCATAACTGCTGAGCTGCAAAAATGCACCAATTTTTGTTGGTGACACCTCAGAATCTCTTTTTTCTGAACGACGTCGTCCACTGCTATCTCCCTTGTGTTCAAAACAATTGGTGCAAACTTGTTGCATTGGTGTTCGTCCCCACAAACCATACACATCTCAGATACATCATGGCGACATCGCAGATTGGATGTTACGATATCCGTGGGAGCTTCACAGAGAGCCCGTTTGCGTAGAAAGTACATCCATGCGACTCCAGGTTCCTACTGTTTTCACATCCCAGAACCGTCGCATAGACGTCTATTTTGCATATTTGGATGTTCCGGGGGTATTTCAAAATTTATGCTATTTTTGTGTTTAATGAATTTGAAATTGATAGTGATTGATTGCTATAGCAAATGAATGCATAGTTACGTGTGGAGGATGAAAACAAACCGAAATCTCAGCGATATGCTGGAAACAATGCAAATACTAAGGCATCGTGTTACGTGTTAACGAACAAAGCACGCATCAAGTGAGTTCACCAGAGGCGTGCATCCCATGCGCTATAATGTCACCGGTCATTTGACCAATGACATTAGCGCTTGTATATGGGCCACCGAGCGGAAGGTGATCCAGAAAACAAGTGGGAAAGGAACACCAGCGCCAGACTTTATCGCTTCTCAGTTACGCTGCTCACACAACTCAAGTAATGGCCATTCTTAAAATGCTACGCAAGGACAAGAACGCGATCCCATACCTCCACACGGAAAAGACTATGGATCACACTCTTAAAAATGAACTTCACCGCATAGCACGCTCCTAGCCAACCATAATCTCGAATAATATCGTTATCTGCCCTGATTTGTTGAAAACTGGAGGTGTACGCCTTTTTTGTGACACTTATGCTGTTCATAATTGTCACAAAAAAGGCGTACGCCTACCGTTTTCAACAAACCAGGGCAGATAACGATATCATTCGAGATTATGGTTGGCTAGGAGCGTGCTATGCGGTGAAGTTCATTTTTAAGAGTGCACAGCCAATTAAAGAGGCTGTCACGTCCGGAACCCATCTATGCAACCGAAACCATCATGTCCGGCTTCAGCCGACAATCCACTTACGTAATGGTTTCGTCCGAAAAGTGCTTACATATTGATAAACGAATTTTAAACATCAACACGTGACGTGACGACTCTTCCTAAGCGGAGGAGTGAGAGGGATGTAACTTGGATACACTTCATATGCAGATCTCTGCATGAGCGTAAGGATGTTCGTAAAGCTCCCCCTTTGCTGTCGCATTGGACCTGACACCATAACACCTGTGCCACACAGCAGCGAAGATGATTTATTTTAACACGTGCTGGAAGTTACGTCTCCACGTGTCAGGTGGCTCGACATCTTTGCATCTTCTGCGGCGTGTTGTCATGTTGTCCACAATTTGAAAAATGGAGCCAAATCCTTTGTTCGACTTCGGGCTCGCACAATCGTTCAGGACGTCGTGACCGAAGTCGAACACTACGAAGCCTTCCTCGAAGCCGTAGACGTTGTACGCCCAGCATATCTGAAAAACAGAAAAGCGGCTACCAGCTTGTACGGCTACCGCGTTTTTCCTAGCGAGGGACGCGCACGTCATGCAGATCACGCACGAAGCACGGATACAGCGCGCGAAAGAACAGGGTACGCAGCTTCGACCAGTGTACATTTCTGTCTTGGTACTCAAGGCAAGCACAAATTGACTTGTAACGCTAGGGTCATTCCATGCCAAACATGTCGCACATTGAACGAGAACATGTTCAACACAGATGTGCCTGGTTGGGTCACAGGCATTGCGCTCGGCCATCCCGATTTCTTTCAAATTAATTGTGTTTTATTGTTTTCATGCAGCCAATCCACTCCCGACTTATTTCTGCAGGAAATTTTTTTTCGCGCCGTGGCTGCCCCTTGAATATTGCTCTTTGACATGTAACCTACCTGGCGAAAAAATAATTCTAGCGAAATTCCATTTGCGCAAATTCTTACGGCATCTCTTCTGAGTGAAGGCAAAGCATAATATTTTCGTGTCAAGACCCGATGAAGGACACATTTCACGAGAGTTTGTGCCCTGAGAAAACTTTAAAATTTCGGGAACTTACGGAACTTTGCAATTTTTTTATAGCTATTTCAGCTTTTAGTGGTGTTGTGTAGGAGGCATAGAATGTGTTAAAAATATTTTGACTTGTAACAGTACGCGAAAAAAAAAAGAATTTTGGTAATATTGCTTTTTACCATACATTAAGCCTGAGGTGGTCCTGATAAAAATATAAGAAAAAATACATTTGATGGTACGCCTCTTAGGCATTCATTTTACGAACTTTCATAACACTTTTGGTTTTAGCAGCGAAAAAAAAAATATTTTTGAGCTTGACTGCCCTCGCGCTCATACGGCATTGCCCCGCGAGGCTGCTTCACCCCAAGACACATCGCCACCGCTGCCGCCAAACGGACACGGGAGCTTCCGAGACAGATTTGCGTTCTTCAGCGGAAAAAAAAAAGTGAGAGAGAGAAACAACCTACAGAAATTAATCATCCAAACTTCAGGTGGCTGAACAGGCTGCTGCGGCGACGCAGCTCAACAGGAGCACTGTTCCTAGGGATGTACTCCAGTGACAGCACGCACTGGCAGGCTATTGAGTACCGTATTTTCACGTGTATTAGCCGCAGCTTATGCGCGATTTTTTTTCTTACGGGCGCCCTGCGGCTTATCCACCGGTGCGGCTTATCTGATGACTATTTTTTCCTGGTATTTTCCCCATACGCCGATTTTAACGAAAGAGCCGACAGTGTCTCTGGAACAGCACTGCCCTGCCGATGCACGAACAGTGCGTAACAGGGACGGGTCCACATTCGAGTAGATTGATCTTCCTGGTGCATTCCCCCAAGCAGCTTTAAGGAAAGTGGTGACAGTGATTCACGTCTTCTGGAAGATCACTGACCCATCACCCCACGAAAAACACCCGACAAGGGCACAATCCGATCTTGGTAGAACTCCAGAACTGGCCTCCTCTGTTGTACACTGTGCCGATCCCGGAGTATGGACTACAGGGTTTATGGCCTTCTCTATGGTCTCCTTTGTCGCACAAATCAGTCGTCTTGTATTGCCCGCGGCTTATCTGCAGGTGCGGCTTATCTGCCAGAAAATTTTCAAAACGTCCCAAAAAACGCGTCCTGCGGCTTATCTGCGGTGCGGCTTATACGCGTGAAATTACGGTAACCTAATCTGTTCTAGCGATGACGCACACAACGCTTACTAACACCGACTCTACCCCGTCAGGCAATAAAGAGTGTGGGAGGATATGTTTAATGACGATAAAAAAATGAGGGAAAGGTAAGTTAATGATGTGGGTTTGCTATTCCCAAAAACAAAAGAAGAAGAAATAAGAAATAAGCAAAAAGTAGGAGGAACGAGTGACACAGAAAGTTATGAAGAAAGACGAGAAAAAAAAATCACCCCCTTCACTAGTTGGCAATGATTACAACTTCACACTTTCGGCTACCACCAAGCGACACAATAAGAGAAAGGACTTTCCTTTCCTTCTTTTTACACTCCTTGTTAGCGCCGCGAGGCAACTCTGGCTATGAGACGTGGACAGAAGGAGAGAGGACACCAGGAAGGGGTGGGGGGACATGGGAGCTAGTATGCGTCCTGGGCCGACTTCAGGGGGTAACTGTGCAGACATAGGTCTGGAAAGTCTTCGGAAAACCAAGGGAAAACCTCAGACAGCATAGCCTGTGCTAGGATTGGAACCCACCACCTCCTAATCTCCAGTGCGATCTTGGCTAGCACTAAGAAGCGGGACGCCTGAACTCGCTCAGCCGTGCCGCTGGTCTACCTTGAATAGGCTCATAACATCACGTTGGTTAAGACGCGAGACCAGCTTGACTTCTTCGTGTATCTTCGACCTGCTTTATAATACCCGCCGATAATATCAGCGCCAAAAACAAGATATTAAATCACTTATAATCCGTATATTGCCCACAGCTCGAAGGAAGATGCGTCTAATATATATATATATACCTTTTTGGAGATCGTCTCCTTCCATTCGAAGATGTGTATGCTGTCTGCCCCTTTGGCCATGCGCTCCATCCATGCGCTGTGCACTTTCGAAACACCAGGTTTATTTATATCGTACGTATAAGCACCGCCTGGACATGCCTGAAACCGGCACAAGAATATGAACGTCACGAGAATCGGCTAAACAGCCATTGTTCACGAAGAAACATATGTACTCGTCCGATTCGACAGTTAACGCGCTCAGTAGCTGAACCCTCAAAGGCATGCCGACGGGAAGGCGAAAGGCTCTAAAAAATAGGAGAAAAGCCGTCACGTGATATCATGTGACGTCATTCGCCCATCGGTGAGGTATGAGTCTCTTTATTTATTCATTCATTCATTTTCACCGAAGGCGAATTACAATGAGCAAAAAAATATTTCAATCAACGAGCACACTTGATCTTTAGAAAGTTGTTACACTGTGCAATACTCTTAACACACACACACACAAAAAAAAGAAGCGTCGTTTCGAAACATGCTGGTCCTGATAGAATACCCTGATTTTACACATATGGTCACCGTTTAGGTACACCCTGAAATTGGGTATATATTGGGTATATTGGTCAATTTGGGTATATAAAAATTTACACAAAAAGGCGTACGCCCTCCTCTATCTCCGAATCAGAAGCGATAACCCTAACGTTCGTGGCCATGATAGGCGCAGAGCGTCCTTTGCGGTGAAGAGTGGATTGACAATCTTGTGATTGTTCCAAATTTTCTCTACGGTTCAATCCGAAATAATATTTAGCATGTCGTACGCTATCCCTCTGCGTACGTAAGGGATAGCGATTGTGGTTCTGCACACGCGCGAGACATAAATATCTTTGCGCATTGCGCAGAACCACCACGCTATCTCCTATCTCTTACGTATGCAGAGGCGCGACAGTATACAGGGTGTCCACGCTAAGTGTGAACAGATTTTTAAAAAATATATCAATCACTTTTTCCGAGATGAAATCAATTGCAATATAGCATATGCTGAAGGGCACTCCCTAGGGGGGCATTAACAGACTCCTAAGGCAATGTCTTAACTTTCAATAATTAACTTTTTAATTATAAAAGCTACGAAGTTGCTCCAATCAGAACATCTGATCTCTTCGGTCACCAGATACCAAAGCCGTTTTCAGAACAAAAATCCGTTCGATAGATCGTCCACAAAAAATTCGTGAAGGAACGCCATTTTTTTCTTTATGTTATTCATTGCGCATCTCTAGAGACGCGTCTTTCCTTCGCCCCCAATACGAGAGGATGAAAGAGCACACTATCGCCTCTTGCGTCCTGGAAAAAGATTAAAAGAAAACAGAAAATGGAGCCCAAGATAAGGGCAGTCGCGATAGAGTCACCCGATAGATTTGTGTTTTTGTTTTGTTTCCGCAAGTTAAAGTTAATCTTCGACGCATGAGGCGGCACTGTGCTCTTTCACTCTCTCACACTGGGGGTAAAGGAAAGCCGCTTCTTTGCGCAACAACAGGAAAGATGCGCAATAAACCAAATAAAGAAAAAAATGGCGTTCCTTCACGAATTTTTTGCGGACGATCTACCGAACGGATTTTTGTTCTGAAAACGGTTTTGGTATCTGGTAACCGAAGAGATCAGAAGTTCTCATTGGAGCAACTTCGTAGCTTTTATAATTAAAAAGTTAATTATTGAAAGTTAATTAAGACATTGCCTGAGGAGTGTGTTAATGCCCCCCTAGGGAGTGCCCTTCAGAATATGCTATATTGCAATTGATTTCATATAGGAAAAAGTGATTGATATATTTTTAAAAAATCTGTTCACACTTAGCGTGGACACCCTGTATACTCGTAGAAACGGACGACAGTATTGCATGCTTTAGTGCACTATCAGAGGTAAACTTACCACTTGTGATGGTTGCGATCTCTTCGAACTGTAGCATGTTGCGGAAAGATTCCAATCGCCTACTTTTGCGTATGATCCTCGCCCAGCCATGGTGAACGAGAGAAATTTCATGACTTTTGGTGAAATTCGGACGTGTTGCATGAACTCTAGTGTCCCCTCCTGCAAACGAGCACTTGCTTAAACGGGGACTGGTGTGCAAAAATTTCTTCTCGGGGAATGGAAGATGGGCATCAACACAAAAGAAAGGGATTTACCTGTTATGTGGTTTGCGACTTATGATCGATAGAAAGAAACAAAAAACGCAGTTTATGCTTTCCCACTGCCTCTCCTCAAGAAGCGTAGCGATGCGGAGAGGCCTCGGATTGGTCTCCTCAAACTATCTCCCGCGATTGATTGGACAGATCGTTTGCAGAGACCAATAGAAGCGCGCTCCACACTGTAGGCCTTCATCCAGAGGAGAGTGAGACGGAAACCGTATATAGCGCTTTCTTTAGCTCGTAAATCAGGAATGATGCAACGGATGAATCCCGCTCCTTTTGTGTCGGTGTCGGGGTAACAGCAGGAGAAATGCTTCATATTTTGTGTCCCTTTACTTTACGCATTTCATGCTGTAATTATGATGAGCGCGTTGTCGCTCACAGCGGTAAATACACTCTTAAAAACTGAACTTCACCGCATAGCACGCTGGGCGCCAACCATTGCCACGAACGATAGGGTTATCGCTTCTGATTCGAGGAGAGAGGGAGGCGTACGCCTTTTTGTGCTCGAACTCGCATTGTTGGGCAGGAACTCGTGCATTGGGCATTTGGGCAGGAACTCGTGCATTGTATCATATATCCAAATTGACAAAAAAAGGCGTACGCCTCCTCTCTCCTCGAATCAGAAGTGATAACCCTATCATTCGTGGCAATGGTTGGCACACAGCGTCCTATGCACTGTTAAAACGGAACTCCACCACATAGCACGCTCCTAGCCAACCATCATACCGAATGATATCATTCTGTGTCACGATTTGTTCAAAACAGGGGGGAGGTGCCTCTCTGGGACAAGCTAATCTGTCCCAAATAGGCGCCTCCTCCCATTTTCAACAAATCATATGCACAGAATGATATCATTCGGTATATGATGGTTGGCTAGGAGTGTGCTATGTGGTGAAGTTCTGTTTTAACAGTGTGCGGTGAAGTTCAGTTTTTAGAGTGTACTCCAAATATTCCTCAAACTTTGCTACTATAGAAAGCTGAACTACAAAAACACACATTTTCAAGCACAGAAAATTGCTCCAGTGATTTTCTTGGATAGAGGTCGTCTGGATCAACCCTGGAGATCAAGATCGATGTAGATCTGGATCAAGCGAATGCGTCTAGGTAGTTACTTAGACAATGCGGACTTTTCTCTCTACTCTCGCTACTACGTCGTTCCGATGCGAGCGCTTGTGTCACCATGGCTACTCCGCGGCTGCCACGTCGGGCTGTCAGGCCGCGTACTTACATTCGGGGAACGTGCGTGAAAACCAGAATATCGCGCGGTAAACTCTTGCCGCGCGGCTGGGAAAAGCCCCTTTCCGTTTTCCACTTTTCGTAGACGACGCAATGTACGATTTCTGCGGCATGCCGCACATTGCCGGCAGGAGGTTGCCCTTGCGTCACTCTCTTGTTTTCTTCCAGCCTCCCGCGCATTCAACAGCACCATGTTGACAGGGTTGTCAGCTGCTAAGTATGGCATAGCAGGGCTCAACGTTCTTCAACCAGCGAATTTATGCCGGAAATAAAATACCGTCCTTGCCAGTGTGATGACCAACGAGAGCGAACTCTTTCGCCGGAAATTTGACTAGATTCCAGAGATACAGGTAAGTTGGGCGTAACTTGTCATGTTTGTCAGTGACAGGACGGCGAAGACCAACGGCTGTTCAAGGACGTGTCGGTGTCGCTACAGTGGGTGCACCTAGAGTTCCTCTCACCTTGTTTCACAAAAGCACAGACGTGAGAATGTTCACCACGGTTATTGACTGAACTTCGCTGTCATTCACCGGCTTGTCAGATGCGCCTCCGAAGCTCTCGGTGTGGAAGAGATCTCCCTGTTGAGAGTGGCGGCCGGAGGCGGCCTAGTAGACGGCATGCATGCATGCAGCAAGCCGTACACCATTCCGCACGATCCTGCCGCATCTTTGAGTACGGGACTTCAGGGACGTGCTTCGGTGACCGTGTTTCGTTATCGGATATCCTGCTGATGGTACAAGTTTCGAGGAAGCCCTATTCTGAAAATGCTATTTCTATCGTGGCAGTGTGTTTGATTTAGTGGAAGTGGTTTTACCTTGACCTTGCAAACCGTTTCTCCTTCCACTTAGGAAATGATAATGACGGTTACTATCCTTCCACGTTCGTCTAATAACATCACATGGTGCGTTCCCTGTAGTGCACGACAATGCAACGAGCGGAAGAGGCGTGACAGAAGGTTCGCACATATTTTCGTCACGAAATATATCTGGATAATTGCGCTTGTGACTACCAGTAACAAGCTCAAAGGCCACGTTAGTCCTGCAGCAATGCACTAACGTCACTATGGACAATGCAAAGGCCGAAAGAGAAAGAATTCAAGGTAATGCTAATACCAGAGGCGTACGTGCTGTCTTCTAAGCGTTAGCTGTAGCAATTATTTTCGCTTGTTTTGGCCATTGTGCGTGTGCCCACTTTTAGGCTTCTTTCATTAAAAAATGGTTACTCGTACATAGTTGCGGCTATTAGTTGAACTAGTTATTCCGTATTTGCTACACACTTAGGCTGCTGCAAGCGGCTACAGGTATTTTCTAGCACCTAAGCAGTTTTCACCAGTGCAGGTACCGTGTAGATCGACTGATAGTTTAGCAACCTCTCAATATGTTTTTAATACCTATATTCGGACACCAAAGTTGGTTATTGGTTGTTTGGCACTCTCGGTTTTACTCTCTCGTAAAGCCCATGGTAACTGTTGTGTGGGTTTGTTGTTGGATACGCTGCTGAATGGGACCAGTTGTCACATCAGTGATTGTGTGGCTTTCTGGGAAACCATCAGATGGCCCATCACATCCCGACTATGTCTCCTCCCTTTTCCCTTTCAAGAGGCAAGGCGGAGGAGAGCAGAAGTTGGTACAACCGCATTCGGCAAAAAAAAAAAAAAAAAAAAAAAGAAACAGAAGAATGAAGACAATCTGTGTAGTGAACACTCCTGTTGGAGGACCATATGAGCAACAGGATGATTCACTCCTTGCACAGAACACAGATTGAAGCATACCGCTGCCCACGTTAACCATGCGTGCGCAGAACCAATGATACCTTCAGAGGACTTTGACAGTATCTTTAAAGAGGACTGTTTCCTGAAGAAAAAAGAAAGTTGCATCACTTTCTAGTGAACTCCAGAAGACAAAAGATCTGATGGAGGGACACAAAGCAGTGTCTTGAAGGAAGCTCTTGGTAACCATACGGCCATCAAACAAGTGCTGTAGAGTGACCAGTCCGTCAGATTTCACAGGGGCATAGCCTCGAAAGAAATGTGCCTTGCCCTACTAAGTCTTATTCTATCATTCTGGACCCCTAACCTCAAAACTCGTCAGGAACCAGAAGAACAATTTCTCTTGGTTCTCATGCCCCAGCGGCTTGGACTCTTGCTCGAAGATTTGGCTTGCCGTTTTAGTGTGTTGACATCATGTGTAAGCATAATTTTCTTCTCTTGGCTCACTGTGCTTTCAGGAAATTTGAGCAAGCTGATAGTGTGGCCATAAAAAAAAAAAGCTACAAGGCGGGACTTGCCGGACGCATACAGACACCCAATGTTTGATGGTGTCAGATGTGTGATCGACTGTAGAGAAATATTTATTCAAAAGCCTGCATGCTTCAAATCAAGGAGCCAGACGTACTCTCAGTACAAACACCGTAATACTGTAAAATTCCTTGTGGCTATCTCACCAGCAGGGGCGATCACATTTATTTCGAGAGCTTGGGGAGGGAGAGTGTCAGACAAGCAGTTAACAGCACAGTCAAAGCTGTTAGACAAAATAGAGGAAGGCGAGGTTATACGAGGGGTGTTCAAGTGAAACCGGGACTTTGTCTCCTGGGTGTACAAATGACTCGCGCTACTTCTTTTTCGTCATTTTCACACGCGACAGGCCTCCGCGTTCACCACGTAGTGGTCCAAAGTTTGAGCAAAACAGAAGACACGTGCTGGACAAGATGGCCGACAACGAGGTGCGCGCGCACATCGAACAGCGAATTGCCATGAAGTGTGTCATGAATAAAGGCGTAAACTCATCTGAAATTCACAGAAGACTTCAGGCTCAGTATGGCGAAGATACACTTAGCCGCAACAAAGCGTTTGAGTGGTGCAAACGATTCCGAGACGGAAATACATTAGTGCAGGACGACCCCGGCCGGGGCGGCTCAGAGCCCAGTGTTCCCGAGTTCCCGAGAACATCCAACTTGTGGAGCACCTGATACTCCAGAACCGACGGATAACATGTCTCGATATCAATAGTGCACATTACTGCCAGATTCTCAGGGGTGTACATAAGGCGCTGAAGCAAAATCGGTCGGCCCTCATCACCAAAGGAGTCCTCCTTCTACAGGGCAATGCACGCCCGCATACCGCACATCTCACGACACGCACCTTACATGAACTTAGCTGGGAGTTGCTGCCACATCCCCCTTACAGTCCAGATCTCGCCCCCAGCGATTTCCTTCTTCTTCGGGCCACTGAAGGCGTTCCTTGGGGGCCCAGCTGCGACGACGAGGTCAAGAATGCGGTCCGATCATGGCTGCTACGCGCCGGTAAGGATTTCTACGCTGCTGGCATCCAAGCCCTCGTGGAACGCTGGGAGAAGTGCATTAGTGCAGCTGGAGATTACGTGAAAAAATAAAACTAATTTCTCGCCTGTAAGTTCATTTTACTTTTGCGAAAAATTAAAAGTACCCGTTTGACTTGAACGCCCCTCGTACTTTCTGATCGAGGGTTTCAGCGCCGTGAGCTATTTGCAGCGAAAGGAGCAAAAGTAGTGACGCCGTCTTCGACCAGAAGTTACACTCTCACGAAAGTTGTAAAGTGTACGAATACATGTGGAGCGATCAATAAGGCGTCTCAAAACGTTTCGCATCTTTCGGATGGTACTGCAAATTTCTTTTATCAAAAGATCTCAGGATACACACATGAGTACAATTGATAAAGCCCTTGTTGTGTGTGCCGCATTGTCGAACTTGCAAAATCCCCTAATTTTTGATAAAGAAATCTGATATTTGCACACTGTCCTGTGATCCATAATGTGAAGAAATGTGAACATCTGCCAGGAATGTGATACCAGTGTATAATTGTTTATTGCACTTTGACCTTTCTGTATGTACAATACCAGACCAACAATACCGTATGTTCTTGTTCAAAGCTCTTGTTGCTCCCACGTTTACATAAGGTTGACTTAGAAGCACAAGTTTCACACAGAACCAATGTTTGGTTTACGAAAAGGGTAGCCACACAAGCCTAAAGACACATACACCAGAGCTATATCATAAGTGTTGTTCACAGACCATGCAAGCCTATGTTTTGGGGCGACGCTTCAGCTTGACGCAAACAAAATGGAAAACACTGTCACAAACAATACACTCGACCATAGAGCCTGCTCTACTACCCTGACAGAGGCACGTTGAGCTCGTCTCTGCTATTTTCTGCGAAACACTTCTTGTTTGTATTTCATGGAACACAAATTTAAGAAAAAAAGATTCAGCTCTCAAAATTGCTGCATTGCAAAACGTCTCATCAAAAGGAACTTTTTCAACATGTATGTCGATAGCGGTGTAAAGCACGAAGTATGCAAGTTTCAGATCTGTTCCCGCCATCTCTGTTTGAAGCTGTGCATAATATGCGTGATCCCTTTTCAGGTTGTTGGGCATGTTGGTGCAAATTTTCAGGCTGCTTTAAGGACCTATTTTTAAGTGATTCCGAACGTTTAATTTCAAGCACAGCGCTACCACAACAGAGACAGGATACAATGCCGTCTGGAGAAGCTCCTAGGAATGGCTTTTCAGGAAGTACAAAAAGACCGCACTGGCGAACTTCAAACCCTCTGTGCGTTGATACCCCATGTGTTATAAATGCCGCTCTTGCTTTTGGATCACACTCGTGTCCCCAGGCAATTGCAGATACCTTTGGAGATTTTGTGTATCCCATTATCTCGGATACAATGGCCTCTTCGCCAGTGCGGCACGAAATCACTCTTTTCATAATGGAAGAAGTTATCCGTCCAAGACACTGTGGTTGACTGCCCCCTTGTCAGCTCTTCAATTGATCTGCAGTCATCTTTACGGAGTGATATTTCTTGTGCAGCTGCCTTGTCACAGCAAAGGTAGAGGCTTTCAATGGTTTCAATTCGACAATGTCTGTGAACAACTTTAGAGTCACAACTTGTTTCTGGGGCAGTGTCTGTGTCTTCACTCCCTGTGAGGCATCCAAAGGCAAGTGAACTTGGAGCAAGTTTCTAAGAAAGAATTGAATAAGGAGACTGATTAACTCAACCAACACAATACTGTTTTATACAGGGCGTGGGTGAGACTTTTTTAACGTATACACCCGTACATACTTTGTTTATATTTCATACCTTAGCTGCCTGTAGAAATTGACCGAGTTGCTCTTCGGTACAGGTTGCAACTCTCGGTGGGTCTGGTTTGATTGCATGCATCTGTTTCTTTCCCACGGCTGGCTTCACGAATTCAATGTCTGCAACTGGTGCTGGTTGCATGTACACAGAGCATGTAGATGTTGGATAGCCTTCCATGATAGGCAAGCCTGAGCGATGGGCAAGACACGTAAACAAACACAAACCTTGCGCAGCAATCATACGACAACGCTCATGGCAGCAGAAATCGACTCGGCTGATGGCGCAAAATTTCCTGTACAATAAAACAGCTCTAAAAATAGCGAACCAGGCATTTTGACGACACGTACTTCCACTGACAAGGCCAGTCAGTGGGCGATGGGTCGCACACACCGTGCGTAACGTCAGTCTCCGCTCTGAATAGTAGAGCTGCTACGTCACTGCAGCACTCACCAAGTCTGCAAAATAGCAAATCATAAATGAATGCGTCATTACCAAGCGTTAACAACGTTGCTTTTGAGTGGCGACAAATGGAAACCTAAGCGAAACACGACTTACCCTGCCATGCAAGTGCAGTGAGCAGTGATAATTATTCCCTCACTATGGATTCGGCTCCAAGGGTAGCACAGTTTCGAAAGTTGCTTTCTTCAACTGTTGCGTTTCGGCTTGCTTCGACTGTGCCAGATACAAGCACTCGCTGCTGGTATATGTAACAGCTGGTATATGTAACAAAATATGTAACAGCTACAACTCTCGGCCACAATCGCGCATTTTCACGTAGCGGCGCAGGTCCATGTCGATGAAATCGGGAAGCTGCTCGCCTTCAAAGTTGAGTTTTTCTAAGTATCATTTCTTGGGTTCACCGTCTAGTTTCCTCCAGTATTCGCTGGACATTGTAGACGTTGCACGTGGGGAGGCAATACCGAATTCACTTTACAAATCCCCACAACCCATCTTGCATCTCTCGCATGTGAACGCGTGCGACACGGATTTGAGCTGGAGATCGGAAATGGAAAACCGGAAAGCAGCATGGACCCGCCAACCAAAGGCGTCCGGCATTTGTTTGCAAACGAAGCAGGGGTGAATACTAGCCGACCACCATCCCTAATGCGTTCGTTGGTTTCTCTGATTACCCGAAAACGGGAGACATGCACCTTTTTAGTTTGGTCTCCAAACGAAGTATGTCCGGCGCTTTCCACAAATCAGATAGCTGTATCATTATGTGAATTGCGGGGCGGGTTAAGTAGCGGCTCCGGAGCGCATGGAGCGCGCTCCTTTTCACTAAACGGGAGATCTCATTTTGTGGGTGCGTGGCGCGGGTTAACTTTGAATGGAGATCGAAGGTTGTTAAAACTTGAGCTTAACGGTCTGGTTAACGTTCGCTTCCGGACAGAGTTGGCTACACCGTCGCAAAACTTCTTCGCTTTGCTTTCCTTCCGCGCTTTAAGGACGTAATGAAATCGGCGCCAGCGTGCAGAACATGATAGCAAACAACAAAGCCATTGTTTTCATTCCCAGGGATCTGGAAAACTGCAGCAAGCTCGTCGAATTTGTTGATTGCAATCTTTTCTCCGATTATTACTGTAGGGATGACATTATTTTGGCCCCAATGTCGCGGGCGGGCGTTTCGAAAGAAGCGATTTTGTTGCATCTCCCATAGACTCCCATGTATTGAAAATTTGACAAAAGCCAGTGTCAGGCCTTAAAAATACGTCATTCACTAGATAAACTGGAGGGAAACACGCCTCTGGCCGGTTTCACGTCAGTTCTGGCAGGGAGGTCCCACCGACCTCTTGGATTTCATTATTTTTTATATTCAGAAGCTCATCATATATTATGACCAACAGCGGTAAAATGAACAATTTCTACGGAATAGTTTTCGAGCAAAAAAATCGAGAAAATCCGGCCCTGAATTCATGTGTTCCAGTTTTGCCTTGTTTGCACGCGTGTATCCCCCGAGTCTTAAAAGATACTGCAGTGATTTTTTTATGCTTTAGTATGCCTACAGGCCAGTAGTCCGAGCGCAAATTTTTGCGTGCAGGAGCAACGCTCTGTGATATAAAAAATGGCGAACATGGTCTCTCGTGCAGTTTTGTTCCAACTTCGGCGCGTGATTTCTCTGGCTGTAGATATCCCTCGCTACCATATTTGGTATCACTTCACTCAGCTTTTAATGCTCTTTCATTTGATATATACGAGGGTGCTTCCATAAGTTTCCGGCCCGAGGTAGAAAATGCGCGCGAATTTGACAATGCGATTAAGGACGCGTGGCGCCATCTGTTGGAGGGCCGGAGCACGACCCTCAACCCTCTCCATGCTTTTGTCGGTTGGAGAGCGCCATTTCAAACAGCCAGAGTGCACTCTTCAATTAAAATGGAAAAAAATCGAGTACCGCGCTGTGATAAAATTCTTGACAAAAGAGGGGCTTCCGCCTAAAGAAATTAAAGCGCAACTGGACAACGTGTACAGGGAAGCCTCTCCGTCGTACACAAAGGTAAAGGACTGGGTAAGCAGTTTCTACTGGGGCGAGAGTCCACTGAAGATGATCCACGCGATGGTCGTCCACTGGAAGTGGTGACACAAGAAAATTTGTCTCTTGTCGAGGAGGAAGTGCTGAGCGACAGGCGTCTGAAGGTGAAGGAAATCTCAGAAAGGCTGGGGCTTTCCAAAACAACCGTTTTTCGCATCATTGGCGAGGGCCGTCACATGAAAAAGGTCAGTGCGAGATGGGTGCCACGACTTCTCTCGTCAGTTCAAAAGCAACAGCGCGTTGTCTGTGCCGAAGAGTTCTTGTAGCTCTGTCAAGAGAACGAAGAAGAAATATTGAAGTCAATTGTCACAGGGGATGAGACTATGGTGCTCTACTATGATCGCCTTTCGAAAAAGGAGTCGATGGAATGGCGCAAACCAGGAGAAGCGCCCCCAAGAAAAGCCAAGGTCACACAATCCACAAAGAAGATCATGGCAACAATATTTTCGGATTGTCACGGGATCCTCCTCATCGACTTCAAAGAGAGGAACACCACAGTGAGTGTGACGTATTATGCTTCACTCCTGCACCGACTGCGAGACGCCATCAAGGAAACGAGGCGCGGCAGGTTGAGTCGAGGTGTTCGGTTGCTCCAGGACAATGCCCTCGTCCACACGGCTTCTGTTGCAAAGGCTGCACTGAAGGAGTGCGGCTTCGAAGAAATCTACCACCCACCCTACAGTCCAGACTTGGCACCGAGTGACTACTTCCTGTTCTCAAACTTGAAGAGGGATCTCAGAGGACGGAGATTTCAAAACGATAGTGAGGTGCTAGAGGCAGTTTTCCAGCATTTTGCGGACAAAACTTCGGGGCCATGTCCTGGCAAAATGTAAATGAAATAAAGGGGGGCCTTTTCGAGAAACGGACGCTCAAAATCCTTGTTTTTTCGAAGTACACCTTAAAATTTGCCTGTTTCAGTAGATACCTGTAGGGGTATACGCACGATATATATACCAGATGAAAGAGCATTAAAAGCTGAGTGAAGTGATGAATAGTGAGGTAGTGAGGAATATCTACAGTCAGAGAAATCACGCGTCGAAGTTGGAACAAAACCGCACGAGAGGCCATGTTCGCCATTTTTATATCACAGAGCGTTGCTCCTGCGCGCAGGAGCAACTCCAGCAACTCCAAAATTTGCGCTCGGACTGCTGGCCTGTAGGCATACTAAAGCATAAAAAAAATTCACTGCAGTATCTTTTAAGACTCGGGAGATATACGCGTGCAAACACAGCAAAACTGGAACACTCGATTTCACGGCAGGATTTTCTCGATTTTTTTTGCACGAAAACTATTCCGTAGAAATTATTCATTTTACCGCTGTTGGTCATCATATACGATGAGCTTCTAAATATAAAAAATAATGAAAGTCCAAGAGGTCGATGGGACCTGCCTGCCTTGAACTGACGTGAAACCGGCCCTCCTGTTTCGTGTAGAAACTTAGCGAGGTGTGCGAGAACCCTGCCAACCAACTTCCCCATAGACTTCTGAAGAATAGTGTCCGCCTTAACACTCGATTCTTTTATACAAATGTTAGTTGGTGACGTGATTAATGTTTCGGTGACAATAACTCCATTTACTAAAGCAGAGTCAAGCAATAAACAGGTATACGAGGCGAACTTTTTTTAAATACATTGGGATACGTTGCCGACGGTGAACGTTTTCAAAAAAATGTTGTCGCAAAAAAGTAAATAATGGCTCCAAACCGACTGAATATTCACTGCACTCTTTCGCCCTCATGCCCCGCCCTGCGATGTCCTGACGACAATAGCGACACGTCATTTTGACGTCGCACATCATCAGCCATTTAGAATGCGGGACGCTTATACATTAATTTTGTTGTAATATCGAGAAGTGAGATCAACTCTACACATATTCCCACTTGTCCAATCCAAGGTAGCCAGTTCAAACTGTATCAAAAACCCTCAATATTCTATTTCACATGCGCACTATGTTTTCTGTGCTGTATTGCTCCGCGAGGTCACCGCGATGTTCCCGCAACCGGTGCCCTCGCGAGCTGCAGCTTGTCTCAGTGGGGTCCGTCATTGGCTAGGAGAGCGAAATCTCCCCCACCTCCAGCGCCTAGAATTCTGTGTTGCTATACGCTGGAATATAATGACGTGACCCGGTTCCAAGGATAAGGAGAGGCTCGCGCGGATTATGCTCTCTGAATGGCATTGTTTCGTGTTAAGGACGCTCGCTAGAAGCAAAAGAATTTCATATTTGGATATCGTGAGCTACGTTCTTTCATTGGGCATAATAATTGGAGAATGTTCGTCGACCTGTTTTGTGCCCCTTTAAGGGACCGTTGATCTCGGTTCAAATGTGAATTGGCGTGGGTGAAGCCGGGCCTTAATCTTTTTAAGTCTGCAGACAGCCGGGTCGGAAGACGGCTGTACCGCAAAAGAACGTTCAGTGACATCCAGAAGCGCTTTGCATACGCAACACTCTCTTGGCTTTAAAAAAACGCCTAGTAGAGGCTCCAGAGCGGACAGAGCGTGTTCTGCAGCGCCGCTACTTACACACCCGCGGTCTCCAGCCTGTTCTGTGGTGAAGTTATGCTTGAAGAACGCGTCGTGGCACAAGACCTCATTTGAAATGGCAATACCGTGGCTATGGCGACACACTCTTAAAAATGAACTTCACCGCATAGCACGCTCTCAGCCAACAATAGTCCCGAATGCTATGGTTATCTGCCCTGATTTGTTGAAAACGGGAGGTGTACGCCTTTTTTGTGACACTTATGCCGTTCATAATTGTCACAAAAAAGGCGTACGCCTCCCGTTTTCAACAAATCAGGGAAGATAACGATATCATTCGAGATGATGGTTGGCTAGGAGCGTGCTATGCGGTCAAGTTCATTTCTAAGAGTGCAGTCGCTCAGTCCGACGTTTTCAACCTACTTAATTCCGGAATATGAAGGGAACTGCCTGAGGACGAAAGCCTCACGGAGATCGTTGTTCTTCTGGGCACCGTCCTCATCATTCCCGTATGAAACTTGCTGAATAACCTGAATCAGATCTGTATCCGGGCACTATCCGACTGATTCCCAAGGAAACAGGCACTATTCAGGCACTCTCAGAACATTCCGGCGTATGTCCATCCGGATACCGGACGCCACTTTCCTGACTCCGCCTGAATATACCCTCTGAACCAAACCGGAAGGACGTGCCTGATACTTGGTTGCCAACCGGGATTGCTTTGACAATCTTTGAAAATATTTCAGCTGCACGTGCAATATATATTACGTAACATCATGACAGAGATTCTCGAACACGTTGTCCCGCGATGTCCCGTATTATTAAATTACATGTAGCATATCTACGACCGTTAGCAACAGGATCCCACAAAACGTGTTTTCTCGATTATACCACTGTCAGAAACGGAAATACATTCGAGCAATTATCCGTTAATATACCCGGGACCCGCAACATGGTGCACCCGAGGAACATTTTCCGGAGCCACGTGCTGTGGCTGTGCACATTATTTCGAGATCCCTTGCAAGACCGGTCGAACAAACGACGAGGTGAAGTGATGGCAGCACGATCAGGCGAAATTACCTTGGCAGCGCGAGATTAAGTTATGTTAGACGAAAACAATTGTAGTTGTCTGCGACGTAAAACCACAAATCGTGTTAATTGTTATTACAAAAATAATTTTCTGGGCATGGATAAGGGACGCCAGTGAATGCCAGAAATGCCCAGTATAATTTCTTTTAGGTAGTAACAAATAGAACGTGATAATACGGATGAGCCCTGAAAAACCGGCCCTGAATGCCCTGAAAAATCGGCCCGTGCAGGGCTCTAGTCGACCCTTTCCCATGATTCTTAGAAACTACCGGCCTCCTCTTTTGAGTTCAATCGGGAATAGTCGGGAATCAGGTCTGCTCGGAGAAACCTGATTGGTTTCGGATTCAGGAATTTTCGTACGGGTTGACATGAAGGCTTAGGGATAACGTGGTTAAAGGCATCCCTAACTATACACCATGCCAATGACAAAGACGGTGCCCAGAAGAAGAACAGTCTCTGTTCGAAATATCGGCAGCTCTCGTCGTGGGGCACATATATCCCTTCATTATATTCCTTACCGGTTCGCTAGATTTTCTACCCTTCTTAATTCAGGAATAGACCAATATAAACCTACATCTCGTCATCACAACACTTACGAATGAAGGTTGTTCAGGAAGAAGTGCGTTGGCCCAGACTGATGATCCACATAAGGCGCATTTATCTGGGGAGAAGGAATCGCGATACGTGGTGCGAAGAAGGACGCCGTCCGGATCTGTTGTGCTGCAAAAAGAAAATTACATATTGCATGCGGGTGTCGAAGCTGCTTTTGAATCTGGTACGCGCCATAAGGATGTGTGTGCGATAAGTATCTTCATAATGTTCCTAATTTGTAAGTCTTCTCACAGTGAGGCTCCCACACTGCGGCATGCTGGAAGGTTCTTGGACGGGTAGCTCGCGCTCCATGCACCAATTCGTACAGATATACATTTCCCTGGGTAACGTATGCCGTTACTTACCGAGGCCCCGCTTCCCTTTTCGCAGAGTCTGGATCTATAATATATTATCAGCGTTATAAGCCATTGAAATCCTATGCAAAGCGCGACGTCCGGGTGAGATTATGTGGGCGTGGCACCATAGACTGGCAGCGTTCTCTCCAGCTACAGGGTCATAGGCGTCCTGCTGTGGAGCGTACGCGAAGAAGAGGCCTCGGAGGACGGCGACACGTCATGAAAAGGTCACGAGTGCCGATGAGAAGATTATCTGGTTGGTCTTCCCCATCGTGGTCTTCCCCTTAGGTGCATGGGTGCGGGTTCGCTGACGACTGTCGTATTTTGTCTCGACCAAGTACGTAGAGTTGTCCGAAGTGAAATGTCCCAGCAAGACATTTATTTCAACTAGAGGTGGGAGGGATCCAGAATTTTACGAATCCCGATCCGAACACAAGGAAGGTTCTGCGAATCTACGAACCTTACGAATCTCCAATCTTTTGAATCATTTTTTTTTTAGAGTTGAAAGAGCCAGAAAAAAAACTCTACTGAAAAGTGTTTTGAAGTAGAATATGGTAATTTGTTTAATGAAAACAAAATAAATAATAGTTCAGTTTCGGGAGAAAATATACCCGTATAGTAGTTCTTAAACGTAATTTATTTAACATGTTGTTCCATCACTACAAGAAATACACAAATTCCATCAAACATCCATCTCCATCCATCCATCTCCATTCCATCTTTCCATCAAACTCAGCAACTATCAAAAACAAAACTATGTTATTTTTAAGCTTGCAATGGTAACAGTGCCTGTCTGAACTCTTTAGTGTAGAGCAATGTAAACAGACAAAACAAGAAAAGACCAATCGGTCAATAAGGCTTTCGGCGCACTCCGGAGGCGACAATTTGAAAAAGAAACAAACAAACGTTGCTGGATTGGAAAGATTCGATTGGCCGTCTTGGGCACTGGGATTCGGATGTCGGAATCTCTAATCCCTGCCTAGAATTCGAGGATTTCATTAGCACGTCCCTAATTTCAACGATCTCAAGAACAGTGAAAAGACGCCCCATACCGTTCGTCGTTTACGGACAAGGATCGGCACTGACCAAGTACGTCCCTCGCGGGTTGATGTCACACTACGAGCCACCTAACTGGCACCATGCTTCGTTGTCATCAAGAGAAGTAATCCTCCATTCATTCTTGAAAGAAGTTCAAGGGGTCTTTCATGGATATGGTGATGATGATGATTCGGGTTTTTATGGCGCACGGACAACTAAGGTCATAGTGCGCCAAATCTATGGTCACGGTCATGGATATGGTTATGGTTATGAAATACCTCTGGTGCCCATAGAAGCAAAGGTCAGCACTTATGACCCGTCCCCCGGTAGTTTTTTTTCATTATCCCATTATCCCAGCTTTTTCTTCGCTCGTCCATTCATGCTCATTCATCCTCAGCCCAGCCCTCCCCTTGCTCAGTCATGGTCGTTCACCTTTTGCTCAGCTCTCCGTAGGCTCACTTATGCTCAGCTCATTGCCCACACTGCGCATGAGTGAGCACGCTGATGATTGACTTTTGCCGAGGTATGCATATCCATACACGCTGCCAGACGGCAGCTACAGAACGAAAACATAGCGTAGATACAGGCTAGTTGGTGTACGAAGTGCATAATGAAAATACAGAACACTCCTCGTCTTGTGTTCTTGTACTCCTGTTCTTTTCTTCTTGAGTTCATTCTATTGGTCCTACAATCAGGGAGCGCTAGCGGAAACGGTACATTACCCAAGTTGAACCCGATAACGGTAAAGAAAATCATGATCGGGCCGTTAGTAGACCCCATGGAAGTACGTTAGCATCAAAACTTGAAAACCCTTCGGGAACTCGCACTCGCAACGCTACACAACCCCTTCACAAACGCTACGCAACCCTTCATACGACGTACAGAACGATAACGCAAGACGGCATCCGCAGCCAAACTGGCCATTCGGACTCCCTCTGAGTCAGCCTGGTGGCGCCGTCTCGCCGCTTCAGCCTTCTTTCGCTGCCACTCCTCCGCACAACTTTCGTAACTCATGACGTGCTCGCGCAGACATGACTGAACCTGTCGACCACCACAGCTGTACCACGCGTCGCGCTCTCCGCGCGCCCTCTCGTTCCTCCCTTCCCTCTCCACTCACCGCGCATGGATGCTGCGCCGCGGCTACAGACAGATCACGCTAGAGCTTCTTTCGTAGAGAGGACTCTAATACTAAAGCATTAAAGGTCAGCTACGCCGATTTCCCGATGTGTTGAAACGGTTGTAATATTCAGAACGAGCACATCCAACTGCCCCCGATACACACCTTCGTTTCTCAATTTTGTCTTCCTATTACGAAAATTAATTCATCAGAGAAACCAAAACAAGCCATGGGCGCAGCCATTTTTGTGACGTAAATGGGATAAACCTGCTCCATCTACGTAGATAGAGAATCGTGCGTCTGATTGGATGAAAGCTGAGGCTTTCTCTGACTTCCCTGGCGTCTTCTCCCGTTTGCGAGGAAATCCAGTTATGGCCGCCGGCTACGATGAGCGAGTCCGAGGTAATCCCGAGAACTATTGAACGATGGAAACAACAACCGCGAACTCACCTCAACATCATTTTCAGCGTGAAATTGTGATTATGTGCTCGAGAACTTCGCAGTTCAACCGTTCAGCTGCCATTCACGTCAACCCGTTTGCTGCTTTTACTACAAGTGCAGGAATGGGAGCGATTGTGCAACAACGTGAGACTTTGTGATCGTTTGAGCACACACCTGCAGAGGACTGGTCTTCAAAGAAAGAAGGCCGTATTTCTGCCCATGCACATCGTGCGATTGCCAGGCTTGTTACACGAGATACATATATTGTGCAGCATCATAGTGCGACTGCAATGAACGACGTAGGAATGTATCGTGACCACTCGAACTGCATTCGTTGAACCATTCGTCGGTTATATAAAAGTGCTCATTAGAGTTGCCCCGCACAAAAACTGTTGGATGTAGTTTTGTAGTGTGTTGTTTATCTCGTAGAGCGCATCGCGGCATGTAGGTCGAGAGCCCTTATACGTATTTTTTGCGTGTTTACTTGAGTGTGCGCATTGTTCTATACCACACAGGCCATATTTCATTCATAATAGTTTCGCAAATAAACACGTACGGGTCGATCTCATATTGCTTTTGAGTTAGGCATAGTGTCTTCAAATCAGGGTATGTGTACCCTGTTTGCTGGGCCCAACAGATGTTATTAAGGGTAGTGCAACATTTCCCACTTCTTGAACCATGCTAACATTGCCCGAATAAGGAACAGAATAAGGAACTGTGCTGTGTATTCCACATTCAGTTGTCTCGCGACGTAAACCCCCAATTATTATATTGGGTACTCCACATGTTCATCAAGTCAGCACTTCCCATATCCTATTTTTTTTAAACATGTGCTTAAAATTGCACAACTGCCACTCAAGTAACTTTGCCACCAAATTAGTCAGTGACCAAAGGTACATGTACTTTATCACAAATTTAATAACCTTAGTGGAAATGGTGGATGGTGTCCTCTGCCTGGTACGGTGCACTTCATAGCAAAATACACAATAGTCCAAATGTTTTCCTTGTCCACAAATGCCCTGTCAAAGCTGAAAGACTCTTATCAGAATGGGGAAGCGGGCTTGCTTGTCCAGAGAAACAAATATGAAACTGCAGTGCTCAACGTAAATAACTCTATGCTCAGCAACTAAGGCTGGTGATGCCGAAGACCTAATATTTCTAGGTTAAAAGGAACAAAAGAGAAAAGACCACTGCGGCATATTAATGTTGTTTCAAAAGTATAACACCACAAAATTTGTGAGAGGCAGTTGGTGTATTTAGTTATGTTGGTCGCCTCCTGCACCAATTTTTAATAAGATTCAAATGCGTTGCTACCAACCAGGACCTAAGCCTGACATATGATCTAATAATAATAATAGCATCTATCTATGACCTATATGGACCTTCACCACTAGTTTGGTCTAGGCTTCACACGTGGCTTCTAGTGAAATTCGAAGCTGCTCTGTAGAGCTGACAGGAGACTTGCAGAGTAGAGAATTTATTTATATTTTCCAAAGAACATGTAAAAAACAATGTGCTGTACCAACTGTATTCAAAGAAATACAAATATACTTTGTTTGAGCTATGTGCATATTAGCAGATTACGGGTGACCGATGACACACAATGGGCGTCAAGGGTGAGAACACAAGAATACTACCACTGCAAGCACTGTCCTGAAATTCTAAGTCACCATTTGTCAGAAAGCAATGACCACGCACAGCCTAAGGATCATATTGAGCTCCTTCCATTATTATTTTTATTGACAGCATGTTGGCTGCCATCCAGTCCATGAAAGTGACCCTTATCGTTGAAAGAACGGTTCAACAGCAAGCTAGCTGGTGATAGTGTCCATAATGGCGAGACCTGAAGAGGAGATACAAGAAGGGACATAAACACGCTATGTTGAGACATTGTGTATGTCCCTTCCTATCCCTTGTCTCAGGGTTTTTCGCTATGGACCTTCATGATGTTTCCTTCGGCAAACTTTACATATTTTTATGTAGAATTGTGAAGGTACAGCCATGCGCTGTTAGCAAATCACACAGTACTTTTCTTGAGTCAAGAATCCATGGAAGGTACACAGTCATCTTCAGCATTGCACACATATATGGGACATGTTAATCACTTTGGAATGTCACAGACATGTCATGGAGGCCGGCACATGATTAGTGGTGCTGAACAGACAACTATTTGTCATAGTTTAAGCATAAAAAGCAGTTTTGTCACCTGCATGTTGAGATAGATGTATCTCTACATACTTTGCCATGACACAAATATATGAAGCAACAAATGTACCCTCTACTTTATTATGGTTATTAGTCAACACTGCCAAGAATGTGGGAACACAGTCTTGTACCACCTACACTCTTCAAAATGACATTCACACACGACACATTGTAGGTCAACGAGACTCCAGAATGATGTCCTCTCCCTCCCCATTGGCTGAGAACATTTTTCTACTACTTTGGATAATGGGAAGTTAGTACAAGAAACGTACACATTCCTTTTTTGAGCAAATCAGTATTCAGCGCGTTACCATACTGTGGTAGGCCTGCAGTGCATTACGTGGTACAGCACACACTAAGAAATTTCACCGTAGAACATGTCCCCCATTCTAATGACAGTCTTCTCCAGTTTTTCAAACTGCCATTTCCCATAGTGCTTTATGGTATGACACAGTATTTCTAAATCTTTACTGTAGTTTACTGGTTGTAGCAGAAAAAAGACACCACTGTTTCCGATCACAGGACGCACGCCATAAGTGCTATACGGAAACAGTACATGCTGCTCTCTAGCAGTTGTTAGTGTTTGGACATGGTATGGTGCATGCAGGGTAAATTCCATGGTGAAAATATCCAAACGTGAACAACTGTTAGATTACATGATGTAGAATGCTCTGTAGTACAGTAAAACCTCCAAAGTCGGACACCTCCCTACCTCGGACAACTCCCCATGATTTCATTGCACGGGCAGGCTCCCATTGAAACTACATGGGGACGAAATTCTCTATGTCGGGCAAAACCCTGGCCAAATTACCTCAATGTCGGCCCATCTTTGCACCAAAAAGACCCAAAATGAGCCAGTGGCCTTGACTTTTGCCCCTTTTTTCCCCTATTCTGGTCTCAGCATTTTTGTTGCTTTAGTTTTTCGAGTCCAAAAACAAGTGCTGTCAGTCTACATTGTAATTCTTTACGTGAGCACTTGTCTTCAGTTTGTCTAGAGCCTTTGAACGAGCACTGCACCAAAGCTATGAGAAGTAGGCTGACGCTTCAGAGACAAGTCCTTGCTGCTCGAAAAGCTCCGGATGTAATGCCATTGAGTAGAATCTGAACGGAATTGAATATAGTAAAACCAGTAATAATTATCAGTGAAGAGTGGGTAGAGGTACCACTACCAGGCACCACCACCAGGTACCACTAAGGACCTTAAATTGAAGAAGGGGCACATTTCTCACAGCTGTGATCTCTTCCATTTTTTGTTGCCGTCATATTCTGTAACTCGGACACCTCTATACGTAGGAGACGCTTCGGCTGCACTGCGGGTGTCCAACATAGGAAGGTTTCACTGTATTTATGTTCCGTGTCATGTGACCACAAACAATATATACTTTTGCTCATGCTGCACAGCACAGGCGAATTGAGCTGCATGTGAGGATAATAACATGAAACCCGAGGCGTGGAGGAAAAGGCATGACTTTATGGTCTCTGTGTCAGTTGTTTCATGTTGTAGTTGCGTACCAGCTGGTCTGTACATGAGAATAGGTTTGATGCATTGTACACGCACCATACACATGAAGTATGTGGTGTGTTGTGATAGTAATGCCACTGCCAATTGAAGAATAATGCTCCAGGTGGATTGTTTCGGTAAAATCTTGAACTATGCATACCAAGGGGTAGGGCATCTGCGTGGCAGGTTTACCTGGAAGTAAGAATGTAAATGTTAGCTAAAGTCATTGAATAATTAACATTATCAATATACTGCTGCAGATCATACCAACAATAGCACACAAGATGCTCCGATATGCTATGCAGGAATGTCTCTGTACTCACAATATCAGTACAGCAGCTACAGAAAGGCATAAAACTAGTTTTCGTATACATGATACCACTTGAATGCAACACAAGCTTCTGCTGCACCTGAGAAAAAGTATGTACTGTTGCACACATGATGCTGTTTGAATGTCTCGAAAAACATAATTTATGACCGAAAGACATCAACTGGAAGATTTCGATTTACCTTAGTCAAAACTGAGAAAAAGTATGTGCTGTTGCACACATGAAACTGCTTGAACTGCCCTTGAGCGCTCTGGAAGAACACCTTATTTGTGACCAAAATACAACAGCTGAGCGAACATTGAATTTATACCTTACTCCAAATACACAAGATGTGCTGCCGTGCATGTGATACGATGATACTGCTTAAATGTACTCTGAAAGCGCTGGCACCTCAGGCATGGTTGCTCTAAGCTAGCGAGCAACAGCAAGGGTATACGAACACAAGAAGTCGAGCACAAGTGGTGGAATGCACTTGATTAATCAGAAAATGAAATGTCTCAGTACCAGGTGTCACTGTTTCGTCAACAAAAACAGATGAACTTTGAAGGGGCGTCTGGTTGGCACTGGTGACAGCCTTCAGATTGAAACCCAGACGGTGATAGTTGAGACGTGGAGTGCAAGCTTTTCGGTGGTGCCAGAATGCCTGCGAAATCATTTAACAAATAAGGCAATTCCAAATCTGTACTGAGAATACACCCGCTGGGGCGTAATCTCAAAGGATGAAGCAGTAACTGACAGATAGCGTATTTTTCTCTTCTACGTGATGCAATTTGCACCGCATGACTGACTTGTCTAACATTACGCGTCTTACCTTTATCTGCTGCCTAGTCCTGCCCCTGCAATCTCCTGCTGCAGATAAGGTTGGCACGGCATCCCGGACGAGACATCTTCGGCTTCTTGTGAAACAAGTTGCGCATTGCTTCCGTAACATTCGTATGAGCCAGATGAACAGATCACTGCTTTCGAAGGTGGCACCCAGTCGGAGTTGTAACCGATTGTTGCAGTCAATAGATTTCTCTTTCACCTTTCGGAAAATTGTGGTTTGAAACATTGGAACGGCATGCTGAAGTGTTCTTGCCGTTCTTGCAGACGGGAGCAAAACGCTCACGCATTCTCGGCACGCAGCACATAACACGAATCACACCAGGAAGTCTGTACTGGCCTAGCAAATGCTTTGCAGTCGAAGGAAGCAAAACTCACGTTCCTCGTGGGTTTAGTGAAGTCCAGAAATATACTGGCTCCCTAATAGCGAACTGTTTATCACTTCCCCAATGTGAATCTGCGCAGCAGACGGCTCGGCAGGAGAAACTGGCCGGCTTGGCGGAAGAAACCAAGCCAAAAGTCATGCCAAGCCGGAGCGCGGGCAGACCACGAATATGTCGTCGACACAGGGTTTGCGGGCCACAAGACGGGATGTCAGTGAAACTAAAAATTCACTTTTTCGGAAAACCGCGAGGAGTTTGGGAAAACTGTTTTGCATACATAATCAGTGTTCCCTTATGAACACATCGTGTGAGTACCATTCCATTCTGTAACACTCGAAAATCGGCGTAGCTGAGCTTTAAAGGAAATGCATACTACCATCCCCCACCACTGGGATCGACGCCGGAAACGAAAACGGCCGGTAGTTATTCTGTTCGGGTAATGGTTCTCATCGTTACATATGCAGTGCTTGTCCCTTCACTGTTTACAAACAACATGCACAACCGGAAGTTCTCTAGGGTTCCACGCGTCATCGGCTACATGTGGCGTCACGGCGTGTCAATCGTTTAAGCTAAACCCTTTCAATGCTGAAAAACAGCAGGCACAAACGGAAGACTACTATGGTTCCCCGCGTCAGCGGCAAGATGTGGTGCCGCCCCGTTACCAGTGAAAACGTGCTTACGTGTGATAACATGGGAACACATGTGATAGCAGGCTCCTGGCAAACCGTTTCATCTCAGACGCTACGTCCCCCCACCACCGCCCTGATTTGTTGATTTGTTGGAAACGATAGACGTAAGCCTTTTCGTTACAGTTGTGCAGTTATGCTCATTGCAACAAGAAGGCATACGCACAGTCGTGGGTTAGATACTACTAGGTAACAAAGTTACAGTTAGCCTGCAAAAATAGCCTGACGTCAGCCGCAGTTACCCTTTTCGAAATGTACCTAACTACGGCTATACAGTTTCCATTCGAGTAACTTAGTTATATTTTCTTTTACACTTTGAAAAGTCCGAATAAATATAACTAAAAAAAATTGTTTTAGATCCTGTGCCTGGGCCTTTTTTGGGACCTGCCCGACCCAAGGCCCGACGGTTGGCAGCACCACAGAAGACGTGAGGTGTCATTCGGACTCATCGCTGGAGCCCGTAAATTATCGCGCCGGCCTTGCTGGATGGAACTCGGTTCCTCGGAACTGGGATTCACGCCATAATATTGTCACCCAGTTTTAATGCTAGCGCAATGCCTGCTGTCGAGAGTATCCCGTTACCTTGTGCGTTCGAGAGCGAGCACTTTGTAGACAAACATCGGAGTCTCCTTATCTTATCTCCTTCTTCCCAGGAAGACCATATCACCGCCGTCTGGCATGACCTTGCTCTCAGTTTTTAGTGGCAGCTGTTAACAGGAATATTTCAGGCGATCGCGGTGTGTGTGCCCCAGAACCTCCCCCCCCCCCCCCCCGCCTCCTCTCTAGAGCCAGAAAAGAGTACAACGGAGCGATGGCAAATGCGCACGCTGGTGGTGTAAGGGAAAATCGCGCGAGAAAGTGGGAGCTGCTTGCGGGGAAGGGGAATCAAAAGGAAGCACACATTACGGAGTTTTAGCACATAAGATTGGAAAGGGAAGTAGCATACAAAAATTTGAGCCTTAATGGTCAAGAATATGTAAATTCTTACACCTTATTCACAAAATACGTTCGACAACATAATACTACTTGAAGTTCACACCTCGTTTGGCCACTTTCTTCCAGCCCTCAAATTTCGTTTCCGACGTCCTCTAACCGAAACCGCGGCAAGTAGTTACAGGTTACTTTCGTGGACACGTAACCGACTACTGCATAATGTAACGTGTTACAGTAATCAGGAGGATGACAGTATCATTCCGTGCAATTAATGGTTGACCATGAACGTGTTATGCTGTGAAGTTCTGTTTTTAGAGCGCTGAAATCTCCTTCTCGTCCCCAAACCGCATCGTTCTCCTGCAAACACATGCGAACGTTACCACCCACGTGAAGTTACTTGTGTACTGTGTAAGCATAACGCATCCCAAGCTGCACTTTGGTAAAAAGAGTGCGACAGGGCTGAAATGAACGTCCGCTTACAGCACGATAGGCGTTCTTTTCTTTGGGAGCTGCAGGACTACAGCCCACACAGCGAACGCGCACTTCCGTTCCAATGCCACGTTTGTTTTCTTTCTTTCTTTTTTTCTTTTTTTTTTTCTACGTCCAGAGCGAGCTATATCCGCTATTATTCCAAAGCAAGGATAAATCTTCGAAGCCCAATGAATATTGTATATATAAAAAAAAAACGTTGGATCAAAACTTTAAATTTGATCCGTAGAGCTTCCTGTGTTATGTAAACACTGCATCGACTGGAGCCGTCACACTGCAGCGGCTGGGAGCCATTCGCTTGTTCTGGCGTATATAACTGCGTGTGTTTGTTTTGCCCACTAGTGGGCAGGCTATGTGACAGTGACGTAGTTCTGAGGTAACTCCGATCAATTATTGGTGTACGGCCAATTATTGGACATCTTACGTCGAACGCGCTAAAGGCACTGTCTTAGAACAAGTGCTACGAACTACTGACAAGGTTACTCCTACCTGACCAGTTCATTGAAGATATCTGTCCCTTTGCCGTAGGAGTCGTCGCTCTTGAGGAGGACAGAGATGCCAATAAATATGCCCATCTTGCCGTGTACCTTGCTCTTCAATGTCTGGTAACGAATTAGACGTTTACACGAAATTACTCCTTCGCTTCTCCAGAGGAATAACTTACCGACAGGAGAGCCTTCACGTCCCCGTAGTCCTTCCTCTCAGATCGTGGGGACAGCTCCATGTCCAGAACGGCAAAGTTCTTGAAACCCATGGCCCAGTACCTGTGGAAAGCATCGGTCCCTTCCTTTTCCTGAAGGCGGCGGTTGGTATCCTTAGCATGGCTGCAACGTTCATGGGGAATCAGGTCGGAGCTCGTACGGCAAATCACAGGCAAGATTTGGGAAGTCTTTCGAACAGTACGACTAGCAATACTGCCCCGCCACCAGGGACGGATCAAGAAAGGGGGGAGGTTATGATGCTCTGACCCTCTTCTCATTTTCTGTCTTCACAAAGTGTTTAATTTACCTAGATCGTGTGTCTACCATGCTGGCCAAGGCTGGACCCCTTCTCGGAAAAATCCTTGTTGGAAAAATCCGCTATGTTGGAGGGCACACTGGCGCCGGATGCTCCAATAGAAAACAATGGGAAGCGATTTGATTTGGAGTATTTATTGCACTTTAAACGCTCCTCATTGCTGATTACCACGCATTTTTCTTAGGAATCAGTGTGCTGATGTAGTCCAAACGTGCTTCAGCCGTGTTCCTCTAGTTTTTAATGGTAATTGCCTTCTTTTTCTTCTCCGCTGCCGGTATTCTGTAGGGGGTCGTAACTGTCGTGCACATGAAGGTACATTTGGTGAATGTCAACCTATAAAATTCATTCTTTTTGCTTAGTAAGGTTTCACACTGTTTGTTATTGTAAGGTACTCCCGTTTTTATATTTTTTGTTTGTTTTCGTTTGTTGTTCGGTTTTCGTGTGGTGTACCCTGGTTCTTGTTCGTTATTATGTGGTTTGATATTGTATGGTTCTCGTTCGACGTTTCCCGTTATCGTATTATGTATTACGAGTGTCTCTGTGTGTGTTCTACCATAAGACCTCGATCCTTATTCTGAAGGGGCTCACCACCAGCAGTGGGGTGGAGTATAGACCCTGGCGATTAAACTCCCCATTCCTCATCTTAAAATAACGTTATTGTCACGAGTGCGTTGCAGTTGATCAGCTGTCAGCGTATTTCATTACAGAAATTCGAAGCGCTGTGCACCAAGAGCATGCACATGCATGACTTCACACGCTGTAGGAGTGACTGCACATACGAGGTTAACACAGCAGTTTATTTACTTCCACCGTACCTCACAAATTAAAAGAACAGTGGAACACATTGGCATATTGGCGCAGGTTTTGCATCCGCTTCTTCGGCACAGCTGAGCGACTGTGACGGGAATCTGCAAGCACAAGAGCATTGTTGATAGAAAATACATTGTTTTGAGATTTATAGGAACAGCCAGACATACTTTCTTATAGTACGTAATGGCACCAGCTTAGTAGCAATGCAAACAAGTTCGAGTTGTCAGATGTATGCGATACGAATAAACAGATTTTTCCTCAAAATAAAGAGCTTACCTGTCAAAAATTATCCCTCTTTCTCTGTCCGCGTGAAGTGTACTCAAAGCCGCAACAAACCGGCACGAAATGCCCTTTAGTTTAAAGTAAATATTAAAAAATACGGGCAGCCCCGGTTGAACTAAATGCAGACGACAGAATGCGTTGGGCCCATCAATATGGCGGCCAGTGACCACGCTCTGGAGCACCCTATGCGCGATCCAGCCTATACTATAGAGATCAGTGGGTGGCAGAGATCAGTCCCTGGCCCCGCGGGGACCTCGCCCCACGGGAAACGCCATTTTGATGCCATGTGACCCTGTTTTCGCGCTGGCCAGAATTTCGTCGTCACCGTAAAATCATTAGAAGAAGGTATTTCTCTCGGTTTTGTAAATTGCACGGTGGTTGTTAACCGGAGTACGTGTTCGTTCTCGTGAATTCTCAGTGCAACCACATCGGCAGAGTGAGCCCTGGCACCAGCGGCGTTATAACACCGTTGTGAATGGAGAACCGTACGGAACCACATGCACAAGCCCACCTCTTTAACTGCAAGCTTATTGGTTGAAGCTTACTGGTATCGATCGAAACACGTCAGAAAATGAAGCACAGTCGCTGCAGGCGCTTTGTTTACGAACGGTGCGTGCGCTCGTCCCAGGCGCCGCCATTTGTTATGGTCAAGTGTATGACGACGGTCGCGGTGACGTCAGGCCAGGACCTGTCCCAGAATGCATTGCGTTCTCCTGGGAGTCGGGGACGCAACCGTGGTTGCGTCCCCGTGGCTGGTTTACAGCGGTCTTTACGTGTGCAAGTTGAGGCACAAGCGTAAAAAATGGTTGTTGGTGCCTATAGCTTGATGTCAGCTCTGGTGCTTTCGCTATTCAGCCGAACCTCTTAAGACAAAGTTAAGACAACGGCTACGTGTACGATAGTTACCGGGTCCACAGGGCCTGTTCCAGATCGTACTTCCCCCCGTCTCTCCACTCCTTCCCGCTGTCCTCTCTCCATTTGTTCACGTCTCTACTCCGCTCATAGTCACAGTTGCTTCGCGGCGCTAACACTGACTTTAAAAAAGTCATCCCTTTCCCGAATGACGCCTTCTCCCCCACCCCTCCTTCTTTTCTGAAAATGGGAGCCGTACGCCTCTTCGTGACATTCTGCACTTATGAGAGTGGTTACAAAGAACAAACGCAGGGTCATACCCTGGATTTTCGTCTCGGGGCGTTGGTGTTCTGTAGGTGTGTGTGTGTAGGGGGGGGGGGTGCCACCCATATTTGCTGGTTTTCTGGCTCTTTTCTACCCCCCCCCCCCCATGTCGGGCACTTTTAGGAGGTGTTAGGTGCGGGGGGTCCTGAGGAAATCTCTGAGTGTACGCATTGCTCTCCAACTCCAGAGAGATGACACTGTCATTCTGTGCAGTGCTTGACCTTGAGCGCGTTACATGGTGAAGCTATGTCCTTTTAGGGTGCAGCAGTTTGAAGAACGCTTACTAGATTGAAATGTCGATGCCGAAGTTGGAACTGATAATGCGTTTTCCGTATTCCTGAAACTTTGTAAAAGCATGTCCGGATGGAACTTTGTTCTTGAAGATGTTATCACTCTTTTTATCGAGGCTGTAGAAGATGATGTTGCAGAGGTCTTTTGGGAGCGGCCGATCGATGAACCTACTCCAGTCGATGTCATCGGGGTCCGGCCTCTCGGTTACACATAGAAGGAAACCTGAAATGAAATTAGTGGACGCCCGCGCTAACTATGGATTCAATAATTCTAATATAGAAGGGTGGCATATCCAGCGAACCGGTAAGGAAATGTGAACGGAAGTGCCTCAGGACGAGAGCCGGCGATATTTCGAGCAGGAACTGTTCTTCTTCTGGCATCATTGGCATTCGAGATGACGTGGTAAACGGTTCACGCGTATTGCGTGCGAACAGCCATGCCATATATATTGTATGCCAAAAGGTCCACTCAGTCTTTTACGACAGAGGTGAACGCCATGCTAATGGTCAAGTGAACATGATAACGACGTCCCTGACAGTCCCTGCTCGAAATGTTGGCGTGTCTCCTCCTGAGACACTTCTCTTCGTATACTTCTGAGATAGTTTTATAAAACAGAATTAAAGCCTTATTTTAATTCTAGTTCAAGTGGGCAACCATACGGATGCAGTAGCACTCTCATGGGTCGTTATCGTATTACGAAAGGTTACGCTTTCCTAAAATACGGGGAAGAACAAGAGCTGAAGCTCATTATGAACTATTATAATGCACTGTCCCTTGGTATACGTGAGTAAACCAGGAGTTACATACATGCAGTGGCGTCACTAGGGGGGTGCGGGGACACTCGGATTTGCGGTCATATGATGCCAGATATACGTGGACTGCGTGATGTTCTTGTGGTCGGGGGACTGGAAGAGGAGAAGGGGGGTGTCGGATGGTGCTGCCGACCCTAGCGACGCCACTGTATACACGTTTCACCACCCTTGCCAGAAACGGAACTTCCTTCTAACTTTGACCATTGCGAGAAGCGCGTAGCAATCGCAAAAGAACAACTGTCACCCGGCTCCACCTGTATACACCCGCAAGGCGCTCTAGCAGAAATCTACGGAGACAAGAGTTAGCTTGAATTCACTTGATGTAATGTTATGCCAACAATTATAACTCATTTTGATGAAGCGGAAGATGAAGGATATGTCCTTTATAGTGAGTACAGACACGGTTTTGAGCTGCGTGTGCAACAAAAACATATTTCCAAAATTAGTCTGTAGAATGAACACGTTCTTACATTCAGGCTTGGGACCATGTACAGGAGTGGTGCCAGTGATGTCAGATGAGTCAGAGTACGATATCTGCTCTGCGCCGGCACCATTACTTTCGCTCTCATCATCGCGTGATTTTCCTACAATAAAACAAATAGACGATTAACAACTGTACACCGCGTACGCCGCTGTATATTCGTCCGTGCAGCCAAGCACGTTTCTTCAAGCCTGCTACACAACGCAGGTTCTTGTCGTCTGCTAGTTTAGGCTTCAAACCGGCATCGAATGGAATTTTACATGCGAACACATCATATCGTGAGCTACATGAGAGAGGCAAGAAGGTGAGTGGGGACAAGGGAGGGAGGGTAAGACAAGAGGGGACAAAGTGGACACTATGGAGACAACCATACCTCAAGTCCTTGTCTTTCTCATGTCTCAGACCTAAATAAATGTCGGACTTTTTCGTGTGTGTCCACCAGCTATCTTATTCCGTCCTACTACGTTCGGGGATTCCATCTACATAGGACCGCGTGTATAGTGGCAGCTTGAATCGACGGAAACTTGGAAAGAATTGTACCACCGATGTGCTTCACTGGATCCCGCCTGCATACATCGTGAGTTAGGGGTGATGCTCAAGTGCTGCTGCTCTGTGCCTTACCTGACGAAGTTATTGATACGCAAAATGTCTGATGGGATCGCTGATATTACCCTTACGAAAATGAATGTTTCCTTTCTACAGACTTCTTATGTACTCTTTATTTCCTACATTGACAGTCTGTTGACTTTGACTTCTTGTTCATCAAGTCAACAGGAATTTCTGTTGACTATGTGTGCGCTACCTGTGGGATACATTACATGTATTTTCTGCGACGGAACTTCCCTTGACGGCGTGTACGAAACTTGTGGACTACAGTGTACTTTCTGGAGACAAATTATACAGGAGGTCCTCTTGAAATTCTCTTCACTTCCTGTGCGATTATCCAGGATTTGCGCTTGCTGTTGTTTTTTTGTTCACCGTCAACAGACCAGAGCCAACAGAAACTTCTTTACACTTTTACTTAACTGTGTGCTGACATCATATGTTTACTTTTTGTTGACTTAGAGCCGGTAAGTTTCTGTAGACCACTTACAACAGAGGCAGTATGTTTTTCTATTGAAGTTACACATATGGTTTGCATATCCCTTACAGAAATGGTTGTTGTTTTTTTGTTTACAGTGAGCAGACCGAAGTCAACAGAAACAGCAGATTCCCTTTTGTTTTGTTTTGCAGACTTTTTGTGAACTTTGTGCTGGCATCATGTGTTGACTTATGGCGTATAACTTTCCGTAGACCACTCGCAACAGAAAGGCAGCATGTTTTTCTTTTGAAGCAGACTTTTTGCATAGGGAAGAACATTGAACGAATAAGGAAGTTTAATCTGTTTGGTTCACTGTTGCATAAGTATAGTTTATTCTCGAGCGAGCAAAACCACTTTGTGGTACAAGTGCCTTTCAAAAAGCAAGATCCTAGCTGCACACTTGCCTTATGAAAATGAATTTTGCCAGGTTATTGAATTTTCTTATATCCTTTGGCCTGTTTTTCATTTGTTCCCACTTTGATTTCCTGTAGGTTATTGTAAAACAAGACTGCTATTGACGCCCTTCGAATTTCAGTTTTTCAAACTGTCCAAATAGGTCGACAACAAAGAAGTAACTTTATTTGGATTTCCTTTTTCTTCATGTTCAAAAGACAGCATGAAACAGCAAATCAAAAGACGTGCCTTGTTATATGAAAGCCTGTTGTGCCAAAGTACAGAACATCAATAGGCAAAATACGAGGTAGGGTATCGCCTGCATAAAAACTGTACATACAGATCTTCTTTGAACAGGTGTAATTATATTCGTCGACTTTCCTATAGACATCTGTTCGAAAGAAAATCGATAGAATATTTCTCTTTCGTCTCTCCATAGAATTTATTCTGCCTTCATGAAAACTGCTACGGAAATTCCGTTGAAGTGTATCAATTTTGCCTATAAATTTCCTGTTGTAAAAAAACTAGATTTTGTATTGCCGGAGCTATTCACATAGATATTCATTGAGTTCCTGTTGTGTGAAAGTGTATTGATGGGTTATTTAACCTGTGTTGAAAAGCAACACGTGGCCATAATTGTGGGGATCATCGAGAATAATTCTCAGCGCCTCCTAATTTACCAGAGCTTTCAGTATGTTCATTTCTGAGCACTTAGCATGTAGAAAGACATACTTCTTAAAAACAAGCAGGACTCCAGCTTGACTTGCGAGCTTCCGCAAATTCGAGAATCCTGCTTGCCTCCGAGTCAGAATGAAGGGTGAGGTGTATCAGCTTAATACAGTTACGTATACATACAACACTGAAGTGGAGAATTCCATAAGTATCAACCCACCATCAAGTTAACGTCTGTGTTTCTAACTGGAAACTTGCGCAATAACGTGTAATTTCCCCATCCAGGTTGACATTGATGCAAATGGCCATCTCACAGCGCAACAACAGCAACAACTTTACGAAAACAACAACAAACAACAACAGCAACAACTTTATTTGATAATGATGATTGTGTTAGCAGCACAGATGTTATCTTGATGGCAAGTTAATACTATAAGCAATTCCTAACTTCTTTGTTGGTTGTATGGGTAATCCAAATAATCTGAGACACCTCACCCTTCATTCTGACTCCGAGATAAGCAGGACTCTCGAATTTGCGGAAGTTCGCAAGACAAGCTGTATAGCATAGAGTATTTGTATCGCTTAGAAAGGAAATGCCATGCTGCATATGTCTCTCTAGCTCCACATGCTACGTGTTCAGAGGTGGACGTCCGCAAAACACTGGCAGATTAAGCTATTGCGAATGACACTGGACTGTCCTCGATGATCCTATACACGTGTGTGAATGACAGCCAGAATACCAAGAATTTGTTCCTGAATTTGTTACTTTCTCCCATACTGCTGCTCGCATTTGTTTCCAAATTCCGCGTAATGCTTCAAGCAGCTATCATAGCAGTGTCCATGAAAAATGCCTGCAGCGCAGTAGTAAGTCAACAAAAGGGCTTCAGAAAATCTGTACACTGGACCCGCTTGACTTGTGCAAAAAGTATGTGTCAATTCAATAGAAAAATATGTTGCGTTTCTGTTGGGAGTGGTCTACAGAAAGGAAACGGCCACAGGTCAACAGGAAGTAAAGATATGATGTCAGCACAAAGTTAACAAGAAGTCCTAAGAAAATCTGTTGTTTCTGTTGACTTTGGTCTGTTGACTGGAAACAACCTCAAGCTCAACAACCATTTTCATAAGGGTAAAAGAATGGCTACACTTCGTCCCGAATTATTCCGGAGAAACTTAAAATGCAATCACTCGCATCGATGTGAACCTGCGTTCCACGTGTTACAGAAATGGAGGTAATAGACGCCTAGTATGCGAGCACCACGAATATCGCAACTCATGCGGCTCAGACACCAGCGCAGACGAATCCGCCAGTGAGGAAGCGCAAGAGAGGTCACGTGCTTACTACTACCAATAGGAATGACTGAAGCACTGACGTCGGAGATCGACGAGTGCGTGTGTTTTCCTCAATACTTTAACCAAGTGGTTCTCAAGGTGCGGTCCGCGGAACCCCCGAGGGTCCCCGAGAGTGTTCGTGGGGGTCCGCGACGATCGAAGACAGCCCCAAGACCGTCTCGGTGAGTGCTGGTCACGTCATCTCTCAGGTGGACGGTATTATGACACTAATGAAGGCAGAAATATACTACCTTCTCATTTCCCGCAGGGCGGTGTCTCCCTTCCTTTTTTCAATAAACATATTCCTCCTTGTTTGTTTGTTTGGTTGTTTGTTTGTGTGTGTTTTTTCCTTTTATTTATTCACGTGCCTTATTTATGCCAACATGAATCGTACTTAACGGGGGTCCTCGAATCGATTCTCAGTTGTTTTGAGAGTCCGACACATCGAGAAGCTTGGGAAACGTTCCTGTGGTGCGCAATACAATGTGTGCATGCTGTAATGAATCACAGGTATCAAAGTGTCACAGCCACTTTAATAAAAACTTGTAGGTCGGCGCCACCGGAAGATACGCGCCAAAAATAAACGCTGACGCGCGCTCACGGGCTCGAGTTCTTCGCGAGCCGAGTGCAGTCTCATTCTGTTGCCTCCTTGCTGTCTGCCTGTCTACCTTTCCCTGCGACACGCCACACTACCAAATTACCAAATATGGCCAGGGTTGATAGTGCATTGAAAAAGAAAGCATCACCACCTGTATTGAGGCTTATCGCACGCTAACTGGTGAATTCCTTTATTTTATGGCGACTTCTACTAGTCCATCTGAAACGAGCATTTGGATCGCTACACTTCAAGAAAATTCGGCATGGATAAACGCAACAGGAATTCACCAGCGAAAAGCAATCGTGCTCCAAAAGAGATCCTGATGGAAGTCTCTGCGTACATCGGCAAACTCAGCGATTCGCCCCAACGCTCGTCGTTGCTACCTCGCAAAATAAGGAGGTGATGGCTGTACTTTGTTTGCTGTTTCGGTCCCAGCTTTCTCAGTGGAGCAAAGCCGCTCATACGGAGAGGTTGGCCATAAGTGTGTCACACGAAATAATGACTGAACGACCACCTTCGACGGGTTCAATTGTTCTCGCATCGCCAGCTGGTCGCCGACCCCATATTGCTGCACACCGTTGTTTACGGTTCAGGCAAGGAATACACCCGCACATGTCGTCCTCTAAGAGCCTTCGTCCTTGAGTCTAGTTCGCGGCGAAGAGCCGCCCCGCTACCCCTATATAACAGGCGACTCTGGTCCTACATTCTTAAAAATGAACCTCACCGCATAGAACGCTCCTAGCCAACCATCATCCCGAATGACAACGTTCTCGCCCTAGATTTGTTGAAAACGGGAGGTGGAGCCTATTTTGTGCCATTATGCACGGCACAGGATAGGCTCCGCCTCCCGTTTCCAACAAATCAGGGGCAAGAACGTTGTCATTCGGGATGGTGGTTGGCTAGGAGCGAGAAATGTGGTGAAGTTCATTTCTAAGAGTGTAGAAACTGCGATTCTGATAGGTTACATTAGGCGCGACCAAGCTCATGTCCATCAGCTGGCAGGCTGCGTCAAAATGATGCCCACCAGGTGGGTGATGGGTGATTTCCAGAAGGATCCCGCGAACCCGACAACGTATCTCCGAGCGACACCCGTATTATCCGCTGCGCAGCGGAAACATTCGCACAAATCGACTAGAAGAATCCTTCTTTAAAGATGATATGGATGTTATTAGTGACGTTCCTTATACTAAACAACAGTTTTCTGCACAACAGGTTTCTACAGAAACTTACCTAGGATTTCAGGGAAGGTGATAAGTGCCAGCGTAGCTGCCACAACAACAATCACCACCACAGAAAGCACAAGTATCGTAGGACGTAGACCTCTGGCATGGAACACAAATTCAAACGTGTTGTAGACTCTGAGGTAGTACTAAAATAGCGTTAAATGAAGAACTCTGGTGGTTCAGTCATACAACTCAGTCGCACAGGTCAGTCGCAGTACCTCAGCGCAAGTGGGCCGCGATTAGCTAGGGCATGAAACATGAAGGAAAAAAAGGGAAAAAAAGAAGGAAAACCGAAAGAGCCAAAATTTAGTTTCTGTGTCCATGGAACGCGCAGCGACCGATAATGTTAATGAAGAGTGATGTAAGGTTATTCCAGCGGGATCTCAGATATGCTCTGTTTACAAAGTGCGGCTCTCCGAACGAATTGCGTATCACTGTCACATAGGCAAGCCATATGATCGAACGTGAATTTCGGGTACGATGCGCAGAGAATGAAAAAGTTGTCCCATGGGAGGGAGAAGCAACGCGATAAAGCCAAGACGGGAACTAAGTGATTCCTTTCGTGTGTCGGATAAGTTGTACCTAACGCCGTTACAGGAATCGATACTTTTTTCGGTATCGGAGTGCGGATCGCGATTCATTTTTAAATCGGTATCGCAAAAGTATTTCCGTTACAAATTTACGGTAACACGATCTCCATACCGTTACAGAAACCGATACTTTTTAGTGTTCAACCCTCTCCTCACGGACCATATTTCTTACTCTTATTCATTGTCACTGGTCCGCCTACAGTCTTAGAAAAAAGGGTGGAGTAGTTATACGTTTTATGTTATAGGCGTTACGCATATGTTGTGCCTAAAAGGTTGCGAAGCTTTACCCGCTACGTCACTCCATGCCACGAATGATAGGGTTACCGCTTCTGTTTCGGTGAGCGAGGGGGCGTACGCCTTTTTGTAGCAATTTGGATATATGGTAATTGCTTTTACCACCCATTTACACCCTTTATCAGACGCTCTATTGACCTATAGGTGGTAACTACAGAAGTTACTGCCCTTTCACACCCTTTTTTCTTAGAGTGTAGCGCTCGACAAGAAGCCTGTGGACACGCCTACGTTCTCCGTAACGGCATGTTCACGTTTTTCTACGAACCTGGAGGAAATAACCACGCTGCGCTCAACAAAAGAGTTGAGGTCAACGAACAGAGGCCAAGACTTCGACAGTGCGCTCTGGGTTCCAGTGCTAAGCTGCCGTGTCACACTGAGTCACGCTCACATACGTACTGTAGCGTTGTAACTTGCGATAGGTTTCCTTGGTCATTGGACTCCACGGTGTGTGTGGGTCTGATACTATCGGTAATTGTCATATCTGCCTGTACCAGCTGCCGGAGAGGCCGGCAGCTGGTAGAGACCAGAAGAAACGGGAGAGAGAAACTGGAAAAGAGAAAACAGGACGCGTACACCTTTTCTGTTACATACGCCTCCCTCCAACAAATCAGGGCAGATAACGATATCATTCGAGGTTATGGTTGCGTAGGAGCGTGCTATGTGGTGAAGTTCATTTTTAACGAAAGGAAAGTTAGGTAGCAAGCGAGCTGGTGGTGACGATCCATGACTTGAAAACCCGAGACGAGGTAGGGAGCTTCAACAAGCCCACTAGCTCGCCGTTTGTAGAGACGTTGCCGAACGACGACCTGGTGCTATACACAACAAGTCTGCAAGAGCTGCGAAATGTGGCCGCGAAATGTGGGAGGCAGTGCCGGATTTACAGTGGTGGAGGCCCCGCACTCCTAAAAATGAACTTCACCGCATAGCACACTCCTAGCCAACCATAACCTCGAATGATATCGTTATCTGCCCTGATTTGTTGAAAACGGTAGGCGTACGCCTCCCGTTTTCAACAAATCAGGGCAGATAACGATATCACTCGAGATTATGGTTGGCTAGGAGCGTGCTATGCGGTGAAATTCATTTTTAAGAGTGCGGGGCACTGTGCTCTGGGGGCTCCCTCGGGTATTCTATGTCTATCCAATGTGTTATTTGGGGTCGATATGTGTGGACGGAGGACAGATTTTTACCAAGTTTCTGTTTCAGGGATGCGTTTCAGGGATGCGCTTCAGGCATGCAAAACAGATTTCCCTTGGACAAGACCTTTACCGGTGGGTGCCCCTTTGTGGTGGGGTCCCCGGGTCAGGTGCCCCGTCTGCCCTTCCCTAAATCCGGCATTGGTGGAAGGCGTCGCCGCAGTTTCCTTGACTATAGCTGCACAAGAGTTTCAACGTGCCATCTACGTCACTGACACCGCGGATCAGTGCATACTTGGATTTCATTTTATGAAAGACCACAAATGTATTCTTCACCTCAGGGAAGGTACGCTATACACTTGGGGACCCGGCAGTTCGTCCTTTCTTCGTGTAGCGCTACTGCATCTGATCGCAACCTCTATGTCCTGTGTTGTCAGACTGTCACGGTGCCACCGTATACCGAAGTGATTGTTCCCGGCGCTGTCCAAGCAACTATGCATGGTCTCCATTGTCGAGCAGTGCTTGCAAGGGATGTAGCCGAGAATCAAAATAACTGGGACGATCACATTCCCCTCTTTCTTTTGTTTTACCGAACAGCACCCCTAGAAGCCACCCGGAAGACGCCGGCAATGACGCTTACTGGCTGCGACTTGCATCTTCCTAACGACTTAGCCCTTGCGTCAACTCAAGATACTGAGCATACGGCAAACAGCGTCTCGACCTACATTCAGATACTCCGTACACGATTGGAGACTGTCCACAGGTTTGCCATGCACCATTTGCAACAAGCCTTCACCCGTATGAAGATACGCTATGACTTGAGAGTGTCTGGTGATGGATGCTCGGAAGGCCAGCCTGTCTGGTTATGTAACTGTAGAGGAGGTGGAGTTCCTCTACATGAGTCCCGACCGGCGATGATGGTATGCCACGGAGAGGCGATGACGGTGGCCTATCTGCATGGCCGCGCCGGTGGAACTGAGGCAGGTGCTCCAGGCGCGTGGTCGTCATCGTCGTTGTCCACCGGCCGCTACATCACTCCCCCCTCAGACGCGGAGCGGCGATAAAGCAGATGATGTCCGCGACTTCACTGGAGGAGGGCAGCGAGGGCGACCGTGGTTAGCATGCACGGTTGAACAGGATGACGGCACGGCAGACGGTGGCGAAGCATCACAGCTGATGAGTAATCAGAGCCGGTTGCCCGAGAAGAGCGAGGAAAAGAGTGAGGCGCTGGGGAAGTGGATGTCCTGGGGTGCCGCTACCGGCACGGGAGCCGAAGCTCTGAGTGTCCCAGAGGAGGAGATGGTGAGGCTGTGGGAGACGTTGAGAGACGCCGAGACGCCGGCTGAAGCGTGCCGTGGCGTCGGCTGCCGCGACTGCCGCGACCGGCAGGTGAGCGCGCAGCTCGGGTGTCGCGGCCGGCAGTGAAGGAGCGCCGGGGTGCTGTGAACATCGGGCAGAAGTGATGGTTGATGAAGCTGTGAGACGCGTGTGTGTGCCGGAGGGATGTGCTTCGCAATACGGCGTCTGCAGTACAGCTGTGATCTTGCCGAGCAGAAGAAGCCTTTGGAAATGTGACCAGTTCGTGCCGTGTGGATGAGACCGTTCGAAGGACTGCTAGGACGGTGCCGGTAGAACTGAGGCAGGTGCTCCAGGCGCGTGGTCATCTTCGTCGTTGTCCACCGGCCGCTACATAACCCAACGCGGAAACGTGGGCTCTCGCCGAAATTGCAGCGTCCCTGCACTCTTAGAAATGAACTTCACCGCATAGCACGCTCCTAGCCAACCATCATCTAGAATGATATCGTTATCTTCACTGATTTGTTGAAAACGGGAGGCGTACGCCTTCTTTGTGACAATTATGAACAGCATAAGTGTCACAAAAATGGCGTACACCTCCCGTTTTCAACAAATGGGGCAGATAACGATATCATTGGAGATGACGGTTGGCTAGGAGCGTGCTATGCGGTGAAGTTCATTTTTAAGAGTATGGCAAGGACTCTACGTGAAGCGGCTCAATGACGTGGTATACCGCATCAAGATGCCGAGTAGATCCAGGCCTCTAGTCGTCCACGCAGACCGCCTGACACCATACTAAGGAGCTTCGGCCACACCAGCTCTGGGCGACTCAGGATGCCTCCGTCACCCGCAACCGGGGGAGGAGGGTGAATAGTGTTGTCATGGATAAAGAGGAGGCTATTGGGGCGGGCATGAACACGTGCACTGGTGCGAACAGAATTGTGTCTGACGGGCTTGGACAGATCGAGCTTCCAACCCTCCCTGCGAGCTTGTAACAATGTTCTGTGTCAACTATCATGAACTTGAGTGAATTCTACACGCGGTCCACGTTGATGGTGTAAGAAAAGCGACATTTACTTGGCAAATTTGCGAGTTCAGTTTGGAAAAACCGGCATAATAAGAGATACGTTAGATGACATTCACATCTGGAGGTGGTAAGAACGTTCTGAGAATCAATGTAGTTGACCTCGTGTATCTAGGCGGCACAGTTTTGTGTTATAATTTAATGACACGTTTTCTGGGAGACCTTGTATAACCCATACAACTACTAAGTATCTTAAGTGGTACCAACCTTTGAGCTGAAAGTGCAAATGAAACGAAATCGTAACCACAGCAGAAGTATACTACTGCTCAAAAGCAACACAACTGCTCAAAACACGACCTACAGAAATCAAAAAGCATGTACTACGGACGGTCACAGCCGAATTGTTTGATACTGTATCGGGGGGTACTGCGAGTGGGGGGTGTAAGAAGGGCACATGGAACAGGATGTCCTTCCGTGCGACTCGAAGATCCAATGTAAAGGCAAGTAACGTACACATTAAAGGGAAGCTCAAGTTCACCGATTGCAGCGTGCTATGTGAGTTCGTGCCTAGGCATTACTGGAACATCACGTTACAGGTTATAGCGGTATGGCGTGCTAAATAATTACATGCACGTTCAAATTACTTCGCTGAAGAATTTCTGCTTCATGTAGAATGTAAAGTGTATGCCTGACAGAGGTGGGGGGGTGCATTGCGGTTTAAATATGACCTTAGTATTGTGGGATTTCGAATTTGTCCCTAAAACATTCCGAAAATAAAAGCAATTGGGAAGTACCGGGAAAACTGCGCTTGTGTGGGTTCCAGTGACGGAGAGCTCAAGCAAGGAAAGCTGTGCCCTGACGACAAGTCGACGGTGCTCGTTTGCTTTTGTGTCGCGATTGCCTTGTTTCGCTAGTTGCCAGACCCGGAACAAGAAACGCTGACTCTCTCCACCCAAATCCACTGTGTAATACACTTCCACTTAAAGGAGAAATGAGGTGACATTTAATGTCGCTCGAAATCCTGCCTCGTCTGTCAAGTTGTCCACCAGGAGTCACCATGCAAAATATTTTCGCTGTGCGGTACATTACAGATGTGAAATCGAATTTACAAAAGAAAAAAGGAGGAGAGAGAGAACAGTCGAAGTTAGCAGCCGTGGACGGCTGACACGATTCTCGCGTGATGTAGTGAAGGCTCCATGCAATTCTTTCTCTCTCTCTTCTCTTCACAGCTCACGCGCCGCTTATACATGCTTTAACTGTGCCGTTGTACGCCACTGGTCACGTGAGGGGAGTAGATACGTCAGACGTCTCGTTCTGCAGTGCGGTCTTTCCACGACGAAATGGATTTTTCTAAGGTGTGCGGAACAAAGCCCTGGCGCTCGCTCTGCAGGTCACGTGCGCTCATCGTTCTTTGGCAGGATCTCGTTTTATTCGTTGGAGAACACTCCGCACCGAAAAACGAAGAAAATTGGGAGTCACTGTGGTATCGCTCATGCGCGCTGTATATCATAGTCACCTCAATGCTCCTTTAACAGCACATGAATCATCCGTATGAATACTCATGAACTCCGTACTTGCCTATAGAGACACCTCGAGAAATCACTGTTTGGGGTACCCTATTTAGGTCGCCGGGTGACCGTGGTACAGATGTTGTCTGCAGAAGTTACCAGCGTATAGCACTCAGTGTTTTCGCATGACAATCTTTCTGCCAGTATGTCGTTTTGCAACCGTCGGTTACCATAAGGATAGTTCTGATATTAAATCGGTGGTGAAAACGGCAAAAAAAAAGAAAGAATTTCCTGAAAATAATAAACTCCAACCCAAACACGCTAAAATTAACCCTAAAATTATCCAACGAATAATCCTCGATCCCTACACTGTTAAAACAGAACTTCACCATATAGCACGCTCCTAGCCAACCATCATTCCGAATAGTACCATTCTGTGTCCTGATTTGTTCAAAACAGGGGGGCGGCGCCTATCTGGGACAAGATAATGTGTCCCAGATAGGCTCCTCCTCCCATTTTCAACAAATCAATACACAGAATGATATCATTCGGAATGATGGTTGGCTATGAGCGTGCTATGTGGTGAAGTTCTGTTTTAACAGTGTAGATACGACTAAGGAAACAAAGAAAAATCACGCGGATGTGAACATTGGGTGCGATGCTGTTTACTACACTCTTAGAAATGAACTTCACCACACAGCACGCTCCTAGCCAACCATCATCTCGAATGATATCGTTATCTGCCCTGATTTGTTGAAAACGGGAGGCGTACGCATTTTTTGTGACAATTATGAACAGCATAAGTGTCACAAAAAGGCGTACGCCTCCCGTTTTCAACAAATCAAGGCGGATAACGATATCATTCGAGATGATGGTTGGTTAGGAGCGTGCTATGCGGTGAAGTCCATTTTTAAGAGTGTACTTCCAGATCACGCGGGTGGAACTCCGATGCCTGTATATTGTTCCAACACGCTATATCTGGAACCAGCAGTGTTCCCAACCGTTGCATTGCCACACTCTTAGAAATGAACTTCACCACACAGCCCGCTCCTAGCCAACCAGAAACCCGAATGACATCGTCCTCTCCCCTGATTTGTTGAAAACAGGAGGCGTACGCCTTTTTGTGACACTTATGCGGAAATGTTGATTGTCACAAAAAGGCATACGCCCCACGCTTTCCACCAATCAAGAGTGATAGAGGTACCGCTCTGTACAATGGTTGGCCTTCAGCGTGCTATGTGGTGAAGCTTTGTTTTAAGATTGCAGTGTTACTGTAGCATTGTTAATTTTCCTTACAGGCAGCCCTTCCCGTCTCTTTCGCTGTGCTGTTGCCTGCAAACAATGAGCGCCATAAGAGCCTCGAAAGACATTATCATCTTTTTACCTGACTGCGGCACATTCCGATCGCTCTCTGTAATAAAAACAATGCGAAGTTAAAAACTGTAAAACATTCGCTCAGGTGTAGCTAAAGAGGCACTACACTCTTAAAAATGAACTTCACCGCATAGCACGGTGCTAGCCAACCATCATCTCGAATGATATCGTTATCTGCCCTGGGGGCTTCATCGCTTCATCGTCGTTACGGTCGTTACAAGCTAACGAGTGGCGGGAAATTCAAAAAGGCGGGCAGGAAATTTAAAAAGGTGGGCATGTGATACAACACGTGCACGGCGCTCTTCGCGCGATACGTGAAGGTCGTGGTACACGTCACGCGCAATGTGTCACGTGCCCACCTTTTTGGATTTCCCGCCACTCGTTAGCTTGTAACGACCGTAACAACGATGAAGCGATTAAGCCCCCTGATTTGTTGAAAACGGGAGGCGTACGCCCTTCTTTGTTACACTTAATGCCGTTCATAATTGTCACGCAAAATACGAACGCCTCCCGTTTTCAACAAATCAGGGCAGATAACGATATCGTTCGAGATGATGGTTGGCTAGTAGCGTGCTATACGGTGAAGTTCATTTTTAAGAGTGAACGACTCAGTCGTAAAGTTATATTATTATATTACATTATACACTATAGGATCGCCTACACACCTTCACTGCAGCACCAACAGGTACTCATATAAAGAAACACTATGACAGGCTTTTCTAGACGTACGACGTACTTACGTGCTGCGTATTGCGGATTATCCTCCTGAGCGTATGACGCGCCGGCTGAAAACAAATGCCAATTGTGCACAGTATCGCCTAGGCAACTTCACTGTAGCACCAACAGGAACTCATTAAAGAAACGACACCATGACAGGCTCTCCTAGACGTACGACGTACTTACGTGCACCGTGTTGCGAATTATCCTCCTGAGCGTATGACGCGCCGGCTGAAAACAAATTCCAATTGTGCACAGGAACGCCTAGGCAACTTCACTGTAGCACCAACAGGAACTCATATAAAGAAACGACACCATGACAGGCTCTCTTAGACGTACGACGCACTTACGTGCTCCGTATTGCGGGTTATCCTCCTCACCGTATAACGCGCCGGCTGAAAACAAATGCCAACTGTGCATAGCATCGCCTAGGCAACTTCACTGTAGCACCAACAGGAACTCTTCTAAAGAAACGACACCATGACAGGCTTTCCTAGACGTACGCCGTACTTACGTGCTCCGTCTTGCGGGTTATCCTCCTGACCGTATAACGCCCCGGCTGAAAACAAATGCCAACTGTGCATAGGATAGCCTAGGTAACTTCACTGTAGCACCAACAGGAACTCATATAAAGGACATACAAGGACAGGCTTTCCTAGCCGTACGAAGTACTTACGTGCTCCGTACTGCGGGTTGTCCTCCTGACCGTATAACGCGCCGGCTGAAAAGAGGTACAAATTGTTTAGTTCCATATCGGCTCAATCAGGGGCGTTGATAAGCGCCCACTTTCGTTGAGCCAAAATATTTGCAATTTAACGATTTTTCCTAGCGACGCTAGGCTAGTTACGCTAAGCGTGAGCTGCAGAAAAACCGCGTGTTAGGCGGCGGAACGGGACTGCAAGAAAGAGTATTTCAACAAAACGAAACGCGAGAAAGTGTAATGAATTGAGGTCAAAGATCGCGATCATACTCAGATTGTGCAAGGTAGACTTGCAATATTTCCCCCAATCGACAATGTGCACTTATCCAAAACGAAAGTATAACAGTAGAGATTATTTACCTTGCCGTATCTTAAAGGAGCAATGATACGCCATTGAACATGGCTCGAAATCCTGTCTCAAATGTCGAACTGCCTATCAGGAGCCAACGTACAAAATGCGAGGGGCGTTCAAGTCCAACCGGGACTTTCTGTCTCCTGAGTGTACAAATGGCTCCCGCTACTTCTTTTTCATCATTTTCGCCCGCGACAGGCCTCCGCGTTCACCACGTGGTGGTCCAAAGTTTGTGCAAAACAGAAGACGCGTGCTAGACGAGATGGCCGACAACGAGGCGAGCGCGCACGTCGAACAGCGAATTGTCATGAAGTTTCTCGTGAATGAAGGCGTAACGTCATCTGAAACTCACAGAAGACTTCAGGCTCAGTATGGCCACGATACACTTAGCCGCAGCAAAGCGTTTGAGCGGTGCAAAAGGTTCAGAGACGGTCGTACGTCAGTGCAGGACGATCCCGGCCGGGGCGGCTCAAGCCCAGTGTCAGAGTTCCTGAGAACATCCAACTTGTGGAGCGCCTGATCCTCAAGGACCGACGGATAACATGTCTCGAACTGGCTCGACAACAACAACAACTTTATTTTCGGCCTTGGAGAGTGGGGAGTTTCATCGCAACAGGCGATACTCTACCCCAGTGCTTGGTGGAATGGGGGGAATAAAATAACGTGCCCCTTTACAATAACGATCGAAGTCCGATGGTGTCCAGAAATGTCAGAAGACCTTTGAGCGCAGAGCGTTGCTGGGCTGGATTGGGCCAGGGACCAAGCAATTTCGGTGGGGAGAAAGGGCGAGAGTCCAGCTGACGAAGAGACTCGGAGAGTGTGGTTCGGGAAGGTTCGTAGTGAGGGCAACGAAGAAGAATGTGCTCCAGATCCTCAAGAGCACCACAGTGGCAGCAGGTGGGAGAATCAATTTGTCTCAAGCGGTAACGCCACTGAGCTGTAAAGGCCACATCGAGGCGCATGCGGTGGATTAATGCAGCATCCTGACGAGATGTGTTTCGTGGCATGCGGAAAGCGAGCGTGGGATCAACTCTGTTCAACATAGAGGGGGGAAGAATGTCGGTTGTCCGTTGGCGGGAAGCCAGGGGTGTCACTAGACGTCGCAGAATTGAACGGCGGTCTCCTCTGAGCAGAACAATACGGGTCCGGTTCCGAGACGAGAGTGCTGCTTCTGCGGCGCTGTCGGCCTGCTCGTTCCCCACGACACCACAATCGATGGCTCGAAAGACGGACCTTTCTATGGGAACGTTGAACACTATCATTCATGAACACCTCCAGTTTCGGAAAACCGGGCCTCATCACCAAAGGAGTCCTCCTCCTACAGGACAATGCACGCACGCATACCGTGCGTCTCACGACACGCACCTTACAGGAATTTGGCTGGGAGTTGCTGCCACATCCCCCTTACAGTCCAGACCTCGGCCCCAGCGATTTCCATCTCTTCGGGCCACTGAAGGCGTTCCTTGGGGGCCGACACTTCAGTTCCGACGACGAGGTCACGAATGCGGTCCGATCATGCGGCTGCTACGCGTCGGTAAGGATTTCTACGCTGCTGGCATCCAAGCCCTCGTTAAACGCTGGGACAAGTGCATTAGTGCAGCTGCAGATTACGTTGAAAAATAAAACTAATTACTCGCCTGTAAGTTCATTTTACGTTTGCGAAAAATGAAAAGTCCCGGTTTGACTTGAACGCCCCTCGTATTTTCGATGTGCGGTTTGTTGTCACCGCCCCGTCATATTTTTTCGAAGAAACCAGCCGCGTAATGCCGACGCGAACGTCGCGTGGCGTCGAAGAGTTTCCTCGTGCCTTTCCTCTTTGTTTCTTTATTTCCTCAGCTCAAGCGCTACTAAATCCTGCTTGAGTTGTGCCGCTCTACGTCACGAGTCACATGCCAGGGGAGTACTCTACGTCACGACGCTCCCTAATTCTCTGATAAGCTGTTTCCTAGTGTGGGAGGACTTTTTAAAGGTATGCAGAACAAACGCCTTATACGCGCGCGTTGCAGGACACTTGTGCCCGTCGTTCTTTCGCATCAGTCGAAAACAACGGTCGAAAAAATGGGTCATCGAAAATTCTGGTCATCTAAACACTTTCCACAGACAAACTGTTTTTGGGTAAACTCTATGATAGGAAGCCTGAGCGACGTGCAAGACACGTAAACAAACACAACACGAGGGCACAACGCCAGACCTCCACCACGGAACAAAACACAGTGGCTCTCTCCACCCAAATTCACTGTGTAATAGACTTCCACCTAAAGGAGCTATGAGTTTACATTTAATGTCGTTCGAAATCCTGCCTCGTCTGTCAAGCTGTCCACGAGGAGTAACCATGCAAAATATTTGTGCTACGCGGTGCGTTATAGCTGTGCAATCGAATTTACAAAAAACAGTCGGAGAAAGCAGCCGGCACGATTTTGTAGAGCCCTCGTATTGTGTTTGTTCACCTGTCTTGCCCATCTCTCCAGGCTTCCTATCATGGAGTTTATATCCACCAGCTAACCTGCATTTACGCCATTCTGCCTTTGGATTGTAGCTTATCGTCAGCATGGACAATGACGAAGATGGCGCAGAGCGCGCGCCAGCACAAGCACGTCTTCATCGCTTGCGCTCAGACGCCGTCGTACGCTGGACAATAGAGTCTTTGAGCTGGTCGTACACTCTAAATCTTTTCACACCTTTAAAGGTGTAATAGCGTGCATGGCGCACGCCTTTTTAGGTGTAATTTCGGTAACATCATAATGGAGCACGGTTTCGCACAATTTTTATTTACTCGAGTGCTGTCTGTCCTCCAAAAATTCAGTCTTGCAACATCTCAACGTTGTTCAACAGTATTGTAGGCACTTGCGCGTGCTCGATTATCGATAGCGATGCATGTATATGCATTAGCTCGTACCTACGATATCCAAGACATAATGAAAGCAAGATTTGCACTGACACTTGATCTTTAGTAATGCTTTCCGAATTTTGTAAAACATCATCCTGGAAATGCAATGTTACACAACCAGGTTGAATGTGCATAGCGCACACCTTTAAAGGTGTGAAAAAGTTTACAGTGTAGGGGCGGTCGGCCTGTGGGCTGGATGGAATGTCGCTTACCTCCAAGGCGACGTCGGGAGGCAGAACAGCGACAATGTGTCGGTACTGCGTCGCCTGAGTGGTAATACTTGCCAGCAGAACTTGTGCTTCCGCTTGCATAAACCAGATCTTCGGGTTGAAGGTCCAGAAAGGGAAAAGCCGCACGGCGACGTGTGCCACGGGTGGCACAGAGGAAGAGCAGGCCATACGAGGAGGTGGAAGGTTAGCGGAAGGCCGATCACAAGGCGGGCTCGTGCCGAACATCGGCGGCTGTTCCGGGTCACCAAATATGTAGGAGCACGAGAGGAATGATGTAAACAGCCCGGGTGTTAACAGCAACTGACTTATTCGACGGAATCGCCTAGGTTAATAAGATCACGCGCTCTGCGCCATCTTCGTCATTGTCCATGCTGACGATATGCTACAGGATCTTTGCAGAAATCTCTCCATCGTCTATTCTCTCTTCTTGTAAAGGGACTGTCGCATCCGTCCCGGTCGATTGTGGAGCTACAGTGCCGGTTTACTCTTCGTTCATAATAACGCCAGAAATCCGACACGAAGAAAAGTGAAGGAGTTTCTGTGCAATTTGATGTAATGCATGGCAAGAGCAGAAGACGGATGTTGAGAGTATGCCGGAATTCCCATTTTGGAAATCGGAGAAAATGTCACTCGGACAAGGCGAATCGGGGAGAGGCAGGAGGGCCTTTGGCGACAGGAGAGAAGGTGGGACGGCGCCTGCAGGTCGCGGAGAATCTATGCACTGTGATTTGCCTGTGGAATGTCGCTCCTGAGATAGCGTCGGACGTGTTGGTATACCAAGAAGCGTAACATCGTGTTCTTCGCGACATTGGTCAGAACAGTAAGCGCAAGACAGCATGTTTACCGAGGACATATTTCACTTCGTATATTGTGGTGCGAACGTGAAGCAGACGAATTTGGAGACAACCGCCAGCGCTACGCTCCCATTCGTGAGCATAGCTTACGTCATCGTGATGTTACAATCGCTGCGGCTTCCTTAGCTACAGAGGCAGTACGAATATTGAAAATATCTGTTTTTTGCAAGGGAAATTTGACCACGTATAGATGGCGGAGCGGTGTCGAAGATTGCCGCATCGGTCTCGTACTTACGCCTCTGGATGCGATAGTCACTCTAAGGTCCCATTAGTATAGTTGACGACAAATAGCCAACAAAGACGTTTAGGGTGCATATGGTACCCTGCAGCCAGACAACTCGATCTTTCCCATAATAATTCGTCTATGGTGACTAGGTTTTACGAAAAGAGGTCGCCTTACCTTCGTTGCCCTGCAGCGCCATCACATCAGCTTCTCTCGGGCGCTAGAGGAAATGGGAATAATTAGCACCAACAAATACAACAGCAGACGTATGTATCAGTGCGATCACGGAAGAAACAGAAACATGAAAGTTCAGGTCTTGAGATAAAGAAGTCGACGTATCCCCATGTCCTTTTTCTTTTCACCGCCACCTCTTGTTTCTGCGCCACAAAAGCGACAATCGACGTCATCATCAGTTATATGGTTCGAAGTGTTGCAGTATCAACGAATAGGCCACGGTGGGTTGAACCATACTGCGGTTGCCGTACGGCCAAAACATTGACATAAAAAAAAAGAAGTACTACAAGACGGCACTACTCCACTCTACTACTCTTTTATGCACAGGGTAACGTTTAATAGAGTATCTTTGCCTGTACAGTCTTTACGCCTTTAAATAAAATAGCGCATTAAGTAACATGTTTAAGGGAAGTAAATAAGTAGCGTCATTCATTAAGTAACATTTTTAAGGGAAGTAAATAAGTAGTAGTAAGTAATGCGTTTTTGTGTGCGTGCGTGTTAAAAGATACTTATTAATATGCTGAAGAGGCCGTGGTAGTGGGGGTCCATATAAAGGACGAGTTGCACAAGGTTTGATATTCGCTATCGATATTTCTGGATATTTCCACGATGCTGGCAGTGTTGTCCACGATAGGGTAGCGAGTAAAAATACTTTTTTCTCTGTGTGTGCGATGCAGTTAACAGTTTCTGTCCGAGCCAGAGGTTCAGGTCCTCGCAACGTCATCGGAGGCGGGCAAGCCTCAACCATTCCGAGTCTCATCACGTGACCAGAGCAGTATTAGCTTCCCAGACTTCACAGATTCAAGCTCCGACGTAACTTCTTATGGGAACAGTGTTGTTACCTTTGGTCACAAGCTCCGCTTTTCGTTTGATAAACTAATACCCTACACTCTTAAAAATGAACTTCACTGCATAGCACGCTCCTAGCCTACCGTCATCTCCAATGATATCGTTATCTGCCCCGATTTGTTGAAAACGGGAGGTGTACGCCATTTTTGTGACACTTATGCTGTTCATAATTGTCACAAAAAAGGCGTATGTCTCCCGTTTTCAACAAATCAGTGAAGATAACGATATCATTCGAGATGATGGTTGGCTAGGAGCGTGCTATGCGGTGAAGTTCATTTCTAAGAGTGTAGTAAGACGGCAAACCTAAGTCCGTTAGCGGAAGGGCGGTTACTCCAGCTGCAGTCCAACTACCATATAGCGCATTACATCGTTCTCTGCCCTGCTTTGTTGAAAACAGGAGGCGTACGCATTTTTTTTTTTTTTTTTGCAATTATGCAGTTCATAATTCACAAAAAGAAAGAAAAGGCGTACGCCTCCTGTTTTCAACTGATCTCGTTCTACCCCAGAGTTTTTTCTTCGACAACAGGATCTCGCAAGACTTCACGGCTATACTATGCCGAAGGAAAGCCGATGGGCACAAATAGGACGTCACTTTGATGTCACAGGTAACTTCAACAAAAATACTTGTTTTGCATGGCACTCGTCTTTGGCTTCCCTAAAATAAATAAATATTTTTGAAATGCGCATGGTTACCTACTCTTAAAAATTAACTTTTACCACACTCTTAAAAATGAACTTCACCACATAGCACGCTCCAAGCCAACCACCATCCCGAATGACAACGTTCTCGCCATTGATTTGTTGAAAACGGGAGGAGGAGCCTATTCTGTGCCGTGCACAATGGCCACAAAATAGGCTCCTCCTCCCGTTTTCAACAAATCTAGGGCGAGAACGTTGTCATTCGGGGTGGTGGTTGGCTAGGAGCGTGCTATGTGGTGAAGTTCATTTTTAAGAGTGCACATAGCACACTCCTAGCCAACCATCATCCCGATTGACAACGTTCTCGCCCACTCGTTGTTGAAAACTGGAGGCGGAACCTATTTTGTAACCCTTTTGTACCATTACACAATAGGATCATCCTCCCGTTGTCAGCAAATCAGGGGCGAGTGTGCTGTCATTCGGGATGATGGTTGGCTAGGAGTGTGCTATGTGGTAAAAGTTAATTTTTAAGAGTGTAGAACCTCCACTCTTAAAAATGAACTTCACTGCATAGCACGCTCCTAGTCAACCATTGTCTCGAATGACATCGTTATCTGCCCTGATTTGTTGAAAGCGGGAGGCGTACGCCTTTTCTGTGACACCTATGCTGTTCATAATTATCACAGAAAAGGCGTACGCCTCCCGCTTTCAACAAATCAGGGCAGATAACGATATCATTCGAGATTATGGTTGGCTAGGAGCGTGCTATGAGGTGAAGTTCATTTTTAAGAGTGTAGCAGCAAATATCACGACGTCCCAAGGGGTTAATCCATGATTCTTTGCGGAAAGGGGAGTCCGTTCAGCCACACTGAACGTCCGAATTCTTGCCTCGGCACGTCATCGCAAGACCGATTTGTGGAAAGTACGTTTGCGAAGCACACTTTGAACCATGCATCCTCGCTCAGCGCCCTCGTACACTCTTAAAAATGAACTTCACCGCATAGCACGCTCCTAGCCAACCATTATCTCGAATGATATCGTTATCTGTCCTGATTTGTTGAAAACGGGAGGCGTACGCCTTTTCTGTGACAATTATGAACAGCATAAGTGTCACAGAAAAGGCGTACGCCTCCCGTTTTCAACAAATCAGGGCAGATAACGATATCATTCGAGATAATGGTTGGCTAGGAGCGTGCTATGCAGTGAAGTTCAGTTTTAAGAGTGTATAACTCTGCTCCTCGCTGTGCCAGTGGCGTGTACACTCTTAAAAATGAACTTCACCGCATAGCACGCTCCTAGCCAACCATTATCTCGAATGATATCGTTATCTGCCCTGATTTGTTGAAAACAGGGGGCGTACGCCTTTTCTGTGACAATTATGAACAGCATAAGTGTCACAGAAATGGCGTACGCCCCCCGTTTTCAACAAATCAAGGCAGATAACGATATCATTCGAGATAATGGTTGGCTAGGAGCGTGCTATGCGGTGAAGTTCATTTTTAAGAGTGTACGCTATTCGCGATATGAACACTTGCTCTAAGCTATCACAGCGGCGTCCTCCTGCCCTTCAAAGGTTCTAAGCAGTGAAGGTCCGTCGTTGCATTCAAGGTTTCCAGGTCCGGTGCGATGCGGCAGCCGGATATATAGGACAAACGTATCGATGTCTCAGCACTAACTGATAACTGGTAGCGGTCAGTGGAAATTTCGAAGGCAGTGCGTGGGGGGTAGTGCCTACGACATCTTGCAATGTCAAACGCGGCGCAGAGTTTCTTCGAAAGCTACGCCTCTGAGACATCTAAGGAGCTGTCGACTCAGACTGCCGAATTGACTCGGAGCCGAATATTGGAACATAACCAGTACATGGGACTCCTCTCACACATTGTACCTGTTGGCACTGGGTATTTGGTCCGTGGTCATGTGCCGAACCTTCTAAGACGTATCAGATGAACATACCTCGGACAGTTGCCTAGGAGGAACTCGGAACGGCCGTCACTGTCCCACTTTTCTGTTTGAGCGCCTGGCTCCACTTCGCCATAGGTCAATGACGATGACGGAGGTGTTGATATCTGGTATTGGCATCTATGCTGCGATCCCCAAATGTTATGAACACTTGTTTACGTATTGTATGATACCAAGGGCAACAAATTTTTATTCAAATCATAAACGGGAATGTCGGGTTCGTGTCATACTATGACAACATTTCGTGACAACATGCCACTAAAAGCCGCACTTGATATTTGAGGCGTCACCATTTTTGGTACCCAGAGTTAGGTACCTACCGGACTACGTTAGGCTAAGTGGACACTATAAGGTGGAACATTTTGCTCCTCGTAAAATGAAAGATGGCGTTATCTTGACATCAATACAAAAGGAACGGTAGTCATCCGTTGAGATTGTTTGCGATTAATGATCGATGGAAAAAAACGCAATTTATGTTTTTCCTCTCCCTCTCAAAGCCCCTCGCAAAAAGGACACTTTTCCTGCTGGAATATACAAGCGCTTCCCAAGCCGTGGCGCACATGCATTGAAAATCAGGGCGGTACGTAAAAAAATGGTTGTTTCACAAGATATTCATTATATAAGGTCATATATATTATAGCGTCAATATGGTATAGGGTCTGACTTTTTCGGGTTAACCCCGATTTCCCCCGATTACACCCTCCCGAATCAGTTGAGGACCAGTTCGGGTTATACCCGATTTCTCCCTGAATTCCAATCACGTATCAGTTTGTATCACCGAATGTGTGGCGCATATATTATTTGATTGTGCCACCAAGGACGCGAAGCACATTTGATGTTAAAAAATGTGGTGCAGGTCCCTATAAATCGCGAGGTATAGATATGTTTCAATAATATGTGCACTCAACCGCAGGCAGTTCGCAGGACAGGGACCAACCCATAACAACCCGATAACGCCTGGATGTATCAGTAGCACTAGATTTCAACCCAAATTCCATGTTTCAAATTGCGCCTTATTTTTCGCTTCCGAATCCAAGTGTTCAAATTATTGTTGTAGTATCGGTGTAGCAGTTTTCTGCTTGCTGTACTTTATATATATATATATATATATATATATATATATATATATATTTAGTTAATGTCAATGTAGTGTAGTTCCAAGGTGGGACCCTATTACTACGCCCTTACATGTAGGGAACTGTAAGAAGCAAATTCGTGAAGCTCAGCATCTCTCGCAGTTAGCATTAGACAACGGCTTAACGACCGATTACTTGTTGATGAAGAGTTGTTTGAATCGAGTGTTTTTTAACACAAGTCAGTGCTGCTTGTAAATCTCAAGTCCATGCAAGCAGGAGAGTAGCTCCGAAGCTTCTGCAAGTAGTAGCTCAGACTTTTCAAGAGCTTGTACTGCTTTCGAAACACAAGAGAAAAGCGTGGTGCGGAGAAATTGTCGGGTTACGTTGCGCGTTGATCGAACCGATGAAGATGAGAGCTGCTGGCTCTACTCTTTCCAATGACCGCCAGCCACGGCAACAAGGTCCTGCGATCTCGATGTCAATCCTATCAGTGCTGGATGTTGCAGGTGATTTCTTATTCTCAGTACATATGGTGCCCCAAGACAAAATCGCCGCCTGTTCAAGAAACGTTCATGTGATTCAGCACACAAACACTCGACTGGTGATGTTCGAGAAGCGGCGAGTACGAACCTGATCCCCTGGTGACGAACAGGTCTAAGGCTTCCAACACGGATTGACAGGTGGGGCCGTATAGACGATGGACCCATATCTTGGATATCCTATTTTATCTTAAACAATTTATTCAGGAACAATGAATTTTGGAACGAACCAGTTTAGATAATTTCTTTCTCCAAATTTCGCCACCAGTTTTCGCATTTCTTATATCGCCACGTATTTGTAAAGGGCAGAGTAATGCCGCTGCCGTCACAAAACGGAGGTAGAGTGACAAAAACCAAGAAAGTGCTTCGCCGGGGACACTGAGCACCTGCTTGGTGTTCTGTTGGATGTTCACGTCCAGCCGACAGTCTCTGAGGAGTGCTATGGATAGGCTCGACCGTCGATCACCCAACGAAGAGAAAGTGCAGGGCAACTGGTCAAATCAGCAAAGACAAGCCACATTTTGCGCTCGGGTGCGCTTTCTGAGAGACATATATGTGCCTTGGCCATCCTTTTTCGCTCATGGCTCGTAATGTATCAAGAGCAAAGATTGCATTCATCCACCTAACCACACTTCCGCACCACAGCCAACTCCTCAACTTGGACGCAGCCTGCCCACCTGAGTCGGTGTCTAGTTTGATTTATGCCATCGACGTATGCTATTGACCTATAATACACCTATAGAGCACCTTTCCATCATCATCACTTTCTCACCCCTTCCACAAGCGCAATGGGGCAGTGTACCGCCATAACGGTGGAGAATGACCCACCACATCATCATCCCATTTATGTGTGCGTGTGTGTGTGTGACCTATAATACACAAAAACGAGTCTTCTCTAACCCTTTAAATGCCAAAGCGTCAGCTAACATATGATCCGAGCGAATTTTTCGTCTGCGTCGCATGGAACGAAGCAGGAATTTACCTGGCACCACACGAACACCCCTAACACCCTCTCAAATATATTTCAACACCCCCAAAATATTCTGATATTAATACGAGAGTGATTCAATAAGTAGCATTAAATATTTTATTGACAGATAGTGGCAAACCTGAATTTTTTAGAAAACATGATATCATTTTTCTACGTATATATACTCATTACGTATAGATGCAGTTGCGCAATCCCTTGGAAAGCGCCTGTGCGTATTCGTGCAGAGAAGTCTCCCGGTCTTGCGTGTAGCTATTCGTGCATTGCCTGCTTGACGTCACCCGCTGGGAACAAAACTTTCGACAGCCCAACTCCTCCTTGTGACTGTCCAATATGTGGTTGTCCGACGACGCCACGTCATGCGGATATGGCGGATGTGGAAGTCACCTAAATCGAAACCCACGAATGTTTGAAGTATAGTCATCATGAGTGATACTCATAAGAAAACGGATGACTGACTGCTGCACTGCTTCGGTGCAAACCTCCAGCAGGGAAGCCAGTCGTACACAGCTGTCACGTGACTACGTGTGTGACGCCGGGGCTTTGAAATACAACGTCTGCACTTAGAAGACCCGACCCATCGTCGGCATCAAGGATAGCGAACACGATATACAGTTCAGAATTCTAAATGCGTTTTTAAGGTTTTAAGGAATGTATTCTCACGTGATGCTGTGGTTAGTGTGGAGAGAAGGTATTAGTTTAAAAGGAGATAGTGACGGAAATAAACTCTTATGGTTGCAGTCAGTGCTGTGTGTCGTCGCTTTGTCTGTGTTCGTCTCGTCCCATTATTTTACCTTCGCACTGGGGTTTTGATCGATTTTAAAAAAGGTTATTTATTGCTGAGCGTCCCTCGTATATGTCAGATTGATACTCACGGCGAAGTCGCCAACTGAGACAGCTGTGACATCTCCTCTCCTTTACAAAATACCCTTGCAAGATGGAATTTCTGCGCTGATCGCTGGAGCGAAGTGTCAGCGACGGGTATTATTTTTCGGTAGGTATTGGGCGCTTTCAATATACGTAGGGTTCTGCGTTTTCGGTTTTAATCGAAAACATCGAAAAACATACGCCGGGGTAAATTTTCCCTCATTCGGTTTTAATCGAAAACCATCGAATACAGAGGAACATTCCAGTGATCATGACAAATAGATTGCCGCACCATGCCCAGATTAAGATTCCAACATGCCAAGCAGGCTTTCCTTTATTACTCATCTTTTCGTGGTATTTGCTATGGTTGGATGACCTGCGACCCCATTGAGTGTTCCAGGGTCAATCCTTTTGTCCCGGATCGCGTGCGCTGCTCGGAATCTCATTCTTCTGCCATTGTAGGTGCCCCACCGCGCTTGCGAACCGTTCAGGGATGTGACGTCAAGTAGAATCTCGGTCATCGGCCTTTAGTTGTTTAGTGGAGAGGTTACGACAATACATAAACCTCCACACTCTAAAAACAGAACTTCACTGCAAAGCACGCTGTGCACCAACCATTGCCACGAATGATAGGATTCGAGGAAAGTGCTGGGCGTACGCCTTTTTGTGGCAATTTGGATATATGATAATTTCCACAAAAAGCCGTACGCCCTCTTTTCTCCTCGAATCAGAAGCGACAACCCTATCATTCGTGGCAATGGTTGGCGCACAGCGTGCTATGCGGTGAAGTTCTGTTTTTAGAGTGCACTTTCCACGTACGGCGGTCCTGTCTTTCCGTGGCACCCGAGATGGGAAGAAAAACGAAGAGGGCATCGGACTACGTTTGCGTAAGTCAATATTTTGAACTCTCAGGAAGGAAAATGTTGTCGTATGCAAGTGTTGTCGCGTGACAGTTAATGTGGGCTGTGGAAGAGGTGCCGGAGCGCATATCGGAGCACGTGCAATCGCGGCTCCACATGAATCTGAAGAATCCTCGTAACGAACAGGGTGAGCAAACGCCTTCCGGTCATTTCTTGCAGCACTTATAGAACTGGTACTTCAGAAATTGGTAATTCGCATTGGTTGTTCATAAGGCTGCTTTAGACGCGCACAACACTGAAATTACGTTGTAATTGCTATTCGCCGATAACTGTCGGGTAAACCATGTACACGCAAGGAAAAACATCGAAAAACTCCAATTTCGTGAAAAGCAATAAGCATCGAAAAACATACGCCGGATCCGCCCAAAAATAAACATCGAAAACGCGGAACCCTAAATACACGTTACTCCAGAGTCAAAAGAGTGTCTCTCTCCATCAGGCAACAATATGTAGTTTGCATTTCACACAATAACCTCTTTAACAAATAATATTGTGGCGCGCTACAGTTACACGTTAACAGGGTGACGATGCTCTCCAGAATTTGGATTTTGCACTTTCGGACACAATGCAAGACCGCTGTGGTAGAGGAATATTATTCAAAATTGTTATGTCAGCTGTCTTCAACTCTGCCCTTTGCTTGTGTTAAACGCCGATATCTGAAATGCACGCCTTGCCATTGCTACTTACACTACTCACATTTATGTATATGTGCCTGATAGGGCCTCTTGTCCACTTCAGATTGTGTTGTTAATTTACCTTGAATAACACATATCTTAGCTTAATGCGTGAATTAATGTACAGAGGAGAAGCGTCGTCCGACAAATTTAAGACTTTACTTCACTATCTATCTACATCGATTCTCACATCTTCAAATGAGTCCATCTTAATAGAACCTATTAACCCAATTTACTTTCCGTTTCTCAAAACGGGACCCACCATCACAGCCAAGTCTCATCCTTCTGCCAAACTTCCATTGAAAGCTAGGTTACATGATCTGAGTCAGCCTTTTAGCGGGAAGGCACTCCCACCCCCACGGCGACTCAATGAAGGTTAATAAAGCGTCGTACACAACAATCTCTAGCGTGCTAACTTGGCCCGACTTCAAATTGTCACGTGATAGGATGAACGTAGGAGGATGTTGATGGCTTGTACTTTTCCGGTACGCTACGAGGGGCCCCGATGCTCTTCCACTTCAAGGCGAGATTGTGAAAACGCATTGGGAGCTCGAGAAAGTTCTGTCACAGGAAGTCGGTTGTAAAGTGCTCCAGATTATGTGATTGAGCAGCGAGGGAAATAAAATGTGATGAGGCATATAGCTCAGGAGTCTCGTGTGCATTTAGTGTACAGAAGAACTTGTGGCTGTGTCTGTGACGCTGAAGAGGCATTCAACTACTGGGAACGTAGATAAGCGCCTTCGTTGATTTCCCAGTGACTCGTTTAGGATTTTCTCTGTGCTTCAAGACCCCCATCGCGGTGGTAAGTATAGTATACTAATGGGTATATGGTGCTGCGGTGGTTGTGAACTTGTGTGCAGTAGATAAGGCTAGAGCTTTGTCTTTGAATGCGCTTGCTGTGATTTTTGTGCGGAACTCGCCTTGTGGTGCTATGTAAGCTTGGACAACGAGAAGAATGCAGTTACAAGGTGGGGAGAACTGCAGACTGTTTTCAGACCGCCCAGGGGTCAGATGCGTGACGTTCCTATATTGCACCGTTTTCTCTTAGGTAAACCGACCATGATCAAAGCCACGAACTATTATGCAGACTCAAAAGAGTTAAAACCTGGGTAGTTTGGGGATGCACCAAATATCGTTCAAACCCCGTGCGCTGGGAACACAAAAAGGGCCAAGCATTCTTCGAGCACGAGAAAAAACAGGACAAGAGGGTAACGATTCAAGAGCATGTTGTTTACGGAAATACAGTGGGGTTGGTAGCTCAGTGCTTGTGTTTGGGTGCACTTTTTGAAGTCATATTGTCTTCCCAGCACTGTTTTCACCGACTTTAGATTTCACTGTAATGCATGACGCCTTGTGATAACGAAGCGATGTAAGATCTCCCTAGAAGCAACTTTACTCGAATTCTCTTTTGAACAGTCGGACGAAGAATACGCGCAAGTGTCTGCAGTCATATCATCGCACTTATCACTAAGAAAAATAGCCGTTCTTTGCGTGCTCTTCAAAGTGCCAGAGCCTTTCTCTGTACTTTTCTTATCTTCGAGAACGACAGGATGGCTAAAGTTCTTCTTGTGTCTATGCTTTTTTTAAATAACGTTTTGAAGGTGAAAAGTACGGACAAGTCGAATTTCTTTCTCGCGCGGTTATTTTTTCTGTCTGCATAGAGATATGAGGGAGTAATTGCCTAAGTTTGCAAATTCCGTGAAACGAGGAGCCGGATGCGCCTTCTTAAGTTCCCCTTCTGCTTTTCAGGGTAAACGAAGTCCTTGCACGAAGGCATCACTGACGTCATCGACACAGAGTCCTTGACACCCTCATCCAGCATGACGGGACCATTGCTATCACTTTTATTCCTGCTCATACTCACCGCCATCTACGCGTGGCAAGACAATGACATTTCTCCCATCTACGACTCCAGTCCAACCTTCCCGCCGCGTTTCACCAACGTCCGAAAGATGGAGCAGCAATCTTTCAACGCCCGTCCTTCCGGAACTTCCATCAAACTGAAATGTCCCGCCACGGGTTACCCTCGACCCGTGATTGTTTGGCTCAAAGACGGGCAACCGTTCACCTCAAGGCCTCTGGGAACCCCTCCGAAACTTCGAGAATACTCATTGTCGATGGGTGAGCTGAGCATCAACGACACCGGTCGTTACACTTGCATCCTGTACAACAGGTACGGCTCGATTAACTGGACTTTCCTGGTCGAAGTGCAAGAGAGACTTCCCGGCGGGCCAGCGGTCGTTGCCGTCACCGGGAACCAGACAGTATTCGAAGGCGACACGGTAACGTTGGAATGCGAAATTGTGAGTGACCTAACTCCGTTTGTGAGGTGGCTGAAACACTACAAAGTGAACGGATCAGACGTGGACAGTTCTGGAGCGCCATACGCATGGATCGTGCAAGATTCGGGAGACCCAGCCGTTACAAATCCGACTGTCCTGTCGTTACCGAGTGTTACTGTCGGGGACAGTGGACAGTACACGTGTCTTGTTGGGACCATTTCTGGTGCCTCGCATCGCAGCACGTGGCTTGAGGTCTTGCGAACCGGGTGACGGGAACCGCTCTGATACTGGACGAAGGACTGGCTATACACTTGATCATCCGGAATGTCCCTGAGGATGTTCTGTTGAAGCACTAAGCAATAAAATTTATTGCGCGAGAACTATTGTGTTGCTGGTGCATCTGGTACCTTTATTATAGTGCATAGGGTTATAATTTCGTATCTCCTTCGAGCTCTTCATCCCTGGAACTGCAACAATGTCACTCAAAACGTAGAATGAATGGTTCTGCTGGAAGAATGATGAATAGAACCCTCCAGCTGTTCAGAATACGCTATATCTATCTACGAGAACCTATATAACTCCTCATCTCACTTGGTTTTCCCACACAGCAGTGTGCACCAAAATGCTTCAGCTCTGGTCCCTTTACAAAACGACGTAATCTGCGTATGACTTTATTGTGCAAGGCCTATGCGCTATCTGGCAGGATTGCATAAGATAGGGATTTTTTTTATTGCAATAAATGGTGTTAGTATATGCTAGGTCAAATATGTTACCTTATGGCGGCACTAGCAGCATTTTAATGACTCATTAACGTTTAATTGTGAAAGATAAACGTTTTGCGAAATGCCAATACCTGTTCCTTTTGGTGAGCTGATGCCGTTGCCGTTTTCGGGGGAAAAAAAGCGACGAAATAGCCCCTGATGAGAACGGCTCATTTCTGTCCCTGCGTCATATGCGCGTTTTCTCCCTTACCCCCAAATGCGAGGAAAAAAGGCAGCAGCTCTTCTTCTCTCTCGCATTTAAAGGGACGGTCTCGTATAGATGAGGATCCAACCATGAAATTTTATTTGGAATAAGGATATGGTTTCGGAGAAATTTGTAGCACTCATGCTGCTATAGAGCAGACGGCGGAATTTCCACCTTGCCCTCACGAACGTCACGCACGGCGTTTGCAGGAAGGTAAGTATGTTCCCCGTTGGCTGAGCGGAGAGCAAAACATTTGTTTTCGGTTGCCTTCGTTGCCGCGGCAATTGCGCGATTGCTGAAGGGTTGCTCAACGCGCGACGTTGTCAGATGTGATAGAGAATCTACCAGTATCGACGATTCTCTGTCACTGAGCGGTTATGAGGGTAATTCCACCGACTTCGATCGACTGCATTATGGGGTATTGAAACAGGTTGACCCTTTGCCACCACAACACAAGTGGGGCTGGTGGACTCGCACAAATGAAGACATGACAGACTACATTCGCCCACCGACCCCCCGTGAGCAGAGGCCACGAGTACCAATCATGTATGTCTTTGATAACACCGAAATTTTTCTGTGTCTTCCGAAATTTGGCATAATTATCCTCTCTGTACCTTGATTGACGTAGCGTTGCAAAAAATAAGAAACCCACTGCGTGAACCTTACGGTTCTCCCGTTTTCATTATCTTTCAGAGATCAAGTAGTGCAACCTCGCTACGTTAAGGACGTCCAGAAAAGGTGCCTAAGACACCACACTTAATGTCAACAAGTTTGTTCACTAACTAATTGACACTTATTGTGTTTGACGCAAGCAGTTTCAACTTTCGACGGTGGCGTCGTTTCATACTTCTGCTGCATTCAGAACGGTGTCACGGTGCTGCGTAGAGCGAATCGTCCCAGAGACAACAAAAATGATTTCTGGCCTCAAAGGCAAATTTTCCTTGACTACACTTATTTTCCCTGTGCTCGAGAATGCTCATACGACAAGCACGAAAGTTAAAGCATACTTGGATGTCCTTTCTTAGTCAGTCCAGTCTTAGCTTCTCAAACTCTAGAAACTTATGGAGTCCCTCCAGGCGGCAAAGTGTCGTTAATTTACCGGTGGCATGCCGCTATAGGACAAATTGCAACAAGTGTTTCAACTTGCGGTACATACATCGCAGGGAAAAGCAAGACACAGCAAACATTCACCGGAGCAAAGCCTATAGTACGTTGAGGAATAAACGGCGCCCAATTACTGCTTTGGATGACTACATGAAATATTACTCTCTGTTGTGACTTGAGAAGTAAGAACCGAACCAGGAATCGGTGCGGTGTAAGGTTTACAAAGGCTAGTAACATCGAGATTGTTGTAACGAAGCCCCGTTCTACAATTTCCATGAATGCACGGCAAATTTGTCACTCCTGCCTCATGCAATATCCAATTGTTTGAACGTCCCCTTAGCCTGTTGCAACGTACCCCAAGGTTGAGGCATATTGAAACACCCTGCCTTCTGTTCCATATTAACAGTTTTTGACCACATTGTGATGAAATATTCGCGTCATTTTTATTCCACGGTATTCAGAGGGATCAAAAGAGCAGCTGCTGCACTGAGACACTTACACCCCCAAGTACGTTGCGAGTTAAGACGCTTTTTCACAGGACCGACGCCCAAGGCTCACTCTCGGACATCCTTGTTATCGGACTGTGCTCGACATTTGATTTGACATTGGGATTGACATCGGGATCGCAGGACCAAGTTGCCGTGGCTGGCAGACATTGGAAAGAGTAGAGCCAGCAGCTGTTATCTTCGTCGGTTCGATCAACGCGCAACGTAACCCGACAGTTTCTCCGCACAACGCTTTTGCTTTTCTCTTGCGTTTCGAAAGCAGTACAGGCTCTTGAAAAGTCTGAGCTACTACTTGGAGAAGCTTCGGAGCTACTCTCCTGCTTGCATGGACTTGGGATTTACAAGCATCACTGGCAACCCACAACCTCCATTACCTGCGGGGAATTACTAAGAAACACTTGAATGAATCCGGCAAACCACAAGAGACATCTTATGACGAACCAATAAAGAATTAAAGAAATTGTAATTAAACGATTAAATGATCAGTTAGACATAACAACAATTTGCTACTTGTACGACATCTCGTTCGCCTCACCCACTTCTACAGAGTTGCTGCAGTGTAAGGTTCCTTGAGGTCATGCTTCCACGATCACGGCTTCGCTGGAATGACAGAAGTTGGGAACCACTGCTCAATGAGTTCCAATGAATTGAAGGCGCATGAGTGTGAAGGGCTCGTGAGGCCTTGAAGGGTTGTGACATCTGCTATGAGTTGAAGGGTGGGAGGGTGAAAGGCCGTGAAGGCTTGACTGGTTTTAGGTCATGAGTTGGAGGCCTGTGACGGCAACGCTTTAAAACAAGTTGTGAGGGTGCCTCCGTGACCAAAACTCCACCCAAAGTGTCGGTTTTTGGCTGTGTACGTTTGAACCAGAACGTTTGCCTGTTAAAACAGCTGTAGTTCATCAACAATCCTATCAGTGTTCAGCAATGGTGGCAAAAATATAATATTCCATTCCAGAGTAATTTTGTGAGCGCAACGCTGCGCGCACACGGATATGTTTTACGCTCAAACTGCGCCTTGTCGAATGACTAACGCCTAAAAAACACAAATTGGAAATCAGATATTTCGACATCGCCAGTAGAAAGGAGTATACGTATTAGGTATCAGTAGTAAAGTAGTAGTGAAGTAGTAAGGTAGCAGTAGAAAAAAGTAAAAGTGGTGGTAAAAAAATAAAAAAGTAGTAAAGTAGTAAACAGCAGTAAAGTAGTAGTAATAAAGTAAAGTAGTAGTAAAGTAGATAGTAAATCAGTAAAGAAGAAAAAAGAAAGACAGGATCACGAAGTCACCATCAGAGCCGTTCCGAAGTCAACGCGCCTCCCTATCCAGAAACACTATAACTAAGACTCGGCTGGCCTCTCCTCAATACCATACCAAACAATCAAACAAACTAGACCACACAATAAGAGCCAGGACAAAAAGGCAAGTAATATCTCTATGTGTTATGCGTATCTACAGGGTGAATTTAGCAAAGGTTACAGTTTTGATCGCGTCGTAAAAATATATGATGACGTTTCTGGCGCTTCAAACTTTGCAGACTGGTAGTCATTCGCCTGAAGTTTTATTCATGTTGTTGTTGTTGTTTTAGATGCTATCACTTTGTAGAAAAAAAGTTAGAAGCAAAGCAAATTCTCGCCCCATGCATTTCCTATGGCCTATACCGCCCGCAAACTGCCATGTTTTCCTCTGTCTGCTTCACGTTCACATTCCCACGTATAGGTGGCGCTGCCTCGAAACCCTGCATCTGGTCCACGTGATCTGGTCCATTTTGCGATTCGCTTCGTCTCCAGGCAGCGCCACCTATACGTGGTGACTTGAACGTGAAGCAGACATAGGGGAAAAATTGCTTTTTTCAGGTGGTATAGGCCATTGGAAATTCACGGGGTGAGAACTTGGTTTGCTTCTAACTTTTTTTCTACAAAGCGATAGCATTTGAAAAAAAATATGGATAAAACTTTAGGCGAATGACTATCAGTTTGCAAAGTTTGAAGCGCCGGAGACGTTATCTTGTATTTTTACGACTCGATCGAAATGTATAAGCTTTACTAAACTCACCCTGTACATATGCGCAGATAAACAGGAAGTTTTTTTTTTTTGGGGGGGGGGGGCGCTTATGGCGTTCTGCACTTGAACGCAGCTATACCAGCCCCCAACAGCTCCCTGAACCATATAATCAGGAGCCTTCCCCTTCGGTTCGCTACTCGGACGTTCCTGGCTCCCATCGACTTCTACTGGGTTTCGTGTCAATCGTCCCGCGATCCTAAAATAACTGGAAAACAACTCTGGAATGTTGTGACCGAAACAGACATTTATTGACGTATCACGGTGGCTCAGAAGCCTAAAACATGAATAAGCGCCCTAACTGTCGCGTTTGCTAACAGACTGTGATCAAGTTCAAGCTTGTAAAGCGCACACACATAGTGTATTCTTAATAACGAACAAGTTTTACATGATCATGTCCTCTCGTTGTGTGTAATACGTTGAGTAGTCTCAGCGAAGCAAAGTACGTACGCTGCACGCTTATACTTGTTGACATTGTGCTCGAAATCAGATAGGTTCAACATGACTTCAACTGACGACAACATTCCGAAGTCTGATAGACTGGCCGATATCTGGGTCGAGAAATAGTACAAGACACACAGAGACACATCTAACACACGAGTAAGCCCGCCGCACCAAACTTTTTCAACAAAAGATGATATCATCAAGCCGTCAATTCGCAGCTGCCCACAGTTCAAATGAAACCGCTGAGCCGGCACGCAGAAGAAGGACGCAGGTGCGCAAGCGAGAAAGTACCAAGTGCCATTTTGAATCCTAGCCACATGATTCTGGCAAGCCAACCGGAGCACGTTACAGGTGTCTGACGTATGAGAGCCTCTCTTTAGCTCTGCGCGCAGTGATACTCTGTTTCCGGCCGCGACTGCGGGTAGCTGTGGGGGACTGGCTTTACCCCAGTGTTGCCAAATGTCATTCGCAGGAAGTCGCTAGTGGCGTCCCGAAAAGTTGCTAAAAGTCGCTAAAATCGAAACTGAAAGTCGCTAAAAAAGTCGCTGCCGCTACTGTGCCCTTTTTGTTCGTTGCACGTTGTGAAACAATGTGGTTACAGACCAACCAGGATGTGTAGGCGAATGAGCGTGCTAGTTGGCCAAGAGAGGACATGAAAAAATGGGTCTGAGTGGATAAGAATGAGAGAAAGTAAAGAAAATTCGGACCTTGAATATCTTCTGCAAAACGTTTTCTGGTTTTGTCATCGGAGGCACCGAACGTGGTTTGTTTATTGCTTGCAAAAGGTTCCGATGCTTTCTCGTCTTTTTGCGACCTTCTATGCTTTTTTATGTCTGACAACATAGTGCACAGCGCCCTTTTGTCGCAGTCTTTGACTAGACAAAGCTATCCCTTGAATACTGGCAGCATCACCAAGCTCTTGCGATACTTCTGGTCTTACTTAGGAGGCATTTTGGAAAGCGCTTGCGTCTAGTCCACGCTGCTCGTCAGAAAAGGGGCAAACTGGCAACAGCTCAAAGAAACTAGCACTGCGAAGAGCAGCAACGAAACTGCACTACGCTGAGCCGCTGCAACTATCCGTGTCATGGGATTGGCTCTAGAGCAGTTACGGCCGGCAAAGGGTGGCGCGATTTCATATTATTCTCCGATAGGGCTTGTCGTCCACCGAAATGTGACAGGAAAATCACGATTCTTCCTGACTTCATGAAGGAATATTCGTGTCGCTAAAAAGTCGCTGAACATATCAGAAAGTCACCAAAAAATCCGCTAATCCCAAATACAAAATTTTGTCGCTAGACAGACCCCGAAATCCGCTAAATTTAGCGACTTTTCCCCAAATTTGGCAACACTGCTTTACCCTCCTTAATCAAAAACGCCCCTTGATCTCCGAATACACAGCAGAGCCGTTTCGAGGATGGGCCGAGAGGGGCAGACGCCCCGGGCGCCTTCCCCAGAGGGGGCGCCCGTGCCCCAGGCCGCTGTTCGCCTCGGGCCGGCTCTGATACACAGTCAAAACCGATTTCGCACCGTTCACGGAGCAGCAGCAAGGAAGTGGTGTCAAACGGGGAGGTGCCGCGCACCTGACTGTCATGGTGAAGAACGCAAAGAAAAAGACGCACAGACAAGGGACGCGTTCACTACCCAAGGAAACCCTTGTCCGTCCGTCTTTTTCTATGCGTTCACCGTGGTAGCCTTCAACCAGCACACTCTACACTGGCTTAAGCACATGACTGTCGTCAGAAGCCGCGTTTACATGAACCCGTCAAAAGCGGGTCGAGTGGCTTTATCGCAGCATATCCTCTCACATCAGATCATGTCAACCAATTTTCTAGGGAGGATTGATGTGAGGAGGTGCGATATTTTTTTTCGGATTTATGTAACCGCGGCTAGAGAGGAAGGACGCGGGTCGCGTTTCTGTGCTCCAGAACTGGATGAAAGGAACTCGGACCTTATCCCGATTTACAAAGTTTCCTTGAAAAACGGATGAGTTTCCGCGCATGAGTTTCATATGGTGGTAACGCATACCTTTTCCCGGAAGTAGCTCGTAAGCCCTAATGAAACAAGCATGAGCATGGGATACAAGCTCGTAAGTCTTAATATCGTTTGAATTGCTTTTTCTCTATCTTAATCCGACAACTGACGCGCACAAAAACTACGCGAAAACATACTCCAAAACCCGGGAGATGAAGATATAACGTAAAATGCTTTACTGTGCTCCGACTTACATAACCAGACCGAGTAACATAATCAGATCTATAGCACATTCTTCTCCATTGCCCACACTATCAACCTTCCCGAACTGTACTCTCTGGATCCCTTAAGAAGCTGGACTCTCGCCCCTCCCCCTCTATCTCTCTCTCACACACAAAATTTCTTGGTCCCTGTCCACATCCAACCCACCAACGCTCTTCCCTCAAAGCTCTCTTCACCTTTCTGGATACCATTGGACTTCCGTCCATATTGTGAAGGGGCTCATTACTTCATTCCCCAGCATCACCACCAGCAATGGGGTAGAGTATCGCCCCTGGCGATGAAACTCCATATCCATCATCTCGAAATAAAGCTGTTGTACATAACAAAGTAAACCGTAGACGTCTCGCCACCTATATGCACTCGACATCATCAGTACAAACGGCCAAACAAGGGGGCATGTCAACCTATTTATTCAGGAGGGCGTTGTACACTTCCGGTAAGGGGCCCCGGTTTGCGTTGCAGGCTGATACATCACATCACGTCTAATAAACCAGAATTCTAAAACTTTCTTGGGCCCCATCGCGTCTCCCGTGTCAAGATTTTCCCGCTATCAAAGTCAAACACGTGTCCGCTAACCCCACAGTGATCAACCAATTCGTGTGGCATTCGTGGCCTTGGCAACGTCCCTTCAATGTTCTTTAAAACGTGTTACTCGCTTCCTGCCTGTCTCACCGATGTAGGTTTTGTCGCAGTCCCCGAATGCGATTTTATACAGGGTGTCCCAGAAAACGTGTCATTGAATTATAATAAAAAAAACTACGCCACCTAGAATCATGCGGTCAACAGCATTTGTTCTTATTAGGTTTTTGCCACCTCCTAATGTGAATGTCATGTACGCCAAGTTTAATTATGCAAATATTTGTGAACTGAACTCGGAAATTTGCTAAGTAAAGGTCACTTTTTTACCCCACCACTATGAAGACCGTGCCGAATTCACTCAAATTCATGATAATTCACAGTGATACTCACGAGCTATCCCATCGGAAAAAATAGGCGAATATCATGCTTTTCCGAGCACCGGACCATAGCGCGCGATGACTTTTTGAGCGCAATCGCTCGCAGTGCGACGAAAGGAGGTTCCGAAGCCAGCCCACAGAGTGATAGTAGAAAAAGTAACAGTTCCTAAATTTGGGAGAGGGAAAGCATTATCCCAGCGAATGTCGGACGTGATAAGCCGTGCCTGTTTTATCTCTTTCTGCGGTGTCGGGGAGGGCTGGCTTTCCAACCTCCTTTCGTCGGACTGACAAAGATTGCGCTGAAAAATTCATCGTGCGCTATTCTGTGCGACCTCCGTAGAGTATGATGTACGGCTATTTTTTCTGATGGGATAGCTTCTGAATATCCCTGTCAATTATCATTAATTTGACTAAATTAGACACGCTCTTCACATTGGTGGGGTAAAAAAGTGACCTTTACTAGGCAAATTTACATAATTAAATTTACGTTACACGACATTCACACGAGGAGGTGGCAAAAACCCAGTAAGAACAAATGCCATTGACCGCATGACTCTAGTTGATGTAGTTTTTTTATTATAATTCATTGACACGTTTTCTGGGACACCCTGTATAGAACACCAATTTGTTCATGCGGCGGGGTGCTGTCATGAGGCTTTCCAAACGTGGCTGCCAAAGTATGCATTGGTTTGAAAACCGTTCTAATGCCTAGTGGGTGTAAAGCCCTACGAATTGCATAAGACCCACTTTGGACAAGCGGGATGCATACCACAGACTTAGCATTGTGAGCCCTGCTCGCATTATCTTTCATATGCCGCCTTGTATTATTCAGGAAGGTACCAGGGTAGCCCAATCTATTTAGGGCGCTGAGTATCTTGGTTAATTCCTGTAACCGTACATGTTCGTTAGATGATGTTCGTTAGATGTTCGGTGATGATGTCCCCTTATGTAATGCCCTCGGGCCTTCTAGGGTTAAATAAATGAAATGAAATGAAATGAGATGATAGTGCGTCTCATCGTGACAGGAGGGTATGCGCCACCGTTTGTTTGTGCTCGACTGGGTGGTGTGAGTAAAAAGATAACCCTCCGGGTTTGCAGTAGAAAGCTGTTCCAGGTAAACTCTTTCGGTAAACTCCTGCGCCTTCGGTCCCGTCTCACCAACACATAGAGGAAAGGGAGTGTACCACCCTCCTCCTTTTCAGAAGTGAATTGAATGTCAGGGTGTCCGTTATTAAGAGCCTGGTGGATGGCATGTGAGCTTTTCTTTCTTTCCAGCACAACAAACGTATTGTCAACGTATCTATAATAGATCCTTACCGGAAAGGGCAAGGTCATGAGTAGGTACAAAAAATACCTAAGTACTTTCACGCACAGGAACCTGGACAGTATGGAAAGTGGTGCAAGGAAAAGCAAAACCACGGTCACTCAATATTCTCTCTGGTACAAAGCTCCAGCGGAATACAATGAAGCCAATGATTTATGGTCCGAAGGTGTTGCGGGAGGGGGGGGGGGGACGCCCTCCGTTAGCAGACTGCGGAGCCAATGGGCTACATGTGTTCGGTCGGCAGCTGGAAAGTCAATCCGACATCATTGACAGTTCCTTTGCCTGTTCCTTTGCCATCATTGACAGCATTGACATTTTGACATCATTGACAGTTCATTTGCCAGTTCTGCCACAGACCGTGGCAGAACCGAAGAATCAGTACTAGACTACAACAGACAATCGTATCACACCAGGCGATGAAACTTCCCATTAATCACCTCAAACATAGGTGCCGACTGCGAGGTCTCCCTCCCATGAACTTTCCCAGGGGGAAGTCTACGCAGCTGACACTCAAGATGAACGTTTCTAGGAATACCCTAAGAATCGCGTGTTTCATGGAGTGAACATGAACATCCTGTAAACATTTGCCTCATGACGTCACTCTGCGTATGAAGGGGGACGCGTTGTGTCCCGGCCCCCTGCGGCAGATTGCAAACTCTCCGATTGATGATCTCAAAATAAAGTTGTGGTTGTTGACAATAGGACTGACTGTGATGAGATGCCGCAATAAAATTTATTCATTTTCTCCTTTGTGCGTACTAGGCTTTGTATTCTAACTAAAATTGCGCTTCATGACATTCGAGCAGACACATCTCTTCCGTGCGAATGCCATGACGAAAGTCCTTGTCGCTGTTGCCGCTCGTGCGCACAGCGTGGGTCAACGTCGAAAGTGGAGGACGCCCAGTCGTTCGCATCCGCCGTAACACGGGTCGCAATGCGGCCTCGGACGTTAAATCCTTCTGTTTCTGGAAGTCCGAATAAGTTGATGGCCGTGTGCGTCCCGGTCCCTTGCCGGTTGTCCGGAGACTCCGAACGGACACTGAATGTGGCTGGTCGTGGAGGGACCTTTTCTTGCTGTCCCTGTGGCACGGCCGGTGTGGTCTGAGGGACTTGAGGTGCGGGAGGTTGGATCAGTATAAATGGCGGGACCATGATCTGTTGAGGCGAAGCGGGCTGCGCAGGGAATCCTGAAAAACGTTGTGATTGTACTTCGTTTGATAAGGGCATATGACTACAGCAGCAAGGTGACATGGCTGCCGACGGTTGCAGAAGATATTGCGGTGGCGGGTGATAGAGTTGCGGTGGGGGGCACAGCATTTGGGCATGAGCAGACCGCAGTGCCAGGTGACATGGATGCTCTTGCAGCCTGGGAACCATGCATGGTGGACCACCGTACTGACAATGATCGAGTGTTAGCCTTAGTGCCTCCGTACCGTGGGTAGGGTGAGGGAACGATGTCTGAATACTAATAACTGACGGCTGGTCTTTCTGGGTCTGGATAGCAGCATTGGCCGTCGCTCGCCTCTTCTTACCTGACGCCACAGACGATGAGGTTGAGGCACTGCTACTGGAGGAGTATGCACCGTTTTGTGGCATGTCTTCCCGCAATGAAGTCGTTTCTGCAGGTACTGTTGAGAAGGTGAAGGGTCTGGTACCAGAAGCAAGTGCAAGTGGCGCAAGTGATGCTGGTGATGGAAAGGGTGGCGGAATCGGTGGAGGAACCGGTGAGTGCGGCAGACGAGTTTGCGCACCATGAATGAATCTGGAATCCCGTGCCGTCAGCAATGCAGGTGCACGCTCCAAATCAACCGGAGCTTTACGGAGATTCGAGCGTTTTGTTGTAAGTGTACTGTCTCCAGCTTCTTGTGGTCTTCTCGTTCGGACGAAATATCTGGATAGCGCAAGAATCAGAGGAATAGCTATGAGGCCGAGAGGCAGAGAAACGAGGTGAGCAAACCAATGGCCGACGAGGTCCGTCACGAACATCCCGCATGTCACATCCATGACAGCTGATAGAATATTGAGGAGAACGAAACAGGGGCCAATTACATTCATCGTGCCCTGAAGTAGCCCTTCAGCCTCAGCTATAGCCCGCTCTAAGAATGCAGTATAATAGGATGAAATCAGAGGTTCAACGATTTTCAGCGTTGTGCTCCAGTTGTGTGGATGAAATCCAATGTTCCCGGCGTCCAACCACCTCTCATAAATATCTCGCACGACAAGACGCCCTGCGGTTACATTGCTGGTTTTCGTCACGTTTCTCAAAGCCTGTTGTAATGTCCCTACAAGTCTGCTCAACTTCTCTGCGTCTCGTTTTGTTTCTCCAAGCGCCATGTTCGTCATACACAAGAGGTGAAGACGTACCTCCGGGTATGCCGCATGCGGTGTACGGCCGGCATCAACTGGCATCGGGTTACGGTTGAGGTCTAAAATTGACACAGATTCGTCGCTGCATTTCGCGAACACTTTGCTCACTGTCAAATGCGCGAACAGGCCTGTCTTCTGGTTCGAAGGCCACAGCTTGTCGAAGGCGTCGTCCACTATGGAATACCGTCCCGTGCGGTACGGGTGGCAAAGGTAGCAGTGTGGTAAAGCGGAATAGGCTGTGAGAAAAGCTACCCAAAAGACTGTGAATGTTACATACAGAGTAAAAGCGCACGCAGTCAAGAAGAGGATGTAAGCCACCATTTGGGAGAGCATGCTTCTCGTATGAGGTGTGACATTTCGGTCGTGAACGCACAGTCCGGTTACGAAGCCCGAGCATATACCACTGACAGAAATCAGAAGAGTGACCATGTAGACGTGCAAGACATCTATGAACGTTCCCGAGAGAAACCTGTAAACACCGTGCTTCGCTTCGTACGCTTCTAGCTTCCTCTCCAAAGAATTGATGCTGCCGAGTGTTTCGTTCCGCTCGTCCTTATGGAGCGGCGTCTTTCCACTTCGCGACAGGACGACCCGTGCAATGTGAATCCTTTCGCCTCTCGTTGAGCGTGCAACATGTTTCGCGGCGCATTCGAAAAGTTCGTCATATCTTTTCCGTAGCGAACCGCATTCTTCGCCGAGAGTCACGAATGTATAGCCTATATCGGTCATTCCTGGATCTCTCAATAATCTGCTGAGGCGTGCAAGGTCGTTCTGGCAATCTCGCGAGACGCTGTAAAGCGGAATTATGCGATCAGCCGCAAAGCTCCGTCTGATGAACTTCGGGAATTCTTCGACAAAGTCAGACGTAAACAGTCGGTTTATTTTACTGGATAAGCTGGCAGACCGGCTCGACACTTGGTCTATTTCATCGTACGTGCGTTCTGCGTATGCCTTCAAATTATCAAACACTAACCTTCGCATTTTGGGTGCCTTGTCTTGAAGCGATCGCACGATGCCGTCTCGGGTGTTGATGGTGGAAAGCAGCGTGGCCATAAGGGCCACGGCCACAACGCCAAGGCAGGTCACATAAAAAATGTACGCAGTCATATAATTGGCCGTGACCGCTTGTGGGTTGCGGCCTCCACAGCGCCCTGGAATTAAGATGATACCCACGACGAGCATGATGAACAGAAAGACGTACAAGCAGGTAACGAAGGAGTGGACTCCTTTCTGATGACGTGACATGACTGTCGTTAATCCACTGTAGCTGGGCTGCTTTGCGGCATCAGCCAAAGGCTGTGCCGATTTCGGCTTGTGTGAGAGGAAGCCCAAAAAATCGCTTCCAGTCGTGCAGGCAAATGGCGAAGAACCGTTGGGCGGTACGCCATACTTGACCAATTGGATGACCTGTTCCTCTCCTCCCGCTACGGACTGGCTGTATCCATCAGAGCTGTGCACCACGACGTGTAAGAGAAGTGTTGCAAGTGGAAACAGACCGGCGAAAATTTTCATGATGCTGTCTCCATATATAGAAGCGTACGTTCTCTCTTCTTCTTCTTCTTCGTCTTTCTCCGCAGTGGCGCATAGCACGGGGCAATTGGCCACGGATCGTGACATGAGGGCCCAGTTAATGACAGTTACGTGAAGCGATGAGAGGATGAGATGAATGAAATGACTGAATAAAAGACGAGCGGGGGAATGGAATGACGACCTGACAATCTACCAAAAGACAGAATGGAAGATGCCGACAGTGGAACATCGTGGGCACGGAGCGGGACGGCTAGGAACATGGCGCGTTGGGATGAGTAGCGCGAACAATGGAGAAAAAAGTGTTCAATAGTTTCGTCTTGCTGGCAGTAGGGGCAAAGAGGAGAGACAGAGCGGCGAATTCTATGGAGGTAGTAGTTTAGCTGGATGACGCGACAGCGAAAACGCGCGTTCTCTCTTGTAGAAAGGAATAAGTGCGCGCTGAGGTGATGGCGATATTCTTCTTCTTCACCTGGCATTTCATTCACCGAAGAAAGCTACTGAATGGTGGTGCTCATGCGAAGACCGTATTATTGCCGCGTTTACAATAATACGACACAAACGTATCGAATCGAGTCGATACCGGAGAGAAGACGATACGCCACTGTTTACATGGATGCGCGTATCGAGACCAGATCGAAGATCGCACCACGTCGTGTCATATTGGAAACTTAGAGGCGCATATCCACAAATACTGCCATTTCCGGTGTCCGCCTACCTTGACACCGAACATTAAAACGTCGAAAACGCAGCGTCTATCAGTGACGTAGCCAGAAGGGCGGTTTAGTGGGGGTTTAAACCCCTCGTGAAACCGTACCTTTGGTAGTGCTTCTGTGAAGGGGAAACGTGGGTGAAACCCATGCAATGTTCCCATGGAACCCAACCCGAAATATTTTCCTGGCTACGCTCCTGGCGTCTAAGGCTCACATTCAAGCATGCTTCAGAATGAATTCTGCTCTAGAGCTGCAAGCTCTGCTGCTTCTGTCAATGTAGACTAACCTGCATATCCAGAACGGAGTGTGGCCGAGAACTCCCTAATATCGCCATTTTCTCACCCTGACTTTAGGAGCAGCAGACGACGCAACTAGCTCGCATCCGAACGCGCTTCCCATAATCCTCTGTTCTTCCCTGTATGCGCATCGTTTGTTTACATGCACAATCAGAATGTACGTCAACCGTCTCGACCTGGCTCTGTTTAGCGAATTGAATACTATTCGCTCTCCTAGCGAATTGACCCGTTTACATGGGTGTATACGATTCGACAACCGGATACGATACACTTGTGTCATATTCATGTAAACGCTGCTGCAGTAGCCGCACAAAGAATATTATCTCCTGCGAATGAACGGGGTACCCAGACGAACACAGAGCCGGAACAGAGATTCATTCGCGTGGTACGTTCCATTCATGGCTTGGAAGGCATGCGGTTGGAGTAGGAGTCTTTGTGGCAATATCGTTCATAAACACAGGTTACATGGCCGTCATTTTCGTTAGGAAACATTTGTGGAGCACGGAGAATATCCCATTAAGTACGCTACATTGATAAATGCAATGGCATTTCTGTAACGCACTCTTGGGCCTCGGTTTAGCGTAGCATCAGTGGAGAACGGCCTTTCTTTCTAACGATGCGCTATCTCCCCCTCGTTTGTTTCATTATTGGGTGGTTCGGCTGATAAGAAACGTTTCAGCGGGCGGGGATATAGCGGATTGGAGCAACAACACCTAGATAACCAAAGGCCTCTTCATGCGCGCTTTGATGTCACGCTAGTTGTCCCTCCGCTGCTTCCCTCTGATACTTGGACGGTCGCCAGAGCGTGCCTATAAGCAAGCGACGTCGGGCTCTTGTTGTTGAAAGCGATGTTTTAACGAACGTAATGGAATTTAGCATCAACTCGGGAACAAGGCCCACTGGTGAATGAAGCACTTCTAGGTTTATATATTTATCCGGACGTTGAAGATACTACTTTACTCCTTCGAACACTTAAATGGTTACATAAAACCTTAAGTGCGATGATGGGTTGCTTTCAATTTGGAGAAACATCACACTTGTCGGTCACACTCATTATCCAAAAGTGGTGTTGCAGATGCCTCCTAACTTGCTTTTTAAGTCGTCATAGAATACACTGAATTCTTCATTACTTCTTCTCTTCTGGTTCCTAGTGAATTCTCTAGGGCTTTCTGAAGGGTCATGTTCTTCATTCTGGCGCGTTTGGAGTTCGTTGATTCGCGACGAGCACGCGTAGATGACATGTAGGTCGCGCAGTTTGAATAAACTGAAGGCACAGCACCTCACACCACTCGAGTGGTGTGAGGTGCTGTGCGAAATCGACGACTGAAATCGAAAGCGATCGACTACGATCGTAGTCGATCGCTTTCGATTTCAGTCGTCTTCCCAGTGGCCCCATCGCTATGTGTGAGTTTCGCGACAATTCCGATTGCTGAAAATGCAGTTCGCAGACCCGCGAGAGAATGAGGACGACCGTATTGCAATCAACATGTAAGCAAGATCCCATCCCACAGCGCATTCCAGCGGCAGTGACTTCAGGTTTACTTACATACCATGGAGCGAACGCTCGGTTTAAAATCTGCTCGTGGAATCGCCTTCAGCTATGATTCTCTGAGAGCTTCATCCTTTGTAGACGAGAACACATGAACTATTGGGCCTTCGTCGTTGTCTCGACAGCGAGGAACACAGCACTGGCCCACGTGGAACTGACTCACCAGCATCGTTTCAGTTAACGGACACTGCCTATCTCTACATAGAGCGTTCCAAAAGCATTCGTACCGGTCACCCGAGAAAACTGACAATGCAGTACGCGACGCACAGGCCAAAAACTCACGAAACAGACACTATACGTAGAAGCATGGAGAGTTGACCGGCAAGTTGCACAACGCTTGCATCAGCATGCATCGGGCCATCGGACTCGTGATCAGGCTGGGGCAACTAGCATTACGTCACGCGCAGGGAGAGGGAAGCATGAGGAGGCCTTGTGTTATCTAGGTGGTGTTGATTGGAGGGGGGATATGTTTATTAAGAAAAAAGAGGTATTTACTAGTGACTAGTCTTTACGATAGCGGTTCCTAGAACACGATAACCCAAACATCTGATTCCTTTGAAGTGGCTGACATCATGTTGTGGGTCTGGCAGCTTCCTTTGTTGTTGTTCTGTGCTAGGAACGTACAAACAGACGAATACAACACAAATCTATTTAATCTGTTCCTTTATTGAATCGTTTTCGTACAGTGCTCGTGATCTGCTGAAACGCTCTAGTGCCCGCACAGCGTGGTACATGTAACGTTGTCAATATCGTCCGACACCACGAGTTACACGACACGGACACGACCGACACGGAGTTACAATGTAAGCGACGCACCGCGAAGCATTCGCGCAGTTAGGAGATCGCAGCTTTGCCACCACTGCAGCGGGAGATGCGTACGCGTTCGCTAAAAAGATGAATGCAAGGGACGTGCGGCAAAGCATGCGGCAAAGTGCAGCACCGTTGCTGCCTAAGAAGGGACCTAAGTACGCGTCCAGCTGTATAATTCGTGGCTTTAAGTCGCGAGACAAGTATAGTCATGAGCGACTACGCGTGAAGCTGCATAAATACTAAACCATATATACTAGAGAGAGGACGAATCCAGATTTTTTCGATTCCGAATCCAAGGAAGGTTCTACGAATCCACGAATCTTTCGAATTCTTTCCTTAAAAAGAGATTAAAAAGCCAGAAAAAAAAACACTTCTAGTGAAAAGTACTTTGAAGCAGAATATGATTCCTTTGTTTAATGAAAAAAAAATTAAATAATGCTTCAGTTTCAGGAGAAAATATACCCATATGGTTCTTAAACGTAATTTATTTAACATGTTTTCATCGACTACAAGAAATACACGAATTCTCGAGTCTGAATCATTTCCATAAAACTCAGCAACAATCAAAATGACAACCAGGTTACTTTTAAACTTGTAATGTAACAGTTCCTGTCCAAACACTTTCAGTCCAGAGCAATGTAAACAAACAAACAAGAAACCACGCGTCGGCCAATGAGGCTTTCGGCGGACTCCGGAGGCGCCAATTTGAAAAAAAAAGAAACAAACAAACGTACGTAGTTGGTGGATTCGAAAGGTTCAATTTGCCATTTTGGGCACTGGGATTCGGACTCGCGAATCTCGAATCCCTGCCTAGGATTCGAGGATTCGCGGATTCGGATGGCGCATCCCTGATATATACTAAACCTTCAAATACTTCCGTTAACGGCCTACTCGTACTACCGAACCGAACCGCCAAACCATGCGTGAGCGCCGAGCGGCACAGGAGACGTGCAATTTGGACATCGTGGGTGATGTGAATATGCGAACCACGCGCAACGGCACAACGATATGTAGCCCGTGTGTTCACGAGAAGTGTTGTAGTGTGTGATGCATGGACTACCCATGCAGGCACTGGCCAATGGCCAATGATTGGCAAGCCGATGACAAATGTGTGGCCGGCAGGTTGTGTGGCTACCAATGCAACTTTTTAGATATGTGCACCTTTGGCCATCCAACGATAGGTAAAAGCTTGGCAACCATGTATGGTATGCATAAGTTGACCAAACTCGTGCCAATCCCCAAAATATATCTGATGGAGATAAAACACCTAGTCAGCAGTTATAAAAATTCAGTTGAAAGCATTTGGTGTTTCCCTCGTTTGTGTGCTCCTGTCTGTGCCAAGCACACGTTTAACACTTATCAAGCCACGGAGTAAACTGACTGGTTTTACACCCCGCTCTAGTATAATTAGAAACACAATATATTTCACATTAGAGCACGCCAGGAAAGTTGTTTTGTATACTTGACGCTTTGCAGATGCACGGGGTAACAAAGACGTATACCCGTCACCGTTACAAAACATTCTACGCCCCACTACACACCTGATGAAGCTGCCCAACAGTTTGTATTTCAGTGCCGTATATGTCCCATCCATTTCGCTGATAGTTATAGTCTGTATGGCTGGTCTTCAGCTCCGATGCCAATAGAAGCCACGTCTTGCCGAGGCGCCAACCCCTCAACCTATGCCTCTGTGAAGCTGATAGAGCATATGGCACTCACGCTGGTCATATTTAGCCATGCTAAACACGGGCGCCAGAGCCGCCGAAGAACTTGTAGTCAGCCATTCATCTGACTTCCCACGTTGAAGAAAAGTAAATAGCGCACAAATAACTAAAAACAAAGGAGAAACATGTATCTTGCATGTGTATAGGGAACATCTTTGGGCTGTTGTTGGCCACCCAAGTGAAACCCGGTCTCTGGTCACTTTGGCCAAAAAAAAAAAGAAACGATCCCAAACCGGGAATGTGCTGTACGGCCAAACTTGTTCCATGTATGGCCACCTTGGCTTGCCAAATTTGGGCCATCATTGAACTGCATTTGGCATGTCACTTGGGTGCATCTCCTACTACAGTATACACAAACCCATTCTCTGAAGAAACAAGGAACTCTTCTGCAAGGAATTCTCTGGAAACAAGGAATTCTCTGCATCGACAGAATTTAAGACCACACAGACGAAGGGGATCCGTCCGAGTGATCGTGTACGGGCAGATCGGAAGGTCTTAACGATAACGTTTCGGATAACATGAAAAAACAATCGCCTGATCCCTTTGATGTGGCTTACGTCACGTTGTTGATCCTTGATTGGATTGATTGGTAAAAGAGAAAGATTAACATGTTAGTCCCAATTTTTGATCTGACAGCTTTCTTTTTATCGTGTCGTATCCGAGTAGAGAATCGTATCGATCTGCTAAAACTCCCGAAAGTGTGCTTCTTTCAGAGCTCGGCATTTTGACTCACCATCACAATCATCTGATAGTGTGCGGCCATTTCAGTCGCACCCGTAGTCAGCGGTGGCTGCGATGGCGTCCGTGATCTCGTACACTCAGCAAGAGTGCCGTGCGATACTGTACTAACTCAGCCGAGGATCGCTGGTTATCGCAGACTACCACGCTACCAGAAAAACACTTTTTCGAGTGACACTAGTGATTGCCCTCACACGTTCGCGATATTATAAAGCGTGATCATGGGGCATTACTAGTGCACATATACGTACGATAGCGATAACAACAACACACCTGCCACCCCACAGCCCGCGCGGCTGACGCTGTATCATCGCTAATATGAGACTGGAAAGCGACAGAGGAGCTGATTTTATTTGTTGCAGGTCTCATTAAATTTGTTACGGGAGCTGGTTTTACTGTTTGCGGAACATGCCGATTATACCACCAACGCGATGTGCTTCCAATGATTCTTATTTTGAATTTCACAGTGGCCTCCACAGAGGCTGCAAAAATTGCTATAGCCGACGGTATTTCACGTCGTCAAAGCGAGGTATTGGGAAAAGTTTTCAACTAGCAATAGTCGCGCCTCAGTTTACACTTCACTGGCTACGACACCGCCACTGCGCAAAGCTAGCGATTCCACTTCGCGCAACACAGCCCACTTCTGGTATCGTTGCCACTCTTAACGGTGACACTGAATAAAAGCGAGTTGCGCTCTTTAACAACTTTTGGAATACAGATTGCCATGTTATGAAATCTGTGTACCACACATTGTAACGCGTGTTTGCGCATCAAAGATTCTAAACATTTCTTTTTTCCTTACTCTAATCTCGAATTCGAAACTCTCTTCTTCAGTCTGTAACTAATGTGGTATCGGACGACATTACATGAAACTAGAGCACTGCACGGGCCCGGGCTTGGCGGTTTTCAGGCGGGACTGGCCCGGGGTCGTGTGTCGGGCCTGGGTCGGGGTCAACTGCGAATTCATACGCCTGGTTGACACACGCGGGTGACGGAAGATGAGGAACAAAAACCGGAAGAGACGATTAAGTAATCCTGAAAAAATGAAAAAAAAAAATGGCTAGGAAACAAGCGAGCTGGTGAAGATGATGCATAATGTAAAAACCCCGAGACTAGGGAACACTCGTGTTGTGTCTGTCCCTTCGTGTTCCCTAGTCTCGGGGTTTTTACATTATGCATAAGTAATCCTGCTTTTTCTATATCGGACTGGAACAAAGCGCTCACAGCTCTGTCGTTGGGTAGGCGAGATAGCAGAGACTTTTAGTACAGGTTCGGACAAAAGTTTACGGAACACGCGAGCGACGTACTTTTTCGTCGGTGCGACACCCTAGCGGCTCCCGGAAGCGGGTGAGTTCACTGTTTCGGAGGGATGGAAGGGTGCGCTGTTAGCGACACACAGTGGTAGTTCCGGTATCGCTTGGGTGTGCCTGGGAAGTGGAAGCTACAGCTGGGTGTCGGTAACAGCGTACCCGTCCACCCCTCTGAAACATGAACTCGCCCGCTTCTGGCGGCCGCTACGGTGTCGCACCGACGAAGAAGTACGCCGCTCGCGTGTTTCGTAAACTTTTGTCCCAACCTATACGTCGTACGCTATCGCCTTTGCGTACGTAACGGATAGCGTTGGTTGTTCCGCGCACTGCTCTCTTTCTGTTGTGGGCGTGCTCAGAATCATCAAAGCTATCCCTTGCGCATGCACGATGCATTACAACCATGGGCGCCGCCAGGATTTTTTTCAGGTGGAGGGGGGACCGGGCAGAATGTTGGGGGCAAGTGCGTCAACTGCGCCCGCAACTACAGGGTTCGCCAAGATAAACTTCGGGGTTTGTAACGGAGATAAAACAAGTACAAAACTGTGTCGAGAAGCTTAAGTAGATGCTAGAGGATGTAATTATGCCCAAAAATTTTATGTCGTTTCTCTGGGAATAAATTGTGAAAAATAAAAAACACCGTTCCCTAACATTTTCAATCGGCTATACCTGTGTTTCAGCTCATCCCGTCAGATGGCGGAACGATCGAACGCGGCGTTGCAGACGATATCGAAACCAAATGAACAAGTGGAACAGAAACTAACAGGCAAAAATGGGAGAAGTCTAGCACTCGCAAGTGAATGAAATAAGTATTTAAAGAGATTGAAACATTTATTTTACTGAAAAACAAGCTTTCGGACGGAGTCCGTCCTTCGTCTCCGTCCTTCGACTCCGTCTGAAAGCTTGTTTTTCAGTAAAATAAATGTTTCAATCTCTTTAGATACTTATTGTAAGTGGAACCGAATGCAGAGGACCCTGTGCGAAGTCACACCGCCGCGAAGTGTAACGCCGCGTTCGACCGTTCCGCCATCGGACGGAAGGACCTGAAACATAGCCGACTGGAAATCTTAGGGAGCGGAGTTTTTTTTTTTTTTTTTTCACGATTATCCCCACCGAAACGGACCAAGTGGCAGTATCGACATAAAATTTGGGGGGCATAATACGTCCTCTCACATCTACTGTATGCTTCCCGACACCGTCGCTATTTGTTTAATCTACCTTACAAACCCCGAAGTTTAATCGTGGCGACCCCTGTACATTGTCTTGGCTCAGCAACCCTACATTTCGGGAAGCCAGGGGGGCATCGCCCCCCCCCTTTTGCCCCCCGTGACGGCGCCCATGATTACAACTCTAGCGTGCTTTTATGCTTTTGGTGACAAACGCACCGCGACTGCTGCCGCATTGCGTAGAGAATGGATACCGGAGAGCGTCTCTGGCGGCTGTCCCTTATCTTCCGTCACCCCCGTGTGTGACACGCAATTGAGAGCCGGATATTTGACCGAAAGCGCCCAAGAAGCTCCGATCGCTACCGTACAAGTGACTACAGCGCCCTAAACAAAAATGTAAAAGTCAGGATTTTACTTGATTAATAAGCGTAGGCAAGTGAACCGCTAACTGGTCAGCGCTCATTTCACGTCAGAGGGCCCATGCTCTGGAGCGATGGAGATGATTGGAGTAGGTGATGACCTGCTGGCCAGATCAACCGCTTTGCGGCTGACACACCTTACGTGTAAATGTACTCCAGTTATGTTTATTACCTACCACTTTGCGGTACAGAAAAGTCTCCGTCGGCGCTCCTGATGCTCTCTGTTTTGGTTTCGGCAGAGCGATATTCGGTGATTAGCAACGACAACTTTATTTTCAGATGATGATTGGGGAGTTACATCGCCAGGGGCGATACTCTACCTCATTGCTGGCGGTGATGTGGGGAGTGAAATAATGAGCGCCGTCACAATAAGGGCCGAAGTCCTATTGTGTCCAAAAAGGTCAAAAGAGCTTTGAGCGCAGAGCGTTGGTGTGCTGGAATTCGGTGAGTAATGTTCTACGTCACGCGTGTATAAAACGAAGCGACGGGGTGTTTTGCTGTTTGAACGGTGAAGGTAAGTACCTTCTGTACATAGAACTCATAAGTATAGACAGGCTAGAAGAAAAGCTGGGAGGGAGAGTGATGGGGGAGAGCAAAGGAGTTGTACGGAGGCAAGACCCGCTCCCAATGTCCAAGTCCGGGACGCGCCATTATCGATATTGTGGATTCGGCCGGCTTCGGCCACACCCTTTCCACGTGTGAAGACCAGCTGCGTTCGGTGCAATGGTATCCAGTGCGATGCAAGTCGCTTCCGCTTCCGCTGGGCTTCGCGTGCCATGCCGTGTGCGAAGAGCGTGTGTTTTGTCTGCCGTCGTCTGTGTGCTTCGATTCCGTGGAAAACGAGTATCGTACGGTTTAAACTAGAGATGGGACGAATCCAGAATTTTGCGAATCCGAATCCAAGGAAGGTTCTGCGAATCCACGAATCTGGAATATTTCGAATCCTTTCTTTAAAAAGAGTTTAAAAGTCAAGAAAAAAAAACTTCTACTGAAAAGTGTTGTGAAGCAGAACATTAATGAAAAAAGAAGTACATAAATAAGGGACAAAAAGTAAATAATATTTCAGTTTCGGGAGAAAATATACCTATGTAGTTCTTCTTAAAGGGAGACTCCGCACCAAAAACTAGGGAGCCTACATACGCGACTGCGTCTTTAGGGTGGTGACATCTCCAGTCGATGTGCCTCAGGCGGCCACCATGTTGGCCCCCATGCTTTGACAGAATCGCGAAGGGTGTTGCAGAAATGAAATTCGCCACGTAGCACGCTCCCCACCAGCCAGCATCTCGAATGATATCGTTATATGCTCTGATTTGTTGAAAATGGGAGGCGTGTACGCCGTTTTTGTGACAATTACGTACAGCATAATCGTCACAAAAAGGGTGTACTCCTCTCGTTTTAACAAATCAGAGCATATAACGATATCATTCGTGATGATGGTTGGCTAGAAGCGTGCTATGCGGTGAAGTTCGTTTCTAAGAGTGTACGACTATGCTCGCTATACCAAGCCATCTAGGGAATGGAGACCAAGATGGTGGGTGGCGGCAAGTGGTGTGTCAAAGGCTGATACCACCCTAGGACGGAGTCGCTTAAGTAGGCTCCTTACCAAAAACGCGTTGAGTGCGACACCAACCCGTACCGTAAGATATTTCAGTGAACACAATTTATCATCCCCAACTTGCACATATAATTAGAAAAGGAATATTTCCCGTTGAGTGATTTGGCGCTCCTCCATGGCAAAGCAGTCCAGCAACACTGAGCTTCACCTCACCAGTATTCCTCGTGTAGGGCTTTCGGTACCGCCAGCGATATTTTAGAACGAAATCGAGGAAGCAGATGAGGCTGTATATTGGTAACGATGCCACGGCGGACGGATAGGCGTGGAATTAGCCTCTGGCAATTTTGGCACGTTGTCAATGTTGTGAGACGATACGAGAGCATGCGGGCGAGTGATCGGCGATCGGCTATATATCGCATAGTCGTCTGCTATCCGATAAAGTCGCATAAGACGCGTTCTGGGTATGGAGAGGTTAAGAGTCGTCTCCTATCGGATATAGTAGTATGAGAAGCTTTTTGGGTATGGTAGGGCTGCGTAAGATGGCTTTTGTTTAATGAAACTTTTTATGTTGGGAAATGGAAATAAATCCTACAAATTGAAACAAAAAGCAACACCTGGATGTGGAGGGAGTGCATCTTTTCCCAGGTTAGGTATTGATGTCGAAGAGTGGGTCCATGTAGAACGTGCATCATGTGTGACTGAGGTTAGGTTAGCCCAGTTGATTACGTATGCACATGTCGAAGAGTGGGCCCCAGGTACAATGTGCAACCGGTGTGAGTGAGGTTAGGTTAGGTAAGGTGAATACGTATTCCATGTGTCGAGAGGGCTGACGTGGACTGTGCACCCGACGTGACTGAGGTTATGTTAGGTCAGGTGAATACGTATTCCATGTGTCGAGAGGCCTGACGTAGACTGTGCATCCGACGTGACTGAGGTTAGGTTAAGCCAGGTGAATTCGTATTCCATGTGTCGAGAGGGCTGACGTAGACTGTGGATCCGACGTGGCTGAGGTTAGGTTAAGCTAGGTGAATACGTATTCCATGTGTCGAGAGGGCTGGCGTAGACTGTGCATCCGACGTGATTGAGGTTAGGTTAAGCCAGGTGAATACGCATTCCATGTGTCGAGAAGGGTGATGTAGACTGTGCATCCGACGTGACTGATGCTAGGTTAGGTTAGGTGAATACGTATGCTATTTGTCGTGAGGGCTTACATAGATTGTGCATCCGACGTGACTGAGGTTAGGTCAGGTCAGGCGAATACGTATTCCATGTGTCGAGAGGGCTGATGTAGACTGTGCATCCGACGTGACTGAGGTTAGGTTAGGTCAGGTGAATACGTATTCCATGTGTCGAGGGGGCTGACGTAGACTGTGCATCCGACGTGACTGAGGTTACCTACGTGAAAAATGTGTGCTGTCCCAAGTGGTTTATGAAAGGATTTCCACTTGAAACTACGAGTACTTTGAACCACTTTGCACGTACGTGGTTTCAAGTGGAAATCCCTTCAAAAACGATTGCAGACATTTTTCACCTGGGTAGGTTAGGTCAAGTACTTGTTCCGGTGCAAGTCTTACCTTAGTCCTACGCAAGTTACGTCTCACACGGCCTAGAGTGAAGAGGTTCATTTTTCGAACTCGTTTCGAAAGTTTGTGTTTCAAAACGGCCGCTCTGTGTCGTCTGCTATGTTGTTTCGTACATTTTTAGGTTTTTTGTCTGCCAAATTTTTGTGTTGTTTGCAATACGTTTATTAATTACGTTCGTAATGCCCAAAAAAAGGCTGTAAAATATGAGGATTGTGTTTCGCATTTCTACCAGATTCCGTGTTCATTGTTATAGCGAATTCGGGTGGTCATTTCGTAGCAAAACGGCCGAGCGCTCGGAAATTGCTAGGTCGGTGACCGAGCTGGATCACGTGACCGTTGCCACCCGAACATGATTGCTAGGAATCTAGCGGTTTTAGGTACTTGGATCACGCTAGGGGCGTCGCGGTCGCAAGTCTTCGAGTTCTGTCGTCTGCTAAACCACGTGATTTCAACATGCGGGCCAATGAGGGCACTCGCCACCGTTGCAGTGCGGATGTGACGACACCGGATACAGTTGAGCAATCTGCTGCTCGATCGTTTTGAGACCGGGCAAAAAAAAGTGCTAGCTAGCAAATTCCGAGCGCTCGGAAAGCGCCACGCGAACATGCGGGATTTGCTTCATTTTGACCAAGCGAACATGACTGCTCGAGATCTGGCAAAAAAAGTTGCTCCGAAATGACCACCCGAATTCGCCATTAGTGGCGCTGAAGTAATGGGATGGTGGTAGAATATAAATTGCCGGATCGCTCCGTTTTGAAAAAGTAATTTTCGTAAAACATTTTAAAAAGTGCATATTTTTAACATACCTTGGTTCGTCAATTCGCAGGTGAGAAGACAGCGCGTTTTTTTATTTTCATGTTTTTTCTATTCGAAAACGCCGCGGCATCGTCGCTAAAGCATATCCGCAGATGACTGGTCACCCATGTGGCACGAAGAAGTTACAAAGCGCGTGCCCGAAACACTGCCGGCGGCCCACACGAGACTACCGGTGACGTCACGCATGGTACAGGTAGGAGAAGGAACATTCAGAAGTTTCGGTTTCGTTTGAGATTCCCCGCCCTTTTGGCAACTGACGAGTTCCCGACTGCCAAACCTATACTTTGTTTCTCGTTTCTGAAGAATGTGTCGAACTTATTTACACAGCCGTTATAATAGTCTGAATTATTTCCATAAAGCTAAAGCAACAATCAAAAGCAATACCATATTACTTTTAAATTTGTAATGTAACAGTTCCCGCCCGAACTCTTTCAGTCCAGAGCAATGTAAAGAAAGAAACAAGAAAACATCCGTCGGTCAATGAGGCTGTCGGCGGACTCCGCAGGCGCCAATTTGAAAAAGAAACGAACAAACGTGGTTGGTAGATACGAAAGATTCGAATCGCCGTTTTGGGCACTGGGATTCGGATTCCCGAATCTCGAATCCCTGCTTAGGATTCGTGGATTCGAAGATTCGCGGACTCGGTTGGCACATCCCTCGTTTAAACCTTGTGCTGCGACATGAAAGAAGGCGCACGGAAATCGTAGAAGACATCGTTAGTAACACGCTAGGCCTACCGTATCGATCATGGCGGCTCACATGTTGAGACGCCCTCCTTCGCTGGCTTGGCTTCTAGTTATTATGAGAGTTCTATGCTTCTGTGCCGATACCGGGAGAAGGACCGCGTACGAATCCCGACTCTGTACTCACTGCAGGGCTGGGCAGTAATAGTAATACTTTGTATTATAATACTATTACTGTAATACTTTGAGTATCTGTTTTATGTATTATAATACTGATTCTAAAAATGTATTTGTATCTGTATTATAATACACCAAATTGAGGTATTACGTGTATTATATTACTTGTGAAGTCGTAATACTTTTTGTGGAGCTTTTGGTCCTAACAAAAGCGCCACATGTGCGGATGATCAGTAATCTTCCTTCCAAGAAGCCCATCTCCCATTGGTGACAAACAAAAGCGCCTGTTGTGCGGCCACGCGGACCGTAAGTTCACAATAAGACCCCTATCCCAGATTACACGGGACTGGATCAATGAGTTCAGAGTTGAGAACATTCGTTTCCGGGCGTTCCTTTGGGACAACAACGACATCCCCTCATGTTTAGTCACCACACGTGCAATGTCTTCGTAGAAGGGTGCTTGTAGCCGTGACCCATTAACAGCGTGCCAGGTCAGAACGGCACAATTTTGCGTCAGAACTGCAGAATTTTGGACGGCCGCTTTTTGTGGTTAAGCACATGAAGACTGTGCCACACTAAAGGCAAAATGTGTATTCTGTTCGGAAGTGATCAGCGCATCGAAGCAGTCAGCCTCGAACTTGAAGGTATCTCAGAGTGAATCTCTGTTGTTTTTATTTATGTTGTGTGAAAAGGTGAGGACATAACCAACATCACCCTAGTAATGATGAAGCGTAATTCTTCTGCAGCTTAAACTGACCGCGCATGTGAACGGGATCCGTAGAACGTTCCTGCACGACATCCGTTTCTCTTTCCTTCTTTTTTTTTTTTTTTTTCATTTCAGAGGGTCAATCCTTCTGCACACCTTGAGTGTGAAGAAATCATGAAGGAGAACCCTTTACTACGAAAACGGGCTCACAATCAATCCAGTGAATTGTATTACTAGTATTACTCAAGTAATACATAGATGTATTATTATTATGTATTATAATACCTTGGTGCAAGAGTATTATGTATTTGTATTATAATACTCATTGCCGTCACGTATTATGTATTTGTATTATAATACAAAATATCAGTATTACTGCCCAGCCCTGCTCACACGCGCTATAGAGGTCACCTGCACTTGTCGTTCTTTAGCAGAAGCTCATTTTATTTACTGAAGATTTAATGAAGATATTTACTTTTTTTAACTCCGTGTTAGCATCGCGAAGCAACTGTGGTTATGCTATGAGCAGCGTACAGACGTGGAATGATGGAGAGAGGACAGCAGGAAGGAATGGTGGACAGAGGGGTTAGTATGCGTCCTAGGTCGACTTCGGGGGAACTGTGCCGACTCTCGTCGGGAAAGTCTTCGGAAACCCAGGGAAAGCCTCAGACAGCACAGCCGGTGACAAGATTCGAACCCATGTCACCTCCCAGTCTCGGCGTGGAAAGCGATCATCCTAACCAACTATGCCACGGGAGCTGGTGCAGATTTACTGCGGATGCGGTGATTAATGCTCTACGGCTAATAATGATGATGATGATGGTTCCGGTCTTTCTGGCGTATTTGACAACTACGGTCATAATGCGCCATTGAATTGATAAGAACCAACTAGCTAAAATAAAACACCATGTTTATTTCAACTATCTCATGAATGTATAAAACCATAATTTTAAAACTACAACAGGCTAAGAATTCCGATGTCTTTCGAGAAATTAAATACTGTACTAAAAGGGACGATAGCTTCGTCACCCAACAAGAGCGCTGGGTGTAGAGGTAAAAAGTATTTGTAAAACTCGCTGAAATTAAGTATGTGGGTTTCCTTGCATTAACTTCCACCAAGGCTTTGGCAGTTGGCCAGATGTTTGTGGTATATGGATTTTTCTCCTGCCTCAAGGATTACGATGGTGACAAGAAAGTTAATTCCCTCGATCGTCATCGTATGAAAAGGAGCTAGTGACGGGTCACATTTTTCTGAAAATTGCCTCCAATCGCCTTGTTCGAGTTTCCGCTTGGGAGGACGTGTCGTTAGGGCAGTGATTACACGGTTATATTTTAACACCACTGGGAAATGGTCACTCCCTTGCTCCCCTGTGAGTTTTCCTCGGTCCATTCCATATCTTGAAACAGAGATGAAGTGCAAAAAGAGAGATCATTAGGGCTGAGAAGAATTGAGTATGTACATGAATTTTCCGGTGTTCAAGAGACATGTTGAGGACGTCGATAGAAGTCTATCATTTTTTTCCTCTTGTGTCTGTTCTTGTACTGCACCAAAGCGGGTTATGGGCATTAAACTCACCTGCAAGAATAAACAGAGTTGGAAGCCGCATGAGTGCATAAATCTTCTATGTCTTTTTGTGAGACGGTTTCTGATGGTGGCAGATAAACTGAGCAGATAGTGACGATTTTGCCAAGACACACCTGCACAGCCACAGCCTCCAAGTTTGTATAGTCAGTTGAATTTCTTTGATTCGAAAAGAACCCCATGTTACGATCGCTACACCTCCAGATGATCGGGATGTATCTGATCGATCTTTTCGAAAAATGGTATGTCTGCGCAGTAGATTTCGTGTATGTATGTTTAAATATGTTTCTTGAAGACAGAAACATGCCGCACTGTACTTACCGAAAAGATTGTTGACATGATCTAGATTGGAAAGTAGCCCATGGCAGTTCCATTGAAGGACCGTTCCACCCGTAATTGTAGCAGTACTAAGAATGAAAAAGGTGTGATGTGTACAATAAAGTTATGCGGACTAGCAAAACTGTATTCCATTATCTATTTGTTCGGGGCTGTTCAAGGAAGCACTTATTTCTTATTTGGGCCTGTTATTGGCTGCTTCAGAATTTTTCTCCGAACAGCCACCAATTCCTTCGTCGAATAACGGGAGTGAAAGATTGCTCCCCGAAAGGTGGGTGACATATAGCTGCAGTGGGGAGCACAGTGTATAAATGTAGATAGACTCTGGTGCTACGTGACTTGGACGTGACTCTTGCAGCCTGGGACCCGTGTTCGGCGGAACACCGCTCCAATGATGATCGAGTGTTAGCCTTAGCGCATCCGAACAGTGCGCTGTATGACGGAACGATGTCTGAATACCGTCTGAATGAACAATTGACAGTTCGTCTTTCTGAGTCTTGATAGCAGCATTGGTTCTCCCCCCGGTCTGTCTACCTGATGCCCACAGAAGATCATGTGGCACTGCCTACAACAGTGCAGGTAGGTGTACGGGAACGTGAGACACAGTGAGGCATGGGGCAGACTGTTACATTGCCAATATTTGCCGCAGCCGGGAACCATAGAAAAGCGAAACTGTAACTGTGGCTGTCAAATAGTCGAAATCGGCTGTGTCAACTGTGGCCCACATCGTCGACGTCGTCGTCGTCGTGCATCGTAGTGCGTGTCGTAGGCGATCGTGTTTCGACGTGGAAAAATGTTTGGATGGCATTTTTTTGTGGTATACGACAACAGTGACTTGAATCCTACAGGTTATGACAATAGTAGAGGGCGAATCCACATGCAACAGAAACCAGCACAGCTGTTGCAGGAGCCTGGCCGCTTCCGCGAGACTCGCATATGGGGCTTTGTCCAGACCTGAACCAACACGGCGGCTATCTTCACAGATTGAATGGACGTCTGGCTTGCTGGGGATCGTGCCTTCCCGCATCGATGACTTTCCATCAGGTTCGGATCTGAGGGCGGACCTCGGCAGCTTTGACTCTGGCTCACCCAAGTTCACTCACCACCGGCCAAGATCTCGGCTTGCTCGCTCACACTCACTGACTGTCTGCTCAGCTCTCGGCTCGCTCATTCACGCTCACTCACCGCCAGATCAGCACTCAGCTCACTCACTCCCGCTCAGCTCGCGTTTCGCTCACCTCTCGGCTCGCTCACTCACTTCCAGCTCAACACTGTGCCATCGTTTGCGCTGTTTTGAGGCATTTGCTCACTCATGCTCACCTTATTGCTTTCCACGAAGAATCAAATAAAGCAATCGTTGCGTCGCCCATTACCGAGCGCTAAGAACGGAGCGCATGCGACCGTACAAGCTATTTGCTTTGCCGGATATTGGGAGTCATCGAAAAGGCAAATCTGCAACAAAGTTAACAGGGGCAACGCGTCGCACGCCCCTTGCGTTCGTACCTTCGTACAGAGCACGGCAGTTTTGTCTCTCGCTCACTCAAGTTCACTCACCATCGACTCAACTCTTGGCTCGCTCGCTCACTCACGTTCACTCACCGCCGCTCAGTTCTCGGCTCGCTCACTCACGATCACTCAATGCCTGCTCAGCTACAGGGTCGCTCAATCACGTTCATCAGTTCATTAGCCGAATTGAGCGTGAGTGAGTGTGCATGAGTGAGCGTGCTCATGAGTGAGTTTTGCCGAGGTCTGTCTGAAGGTGATGTGCACCTGAAGCATGTAGAAGAGGTACAAGTAATGTTTGGTGTAGAAATGGGGTGGTGGTGGTGGAATGTGTGGATGCACCGGTGAGAATTGCAGGCGAGATTGTGCAGTCAGGTTGAACGTTGAATGTGATAACTTTAGCGATGCAGGTGGATGCTCCAATCAACCAAAGCCCTAATTGAGTTGGGCTGATATATGTTCGTTTCTCTAACGTTAGACTTGGCTCGTTCACTGTCGGGCTGAGAAGAAGAGAAAGCAGGTGAGTAAACTAATGACTGACGAGGTCTGTCATGAGCATCCCGCATGTAACATTCAAGATACCTGATACAAGATTGAGCAGAGACAGATTACATTCACGGAGCCCCGAAGTAGTCCTTGAGCCTCAGCAATAACTCGTTCAGCGGCAGCCCTCTATCCGAGAAACGTCATCATGACGTTGGTAGACAAACTGAAACCGAAACAAATCGCAACGGGACGGTTGAGTTCCACCAATGGGCGCTTGCTCGCTGCCTCCTATTGAAAGGAAAGTACGACCGAAGGTCGCGTCCCTTTCACGGACCATCGTAAATCCCTCAAGACCATAGCTTTCGGGAGCGACCTTGTTCGCCCCCTATCTTCGAGCGTAGGTCAGCTCTACAAAATTGGTGGCACTGTCGTACACTATGACGTCATTTGTTTACAAACAGGGAGATGTCTATAACCCGTAAGTATAATGAGCATTATAATAGGAAGAAATATCTGGCAATACAAGATGCTATGCGGCTCTATTGCAGGCTCTGGGCGTATTGCTCAATGCCCGCAGTAACGTCCGCACCAGTTTGCTCAGTCTATTGGCATTCCGCAGTGTTTCTATACGAGTACCACGGGGGCCCACGCACAAGTGACAGTTTAACAACTCGATTGAGCGAAATGTTTTATGTTATCGACCACGGAAATACCTCCTTATAAACGGTGTTTTTCACACTATGTTGTCACGTACAGCTCGCATCAGAGTTAACTTGAACGCCATCCCGGTCTGCCGACCCTGGTGGGCGTTTGGTAGAAACAAGGGCGGAGGATGTTTTGGCCATCTTTTACAGTTAGAGGTGAGACCCTCGTTATGAAAGCGTTGCTTTCTGCTACATTCTCAAAAATGAACTTCACCGCAAAGCACGCTCCTAGCCAACCATCGTCTCGGATGATATCGTTATCGTATCGGCCCTGATTCGATGAGAACGGGAGGCGTACGCCTTTTTTTTTGTGACATTTATGCAGTTCATAATTTCACAAAAAAAGCCCATCGAATGACTGACTAACAATGATATTATGTTTCTGGTGACAAACGCACCGCGACCGCTGTGTACCACACAGTAAATCATTTTACACCGTTAGTTGCTCAAAACAGGTGTACTCTTATAAAAACACTCCTTTCTATTCCGCAGACTGAAGCAATGGGTGCAAAAAGAGCATTACTAAAGGCGTTATATTGACATACACCACATTTGTAGAGCATTAAAGCTGTGAAGTCAGGTGTTGAAAGAGGTGTTTAGGTCTAATACACATTTTTACACCCCATTTGAACTGGGAATATGATGTTAAAAATGATGTTTTAATTCGTGAAACAAAAATACTGGTTTCACAGCTCCGTTCAGCACGTAATCACATTTTAGACGATAACCTGAGTTAAAGACGCAGTATTTGACAAGGAAGGATGTTAGGAACTTCTCTGGCATCTTTGACACGTTGCAGACGTACGTGTTAATTGTAAAATCGCATTTCCGTCACCATTACAAACTTTTTCCGCCCCACTATACTTCACGAATGTGTCCCAACAAATTGTATTTCAGTATATGATCTATCTGACACGCCAATATAGGCTACTTCGGCACTTACGTTGGTCCCGCAGTGTTACCGGTGTTACCAAGCTAACCAGGCGTGCCTGCAGTACGTCACATGTGACGTATTGCGATCCGGTTTAGGTTGTACCATGTGGATGTACGATGGAACCACGGCTGGAAGTCTGCTGTGTTCAGGGTGGTGCTTACCACAGAAGCAAGAACGTCGAACTGTATGTCTCGGCATGCTGCCGCTTGTATTACACTAGCTATTTGAGAGGGAGTATTTGGTAGAAAACAACTCCACCCTAACCGGTGTTTTCTGTTTTTAAACCCCCACTATTAAGATTGTTTCATGAGCAATGCACCTAATTCAAAACACCCTTCATTCGAGTGTAAAGACAACACCAAAGTGACAATGAAAAAATGGCTAGGAAGCAAGCGAGCTGGTGAAGATGATGCATAATGTAAAAACCCCCGAGACTAGGCTGAGCTGTGTTTGAGACTTCGTGTTGTGTCTGTCCCTTCGTGTTCCCTAGTCTCGGGGTTTATGCACCAAAGTAGTGTGTGCCATGGGACAAGCCATTTACACCAAAGAGTGTAAAAAACCTTGCTGTGCAGTCACGTAGAGAATGGATACCGAAGCGTCTCTGGCGGCTGTTCTTTACCTTCCGTCACCCCCGTTTGTGACACGCAATTGAGAGCCGGATGTCTGACCGAAAGAGAGCAAGCAGCTCTGACGGCTTGGGGGTGTTGGGGATGCGCAAGAAGCACCTTGCCATGGCAAGGTGCTTCTTGTCCAACTTCAACTCCAACTTCTGTCGTATATCGGTCACAAGTTGGCAGTGTCGAGACTTGCTACAGACATCGGCCTGATGTCGTGTGCTGCCTGGGCAGACATGATATTACGGCGGCACACCTTGGATTGCTGTTCAAATACGTGCAATTATTCTTCCTTGTCCCGTACACGTAACCTTCGTTGCAGCGCTTCAAAATACCAAGATCCATGAAATACCAACTGACCCAAAGCAAACCATAGTTCACTGACTGAGGTTGCTTCACTGTCTCATATGTCGGGCCCTGCTAGGTGTTGTAGAACTGTTTCGCGCTTGAAAATGCCAACAAGTTATTCGGATGTGTAATTCTCCTGCATGTACACTCCCGCGTTGTGACACCTTCATGTATACAGTGTTCTATCAACACCAGAACGGTGAGGCGTTTCGAATGAAAACTCGATCCGGTTATCGTTGGAGTTTCTTTATTCGTGATCTAGCTTATCGCTCTGTATTTGGCACGAAAGCCCTTTGAAGATAGTTTTCCGTTATTGTAGTAATGGAGAAGAAATGTCTTCGTGGTAGACACCATCACTGGCGGGACCTGAGGAAGCAACATACCAGTGGTTCAGTGGTTAACCAGTAGCCAGTGGTTAGCCAGGTAAGCCAGTGGTTCCCAAACCGTGGGTCGCGAAGGGGCCCACAAATTTGAAAAAGCCACGTTCCCTAATTTAAAAAATTTAAGAGTCCCCATAGTGAAAGAGTTAATTAGCGAATTTTAGGTAATTAGTCATGTAGTAGTTACATACTATATTCGAGAGGACATCTCCCTTGACGTCTAACTCAGTTGCAAAAGCGGCATCTCTGCCGATCTCTTGGCGTTTTTATAAAAAATCCAAGAAAAATGCACGGTATATACATATACGTAACAAAAAAAAACAACTTAATTTAGCTATGTTTCAACAAAGGAACTGACAGGAACTAGCAATGTCAGACGCTGAACTATTTTTTTAAAGAAAAGTCCACCCTGGGAGAACGACTTTGGTTCAGTACATTTAGCGTCTTCCAACTGCGTCATATGTACAGGATACGCGGTTGTCGCCTTCAGGAAGATAAAGTACGGTACGATACGGTAACACTTTGGATTTGACAAAACCCCAGCAAAGGGAAAAAAAAACGTATCCTGAAGTTGTACTTATTGAAAAATAGACTACCTTCTTTCCACAATATTTCCCCATCAGATGCGCCGTTCTTCTCTCACTTCCATCGAATACTTCCAAGAACTCGCACTCGCAGCAATCGCTCATTTCGAGCGCGACAAAAGTGAGCTGAACGTGCCCATTCTGACTCTCCAGGGTCCAGATCCTATCCGTGCTGTTGTTCAGTCCATCCTGGGAACGGAAAGACAACGAGCGTGCAGTCTGCGCCACAGCTTCCAGCCTTCTGCCCCTGCTACAATTCACCGCAGTGAAGTGCGCCTTGAACGCTTTCAGCTGCCTGGTGTGGTCGTAGGTAAACCACTGCAAAATTACCGCGGTTATACTGCACGTTTTGCGCAGTAAACCAATATCAGGAAAATACGTAAACCAACTCACAAGGCGTACGACACTGTCCGTGCTGATTATGTCCTGCTTTGTCAGTGCGGAGCAGGATAATCCTATCTTCTCGTCCGAGGGGCTTCCTCCGTCATAGATAGCAATGTTGTCGACGTTGCATCGGGTAGAATTGTCTTGCACAAGATCGACGAAGGTCTGCACGAAAATTGCGTCACACAAACAACTGGAGACGTCAGCGAGAAAGAGAGGACCGCAGAAGAGAGCTGATGATCAGAAACCATATCTACGGTAACTTACAAGAAGTTTTCGCGTTTCGAAGTCGCACCCGCTGGGTTGCGAGCGACGCACTTTCGAATTTAGAACAGATTTTGCAGACTTGGCTTTTCTAACCAAAAGTTTAAAATGCTGTTATTCCTATAGTTTTTTTTTTTATTTCAGGTTGTCTGTTACCGCCTGTTCCGGAATATTTCGAAATCGAATGTTATGAATATACACACCACACGACGTGCAACGTATACATGTCGTCTCGTCCTCAAGTGAATGAGACACGAGCTGTGACGGCAATGTTATTTTTCTTTAGTGTGTTGGCACCACGAAGCGACTGTGGCTATGAGCGGCGTATAGACGTACACAGATGGAGAGAGGACAGCACGAAGCAATGGGGGAAGGGGTTTAGCACGGGTCCTGGGCCGGCTTCAAGGGAACTGGTGCGACATTCGTCTGGACAGTCTTCAGAAAACCCAGGGAAAACGTCACAAAGCACAGCCGGTGGTAGGATTCGAACCCACCATCTCCCAGTCTTCAGCACGACCTTGGCTACCACCACCTTAACCCGCTCGGCCGTGCAGCTGGTGGCAGTGTTCTACCCTCGGTTTCTCTCGCAGCAGTTAGAGAATTAATGATAACTTACAAAAAGAACTTGACAGTTGTGCGGCGTCCTGATGCACCACGTTTGGTTCAGGTGTCCAGGGTATGGTAAAGGGTAGTTCAGTGACATTACTTCACCACTGATTCCGGTAAATGTGACATTACAGGGAGCCGAGAAAGCTGGAAAGGAAATCAACCTTAGCACCCTCCACGTTGCCCGTGTTATGTGCACCCAGAGGACATCTTACGTCTTGGCATTCTCGTGGTCTCCATGTTCCAATCGGGTGAGGACTCGTTAGTCGCCGTGACGGTAATTGGCGTGGTGGTAGTACGGGTGGTGGAAGTAGGTGTGGTGGAAGTAGGTGTGGTGGTAGCTGTTCTGGTGGTGTCCGTCGCAACGTTTGTCTCCGTTGTTGTTACGTCGACATCTGTTGTCCACTTGTGTGTTGCAGCATGGGCGGTGCTGTTGGTATTACCGAGCGTTTCAAGTCCGCTGCTGACAGTCGCCTTTTCGTTTACATCTCGTTCGGCTGGAAGTATCGTGACCAACCAGGTGGTGAAGAAAACGGCGCCGCTTGTAGCAGAAGTACGATCACTGCCGGCGTTGGTGCCCAGATTCGACAGTTCTTCTCGCGTGTAAGGTTCAGATTGATTGACGTCCGTAGAGAGATACACTACAACAAAAAAAAGAGCGAATGCAGACTGCAGTCAGCATGACAGAAAGGACACTACAACAAACCAGTGCAATAGGTACAAACGGGGTTCTGGTTGAAGTGCATAAAAGCCCACGAAGCTTATCACGACTGTAAAGAGGACGAGGAGGGATATTAGGATAGCCATGGTCAGCTTCGATTTCAATCTGGAATAAGAAGGCGTAGTATTCATAGTCAGTTTCATGAAAAGGCTCCGCTACCGTTGACTAACGGTACGTTCGACACTGTCTTTATAAATGACAAACTGGAAGGAACAAAGGCGCAGAAGCTGCTACACGGAAACGGTATTATGCGCGTTTTAACTTTTAATCATTATCGTGTACTGGACGAGGAAGCTGAAATGAATGCGACACGCAGGAGAAAGCCTTTAGTAGAGTCACTCCCGATATTCCGAACAGTGCTGTAGCGTAACCGCATGTGCACTTTCCCTCTGTAAACAACTTATTTGATGCTGATGGGCATTGGCTTACAAACTCGGCAGTGTAGTACTTACAAGCCAGCTGAAACAAGAAGTGCACATTCGCAATGGCCGGCCTCTTGTGATTAAAAAACAGAAGCCTGCTGGATTGCTTACAGTTCAGTTGGAATCCGCCGTCTGCCCTACCGTACGTGACCCGACCTGTGTGGGAATATCTTCAATGTTCTGTTGCTATTCACGTGCACCAAAGGAATGGAACTTACCCATGGAAGACCGCACATACGCCATGATGGGATTGGCGGACATTTTTACCACGCTTGCAACTGGATTCGAGATCACCTTGAGAAATATTCATGAGTATTATATTATAAACGATTATATTGTATTGAGGAATGTATCGTTTCAGAACTGTATATATGATAGGGCCGCGGTACGGCGATGTCGCTGACTATAGCTAGATGTTCGTGTGTTCCTGAGATGGGTGGTGGCTTGCCGCAGTAGGCCACAATCCGGCGGACAACGTCAGGACTATCGCAGGGGGCATCGCACGTCCTGGACAGACTTCACAGGAAGCTGCGCCAACATTTCTCTTGAAGCGCCTGAGGAAAACCCAGGGAAAACACCCAGAGAGCACAGTCGGCGCCCGGATTCGAACCCCGGTCACCTCCTTGTCTTATCATAGTATAGCCACTAGATCACGGGAGCCGGCTTATATGAGCTGGGGCTAATCATATCTCAGCAATTAACTCACGTATGGCGAACCAGTTGTCTACTTACCAGAAGTACGCTCTAGCTTGCAGGATCGTGCTTTGACTGGTCCAACAGGCGCTTCGTAATGCTTCTTCTTCTTCCTCACACTTTCTGGCCAAGGGAGAATGGCCAGGGCTGGGAATATTCCAGAGTAATCCCCCTACCACACGAGAGTTTAATAATGTCATTCCCAGCGAATGTCGAAAAGTGGATAATGCAACGGTCTTCTTGTACTATTTGCATACTTCTCTCATAGTATCCTTTCACTATCGCTTGACAAATTATGTGTTCTCATTTTAAATGTCCGTAACAATGCTGCTCACATAAAATGTTCTGATCCCTTTCACCTTTGGGTGTAGTTCCGTATCGGGACCACTCGTTCTTAAAAATTTTTGAAACGGGTAGGAAAGTAAATATTGCATAGAAGTGGAAGAAGATCATATACTGAATCTAAAAATGTGAGAATTATAAAATTCTGTGGACTACAAGTTTTTTGTACGCATTTAAACAATCCCATCTGATTCACTTTTAGCGCAGGAGAAACACGGGTATCCTAAGCCTAACGGATTCGAAACTTGCCGTCTTGCGAAAGGTAGGACCGTTGAAATGGGCTAAATCACCTCACTTTAGTGTGGTTAGGTTAAGTTAGGTTCTACAGATTGGGGGGTCTGGGGGGCGGCGCCCCCTCACCACCCCCCAGGCACGCACTAAGCGGTGCGGGCGTCGAGACTGTACCTCGGGTTAGGTCAGTAAGGTCCTCAGCCAAGATGGCGGATGGCCATCAAGAAACCGATAAAATTTAATTTTTATACGTTTTACGCAATATACGAGGGTCATTCCTGTTTAATTTCGTTACTAATTACTTCCTCTTTCATGTAAAAGCGTTTGATTTTTGTTTTTATGCGTTTTTCTTTTTAAAAAGCCAGTGGTCCCGATACGGAACTGCATCCGTCAGTTCCTCTAATAAACCTTCATATCCCCCTTTCACCTTTTTAACAGAAGTATTATATCAGATAACCGGACAACTGAATATACTGTTACGAGGAGTTCATGCTAACTAGTATACGGAAAACAACCAACCTTTTCGTCTTCCGGATCCGTGGCGCCAGCAGGTGGATCGCCTTTTCATTCTTTTTTCCTGGGGTTTCCAATCCAACTTGCTAGTGCAATAAGTATACAGCACACAGAAAGGTATAGAACTTCGTAATATACTAAGCATACCACAAGTACTTCGCGGTTTTTCGAATCGTAAAACATGTACGGTTCCGCTTCCGGTAAGGAGATAGACCAATGAAACGCGTATTTTCCGCTAGGGAGAAAAGAAAAAAAAAACTGTTCCGGGCGCTCCGGATCGTCCAGATTGACTTACCTCGTCCAAGGTTTACTAGGATTAGCCAGCCCAAGTGTCATTTTTAACACGGGAGCTTCATCGAATATACTGCTCACAGACTTTGCTCCTCTCGTATATCAAAATGTTTCCCCTTGGCGGGAAGCCAGGGGAGTCACAAGGCGTCGAAGCACGGAATGACGATGTCCTCTCAGGAGCGCGATACGCGTCTGTCTCCCCACAGCTATGCTGAGCGGAGCTGACCCAACGCTTGCTTTCCGCATGCTTCGACATACCTCTCGTCGAGATGCCGCATTAGTTCATCGAATACGCCTCGATGTGGCTTTTGCAGCGCAGTTGCGGCAAGTTGACTCTCTCCAACGCTGTCGCTGCGGTGCTGTAGAAGATCTAGAGCACGTTCTTCTCCATTGCCCACACTACGAACTTTCCCGAACCGTACTCTCCGGACTATTGCCTCCGCTCTCTCACAAAATTGCTTCGTACCTGGCCACGTGCAGCCCACCCACGCTCTGCCCGCAAAGCTTTCTTGATCTTTCTGGATACCATAGGACTTCTACCCTTATTGTGAAGGGGCTCATTATTTCATTCCCCGCATCACCACCAGCGATGGGGTAGAGTATCGCCCCTTGCGAAGAAACTTCCCATTCATCATCCCACAATAAAGTTGTTGTTGTTGTTTCCCCTTGTTTCGACGGGATACTTCTGATGCGTACCGCTCCTCTAGCGGACTTTGTGGAAACGATTAACGTATGTGTCCTGCGTTCACGCTGATATCTGCGAATGCAAACAGAGCAACTGACATTTAAAAAAAAATGTGTTTGCTCCTCGTTCCTGCGATCGCGGTTGATTTCAGTTCGTTTTGAACATCAGTACGTTTTTATTATCAATTACAGCTGTTCACGTCACCACCGCAATGGCACTGACAAACAGTTTTGAAGTGAACAAAAACTGAGCTTTGAATAAGGACCAATAATGCTCACGCAGCGCGACCCTCAAAAAACGTAACGTGTCTCGTGTCAGTGAGTGAATTAACCTTACTAATCATTCTGCTTTTTACCGCGAGGCAAGCTTCTAGTGAGAGATGCACAACTGCCACAAGCGCGGCTTCCGGTTTTTCGAATAACTTCGTTCCCGGTGTTGGACGAACAACAACAACAACAACAACTTTATTTTGGCTTTGGAGAGTGGGGAGGTTCATCGCCACAGGCGATACTCTACCCCATTTCTGGTGGGGATGTGGGGAATAAAATAACGAGCCCCTTCACAATAACGATCGAAGTCCGGTGGTGTCCAGAAATGTCAGAAGAGCTTTGAGCGCAGAGCGTTGCTGGGTTAGATTAGGCCAGGGACCAAGCAATTTCGATAGGGAGAAGGGGCGAGAGTCCAGCTGACGAAGAGACTCGGAGAGTGTGGTTCGGGAAGGCTGGTAGTGGGGGCAATGAAGAAGAACATGCTCCAGATCCTCAAGAACACCACAGTGGCAGCAGGTGGGGGAGTCAGCTTGTCTCAAGCGGTAACGCCACTAGAGCTGTAAAGGCCACATCGAGGCGCATTCGGTGGATTAATGCAGCATCTTGATGAGAGGTGTTTCGTGGCATGCGGAAAGCGAGCGTTGGATCAACTCTGCTCAACATGGAGGGGGGAAGAATGTCGGTTGTCCATTGGCGGGAAGCCAGGGGTGTCACTAGGCGTCGCAGAATTGAACGGCGGTCTCCTCTCAGCAGAACAATACTGGTCCGTTTCCGATACGAGAGTGCTGCTTCTGCGACGCCTCTGGAGAGCATTGTTGGCCGTGTTGGACGAATCCAGTGTTTAATACGTGTATTACCCATTGACGCTGGGGGTTGTTTCGGCAGCGAAGCAGTGCGTCTGGAAACTAGAGTACCCAGCCTCCAGCAGTTTTCAAGCTGCGACCCTCTATTACACTTGATTACAGTACTCGACGAGCTCACCAGTGAACGCATTCAGCGAACGCGTGGACGGGCGCAACATGCGCGGAACGTCCGGTACAGCCGGAAGCCACGTGCGCCTCCACGTGATGCATTATACCCTCTCGCAGTACCCTCTCTAGGCGGTGTGTAGTTCGTTGACAAGGCCGTTCAGACCCCCAAAGACCCCGACCGTTGAGAGCCGTTAGACGCCCCAAAGACATTGTAGTCAGTGATTTTCCCAGCACCCCTCCACAAACCCCTAACACCCCCCCCCCCCCCCCCATGGGAGTGTTACCTGGCCCTGTCGAGTATTCAAATCGAACCTTGATATTTACGATGCCTACTGGTTTTGAACGCTGTGAGTAAAGCATAAAAAAGTAACAGCGGTTGATACGTGGTTCCACCGGATCATCGTGCGAGAGCACGGTGCACTCGGTGGATCACGTTGCTAAATGTGTGGTAGCTGTACTTGTGAACGAGATATACAGGAACGAGACCGGGTGTTGTGCTCTTGCGCTAAAATATCGGCTTCATCGCTTCGGCTGCCAGTAGAACCAGCTCGCCTCTGTGCAGCTCTCGCGCGAGATGCGCGCGTCTCACGCATGTTGACGCTCTGATGAAGATATCAATCGAAGGACCACAGGTTCCGCGACAGCAGGTGACGCCTGATGGCAGCGCTGACAAGTACCACGAGTTAATAGATGAAGCTTTTGAAAAATGGGTCCGGAAACCAAGGAGGCTATGGAGGGGAAACTTACCGCGCTTCACATGTAGAGAACTGCTCTGCGTCGTGTGTGCTTGTGTTTTTTTTTTGTTTTTTTTGCGTTTCTCGTGACCTGTCCTCGTTTTCTGTTTTTAATGTCACACAGCATTTTTACCAGAAATGAAGATGCTCGCAACTCTGAACTACCTAGGTGGTATTTTGAGAGCAGCAAAACAATGTTCACCATAATAAAGCGTTACTGTTTCAAAATTGAATGTCGCTTCATTTAGCCAGAAACACAGTTGTTAATGGGCAAGTCTTCTAAAGCGCATTTGTACCCCCCATTCCAATCCTTCAAATCCCGATTCCCCCAAAACGGAAATCCTGGGAAAAGCCACTGGGTCACATCATAGGTGACGTCATAGGATATGGTCACGTGGTTGTGACGTCATGTGACACCGTTACGTATTACGTCGCAACCCCCCCCCCCCCCTTGAAGAAAATCCTGGGAAAATCACTGATTGTAGTGCGTCCATCCATTGAGAAAGCAGACCAGTGTGACCCCACCGTGAACAATGCACGCATTCTAGTATGCATTTTATTTCACACTGCACCTATGACTCCGCTTTTGAGTCTGCCCTACATCAAAAAGGTCTAGGTGCTTTCTACTCTACCCTCTACTCTACTCTACTCAGTCCGTCTCTCCCACTACCGCAATCGCCTGTCGTGGCTCCGGGTGGCGTGACAAAGTTTCCCGATTCGGGGAGAAATCGGGTTTTACTTGTATCACTGAATTTGTGATTCCGGAAACCCTTAGACCCTAGGCAAAGATAATTCGGGCACATTTTGACAGTTTGGTGTTTATGTCATGCTCATGCCCAGTCAGGGCATGCAGGTTTTATTTGCGATTTTGCGGACCCTTTGTTGAGGGATGTTGTGCGCGTGGCCTTGTGGTGGGATGAGCTACCCCACAAGATCACAAAGTTGGAAACGCGCCACGGGGCAGCGAAGGTCGTCGTCACATTATGGGAAGTCTTGGAAGACATAACAACCAGGTAACAACGACCGAAAAGAGTGGCCCCAAGTGGCTGCCAGACAGCAGAGCTATAGGATTGAGACGTCTGGACCTGGCATTATGGGTCCGAGACAGGTCGGCTGCGGCACGGTCCCGTACGGGACTGCCTAGCCTTATGTAGCATTTACCTAAATGTGTTTTGTAAATAAATCGTTCGTTTTCCCGAACGTTTCGCCTCTGTGTCTCACTCAAAAAACAACCGGGATTCGTGTGACCACCTCCTCGGAGGCCTGGGTCGTTACACTTAGGCCAAGTTTGAACAACGCAACCCCAAACCGAGTGGGAATAACAGCATTGAAAGAAAAAATCAAACAACAACTCAGGGAAAACGTGCTGACACCTTGACGCCAGTTGTTCGATTTCGTTGATGCTGACCGTTGGAGGCTGTTCGTGTGTAGCCTGCCTGGCTAATTCCCGTTGTATACTTGCATAACAGCATCCACTCTGCAAGCATAACAGAGAACGTACTGCTACGTTCGGAGGTTGTTGAACACCGAAGATATACCACTGCTAGAGGACGACTATCCTGTAGTGGAATCAAATTAAAACCGATGAAAACCCCAGTGCAGAGCAGAGCCATATCGACGGGGGTGCGAGAGGGCGCCGAACAGCAAGCCCTGGGAGGTTGGTTGGACAGTTTAAAGTAGGAATAGCGAGAATTCGAATTTTGGGTCTCGGCAGTGTAAATGGGCGTTGTCTTTTCCTTGTTCACAAGGCTACCGACGGCAGTGAGGGAGAAGGGGGGACGGTGCTTCAGATTTGCCCTGTCCCAGACGCAAACTCGCCTCGCTACGGGTCGGGTGCAGGGCGACACTTGAAAGACGACGCAGACACAGCAATAAACCGTTTTTGACCCTTTTAAAGGATTACAGAGGGCCATCCAAAATATTTTCAGTTTAAGACATTGGATGAAAGTATATGAAAACATAGCGGCGCAGATGATGAAAGTATATGAGTGTGAAAACAGCACAAAAGATTTTGATGCATGCAGTTTTTTTTTTTTTTTTTAAGGAAAGAACGTACACAAACACAGCCACGCTCATTCACTCTCCACTCGCTCCCAGGGTGTAACAAGGAGAAGGGGGACGACCTATCGCGTCATAACGTCTGCACGGTCAGTCGAGGTCAGCGCCTGTCTTTTTCTTTTTGCGCGTGAGAGCTTCTTTTGTAGTCGCTAAACCTGTCCCCTCCGGGGGATTAGGAATTGAAAGGGTGACCGTGGTCATAAAGGATTTCATTGTCCTGTAGGAGTTTCCTTGTGGGCTTCCCTGAACAGCTGACGAGTAGATTATATTCTGAACCAATCAGCGTGCGCGGACTTTGTAGCGTCGACGCAAGGTCACAGGCTGGTACTGCTCTTCACCACCGTTGCGCACGGTCGCTTTTTGTGGCATACTTTAGATCCAATTTCTGCGATAATTATGACTTCGTTGGTTCGAATTACTTCTCATGGCGCAGTTTACTGGCCGACTTAACAGTTTTATAGAAAGAAAACAGGGTGTTAAAAATGACTTCATTGCTACTTTACACCCCTTTCAATCTGTACTGAATTTCCGCTGCTCTCACACGCCCAGCCCCGCTATGACGTAAGCGCGACCATCCTATAGGAGAGGCAGGCGAGGGTGGTGCTCGCTCCCAAGCGCCCGCCCACCAGGCGAGGATGATTGAAGCCGGTTGTTGTGCGCGTTCGTCGTGTCAGGTGGGCCTCTTCCCGCAGAGGGGAAGGGGCTGCATGTATCGCGCGCGGCAGTGCGTTGCAGGATCCGTGAGCTGCACACGAACTGATTGCACGACAAAATGGCGTAGATGCAGGCTAGCTGGTGGATGAACTCCATAATGTAAAAGCCTGGGTCTGGGCACACAGAGGGACGACACACAACACACGACTCAAACCAGCAAAGTTGACAACCACGTACAGTCACACACAGGGATCGGAACCGGTATTTCTTGCGGGTTCGGGTACAGGCATATTGGTTCGGTTCGGGTTTAGCTCTGCTGAACCAAAATTATCAGCTTGAACCGGTATAGGTATATGGGTTCGGTACGGGTTCGGCTCAGGAAGAACCCCCCCCCCTCAAAAAAAAAAAAAAGCGGTCAGCGGTTGGGACATTTACAGGGATTGGAACCTTTACTTTCTTCGGTTCTCGTGTAACTGTTTCATCGGCAGTAATTTTGCTACATGAAAGCGAGCTTACCCTCACCGTACACGGTTGTAAGAGAAATGTGTGAGATAACCGTTTCAGGTGAAAAACCATTCATGAAGGCAGGTGAAAACACAAGACAAGTAATAAACACATTTATTATTTACCTGGTATCTTACTGTATTGTATACAATCTATACTGTATTGTATACTCTCGTGGTCGCCTGCTGAAAACGAAAAGCAAACTGCTGGAAGCCTTTTGGCAGAACCCGGTCAGGGCTTTTTTACTCAAAAAAAACAAACAAAAAAAAACTGGCACTATACAGTCACAAACTTTTACCATCGTACAAAAATAAATAAACAAACAAAAAAAGGTCGGTTGGTAGTACAATTATTTCACATCTGAACCGACTCCCGAACCGGTAACCATATCAATTTTTTTTTTTTCGGTTCAGTTCAGGTTCGGTTCAGGACAAGCAAAAAATTGTTCTGGTTGGGTTCGGTTCGGGTTCAACAGAAAATAACGTTTTTTTCCGGTTTTCGGTTCGGGTTCAGTTCCGGTTCCGATCCCTGGTCACACAGCAACGCGGCAACGTTCATGACAACAAAGGACAGGTGCGCGTCCCTTCCATCCTTTTTGCGGAATACGAGAAATGACAATTTACTCGCGTGAGCGTCGTCGGAAAATCTGCAACATTAAATTCACCAGTTTAACGTGTCAATCCATGCAGATCACGAACACTGCAACAACGCAGCTACCCCACTGCGAGTTCACCAACATCACACGACGAACGCGTGCAACAACCGGCTTCAATCGTCCTCGCACGGTGGGCAGGGCGCTTGCGAGGGCCTCCCTCGGAGAGGATCGTCGCACATACGTCATAGCGGGGCGGAGTCCGCGGGAGCAGAGGCAATTCAATACAGAAAAGATATATTTGAAACATGGGACGTACCCGAAAATTTCCAAATACGTAAACGCTGAATTTGCAAAAGGTCATTTGGTGGTTGTGCTTCCGCATTTGTGGCAAATGTCGCTAAGTAGGAAACCCACAGATGAAAAATTCTGCCCCTGAGAAGGGGTGAGGCAGCTTCAGCTCTTACTTGTGGCATCGCTGTCAAGATCGTCACCTGTGAGGTGCATTTTCGAGTGTGTTTGGAAATTACATTTTGCTATGCATGCTCTGAGAGAAGCAGTGTGAGCCTTATTAAATAAAATGTGCTGCAAGTTGTTACAAGTATCTGTTGTTGCACTTCTAGTAAATGTGCATCCTAGAGTGAATTTCAAAATGCTAGCAATGCCTCAAAAGCTCAAGAAAATGTCAGTCTAGGTCATTGACAATGATTAGGAAAGAGTGGTTTCTCATAAATTAACCGAAACAAATCTGGAAGGTGAAAACCCTCGACACGATTTTTAAGCACTTCATAAATCGTTGACAGAAATTTCAGCGTCTGCCGTTCATGCAGTATTGTTTACTGAGCAGAAGAAATACTGTACCTTATTTACTGCATGTATCGTAGTTCTGTATTTGTGTTTTTTCTTACTTTTACTTCCATGCCATTGTACGCTATGGGCACAAACGAACTAGTAGTATAGCTTGCACTGGTGCACTCACAGTATGATGTCACTGTACCAAGATTGCACAATATTGAGTACAAAGAAAAATTGGTTTAATCCCAACAAATCAGCTTGCATGTACATAGTTTAGATGTTCTTCATCACTTCCTCAACTTCCTCCTTGGTGAACATGTGAAAGCCTTTGTCCTTGGTCACGTTTGCAACCTATAAAACCAAACCACACAAAGAAATATACGTGTCCTCCAAAAAAATAAATAAAAATAAATGTTTTCGAACTATAAACTTCCAAGCTCTCTATATATGGACCTCGTGTCACGTAGTTGTATGTATCTCGCAAAGTAGCAAAAGAACGACATCATACCTCAACATTCGTGGAATTTAGCTTTTCCTCCATCACTTGCTTCAAAATGACGAGCGCTTCTTTCGTTGCCTCTTCGAGAGTTATAGACTGCATGGAACAAATCAAAGCTGTGCTCTATAAAAACTTGGGCATGGCATAAAGTCCACCTTTTACCAACTCAAAATTCCACTTTCACAACAAAGTGAGTACAGCGTGAATTCAGCAATCGTTACAAATTTTCACCACGCCATAAACGTACAAAACAGGGTTTACCTCATTTCAAACTTTGCAGATTGATAGCTGCTTGCCCAGATGGAACGAAACAGATGGAACTGAAATCTATTCTCGCCAATCTGTGTCCAAGAACGGGCTTGATTTCTGAAGCTGCTACGAGAGACTCAAATGGGCAACAGCCTCTTACTGAGGCAATTGTGGATGATCGCAGTTCTCGCATATGTTTTTGCTTCTGCACAGCAGCTACGGGAATGTGGCAGGTGCACCATGGCTTCTTAGTTTCATAGGGATCCAACCGCATTTGATATGTCCCACAGAATCTGATAAACAAGGCAAATGATCAAACATGCCTTAGCCTGCTTTCACACCAGTCACAGCCCCATTTTGTTTCAGGCTTTTGTGCCATCTGGTATGACCTTTGTGTCATCTGTGCCACATTTAGTCCTGTTCATCCAGCTCACCTTTACTGTTATTGCATGACAGATATCACACTGACGTAAGCAGCATAGTCCATGTGCAGAGGTGTGAAGCTGAAGCGGACACAAGAAAAAATTATGGCTTTCGAGTAAGAGGAGCCATTCCGGCGCACAGAGTAAGACTTTGCTTGATTTTGGTTCTCTTTCTACATGACAACAGGGTTTGCAAAAAGTTACAATCGGACATCGCTATCAATCTACGAAGTTTAAGGTGACTCAGACATCATTTTGTAGTGTAGTCCAGTGATGTCATCAAAATGTGCAATGACTCGAAACCTGTCCTGTATTAATACACCAAGGTTCTCGATACTACAAACTAAACTTGCAGCTGTTTTCCAAACAGTTATTGTTACTGTCTCAACAACTATCATCGCAAGTGCTAGCAACTGCTAGCTAACAGGACCTGACAGACAGCCAACAAACACTGAGAAGAGACTGATTTCTGGCATTTTGTCTTCCTCTAAATTGCACTGCACAGAAAACAGTCACAACTCATTTGGCATACCTGCTGCTAAAACAAGTAGTGCTATTAGTGATGAAAAGTAACGGTTTAATTAGTTCTGTCAAACTTTCAGGAAGCATACTACAACCTTCTACATTGCTTCCACCAGGGGCGAATCTAGGATTTTTCTGAGAAAGGGGGGGGGGGGGGTCCGCTATGAACAAGTGCCAGGTGCATGCTGGGATTGGTCCATTGAACCCTGTGTTCAAGTCTGGAATTGAGGGGGGGGTCAGGACATCCGGACCCCCCCCCCCCCCCCCCCCCTAAATCCGCCCCTGGCTTCCACACATCCCGATACAGTTGTTGAAACTAGACCTGGCTGCATACTACTTGTTTTTGTGGTCAATGACCAGTGTACATACTTTGTGAACTTCAAACCTCAAAAAGCATCGAAACTGCTCAATTCTATGGCTTGCAACAAGTAAGCGCAGCAGACAGCTTACACGGCTCAAAGCTCATACACATCTACACAGCATGACATTTTTCCAAAACAGCTATGGCTCAGAACTTAGACTTGCTATGTCCATGTTAGCTAGTGTGACAGCTACACATGAGTCAGAGTAGGAGCATTTGTATGCTACTGAAAACGCTGCCATGACGGCCGCTCGACTAATGCAACAAATGTGAGCAGGTTGGAGGTACAGTCACATAACATGCAACTGGTAATAATCAACATGTACTGTTTGTTCTACAAAAAATGCCAAATACCCTGTGGTACTTCTCTTGAAGTGCTTGCTGAGCTCCTTCAGACCCAGAGCCGATTGCTTTTGCATCATACTGAACATAGGTTCCAGATGGATCCATGTGGTACCTGTGAAAAGAAAACCCAGTTAGAAGCAATCCACATATCATTTATACTATAGCGACTTTGCTTTAAGAATCTCAACTACGTAATCATGGTTGATCCAAACTCCTGGATGATACAATAATGCATTACATCTCAGAGCAGTCCAAATGTTCCCTCAGGCCACAGTGTATGATACAAACAGGTGACCTGGCAGGCAGTCACTGCACTGGCAGTGGTGCTTCATGCACGCTGGGACCTTGTCTCAAAAGCAACAGCCAACACTCTGCAGTGTTGGTGTCCTTGTGGCTCGCACACTAGCATGTTATGGCTAAGTCTGACAGAGACTGTACAGGTGGAACACACAGTGCTATGAGACACAATTAAAGTAGAGCTCAGCGAATAGCCAAATTTCCATTGCGAATCAAATCCAAAGAATTTCTTCAGAAGGCGAATCGAATAATCAGGGAAGACCCAATTCGAATAATTTAGAATACCTCATGGTGAAATATTTTGTGGTGGTGTGTGCATTCAATGACGTTCTGCTCCAAACTTGTGAGCCTCTTCGTGCAGTATAACATATCGTGAGAGAAGCGTCCCTTTGTGTTGTGTATGGTAGACTGTATTAGTGGGATGAACTGCACTGAGAGTTAGTCAACATGTTCCATGCAGCCTGCTTTGTGTGCATCTCCTGATTTCTATGTTTACATCGAGAATTTCCCGTACTTTTTTTAGAAACTGCATACTGTAGAAGTGTGTTTTTTTTTGTGCGGAAATTTTTTTCATACTTTTCGCGCATTCCTCCAGTTTCAAGTTTCCGGCACTAAATCAGGCCATATGGAGGCAAAAATCGTGTGGCGTTCGACGCTTTACTGTGACTACCTTGACCCTTTCTACTCCATGCAGCGTAGGCAGTTTAAGCAAGCCGCAGAAGATTGTTTTATTCCATCAGGCACGATGTAAAGAAATGAAAATTGGTCACACTTTTGTTACTCCTACAAACACATTGCACCGTACCTATACCACGAGGCCGCAACATGAATTTCCGCGCATTCTCAAAACCAGCTTGTATGATAGTACGACATTTCAACCAAACTGTTCAGTGCCCTGAGTGGTAATGAATGAGAACTGCCAAAATGAACTGGCTGACCTGCACACGGCCAGTACTACGGCCTCCTGCAGGGTCCCTAAAGACCACTGTACAGGGCCTTTCCTCCCATGTCTGTGAGGAGAAGAAAGGGATTGACCTAGAACGCCGCCATCCCCGTGAACAACGGATGTCTTAGTAAGCGTCGAAACATGCCAGAGTATTGACGGCGGCACGAAATGCAAGAGCAAAGCACTCCCGGAAACCTGTGCCGCGAATTTAAATTCTCACCAATTACTCCTCAAACCAGCTTTGTTCAAAAACGCAAAAATATTTTCCACACGGAAAAAACGACTTCTACAGTATACTTCTATCTGTTACTGAACATAACTCTGAAAGTTGGGTGTACATTTACTGAAACATGCAGGCCCAAGTTCACTGTTGGCCATGAGGTCACAGAAGTTGTAGACTTTAGTGACAGAATACTGTGACCAGTGTAAAGCGGGCTTCGCCTAACACTCAAACAACAACAACTTTATTTTCGGCCTTGGAGAGTGGGGAGTTTCATCGCAACAGGCGATACTCTACCCCAGTGCTTGGTGGAATGGGAGGAATAAAATAACGAGCCCCTTTACAATAACGATCGAAGTCCGATGGTGTCCAGAAATGTCAGAAGAGCTTTGAGCGCAGAGCGTTGCTGGGCTGGATTGGGCCAGGGACCAAGCAATTTCGGTAGGGAGAAAGGGCGAGAGTCCAGCTGACGAAGAGACTCGGAGAGTGTCATTCGGGAAGGTTCGTAGTGAGGGCAATGAAGAAGAATGTGCTCCAGATCCTCAAGAGCACCACAGTGGCAACAGGTGGGAGAATCAATTTGTCTCAAGCGGTAACGCCACTGAGCTGTAAAGGCCACATCGAGGCGCATGCGGTGGATTAATGCAGCATCCTGACGAGATGTGTTTCGTGGCATGCGGAAAGCGAGCATGGGATCAACTCTGTTCAACATAGAGGGGGGAAGAATGTCGGTTGTCCGTTGGCGGGAAGCCAGGGGTGTCACTAGACGTCGCAGAATTGAACGGCGGTCTCCTCTGAGCAGAACAATACGGGTCCGGTTCCGAGACGAGAGTGCTGCTTCTGCGGCGCTGTCGGCCTGCTCGTTCCCCACGACACCACAATGGGCTGGAACCCACTGGAGAACTAGCCTGTGGCCTGCGGCGTAGATAGTGTGGTAAGCCATTAACACGTCGGTGACTAGGGGTGCGGATGGGCCTCGTATGCCGGAAGTTTCAATTGCTTGAAGTGCAGATTTGGAGTCTGTAAAGACTGCCCATTCCCGGGGTGGAAAATCAGCGATGTGTTGTAGAAAGAAAAGGATGGCATAGAGTTCCGCAGCTGTGGAGGAGGTTGGATGTGAAAGGCGTCTTCCGTGCACGACGCCTTCGGATGGAATGACGAAGGCTGAGGCGGACTTGTTGTTTCGGGATGCGCCATCAGTATATGCTGCCGTAAACGTAGAAAACTTCTCGTCTACCAGAGCATGAAAATGGGCTCGGAGGACTTGAGGGGGGACCTGATCTCTTCTTTGCAGAAGGTTTGGGAGGCGTACAAACGTGGGCGGTACCGGGAGAGACCAGGGGGCTTCCGGCGGTATAGTGTCCTTAGTTATGAAGCCAGTGAGAGTCTGGCGTGTCCTCTGCGCTACTCGATAGAAGTCGCTTCCAGGGCGGTATCGAATTTTCCTGAGTAGCGGGTGGCGGGGAATGTGAGCACGCAAACGGAGGTAGTGCCGAGCCGTTTCCCGTTCACGGAGAACTTCAAGCGGGAGCTCACCAGCTTCAGCCAGTACTTGTCGTGTTTCAGCCATTCTGGGAACTCCGAGGCATCGACGAAGGCTTCGAGCAAACAGGGACCGAAGCGTATTTAATGAAGTTGTTGATATCCTGTGCAGAATAGGAAGGCTGTAAAGCACAGTTGCCCTCACCAATGCCGCGTGAACCGCGAGCAGGGAACGCTGATCACAGCCCCATCCTGGGCCAGAAAGATGTTGGATTGCGGGGAGCCATCGCTGCACTTTAGTTTCAAGGTGTTTAATGTGCCGAGCCCAGCGCAAGTCCGAGTCGATTACCACGCCAAGGAAGCGGTGAAAGCGTACTGGTTCTAGCTTCTTTGAGCCAAGCCAAAGTGGGAAATTGGCCATAGCTTTACGCGTGAAAGGGAGCTCGACACACTTTTCGGGTGAAAGGTCCATCCCGAGGTGCGTCAGGTACGTATGGATATTGTTTAAAGCGAGCTGCAGGCGGCGTTGGAGAGCCGGGCGTGATTTTCCTACTGTCCAAAGGGCGACGTCATCTGCATACACGGAGAACGACACTTTGCGAGGAATTACTGATTGTAGGCCGGCCATCACCACGTTAAACAGTGTCGGGCTGAGAATGCTTCCTTGGGGGACTCCTTGGGGAACAGGATGCTGAGGGCTTTGGCCTTGGGACGTACGGACAGCGACAGTTCGGTCCGTAAGGAAGTCTTGGAGCCAGATGAAGAGCCGACCGGATACTCCAAACGAGCGCAAGGCATGTAGCACACAAATGTGCGAGACGGTATCATAGGCGCGCTTGATGTCGAGGAAGACCGATCGGACGATCCGTCGATGGGCTCGAGCATGTTGAACTGTAGAGACTAGGTCGAGAACTGGATCCATGGAGCTTCGGTGGCGACGAAATCCAGCCATTTCGTGAGGGAACGCACGTCGTTTTTCGAGCCACCAGTCGAGGCGATGCAGAACCATTCTCTCCATCAGTTTCCCCATACAGCTTGTCAGGCTCACCGGACGAAAGGAGGATAGGGCATTTGGGGGCTTGCCTGGTTTCAGGATGGGAACAACCAAGGCCTGCTTCCATGTATGTGGTAAAGATCCTTGTTGCCAAGACGTGTTATAGACATGAAGGAGAGCTTGGAGGGACCGCCCGTCAAGGTTTCGTAGGGCGGCATAGGTGATTTTATCGGGCCCAGGGGACGAGCTGGCGTTCACAAGCTTCAACGCTGCCTTTAGCTCGATTAGTGTGAAGTCGCGGTCCATAACTTCCGGGGGACGGGGCCAGTCGTGGTGAAGTTCAGCCGTCAAACTGTGGACAAAACTGCGGTGTAGGGGCGTGGTCGAGGCAGCCGCCGGAGTCGTTAGTACCACACAGAAGTCCGTCGCAAGCGTGTTCTCGTCTACACGCTGAACGAGAGCCAAGGCCGCGAGAGGATTCTTTTGAGGGGGCGCCTCCTTCAGAGAACGGATTGTCCGCCAGATCTTCGTGGCCGGATCGAACGGTGAAAGGTGGTGGCAAAAGTTACGCCAACGCTTCCTATCCTCGTTTTTAAGTTCTCGTGTTACTTTAGCTTTCATCCGGCGGTATTCCACAATGTCCGTAAGTTGCCCTGTCCGACGAGCCGTTCTTTCTGCTCGGCGACGTAATGCTCTAAGGTGATTAATAGCGGGGGAATGGCCGATATGGCCTGTTACCCTTTTAGACATGACCACCGCGTCCTGAATACCGCGGGTAATTGCTTGAGAGAGAGCCTCTGGGGACATACCGGTGTGCACAGATGTTCTGAGGCCCTCACGAAAACGTCTCCAGTTTGTGAAAGAAATCAGTCCAGCAGTGGCTGAGAGGGGCAGTCTGTCGTGCGAAATATATAGAGGAAAATGATCGCTACCTCTAGTGTCGACGTCCGTAGCGCACGACAAGTGGCGAATCATGTCGGTTGAGGACCACGAGAGGTCCAATACATCAAGTGACCGTGGGGATCGCATGTAAGTGGGCTCGCGGTTGTTCAGCAGGCACATGTTATTATTCTCCATTGCCTCTAACAACCTCCTTCCCCTACTGTCCGTCCTTCGGCTTCCCCAGGCCGAGTGATGTGCATTGAAGTCCCCTAGCACAAGCGCCGGGGCTTCCAGAGAACCAAGTAAGCGGTCAAGGTCACTCCACGGGACCTGTACCGCGGGACGGATATAGATACTGACGACCGTTAACAGCATGGGGCCAAGGCGGATCCTGCATGTGACGTAATCATAAGAGCGATGACAAACTGAGCCGATGGGTGCAGCAACGAGGTCATTGCGAACGTATAGCGCTGCTCTACTCTCAGGTGAATGATGAGAGCGATAGATTGTGTATCCACTAACACGATGTGTACAATCCATGCCGTGTTCGCATATAGCTATGAAAGGGAACTTGTACTGTTGGAGATGTGATTTAAAATCTGGGAGCTTGTTACGCAGGCTTCGAGGATTCCACTGCATGGCCAGGGCTTTTTTATACAATTCCGTCATGCTGATGCGAAGATAATGCTTCCAGTGCCAGAAGCGCTTGAACCTCGGGCAGTTGCGACGCACCAGGAAAAGCAGAGACAATGGCCTTAAGGGCAGCGAGTACCGCTGAGAAGAGTCCCAGAGGAGGCATATATTGGGGGGCTGATGAGGGTGCTGGTTCCGTCACACTGGCGTAAGTGTTTGTAATCTGTCTTGATGGACGAGGAGGCGGTGCGCTTGTGAGAGGCGTAGCCGCGACTGTGTTCAGCGACCCTCGTTTACCTGGTGCAGATCGAGGAGGTAGTGCAGGAAATTCTTGTGCATTTGTACGAGACGGGAGTGTGGCACTAGCATCCCTAGGAGCATCAGACGGAAGTCGTAGGGTTCGGTCTTGGTGCCTCTTGGTGGCGGCGGTCTTGACAGGACATAAAGAAAATGATGCGGGATGGCTGGATTTGCAGTTAGCACACTTTGGCTCTCTTTTATTGTTGCAGTCTGATCTCCGGTGAGGTCCGGCGCAGATGCCACACCGTGTAGAACCTCGGCAATTTCGTGCAATATGGCCAAATCGTTGGCAGTTATAACACTGTATGGGGCCTTCTATATACTCTTGGACTGTGAAGGTCTGAAACCCAAGGGCAATTCGGGGAGGAAGACGGAGTGTAGGTTCAAAGGTCAGGATAACGCTCCGTAACGGGGTGAACACATCACTGCCATCTTCTGCTAGGGAATGCCGAACCTGTCGCCGTGCTGATAAAACCCCTGCGTCTTTAAGATAGAGCACGAGGTCGTCGTTCGAATACTCTCTTGGAACATCATATATCTTGCCCATATTTCTGGCGTACGATTGGGGTATGGATGGTATCACCGGAATGCCAGCTAAGCACTTAGCAGACAAAAGGTTGCGGGCGGCTGCTTCGGACCGTACGGAGACGAAGAGAGAACCATCTCGGTGGAAACGGTGGTGCATAACCTGTTGTTGGGTTAGCAGGCGTATCTCACTAGCGACCGCATTAGGATTCACCTTCCAGAAGGAGTAGTCAGTAGTTGCTGGTCGAAACAGTATGGGAATACCGCCGGCTCGGTTCTTCTTGTAGGTGACAGTGGTGAACGGGTCATGAAGTGAAGTGGCAAGGTTGCTATCGTTCATCGCATCTGTCTGCTGAGGAGCTGGCGGTGCCGAAGTGTCCATGGTGTTATCGGGAACATTCACGATCTGTGGAATGTTGGGATCACCAGAAGAAGGGCTCCCTACCCGTTGGCGTTTGGCAGGGCTGACGGGGACCTGTTGACCTGTGGTAAGTGTCATAGAGACGTTGGACCTCCCGTCCAGATTTCGGCGGGAGGTCCGTGATGGTTCGATTTCTTTTTCAACGGCTCTGAAAACGCCTAAGGGCGAAAGGCTGTTCCACTTCACAACGACGGTTATCCTCGTTGCTGCTTATCGTCGTCGTCGTCTTCCTACATTCGTCGTCTGGCCTAACACTCGAGTGTAAGGATGTGAAGCCGACTTGCAGAATGGAGCAAAGAAAACAATGATGGTGTAATGTGAAGTGGGCTTCGCGTAACGCTTGGGTGCAATGAGGCGAAGCCAACTTGCAGAATGGCGATGGCGATACCTTGTTTCAGTGACTATTAAAAAACATAAACAAAATACAGAAACCGACACTGAAGATTTTCTGTATTTTGTTTATGTGATCTACAGGACTTGACTCCCCTCTTCATATACGCTTCTGTCACTATTAAAAAAAATATTCGAAAATTTTGAATACTGAAAATAGGTTGGGAATGGCATTCAAATAGCATCAGATATTCGATTCGTATTCGAAATTTCGAATATTCGCACAGCTCTAAATTAAAGGCGTAACCGCATCAGGCGTTTCTCCAGCGTTTTTTCCAGCATCCTGCTGCGGTGTTTGGCGAGTGGTGTAGAACAATAGAAACCTGGGGCCCCCCTCGCAGTCCGAGGCGAATGGATATTTAGTGTTAGGCGACGGAAGAGGCTGGAACGACGCACGCAAGTGGCCAATCAGGGATTATCCTCGGGATAGGTCCATCTGGTCGCACCAGCTTTCGGCATACGGAATTGCTCAGACTGCTCAGACAGAAGATTGTTGCAGATTTTAAAAACGTAATTCTCGTGTGAGCATCCAACATACAAAGCACAAAGAGAAGTGTGCAACACCGTGATGAAGGTGTCAACCAGAATGCTGCGTTCGCTATGTGTATTTGGGTACCTTGTGAATAGCGGCACTGGGATTCGCAACAAATACAGTGAAACCCGCGTATAACGATATTGACGGTAATCGCGAATTCCATCGTTATACGGGGTACATCGTTAAACGAGGGCTGACCTAAATAGCGCGTCCCCAAAAAGTCGCGCGCCACCCCGCGTGTAGCAAAAGAAAAAGAAACAGATGCTAAAAAAAAAAAAACGCGAAGCTGTGTGACATAGCAGTGGCTTGGGAAAACAGCGATCAGAACTCGTGGAGGGAACCAGACAATATAGCAGGACACTTCTGGCAACACTACACGTCACCATTCCGCAAGTCGGCTTCACCTAACGCCTACGTGCTCTAGGAGAAGCTCGCTTTAGAACACTGTCGACTTGCGGGTGGAAAGCACGTGCTAGGCCTTTTGAATCATCTCGCGAATTTGAGCAGCATTGGCCAAATACGAAGACATAAAAGCGTTACCACCTACCTCTTTCACTGACTGTATTGGAAAATGAACAGTCGCTGTCTATTTTCTTGCCTCAATTTTTATTTTGGTTTAATTCTTTTGATGTGAATTTTGGATGATGCGAATTTTTTCCGCTACCCCGTGAGAATCGTAGCATCGAGACTCTACTGTATCCTATCTCGCACGGCACAGCGTCCAACATCGTTATGCGGATACTCGGAACCGCGGTCTCCATCGCTATATGCGGGTCGTTTTCCCATAGAACCAATGTATATTTTGACGGTAAAATCATGAACCATCGTTTTATGAGGGATATCGTTATACGCGATATCGCTATCCGCGGGTTTTACTGTAGCTTCTTGAGTGCGCATTGCTGCAGTATCTTGTTTCTTATAATGTGTTATCACTCAAAAGCACCTGTGTTTTGAGATTCTTTCGCTTGTGAATAAAACTGTTTATCAGGTTACATATTGTTTCTTTCCTTTAGCGACTACGGAAACGTTCACATGGTACGCCATCCATCTGCCACGCCGCATGCGGTTAGCTTTGGGCACTTTTCGCTAGCGTCGCTTGCTGCTGAGACAGGCGTGGTGCTCTGCCGCTCGCAAAACACCTCATGCGGTTGGGCCCTAACATTGCATACTTACAACTGAGGGCCCTTGGCATCATTGCCAGCGAACAAGATTGCCACACCAAAAGGACGGCTCATTGCATTTCCATCGTCGTCGCTGTCGCCAAACTGGATGGCTAGATTCGAAACTGCTTGCGCCACACTTTCCACTTGCATTTTTTCGTTGTAGACAAAGCGGTGGTTCTGAAGTTGTATAAAAAGTATACGAAATAATTAGACTCCAGAAAAAAAGTCAAATCCAGTAAAAATAAAAATAATTTGTATTGGGTGCCCAGGGGGAACTCACCTGAGCTTCAACCCTTGCCCTGTCAACCATTGTCCTGGAGTCGGCCATCAAACCGCTAACAGCACAGGCTGAAAGTAAAATGTTTAGATTCTCTGTTTAGATGTGCTGATATGTGGCTTACACTTAGAAAAAGAAAAGAAAAGGTAATAACGCGGGAGTACAATAACAAATGCACAGCTGAAAACATTCTATGACACATTTGCAATGGCTGCTTTTGCATAGAGATGCAAAATCTGTGGAAATGTTGAACTACATGCTGAAAAAAAAAAAAAAAAAATCACTCAAAACATTCAAGAACAAACCATAGTGTAATATAAATATAGATTAAATTTGGTTAGCACACAAATGGATTATATAAACCATTAGCACCAAGGTTGACTAGAACTAGCAAGTACATATAAACGTACTACTGTATATGGATTCACGTTCAAAAAAGCATTCCTACAGATCACTTTCGTAAGTATGAATCAACACCAACTACCCCGACTTCACATCATAGACGTCACGTGGATATGCAAAATCCCCACTTTTAACCTTCTGAAATTGACAAACAGTTCTCTCAAGCCTTGGAAATCGAAAGAACCCATTCCCCACCCCAATTTTTCTAGTTCTCCTACGGTTTCCTCAGATCTCACACAACACCGTAAAACCATAGCATACCGATATGGGTGTCGATTTCGACAATCTTCTCGATTGTGGTCGGTTCCATCAAGGGAGATGTAACTCGTTTTTCCACAGCAAGGACGACCCCTTCGGAAGTTTGGATGCCAATGGCTGTTGACCCAAGCTGCGTAGAGAAGACTATGACATGGGGCAAATGTTACATGATCTTTGGCTTACAAGCGTGAGGTTAGCCAACCGTAACAAAATTATACACTATGTCCTTCGCAAGCACAGTGGGCACCAGTGCATGGCACCCTACGTGCTCCGAACTGGGGAACATGCTTCCCACCACATGCTGTGCACTCTACTGAACAGTCCCGTAAATTGTAGAGCACTGTAAACTGTAGAGCACTGTAGAGCACTACTTAGGGCTTTGTGTTTTCTAGTTTTATATTGTTTGGAAATCGGGGCGGTAAAAATTGAGTTTCTTTCAGGAGCAGTAAAAGAGGGTAAACAGTGGGCGATGTCGGGTGGTAAATCAGATTTTCAGGTGGTAAACAAAGAGAGCTTCTTGCACATTAGATTAACATAAGATGTGGAACAGCCATACTAAATCTGCAGTGCTTAGCGTTTGGCTGAATCGGCACTATGCCAAGTTAGCTTTCTGGGTTTTTGGGGCTTTACCGCAAGTGACGATGATGCAAATCGCACTGAAAACGGGTCTTAGCGGATTTAATCCCAAAAGATAAGGTCCAAAGAGTACCGTGTAAACTGTGGCGTAGATTGTAGAGCATACGATCGGATGGGAGCCATGGACACCATGAAAGGCAATGGACATTTTTCACAACTGCTGTGCCAATAACCTTGGGTGCGCCAGAGGTTAACTCTGTGTTCAACAGATGGCGCTGGATGGGACCAACAGGAGTGGGGACCAGTGGGGAGACGGCTCTAACTCGTCGGCTCCATTCGAAGACCAATGTTGGTCGTTTATGCTTCCCATGTGGATCTGTTCTGGCGCGCCCAGACAGTGGTTCGCTGGAGAGCCACTAGGATACGATGCAGATATGAAAAAAGGTCCATTCGGAGCACTGCTAACCATCCCGAAATGTCACTGTTGCGCCTAGACTGACATCACAGTAGGTAACTACAGCATCACTACGGCTACCATGGCATTTATTGAAAAGAGAGCAAACTGATAAAATATCCCGATGCCAACCACAAATCGTAGCGGAGTGTGCTTGGTCTTAGCGATGATGTCATGTCGGGCAACATCGAATGGTAACCAGGCAGAACCGGATTCATCTCCGACAACTTTGGAACCGACCTCTACTTTTTCTCTGAGCACTCATCCGTCTATAATCCCGCATGTGGTTTAGAGGTTCCAGATAGTGCGCAATTTTTGCAGCTAGGAGCGATGATTTTCAACACCAGTGCCTTATCAAGTATCGCAAGCACTGGGTTGTGATGTTGCAGTGCAGAGGGGGGGGGGGAGGCACCATTACTACAGTTGCACTGCCAACATGTACCTAGAACTGAAGTAACAAAGGCCCCCTGTAAGTGATGCACGGGAAAGAAAGGGAGGGGGGTGTCTGCAAACATTGTGGGAGTGCTAGATGCACGGAGCTAATGTACTCGATGGGTCTTTATAAATCGGTGTACAACAAGCTTACCTTAATAGCTTCAATAGCATATTCGACCTGAAAAAGTCGTCCTTCGGGGGAGAAAGTGTTGACGCCTCTGTCATATTCGGACCGTGTCATAAACATCTGCAATCGCGCAAATAATAATATTACGTCTCTTTTCGAACGTACTCAGCAGCCGAATTCACAAAGATCGAAGACCAGAAAGCAGAATGACATGCAGTTATGACTTATGCACATAATCTGGTAAATGTTTACACCAAGGACCACTTGCACTACCTCTACAACGTACGAATGGGTACCATGTGAGCATACATGAATTCCAACGGATTATTCCGTGAAATATACGTACTTTAGCAGATGCAAATTCTGGGTTCTGGACCCTGTGAAAAAAATTTCCCGGTGCGACTGGATGCTGAGGTAGGGTTAATAAGAACCACTATCCTTATCTTACGTTTTGTTGTATTCATGCAACATACGTCTATTTTGATGACATTTTTTATATACAGCCTGAAATTACAGTTCGTAAACTGAAGTTTTATATTTAACTGTTCAATAATTAAAGTATTAAACAATGAAAGCTTGTGGACGTGTTTTTGTTTCATTCGCAGCTTCGTTTTCGCTGCGCAGCACTAACGCACGTGATATAGAACTATGGAACACGGCTATTTCTAGAATCCCCTATGAAGCGTTTGTTGCGCTTCCTGTGTTAAAACATTGCAATAAATATTCCAAACAATCCGTGCACATCTTTCCGATCCGGACTGCCTGACGATAAGAAAGCGTATTCGTCTTTCCGAAGCCGCAGTTGAGTTAAACTAGGTTGCCTCTGCAAGCCCGTAACCCCGTAACGTTTCTTTTTTTCTTTGGTAACATTGATCAGCGGAGCTTCTGTCTCCGCCTACACTTCAATACCGTACATTTTTTTACTTTGTAGCGCCAGTGTGCCGTGCTGTTCCTGTCGGTTTCTCGCATCCAAAGCCACAGTTTCGTGCGGTTGTGGACAAAATCGTGCCCACTTAAAAGCACTTGATTACTTCTACTCAATCCAAAACTGTTACATGAGTTTAGCACGACGAAGTCAAGTGTAGTGATTTCCATATCGGGTGGGGGTGGATAGTGTTTTTCAAGTGAAGGCTGCTCGACGCTTTGGTTTTCAAGGTATGCCGTTTAATCTGTTTATCAACACCCAACATGGTGTACGTCATTGAAGGTCTTATTATCCTGGTTTGCTCTGTGAAAAGCTGTGGACCTTTCGGCAAATCCGTGACCTGTATTTAGAATGGTCAAGATCGATATTGTAGCAACGTTTCTTGCAAGAACACAGTTGGAGAATTCAGGCGGTGCAAGATACAAAACGAAGTCCTATTTTTGTCGTGATGTATTCTTTTCACTTCAACTTGGTTTATTCTTGTTGGCTTTTGTACCTGGATCGAAGCATAACGGTTAAGTTTACGAATCATAATAAGCGCCCTATCAAAGATAACATAGGAATATGTCTGCGATTTGACCGAGAGTGGCGGCGTTAGTGATAATTTTTTTCTTCCACGTGATAATTGGGATACTTTTTTCTTTATACAAGAGACAAATGTGCACTTTGATTGTGCTGGCCTCCGGAATTCGTTCAGAAAATAAGGTTACTCACTGTGCAATGTAATTGTAATAAAACAATGCTTACTATATTGTTATACTTCTGGCCTTGGGATTGGCCTTGATACTGTAGTGCCACTTGATACCACTGCAATAGTTGTCAAAATAAATAAATAAAAGGAAAAACAGCGTAAAAGTGCTAGACATGCGCGAAAGCGCTGGAGCGTGCGCGCCCGACGATAAACACGGAATATGACAGCTTGCGACTTGGATTGCGTGAACCGGATTGCACGTTTTCATAATGCATGAAATATGTTGCATTGATGTAGGTACTTCTCACTCGTCCAAAGATCCTATTCGATGAAGAAACCATGTGCATTACCCATTGAAAACCATTATACCTATATATACATTTCTGAACATAATTTTTCAGAAATGTCAATAATAATTCTCATTATTATTGTTGAAGTGTCATGCAGTTTTAACGCATCATCGAGATGCAAGTTTTTGGAATTATTTGAGTTTGAACAAAGTGCTTTTTGTACAGCATGCAGAAACATGTAGGAGAGCACCACTTTCAGACTGTGAAAGCAGCTGAGAAGGGGCGTGCAGGCCCAAAACACATCGTCATAACGGTGTCAAATGACTGAACTGGTCAACGTGGGGTACATGGTTATGGTAGGAAAAGGGAAAATAGCACAAATTAATCACCCCTGCTCGACAAAATGTAGGTCGCACACTGTCTCTGGCTCAACACTGGACGCAACAGCAGCACACAGCGAGCTAAACTTCCATTACAAAAAAAAAAGTGAAGGCGGCTGTTGAGTAATCTCCTCAGAGGTTGCTAGGAATCCCTGTCTGGATAAAAAGGGTGTCAACTGTGTAGTACACGTCATGTAGCATCCTTATTGATATCCTGTTAAAGGGAGACTTCGCAAGGATTTGAAAAAAAATTTGGTGAGAATCATACAGAATACAACATTCGCATTCATTTTGTGCGAGTAATTAATTAATAAATGATGACAATGGCAAACTGAAAGGTGAAGAGCAGAAAACAGAGCTTCACAATGCAGCAGTTTGTCCGGAGGAGGATACCATGATGTCACCCAGCGTTGTCGTCTGCTTCGAAACCTGCATTCTCCCTTTAGTTTTGAAAGAAACAAAAGAAGACGTCCCATCTAGTTGCCGTTTCCGTCGTGTAGCAAATCTCCTCCCGCAGCCACTCATGCAACATATTGAGCCGACCAATACAGCATCGATTGCAACTGGATAGAAGCGAGTACGCTTTGGAAAAAGGTTGTATCCTTCCAAAACACGAGCAGGTCGAATGAAGCAGTGCCGGGAAAAGATGCCGGACGATGTCAGCAGTGTGTGGCTTTCAGCGCTCTCTCGCTTCACAGAGGTGAAGCGCTCGCTTCATAATAAATTCGTTTGAATAACATCTGCGCAGTTTTGGAACGAGATATTTCGTGCACATGTTCCTGACATCCCAAAGGTTATGGATATACTACAACCTTTGTGGTGATTCTGTTGCGGAGTCCCACTATGAGCTGCTCACACGTCTTGTTCCTCATCTAGTGCAGAATAGCAGTCGTGTAGATAAACAGCCAGGAAAAACAACTTCATGCGGCCCTTCACTATGACACAGTCTCTCTCTCTCTCTCTCTCTCCTTGTAGCTTCAAGATGGATCTCAACTTCCAAGTGTTGAAAGAACCCAGGGGATTCATCAGAGTAATCCAATTTGTAAGTATCTTCATTGTGGCGCTTTCCGTTTCAACCCTACAGTTTCTTGTATTCTGTTTCGTACCTCTGCTTGCCACTCGTTTGTCCCATCGCATTTCAATGCTTATCAGTGGCTACAAGTGAAAGCTTTACACATTCCTAATTGGAGTCCGGGAGAATGCTGCCATCATCTGTTCTTACAGTTCTTACAGCTCTTTTGCCAGCAACCTGAGCTTAGAAAATGCCATCGTGATGGTATACCATGCAAGTACGTCAGCTGTCTGCGCAGCTCCTCAGTTTCCCTTTCTTTCCTGTTGACCATCTAGCGACCTCATTGGTCCCCCCCCCCAAGTAAGGGGGTTACCATCTCAAGGTTGAGGCACACGTGGTTTCTTCTGTGGACCAATGCCAGTTTATGAATACCCCTTTTTTGCTGCCTTCCGAAGTTGTGAGTGGACGGATGTCACGTAGTTGCTCGAAACTTAACTCTCTCCCCTATTCCGGAACATATTGTTCCTGCATGCTTCCATGCGTGGCAAACTGAAGACACCCCTAGGCACTTCTCTTCATGCGCTGAGAGAGCCTTGTGTTTGAGGGTGTTCCATTTTCACCCCCAATTTGTATTGTCATCACGTTTGGTAAAAATTCAAAAACGCACTTGCCAAAGTGCAAGTTCAGCTGCCAATATGGACACTGGAGAATGCTAAGCACTGTTCGTTCAGCACATCCGCTTGGCATCATGTGTTCACCCAAAATGAAATTAGAAGACATAAAACCCGAGAACATGAGGGCCTACTCGCAGACGTCGGAGTACCTTGAGGTACGTTCCACGTGTAGCACACCTCTAGGAGGATGGTACAACTCCTGGGTTTAAAGGAGTATGGAAAGGCTCGAAAAAAAATATCAGGAGGAGTAGAACTTGCATCCATGTTCGAATTCTTGTGCATCACAATTGCAGTCTTTCTGTGTGCATTAACATGCGCCTCCACAGATTAGTATTCGAATGCACTCCCTAGAGCAATTGCGCTAGCGCCACCTGGGCTGCACCAGTGAAAGCTTTGTGACAGCTACGTACTACAACAATTTAGAAACTTAATATGTCTAGCAGCCTGACGTAGAATTCTGTGGCACATAACCCATTTGCAGTCTGCAGACCATATGCGGAAGAGGGTGTCGTCTGCTTTGAAATTCCCTGTTGATGGGTGTGGCACCAAGCATCTGTAGCAGAAAGCGCATGGTGCACATCGTGACATCTGCATTACAGATTGACATGGGCCGCGTTCAAGCCACCGATACCTGTTCGGATCTGGATTGTTCAATGCATTGTGAATATCCTTTATTCTGAAAACAAGAGGCACACAGGCAGCACAACAAATAAAACAGTTTAAAAACAGTTAAAACACATGGGACATTTTGGGACCCATAAGGAACCCATCATTATGGATGAAGAAGCCTGACAATCAACCGTTCATTATTTATTACAGAGAAAGGCGTAGCAGCTCGGAGCCTAACAGTGTTCTAACTGTTTTAAACTCTCTTTATTTCTTGTGCTGCCGGTATGCCTCTTGTTTTTGGAATGATGAATGCCCCCTCCCAGCGTTTGGACCATTTTCAGCACTGTGAATGTTAAAAAGCATGGACGACATCCCTTTCTTGAATAGTCTTCAAACAGCCAAATAAAGGTAGTTGTGTGTGGTATGTGCGCGTTTGGACCGTAAAAACCGCTTCCATCGTCTGGCAGTGCGCAACGCTATCTCATCCGCCCAATAGTAAGGAGCACGCATTCTTTTTCCTTTCTTTCTTTTCGCGGTGGTATTTGGTGCCGTGGGTCCCATGTCTGACACAGAGCAGTCGACGGGTTGTCTTGCTCCCACGCCATAGCAGACGGTAAAAGTGCTCACGTAAGCTGATGTCCCAGCACACCAAGAGGTGCTGGGACAGTTCACCGCTGTTTTGCGCGTACTTAAAAATAATTTTCTCTGGAAATGTGCGCCTCCGAAAGGAAATATTTGGTGTGACAGTTCCTGAAGGTGCGTTCTTATCGCGCAGCTAAAAAATTATGTTTGAGATGCCATTCATGCTTCTTTAAGGGTGTGTTCGTTTATTAAACTCGCGCGACCCGCGAGTCGGAGTCGTGACGTATGAGAGCCATCGTACGTCATCGACTCTAGCGACCCACCTCGAAAGGAGAGTCGCTGCGAGTCGACTCTTGAGCACCTCTAGTGTTGAATCCTCGAATTTTAGAACGGGAGTTAGTGTCACGTGGGCGACGTCATGAGAGCCGCGCCGCGGCATTTTCGCCCACAAAGAGTCTACTCTCTCGGCTCTCTAGTTGTTCGAGTTGAATAAACGAACGCAACCTAAGTTTAAGCCTGAAATGGGGTAAAGTCATTTGGGATACCTTGTGGCTCACCCACGACCTGCTAGATTATAACGACCATGTCATAATCGGCAAGCCCTATGAGGAGATGGTCCGCACGATCCGCTAGGGGCGCTACTCATCGGCCCGCGAGATCTACATCATGATTGGACGATGGGAATTTGAATTTTTGAACGTGCAGAAGCGGACATACGACTACCGTAGCAGATGACAGCAACAGCTCCTATGAAAACGCATAGAATGATGATGATAATCAACTTTAGAATGAAACATCTTTTGTGGGACATTCACCGATTGTTCAAAAATACTAAGATAAGCTGAAGTACAAAGTACTGTACAAGTTGAGGAAGCAATAACCGGGCCGATGAGTGACGCCACCACTAGCTTCCAAATGCGGCGCTGAGAAGGGGTGGTGCCTATGACATAGTCGTTATAATCTAGTAGGTCGTGGGTTCACCAAAGACTGCTGGCGCCTTTTCTTCAACTGCCATCACTTAATTGGACTATACAACTGGGTGATGTGAGGCTTGTGTTGTGTTTGTCCTTGTATGTTGTTGTTCTTCTTACCTAGTAGCAGCCGCTTTGCTCTGCACATATTTATGAAGAAGTTGAATGTACGCTTGCTTTATACGAAGGGCCGTTATCTGTAGAAGTGTGCGTGGGGGCAATTATATCAGCGGATCTGCGCAGATATTTGCACCACATCCTGGTTTCTGGATAGAATTATAATGTTTTGAAATCTTTGCAGATAAAACGTGGACAAAACTGTTCTGCGCTTCGGTATACGTGGATATCTGCAAATAAGCGTTGATCTCTCTGACGATGTCCTCTAGGGGGAACCATAATTGAGAGCTTGCTGTGAATACAAAATGGCGTTGAAGTTTGTCGTTCATTGGCATTGCCGTTCCTCTCACTGCTGTTATTGGACAACTGTAGATGATATAATGTTCCTGAGCTGAAAGGTGAAAACATTTGCAACACCACATATTTGTCGTGCAGATTTCTTCCTACAACACGGATGTGCGGATATCCTCAATGCCCGCATGGATGCATATAACGTAGTACACATATTTCAACTAGTGCGGCAGCTGATGTGATCATCGTGCGGACACGTATACTGTCAATCGTGTCTGCATTCGGCCCTAGTTTGAATTGTTTGTTTGTATAGTTTGTACCTGTAGTAGTGATTGCACTGTCTTGAAGGTAGTTCATCAGTGTGTCATACTCTGTCCAGGTGATGTCAGTTTTTGCCTTTGCCACAACCTCTGGGTTTTCGACATCTGCAACATTCAAAGTCTGCGACAAAGCATATCTAGCCACTTTCAGTTTTGGCTACCCGTTCAGGTACGTTAAGACAGGTGGCGCTCTTTTTTATATGGGTATACCTTCCTGTTTTCACGAAGTAAGGAGGTACCGTGGAAAACTATTCACTCGTCTATATAAGATTCAGCTTTTATCTAGAGGAAATTATCGGCACATCAAATTAGTGCACACCGATTAGTCCACACAAATGATAACAAGCCTCGTATTTGACCAGGTTTTGAAAACGGAGCTTATATTCAGCTTCAGGTCCACCCCGTTATGGTGTTGTTGCAACATGTTGCGTACACTATGTGCAGGTACCCTCAAAACATGTAAAGGCATTGCTTATTTGGCATGGGGTGCAACAGTGCAGTGACCCATGCAACAAAACAACTTCATTTAAGTGACGATGGGCAGGGAGTTAACCAACTAGACTGCTAAAATGTGTGGGGTACTGGCAGCTCTGCATAATGGAAGGGCACACCAGTTACTTTTGTCATCAAAATGATATAATAAGTAAAAAAAAGACCACAGCGCTTGGTGGCAAAAAAGTCTAGAGCCATTGGCCTCACATTTCCAGACAAGGTAGAAGTCTAGTTATCACAGTCTGTGGCTACTGTTTTCCATAGAAAGATAGCAGCAGTGTAGATGAGAGATAGACTAGAGCAGCAGCAAGCCATTCTCGAAAAATAGTGTATGTTTGTAAGCTGTGGTCCTCATGTGCGCTACAATTGTGTATGCACAATGGCGGCAATGCTATCTCATAAGGCGTGGTCCACTAAAGCTGTCTAGATATTAATAAAATTGCTTCCTTGTGTATGGTGCCTGGAAGCAAATCGTATTTAATGTTATTGAGAATGCAATTTAGATACGTTCAGCACAGTTCATCCTCAGCACCACTTCTTTTTTTTCTTTTCAGGATGTCGTACTTCCCGTTCAATGTACCGACCATATGTCCCTCAAACATGATGGAAATCCAGACCAAGAGCGTTGTGCTTCCCTACAACTTTGCCAGTAACCCAGAGTTCTTTGTGGCTACGGGAGTGCTCTCTTTCCTCTACTGCATTGGTATCTTGGGTGTCTACATCTTCTGCAACAAAATGTACACTGAGAATCAAACTACCCCTATCGTTGTAAGTGTACTTTTGTGTCAGTGTACGGTGAAAGTCTGTTTAAGTTTTGGATAGTTATATGTACAGTGCAGTCCTGTTAAGGGAGGGGATGTGGCTCTTAAACCCAAAAACTGCAGCTTTAAAGATTGTCTTGATGAAATTTTATTTTACAGTTACGCATATTTTAACATGCTGATCCCAAATCTGGCATCATATTGGAAGTAGCTTCATTAGTAGAAAGAAAAATACAGGCTATTGAAATTGAAAAGACAGGTCTTACTGCCAATCGATTTGAAGATTAATAATCACCAGGATATTGTGAAAATCGATTTTTATGTAGCTGTAAGGTTACTGCTGGGGGTGAATGTATGTTGTTTGTTTTCATTTAAATTTTTTTTTTCAGTAGCAGGTGCACAAAGCTTGGAAGGTTCCAAATATGGCGACCTACTTACGTCCTTCTCCTAAGCACAACAAATCACGCTCTAAATTTTGAACATTAAGAATAGCTTCATTCCTTAGTGAATTCACACACAAACATACTGTTTTCTCTCTCTCTCTCTCTCTCCTATCATACCATGACACCTTGCACTTGTTGTTTTCACTCAGGATTTGGGCTTGTCCTGCCTCCTGGCCCTGTTCTGGTTTGCTGGTTCTTCTGCTTGGGCACAGGGAGTACGTGATGTCAAGTACTACACAGACCCGGCTGTGTTCATGAAACTGCTAGAGATCTGTGGAAATGCAAGTAACAAGTGCACCTCCGAATCGACAGGAAACTTTGCCACTCTTAATGTTTCACTGGTGAGGAATTTGCTTCCTATCTTGAAAGCTGTGCACACTGTGGTTTCAGTTCAATGTCCTTTCATGTACTGCACATGTTGCGGCTATTGCCTACTGGTTAAAGTGCCACCCCAGACTCGGGAGGGGGAACGGCGTTTACTTTATTTAGTTCATGAAAAGAAGGAGTCTCAAGGATTCTATATGCGAAATTTCAATCCTGTTTACGAACACTGTGCGTTTCTGTACAATTTTTGAAGATCTGCTGAGCCTCCAGAAGTTTTGATGACACAACGAGCGAGTGACGTAATCATAACCCCACAAACTGCAATGATGTCATGTTCTGGAGAGGGCATTCGTCTCCTAGCAGCGACACCAGCATCCGGGGAGGGTCACATGGCGGAGGAGTAGGGTTGCCACCAGACCGGTATTATACCGGCACGGCCCGTTATTTGCTCGCTGTGCCGGTTTGCCGGTAGGAAGGTGATACCTGCAGCCTTTTGCCGGTATTTGTGCCTCAAGACCTTTCATAGGGGCTTCTGCGGGCTTTCAGTTTAACATTCCGCTATAGGTTGAATAAACCTGGAGCACAGACCCAACTCCGCAGTCACCAGTCGTTTTCTTAGCTATTCAGTATTATTATTATTCATCGTTATTCCTTAATTATTCATTGTTAAAATTATATATAAAATTTATAAACTGATTATCATCAATATTCTGGTGTTCGGAGGGGATAAGATCAATGGCTGTGCAAAGCTGTTGGTGGTTGTGTCGAGCCAGCTAGAACTAAGGCCGTATACAACCATCATGAGATCTCCGCCTGCAAGGGTTTGTCTGTGTCGATGCGTTTTTCAAAGTAAGTGGCAGACCAGTCCGGTTGCTCCAATACGATCCAGTGTAGCGTTCATGCATGTTTATAGCAATTTCTAACGTCAATGATCCTGCCACATACAGGATTATCTTGAGCGAGCACGCTCACTCTTTCTCTCTCTGTGCTCATCCACCCCTCGCCCACTTTTCCTTTCCCGCGAGCCTTTCCTCCTTTCCCTCTATTCCACCTCCTCTCCCTCTGCCGGTATTTTTCACTACGAAAGGTTGCAACCCTACGGAGGAGTCACGTGAGGCTGATCGAAAGAGGGGAAAGTGGGAGAGATGTCTTCTCCCTCCTTTGTGTTTTCTCCACGGTCGGAGCGGTTTGTACGGTATGTCACTTGGGGCTCCGCTACCGGAGAGCAAAAAGTGATCCCCCCCGAAGGCTTGAAGGGCAACAGCTTTGCCAGATGAGAGCTGGACGCTCTGTGGGAGCATAACATGATGTCACAGTTCTCAAAAACAAAAATTAAATTTCTCTAGCTTTCGCGTCACGTAGAGCCAAAATATTTTGCAGGAATGTAAAGTGAGGCAGAAAGATTTCAGTAACGTAACTTTGGTGGGATACTGAAGACATGAGATTTAGTCCGTAGTGGCATTTTAAATACAGCGCAATCCTGTCAATTTGAACTTACGAATAATTTGGACTGTACGCTCGGGTCCTGGCAAAGCAATGTATCTTTCAATAGGGGGTACTTCCCGCTAAATCGAACATATGAACATGTGCAACGGTTTGTTCATATACTGGATTGCCTGGCCATGCCTGACTACGCGTCAGCTCGGAAGCACCAGCCGAGCACCAGCTGGCATGCTGCTGGCTTGTCATAGACAGCTTTACTTATTAAATGTTAAGTTTACTTAGTACTTATAAGTAGGGTTCTTCGTTTTTGGGTTAAACCCGGTTTTTCACCGAATTGAGAATGCTGCAAATTTTTCCAACCGAATTTTAATGAATTTGGAACATGTTTCTTTTTTCCCCGATGTTTATTCCCCAAATTAAAAAATATATATTTCCCGACAACTTCAGGCTCTACTTATAATTCCATTCCTTATAAAAGCGACGCTTCTACCAAAGGAAAGGGAAGCAAGGAAGGAATGACTGTAATCGTGTGCGCAAACATGACTTGCATGGAATAATCCCGCTTACTCGACTGAAGAAGCTAACGCAAGCGCGTATCAGATTATTTTCTGCCCTGAGCTGCTTCGATGCTTGTCCATAAATAAATATTCTGGAAAGCACGAGACCCTTATATTTTAGGCATCGCGTGAGCGCAAGCGTGCGGCACGGCCTGTCGAGCCACGACACGTCCCTGATGCAGAGAGACACTTATTGGAATATATGTTAGATTCCCTTAGAGTTCAAATTAACGGGATTGCACTGTGTTGTACGGACATGTACTGCATTGTACATACTGCATCGTTAGAGCCTGAAGTTTTAGGGTTTTACCCGATTCTTCCCCGAATTTGCACCCCGAATTGAAGGTTGCCTAAACCCGATTCTTGCCTGGCAAATTGCCCTCACTTGGATGTCTCTAGGGATGCACTAACTTACTTGTTTGGCAGAAAATGCAGTTACATCACCGTTTGTACCAAACCACTACAGTTACTTGGAGTAACTGAGCCCGATTTCCCCCCGAATTTAGCCTACTGGAAGTTTTTTCACCGGAATTCACATGAATTTAGTGCACATGTTTATTTACACGATTTTTACCCCACGAATTTAGAAAAAAAATATTTCCCGAAAACTTCAGGCTCTATGCATCGTACAGACGTGTGCCTTTGTAACCCAGTCACCTGTTTGCGAGTCTGCACGGTACTATTCGCCGCTAGCGTGTCCCTCTGACGAAGGAATGCGCCCGAGCGTGTTCCATAAACTTTTGTCCAGCACTGTACCTGCTCAGTACATGCAGTGCAACGGTACAATAAGTGTAAATCCCAGTAAATAGAATACAATAACGATGCAGCCAAGAAATGTAAACATGTATACTGGTACATAATGACAAAACGGGTCAGTGACAAAACAATAAAAAATGGGGGGGGAATGGTTTTACCAGGTTTCAATCCGAAGACGCATGGCCCTAAGTACGGTGTATAACGTGGGTATTGCTTTCAGGGCATGAAATATGCCGCGCTTAAATTGAGCGCTCCGACGACAAAAAATTATCTGCTGTTTTACGACAGATCATTGTAAGAGCCTGAAGTTTTCGGGAAATATTTTTTTTCTAAATTCGGGGGGGGGGGGGGGGGGGGTAGAAATCGGGTAAATAAACATGTACTGTAAATTCATGGCGAATTCGGGTGGAAAAACTTCCAGTATGCTATATTCGGGGAGAAATCAGGCTCAGTTACTCAAACTGAAAGTACTGGTTTGATACAAACGGTGATGAAACTTCATTTTCTGCCAAACCAAGTTAGTGTGCATTCCCACATGCGTCTCAGTGAGGGCAATTTGCGCTCGGTAAAAATCGGGTTTCACCCTAAAGAGGCAATCTTCATTTCGGAGAAGAATCGGGTTAAACCCCAAAGCTTCAGGCTCTAATCATTGTGGAAGCAGTTATCTGAAGGATGGCAGTTGACGCAAAGTCAGCGAGTGCCAGTGGTGGGACTGGAAACCCCACCCCTCTCTATAAACCAGAGGGGCAGGGGAGAGTGAAAAATTTGGAGGGTCTCACTGTCAGCACAACTACTACTGCACACCTGGCAAAATTGCTCACTGCGAAATGTGTCCTTGTAATTCGTTAAACCATTGTTGGGCCCACGCTCTTGCATGCAGATCTTGGGATTTGCCAACTTCTTACTCTGGGTCGCTGGCTGCTGGTTTGTGTTCAAAGAAACCTCCTTCCACGGGCAGCACCCACCTCCGCAGGGAGTGGCAGCTCCGCAGTATCCACCAGTCAACTCCCAGTATCCGCCTCAGTCTCCGCCCCCTGTACAGAGCCCGACCTTTGGAACACAGTACTAACGCAGGGATACTTCTATACTTGTGTTTATTGCTTCAACCTACCATTCTACTTGGTTTACTTCATACAAAGTTCCCCGTGAATTTTTTGCTCACGGAAGATAAGATGACATTTCAATGGAAGGCCTTCTGGCTCTTAATCTTGATATCATTTCTGAAGACAGTCTTACTGATCTCGACTGATCTCTATTGTGGGATGCACATGTCACAATCAGGTAATGTTCAAAAGTATGTGTGCATCTTAAAGCCCAAAATAATATCCAATCGCATCAGCTCTGTACGTAAAAATCAGATCACATCACAGATCTCATGTCTGGTGGAGCTGTCATGGAGGCTTTGAAGGTAATACATAGGAAAATGTTGGAATTGAAGTGGCTACTCGGAATCGACTTCAGAACTTCAGCTCAATCGTCATGAAAGGCTCCACATAGAAGTTTCTAATTCTGAACAGAGCCCAGTATTTTTCTCTTGCATGACATCCATTTTCCATCGATTTCAAGAGAAAAAAAGCTCAGAGGAAATGTGCGCCGATTTAATGGGCTGCAGCAGCAACCAGCCAATAAATAGTAACCACATTGCTGGCTGTTGTATCCGAATGCCTTCCTGTACACTGCCTGTGTATCCAAAGGCCTGTCTATAAAATGTCATTTTACCTCCTGTCTAGGTCAAGTGCAGTTCTATAGTTTTAGTTTTTTCACTTCAATCGGAAGTTGCAGCTGTTTGTTAATAATATTACCTCCCTTTTTTATGTATAGTTTTTTGTAGTACATACTTGTACCTTTTTATCTTTACAAGACCAGCTTTTCTGCAATACAAGGACTATTTACTGCTATGCATAATAATGCTATGACATGCCCTTGTGTTGTGAAGTGAAATGTTTTATTTTTTTTTTACCCATGTAGTCGTAGTTCATTTGTTGCAACATAGCAGTATCAGCCTTGTTCTGTTTTTGTTAATATGTTAATATTTTTGGTCATCTATACTATGATGTTCGTAGAGTTGCGTAGCTTAGGTTTACAGTACTTTTCCCTTCACATTGTTACGTTTGTTCTTGTTTCATAATTTGGAGACTGCAATTTGTTGGGCAGTGTCTTGTCGAGTTACTTTTCTTCATGCTGGTTGTGGAACTTGACAGCTTTCCTTTTAATGATGCTGATCTTTACTTCATGTACTAGTCATATCTGTAACATTCCACTTTTTTTTTTACTCTGTCATACAGGATTGCTATTTTTGAAAGCGACCTGCAGATGAAGAGTATGCTGCTTAAAAGTTTACGGCATAATACAGTAATTTATTCTGTCGGTGTTAATTGAAATTAACTTTTTTTTTTGTTACTCGTGGTTGTGCTCAGTATTTCAAGATTCAGAAGCAGTAGTCTTTTCCTTTAAGAGATACCTTGTCTAACACATCTGGCGAACAGAATTCTGTTATACTGTTTGGCGGGGATTAGGAAAATAAGCAGGAATTGAGTGGACAGCGACTGTCTGATGCATTGGCATTGTACCAGATTGACTAAGGCTTCAGTATTGGATATCACTTTAGATAGTGCCTTTTGACTTGGAATGTTGACTCGCAAGGACTTTGGGGCAAGCTGCAGATGGGCCTTTGTTCCTGATTTCGGCTGTGCTATTGGTTCAAATGTGAGGTACATAACTGTTTGCGGGTTACATTGGATTCTGGATCGACTTGGATTGCGAGACTGTTTCACACAAAAATAAGGAACGGTGGAGTGTTCATCCACGTGTTGTACAGTTAACGTGTGGAGCAAACGAGCAGCGCAAGGTAACTTTTTGTCGTCACGTATACAGCCTTTGAAAAAGAGCCCTATTGCCTTTGGTCACGTAGTTTAAGGTGTTACTCTGTTGGCAGACTATACTAAGTTCTAACTTGTAATCATCGTACATGTCTTGTTCACCGACATTGAAAGGAGAATCGAAACACATACCTCTCTTCTGTGTATTGTGGAACACTGTACTTAACGTGCACTGTATACCATCGAGTAGATCTCAGTGTTCTTGTTGCCAACGGTAACATTTGTTGAGTTTCATTAGCAAATAACCTGTTACGTTACAAGTCTCAATATTTCTGTCATGACTCCTCTGTGTACCATATGCGATTATGAGAACATGTACTCATAATTTCATTACACACGACTGTCATAATGCAAACTTCAAACCAACAATGCTCCAACACACACACACGACCACGCACACATGCGAAACATGCTAATTATATATATATATATATTTCACGTTACATGCATGCGATACTGACATGTTTATAGTACTGTAGCACAGTGTAAATGTGTGGTGCTTTGATGTATGTGTGTTCATGTTTGGAACACGAGGTGCCATAAATGTTTGTTCCCATTCAGGCAAAGTTCCTCATGAACAGGCAGCAATAAGAAAGGAAGATGTTGTAAAAAGGACTCAGACTCAGAAACAACTTGAAGAAACTTGCTGCGCTAAAAAACCACATATTATTACACGTGGGTACTTTTGCCGGCAAAGATATCTTGCAACAAAATTACATTCAGCCTTTCATCATCAAGTGGTTAAGGATCGAATGGGATATGACCTTGCTAAATGAACTACTGTCAGTTGAGGTAAACATAGGAACATCGAATCAGAGCACACAGAGAAGTGTCACGTGACATTGCCGCAAGCGTTTTCTTTTCGAACGACAATTAACCATAGTTTTTTTTACTATGTGAGGTAAAATGTTCCCTGCATTCTAAGTATATCAGTTGGCAGAATGTCATGCAAAAAAAAAATCTCGGGCAGAGAAAATGTGGAGCAAGATCTTGCAAGAAAATTTAACAATTCATCGATCGACCCGGCAATAAACATTTTCATAAATTTTCCATTGTATGCATTTTGTTTTTTAGCTTGGAATGGAACTTCTGTCATACCTAATAACAGCCGGACCCCTTGACACATTTACTTACTCAACCCTACAGATACAAAAGCTATACTGCTACCCAAGATTTGGACAGTTGTTAACACTAGTCACCCCCCCTCCCTCGTCTGTTCGGAACACTCATGCAACCAGCATCATGTCACTGGCATGTAACAGGCCAGGTCATACACATACACTTGTCTTCCTGCGTTTACCACGTGTTAGGAGATTTGTAATAAACATTAAGTACAAACTGTTCTTTCTGAAAGAGTCTTCGCGGTGTTGAGCTATGTAGTACTAAGACGAGTCGTGTTTGGATACTGTCGATTGTCCCTTGTTGCCAGCCACAGCTAGCATTTATAAATATGTGCATCTGTGTCCTACAGTCACAATGAATATAGACCTGATTCTAAGTTGTGTATTCTGTTACTCCTATCATACACTCGCTGCTTCGAGCATGCATCAGTTTGATTCTCTCTCTAATTGTGTATCTTTCTTTTGCATTTCCTTTGGGCTTTTGTTCCCGAAATTAGTGATGAAAGGCAGTGTTGTATGCCCCCATGGGAAACGTAACACCAAATTATAAATTATGCCTCATTTCTTACACCAACACAACCCTTTGGCATGCTCAAAACACCTAGAATTTAACAAAGAGCACTCGCTGCAACAGCTTCAGTATCTTAGACAAGTCGACCAGTTCTTTGAACTTGTATTAGTACGTGCATGTGCGACATGAAATTAGGTTGCCGAGTACCAGTTCTGTGCCACTACTTAACTTTTTTTTCGCACGTTGTCACTTTTCTGTTAATCCTCGTATTTCTCCCAGTGTTAGAAGTAACAGTATACACTTGCAAAACCCGATAACGTTCTTATTAGATGAAGTACTGGAGATCTGCAAATTTACTTGATTTTAGCGAAAAGCGTTAGCCGACTTTGTTGTTTTAAGTGTCTAACAGGTCATTACTTCATGCGCATCTCTTCATAAGCAACCATTGGTGGACGAAAGTAAAAGGTGTTCTTGATGTCAAGTCCCTACACTAGGATGTGCCCTCCCCAATATAGTGGATCCGTAGGAACCAGCTAGACATAGGGTCCATTGACCGTGACTCTAAGTGTACTTTCCGTGTCTGGGTGTAAGATTACCCATTTGTGTGTCGGAGGGTACAGCAACGTTCTGCCACACAAATGCCTAGAGTAGTTGTGTACCTAGAAAAACAGTGAAGTGCTTTTTCATTATATAGTACCTAAAACGTAATAAAAGGTAATCTTGCTTATTTCCCCCTCTTTTTTTCTGTTTACATCTGTCTATTCCTTTTGGAACCAGATCACACATGCAAAATGTTCAGCAAAGGGAGGTTTCTGTTGACATTCTTCATAATTTGGTGATATATGTGTATATAATATGATATGGGCTGATGTGTTTGTGTGATTATGTTTTTCTTTAACGGTGAAAAGGAATGTGGCATTGGAACAAATTCACACAAACGTTACAAAAACTATCATCCGGTTACGATACTAAGAGAGAGAGATGCACACATTCTTTTTGTCCAATAATTCTAGCTTTTGAGTTTCTGCATGTATGAACTTCGGGACAATTTCAGTTGTTACTTTTGCGGGACACTACGGAAAATTCTGTGCAGAGGTGAAACCTTCTGTCCATATTGTTTGCGACAGGCTACCGTACTTCAGTGATCAACCAGCACTGCCAGCTTTTCTTTTCCCTCTTTTTAATAGTTATAATGCACTGTTTTCCCCCACGCTTGCACAGCAACTGCAACAAATTTCTTGCAGCTCACAATCATGTTTTACAGTTACAGTTTTTGACTGAACCTCAAAGTGAATTTTAGAGTCATTCTTTTTGACATGTGTTATGAGAGTTGAAAAACGTGAAGTTCTTAATGTACTCGTCAAAAAAAAAAAAAAGCATTGCTTACCAACGGTATGTGTTTTTATAAGGAATTAGTACAGTGTCTTTTTTGAATGACGTACACGAGCGGTGATGTGTTGGCAATGCATCGGGCACCACGTAGCTAATAATGGAACAGCCCATAAAAGGACTTACGATTTCCTTCACTTTGGCATCATGTTTGGTTCTCAGGACGGGGCAGGCTCTGTGTATTCTATGTGCACAATTTTGGACTACAAATGTCTGCACTCAATTTGTACAGAGAAAACACGATGAAAGAGGCACTAAAGTGCAAAAACAAGTTCACTTCAAATTAGGTTACATGCTTTGTCGATTTTGCACTTGTTGTCATAGTAATTGAAAACTGATTCCGTTACGAAGCTACAATCAGAATCATACCGGACTCTTTCTTGTTTCGGCACAAAGCAGTGAACGTTGCTTAGCTCGTGCGTCGGGTATACATTGGGTGTTTTTAGCCACGCCGCGTGTACAACGCCATGCAGCAGTTCTGGCAAAAAACAAAGTGCGAGCTACGAAGCGGACTGTTGTCCCCGTCCGAAGAACGTGAAGATAATTGTTGTCAGTGGAACATTTGTGATAACTATGTAAAGCTCATTGGATGCCGTCAATCCTTAGGTTGCCGCCAAAGACGTTCTGTTTTCACTGCATTTTTCTTCTAAATGGTAGCAATGTGTGAAGTAATTTGAAACAGTGAAACCTCCCTGTCCTGGACACCCGCAGTGCAGCCAAAGTGTGTACAACATAGGGAGGAGTTACAGAATACGAGGGAAACAAAAATGCAAAATATTGCGGCTGTGTTGCCAGAAATGCCCCCTCCAATACATGGTCATTAGTGGCACCTGATACCTCTCTACCCACTCTTCACCGATAATTGGTACTGATTTTGATTTACGAAAGTCAAGGGCATTGGCTCATTTTAGGTCATTTTGGGAGTTCAAGGTGATGCTTCCTGCTTCATTTTGAGTCTTTTTGGTGCAAAGATGGGCTGAGATTGAGGTAATTTGGCCAGGGTTTTGTCTGACGTATACAGAGAAAACCCTGTCCTACTTCCGGGATAGGGAGGTGTCTGACATAGAGAATTTCGTACCCTTGTAGTTTCAATGAGAGCCTGCCCGTGCAACGAAATCTTATCCGACATGGGGAGTTGTCAGACTTTGGAGGTTTTACTGTACTTGCACTACACTAATTGAAACACGGACTTTCATTTGAGAACAAGTTGTTCTTGCATTTTAGTGCCCCTTTAACGACTTTTCTGCACAACACATTTACCCTTCTTTGTTTATCGTTGAGCACGACACATCCTATACACAAAATGTCTTTGCAGTGATTAACCAATGGCCACCCTAGCAGACAGTAGCAGATAATGCTGTGGAAGAAAATTAAGCGGAACTGAATCTAGTCCAGTGCTAGAGCATTATCTGCCATTTCTGGGGGCTTGAGAAAGCTTGCAGAGCGCATGCTTTATGCTGACAAAATGGCTGATGCAAACCCCATTAGTGTCAAAACTTTCCCAACCTAAAGCTATCCTGACACATTGAAAAATTTTATGGCTGCGTTCCAGGTATCCAAACAAATCAAGTGTTAAAGAGCGTTGCTAGAATGAGGCACTGCTAAAACACCGACGGGATTGATTCCACGGGTTTGGTAATCACAATAATGGTTCGTAAAAGTGGTTGCTCCTCGTTGAACTGACCAATATATCAAAGTCCTCATGTGCTTCCACGAGTATCCGTGTCTGTATCGTTCCACGTGTTTCCTGTGCTATTGGTGAGAACGGTCAAAATTATCCAGTGTTTGTTGGGGTCCTTGTCCAAGATGGGTATTGCGCCGACAAGAAAAATGAACTGTGGATATCAGTGTCCCTCAGGGTGCTACAGACAGAAACCCAAAATGAAGAGTTATAATTATGGGCTGAATTTTCTGGTGAAATAAGCGTGGGTTGGAACGATATCGTTTCTGCATCTCGACCTTGTGGCTTTGACTGTGTGTGTGTGTGCGCTCTGAACAACACTTGGTTATCATTTGGAATTAACTGGGCAAGAATAACACGATGTGTCCGTTTGAATGTGAGTTATCCCTTTACACTGTAACACAGCAAATCTTTATTTTTGTTGTGTCGACTGCTAGGTTTTCAAGTTCTGTTACAAAAGTCAGAGACCAGCAAAGTCTGTTGAAAGTGCTTCCTTGTGTGGCACACAGGAGGAGAAGAAACGGCTATCACGTAGTATAATCATCCGAAACTAATATATTACTGTTTCACATCTGTAGGATACGGACTGTTACGTAGGTTTAGAAATTCCAGCCATCTTACAGAAGGTGACAAGTACATTTAAGGCATGTATTAAACTCCAGCCAGTTGGTTTTTTCTCTGAAGACAAAAAGGCTGCATGAGATTGAATATTCACAATTTACTGTTGAAATCCATGTACATACCTATGTCTTTTTGTTTTCTGCATATAAAGCATACATACTCTGTACCACAAAAATATTTTCATTGGGTGTAGTACAAGGTTATTCTTGTAGAAACATTCTTGCTTCCAGAAAATGTTTAAAAAAAGTATTTGGTGTGTATGACCTTAAATGTTGTGATCCTTGTACTTAGAGGAAAGGAATATTGTGTTACACTGTTGATGCTTAAAAAGATTACACATAAGCATACATATAATGGGACGTTTCATTGTGCAGAGAGAGTGATATGAATGAAAATAAAGCACAAAAATTTACATTGGTTGTTTCATTCCACTTTGCTGTGTATTCCACTGCTTTTCGCTTAAGGAGGCAGGCGCATAGATCTGCTGGGATGGTATACCATCGGAGTTCTGTACTGCTTGTGACACGCTTGTCTGAAATTACGTAGTACGGTACGTAATGGCTTGTCCGCCCCTGAAGAAGCTGTATCATTATAGTCTGAGGGGTGGGCAGTATGCTGTACGAGTGTATTGGTTGGAAGATGAAATCTTGCAACACCTCCAAGATTTCAGACAGGATAAGCCACAAGTTGTCGATTTCAGACAAGTATGTCACATGCAGTACCTATTATATAAAAGTGATTAGATGTTGTGTGGTTTCAGTATTGAAATATACAAGCTTTTCCATTTCCACTCGACGGTAGGGTGTCGCACCGACGAGGAAACGTACCGCTCTTCCGTAAACTTTTGTCGGGACCAGTACCTAGCAGCTCAAGGCCAACCTTGTAATTCAATTATTTTTCCTTCTTCACAAGCATAACTGACACAGTTATTCTCGGTATCCTCATCTCCCCTTTACTTAAGTGAACGCAACTACTTAAAAAACACATTGCAAATCACATGCACATAAAAATGATCGGAGGATTTTTCCAAACCCTACCGCGACAAAACAACGCCAAAGACGATCAGCTCTGCGACGAAGCCTTTCTGACGCTATTTGCCCATTGGAAAAAGTCGCACTTGGCCGCGGGGTCGTTCGCACGCCCCTCTGGCTTTGCACACACAAAGAACGTCCGTCCCTTGTTAGGTCCGTTCTTTTTGACCACACGAAGCACACAGGGTTCATTGTGTCCTATGCAGCACGGAGGTGCGGAGGGACCCTTCAAGAGTCCCTTCCACACAAGCGAGGCTTCTGACTGCCCTATGCTTTTGGTACAGTCTTGGAACGTCCCATTTGCGTCGGAGCAGGTCACACTGTCCCGGTGTTGGGTATCGATATTGTCTATGCATTTCAAGTTTGGTGTCACATCTGTAGATGATGAAATTGGCTTGGGAGAGATGAAAAAGTCCTTGAGCTTCTTCTGGCTGGGTCTTATGGCAGTTTGCCCCTTTGGAATCGCAGAATGTTTCGGTCGTTTTGGCGAAGGTGCCACGAGACCTGCAGGAACAAAGTGCGCAGTAATGAAGGCGCTTGCTAGACACTTGACACTCAGCAAGTATCTCCCTCTGCTATTTTGTGCGCATGTTTCCTGGTTTCGTCTAATGTGTAGAGAAATCAACATGACCACGCCTGCAATTGGCTTTTGATACCGTTTTGACACACATCATTAATGCGCACCATGTGCTTGAGCACCCAACTATTGGTACTTTTTTCGCGTGTATTTCATGCGCCCTCACTTCAGTAGCACCGTCTCGCTAGTGCACGGCAACAACCACTGCAGTGTCCATGCAGATAAACAGAGCACAGTCCCTTAAACGATGCGACGGTGTCATTAAGACTCCGCCAATTACAACTGTGCTTTCAGCGATAGTTGCTATGGAAACGGGCCTCCGTCCGCACGGTGGCCAACCCGATGACTAATGGCCGCCAAGTGTGTGACGTGTCATCTTCTCAAACAGCATTGGATCCAATCCTCCATGGCAGGTTGACACGTTGTACGCTTGGTGGCACCACGTGCATGTTCAATGGCTGGTCATTGTATACTGCCTATGCGACAGGGGTAAAACTCAATTACGTTCGAGAGTAACTGTAACTGCTACAGAGTTAAAATAACGATTTTGTAATTGTAGCTGTAATTTCATTCCTTTTACATGCATGTAGTAGTAACCATAATCCAATTTCTACAGCTACAACTGAAGACTTACGACTGACTACAACTGAAGACTACAACTTAAGGCTACAACTGAAGACTTACAGGCAATAATGGTATAAGTCATAGGTGCAATGCAATCCCATGTGCATGTACAAGTACCATTATTGTCCGTAAGTCTTCAATAACAGTAATCTTTGCAAGCCTCATTGGCACTGGCTCCACCTTTGCTAGCAAATCCATCAACCTGCCTCTGCGTGGTGAAATAACGTACCATTAGAAGAGGCTTTGCCACTTTGCTTGCTGAGAAACCTCATCAGCCCCTGCTGCTTCCCTGCAAACTCTGGCCAGAATGCTGTTGCTAGTGAGGGACACTGTGAACATCCTAATGGGACGCAGCGTAGTGTCGCCGTAACGGGGCAGTGGTCCGAGCCTTGGACTTCGGGCATGATGTCTGCGCTCTCGAGGTAACCGACGAGACCTTCGCTGATGAGCACGTAGTCTATGCGTGTGCCATAATTGGTCTGTCTCGCAGACAATCGCGTGTTCCAGCACGTAAATGCGTTCTCCCTCGTGGGATTTACGTGCCTGAAGGTGTCGCAGAATCCTGCGCCTGGTAAAAACAATAAGAGAGAAACTTATACTATGTTGTCGTAAGCTGTATTCAGTCAGCATCACATCTCATACGGAAGACACATTTCTGCTCAGCTTCAGTGGTTCAACAATTTTGGCATTCCACCTACAATGCATGTCCTGTGTAAACGTGTAACAACCTGTAACGAGCTCAGTCAGTGAAGCACATTAGTGACGCCTATTGTTTATCTGTTCAACTTAATTTTCCCAATATGTTCCTGAGGCGGCAACGTAGGGACATGCACAGGACAGAGACGCTTCAGACGTTTACGACAGAGCTAGTAGAATCTCGTTAATTCGAAATCGCTTAATTCGAACCTCCGGATAATTCCAACTCTCGTCCGGGTCCCGTCCAAAGCACAAGTATTTCAATGGGGAGACACTCCCGGTAATTCAAACAGACGAGCGTATACACCGCATAATTCGAACCAACAGCGCTCGCGCGTCAGACAGGAACGGGTCACAGCGCCCCATATCTCCCTGATTATTGACCTTCCGTACGCTTTCCGTCCTCTTTCCGCATTTTGCGCTGTTCAAGGACGCTATCTCCTTTTCACGACAGCAAGGAGTTTACGCGAACGCTTGCATTGTCCCTTTGTCCCTCTCCTCTTTCTCTCTCTTCCTCTTGAGGCCGTCAAGGGTGGAGGAGGTGTGTGCGCGTGCCGTCACTCATTTTTATGACTTCGCGACTGTCAATATCGTTCTACAACCCGTTCACTGACATCGTTTATTTCCCTAACTTGCACCATGTCAGCAGAAACGACGGGGTGGAGACTGGGCTCTTAACTGACGCGGACATCATCGACGCCGCGTGCGCCGGCTTAGCGACGGAGGTTCAGGCGACTCAAGCCACGAACCTGTCTCGCGATTCAGTGCCTTTACCAAGTGCACCTGATGTAGCATCGGCGCTGGATATGAGAGTGCGCCATTTTTCTTCCGAGAAAAATGCGGATGCCACTCTTGAACTTGTGTCCGAATCAAAAGCGATGCTAACCGCTAAAGACAGTCTGCTAACAGTCCCGCTTGCAAGAGCGAAATACTGACTGCTTTCAACCTTAAGTCGCTTCATAATTTCTGTAAGTGAATTCCTGTGAACATATAAGTCCTGTATTTCCTTCAAAGTCGTAACGCGCGGCTGTGACGCTCTGGGAGTTTTCTCCGCCGTAACTTCGGTTCGGCATCGGGAACGTAACGGGAACGTAACGACAATAGCGGCGGAGTTCGGCAGCAGTAACGATTTGAATTATGCCAATATAAATGCGTCTTGAAGTGACACCGGTACCGCGAACGTAAAATACGACTCGAAGTGCGTCGCGACACATCTGCATGCGCTCCCTGCGCCCAAGCCCCCTTCCAGGAGAGCGTCTCCCGTTAGTTCGAACTCCGGTTTACTCGAACAAATACCGCGGCCCCGTCGAGTTCGAATTAACGAGAGTCCACTGGTGTTCCAGATGTTGTGAGCTCTACGATGATGTTACAATACATGTCACAGTCGTTGTGCACTGTGATGTAAATACTATATTAGCTGTCCCAAGCTATACAGGGTGTCCACACTATAGTATTGGGCAGAACTTTAAACAAACGGAAATACCTATTTTCAGTTACAATAAAGGGTGATATATTCTAGGCTAAGTGGGATGCTTGATGGCCGTACTACCAACAACCTGGGGCGCTGTCCTAAGTAACTTTCATGCCGCTGATGCCGCTGTCAGTTTGAGAAAGTGATCGAGCCAACATAGCGCGAGCAAAATGGCAGATTTAGAGGTCCGTTTGCTAGCTTGCTGTGATTTTTATTTCTGGGGGATTGAAGACCTTGTGGCTCTCTACACCAACTTTCTAATTTAAACGACCAGCACATTTTTATTAATTGGATCAACTTTGTAAACTCATTAAGGCTAGTGCTCGCCGTTGAAATTACGTTGTATCAGAGTAGGCCATATCCCAAATAAGTAAACGCACTGCAATTGAACCTCTGTATGCAATAAGGGGATAAGTCAAAAAATCCCAAACCAAGGAGAGGGGCCTGATCTGATTGTGCGTCCCACTGACATACATGCATTTCCCATTTCTTACCCTCCTGTAGCGAGCCAATAAATTGCAATAGGGTCCTAAATTTTCTTTGGCAGGAACATACTGGTATGTAGATGTCATTGCAGCAACAATAGCAAAAAGGGGATAAATTGACTTATCCCCTTATTGCATACAGAGGTTCAATTATTGACAGACAAATGCAATGTGGATTTGTGGCAATTTTGGCCCTGTTCACGTGACACACACTGTTATAGTTAGAGCCTTGCATTTCAGGATTAAATCCGGTGAAACCTGTTTTTACACCCCGATCATCCCCACTTAGGGTAAAACCCAGGGTGCATGTCCAGCACAGCTGTTAACCATCTTATGTTCATCAGAAATGCAAGAAGCACATTTAAAAAAAAGCAAGAAAGACCATGAGAAAATCTGCTTTGCTGTACGAAATTGCTTGGTCTTGCCCCATTATGCAGATCCTGAAAGGACTTTTATCACCCCCCCCCCCCCCCAACTTTCAAAAAGCATGAATCCAGAAGACACAACAATCTAATAGCAATTGAAAGAACAGTTGAAAAGAATACACATTTTCAATTTTTCGATGTCGCCCTTACCCGTTGTCTCATCTTCTCCAGTGCGCTCTTTAGATGGCGCTAGGAAGTCGTTCAACCATTGGCGACCTGGGTTTGCATTAAATTCCTGGAAGATTCATAAACTTTGCTACAGCAGCCTATTGACCACATCATTCAAGACACAGCAGTATGGCATACTAAGAATGAACGCTGACAGTGATACCAGGTAGATTCTGTGTTTTTCCTATCGTTATACGATGGCTTATAAGAAGCTATACAGAAATAAAGTAAATTAAAAAGTAAAACACTCGTGGATATGAGACATAGTCAGCATCAAGGTCCCTTTTGAAGCCACATACTTAGCCCAGTGCAGCTTCCAATGACCAAAACATTGTTTGAAGTCTTCTGCAGCAATAGTGAAGAGCTGTCTCGTCACATTTGTTTGCATGTCTGCACATCCTGAGATCCTCTTACTTTCAACTGAATTTTGATAGTTAGAAAGAGGAAAATGACGCAAGGGCTGACTCGCCCTGTGGCACAAAAGTTGCAAAACAATAATTTAGATGCTCTTGAAAGCAAAAAAAGACTTACGGATTTTAGGGACAATCAAACAAATGTGAGGAGACAGCTCTGGCTTATTTCTAAAGGAGGCTTTATGGGGGACTTCGCTGCAATAAGAAAAAAAAAAAGGTGAATGTCGTACCGAACACAAACTACCCCATCGATATTTAATACAGCTTTCAGGTCCATTTTGCGCGACTAATTAATTTATCTTTGATGCCTCGAAACTGAAATGTCGAGAGGAGAAATCAGAGCTTCCTACTTCGGCGATTTGTGCGGAGGAGGATACCGTGACATCACCCTGCAGCGGCGTCTGCTTAGAGTCCTGCATTCTTCCTTGCATTGTGAGTGAAACAAAACGACATTCGAAGTAGTCACCGTTCCCGTTGTGTGGCACGACCTGCTGCTGCAACCACTTACGCAACATATTGGTCTGACTACTGTGATGTCGATTTCAATGGGATAACGCCGAATGTGCTTTAGAAAAAGGTTGTTCTCCTCTTCCAAAACCCGGGCAGGACAGAAGAAGCACAGCTGGGACGAGCGGCCCAGTGTTGCTTTTAGAAGGCTTTTGCTTCATAGAGGCATTTTGCCCACTTCGTAATAAATTCATTTGAATAAATATGTGCAGTTTTGGAAAAAGATATTTTGTACACGTGTTCACGACAGCTGAAAGGTTATGGATATACCAACTTTGCCATGGTTTTGTGGGGAGTCGCATTTTAAAAGAATGTGTAACTCTCAAAATGTGATTACCTCGTCACACGCCGGATCACAGTGGTCGATCTTTCTGTGCGACGTGTTGAGATCACCCAAGACGACAACGTGGCTGTTTGGAAAGAAAATCGGCAACACCGATGCAAGCATTATTTCACATTTACACGTGTGAACTTAGCACATTCAGTGTGAAGAGGAACATACTAGCCATCCCTCAGCAGGGCTCTAGCACGCAGCTCCAACAACTTGTAGAAATCCAGCTTAAAGTTTCCTCTCTCCGGCTTCTCTGGATCTGCCCGTGGACAGTAGACGTTGATCACCGCGATCATTTGAAGGCCCTCTGTGGTTCTGATTAAAGTAATATATAGAAGGTAATATAGGCAACATAGGGTCCTGGATGTGCCAAAACAGTACTGGCAGACCACACAGCAAACACATAACAAAGGGCTTAGGTCAGGTAAGATAACCATTGGTATGTTTCTGTGACACTGGATGTGTTACCAGGGGTATTCTCGTTTGTATTTACACAAACACAAGTAGAAACCACATAGAGAGGAACCAACATGAAATGCTGCATAACTGACTGACCGGTGGCTAACAAATATTCGACTGTCCTCCCTCCCTCCCCCCCCCCCTTTTTTTTTCTCGTGAGTGCATGCGTGTACTAAAGTGTGCACTAAAGTCTACCTATATGACGCAAATTAAAATGACAGAGACAGAACCTAACTTACTCTACATGGTGCAGAGTTAATACTGCCCTTCCTTCACTGTCAAGTGCAAGAAGGTGCTTTCGCTCATACTGCGAATAATCTCCGTGACAACCCAAAACATCGAGCGACGATGTCTTGTCCAGGGAGCCCGCTAAACTGTCGTCTGCTTGAAAAGGCCGGCAAGAGTCCTTGCAGAAAGTGGCAACACCAGAGTAGCCCGTCTGATGGCGGGGAAATGAGAAATAGGTACTATAACCATCCACTATTGCGGACGTTTCATCCAGTGCGCCTCCTGAAAACAAAAATGTGTTTGAGCATAGAAGTTCCAGGACCTTGTAAGTTTTCGGTGCCTCACTTGTGCGCCCGCAGATAAAAACAGCGAGAGGAAAATAGCAAGACGTCTTTCAGTCACTAAAAACGCATTTTCATTCGCGAATTTCGCGACCTCTAAAAATCTCGGAAAATTGTACTCGCAAACACAGCTTGACGTATTTATCCGGCGTAAAGGAACAGCCCTGGAATCGTGAAACTATCGCAATTAACTTCGCAAATGACTGAATGCGCGATTCGCGAAAATTGGTACATCGCGAATAAAGATGCGTTTACAGTATTTGTAATACTGTAACATGCATTTCTCATGCCCATGACAAAGAGAGCTTTTGTTATAGGTACATAACTTAAAAACCCGAGACTTGGGCACAAAATCGACAACACATACAAGGTCTCAAACACAGCTGAAAACTTTACTCAACTCACAAAAATACATAGAGTTCTAGTGGGTGAGATAGACGGGTAAGGAGGACGTAAGAACATCTCCGAAACAGACGGGAAGGTCAGGGAAAGCTTGCTGACACAGTTCCCAGAAGAGACAGTGGACAGATAATGTTGAGACCTTGTCTGTGTTGTCGTTTTTTGTCCCCCAGCCTCGGGTTTTTAAGTTCTGGATCACGACAAAGAATTCGTTCTGTCAGGGTGACAACGAGCACCAAAAATGCGCTTACTGTTTATTTTCGTCTCTTGAAAACATATCACATCCGCATCTAGACTCTCCAAGATGTCTTTAACGCTTGTTTTGAAGGAACGAAGGCCATTAATGTTCCAACTCAACAGTTTCATCGTAACTTTAAGCAAGGTTCGCCCATGTGAACCATGATTTGAAAACAGCAGACGTCGAATCTCGACTGCGGCTGGCTATAAAATGGATTGGATTAAAACCTTAAAACTAATGAAGCGTTCACTTAAAAACAAATCCATTAATTTGATTTTTATGCATGAACTTACATGAATACGTAATAAGGGAATAGCAGTCGTATTAGGGTATGAACTAGTAAGGACTCAATAACTAGTAAGGAGAGCTCTGCCTGCGCCTCTGCATTGTCATCGCTAGCACATGCGATACCGAAAGTTCGTATTTTGAGGCGAGGAACTACGTTTGTGGTAGGGAATTTGGTCTCCTTCTTGACATTTTTTTGACAGTGTGTTAAGGATACTGCTAATTTCAAAACGTAATAATGCCAACTGCTACAATGCAACTTTATCAGTATGGTTTCTAGGTGCGTGGTATAGTCAACGTTGATCAGCCGACGTTGAGGTTGGCACTGACATGGGATATCCGTACCTCACGATCACCGATGTTATTTTTTATGTCCCTTCTGTGACACGTTAAATGAGGCTCATACCTATTATTGAGTGTTTGAAGTCTTCATAACGTTCAAAATCATGTAATTTGGACTTGATTTCGCCTCAGAAGTTTTGAATGTCCTTGGACGACACTGAGGCCGAATAATAAGTTGTCTTTTCCCAGAGCACGCTGGAACAAGATGTCAGAGCACGCAGCACAAGCAGCTTCTGAGGCTGAAAAAAAGCCTCAGTGCAAACCATGCTGCAGAGGAAAGAGACTAAAGAAACCAAGCGAGGTAGAGTATATGACCTCAAGCTATTGTGCATATGTTTAGTTCTCCGTATTCGTAGCTTCCTTTGTACGAGAACCCACCTGACGATAAAGAACTTGTGGAAGAGGGACCAGGTGCTGTTGAGAATGGCGTTCGTACCGTACGACTTACTTTGACTCCTTACTACACGTATGTCGAGGTGTGTACAACAAATATACTCTTACTTATTGTTCTGGGGAATCTAAGACAACCCCAGGTATTTGAGATGCTGAAACTGTAAATGGAAAATGTGTCTCAGAGAAATGTGTATTACTCAAAATCGAAGCTTTGTACGAGAAAATGTTCTTGGAGTTTCAACCTGGTTAAACCATCACTTGCTGTTCCTGACACAGTGAATCATTACAGAGGGGTCTATTAATCGTAAGGCGCGAAAAGGAAAACAGTGTGACTAAGTCAGTAGTTGTGTTTTCTAGCAAGACACATCATTGTCTAGATACGTAGTCGTCGTGCTGCGGGATCTCGCCTTCAGTGTAGACGGTTAGGCTATCCATTGCTGGGTGGTCCTACATATAGTGTCAGTCATGACACAAAATCTAACATGAAGGAATTTTCTAGGAGCAACTGAGAGATGCGGTAATGTAACTAATGCACTTTCTACGAACTGGTCCTGTAATGAAATGAATTCGTAAAACTGACGTTGCCTTCCAGGTTGCATCAGATAGGCTGGGAAACATGTACAACACAGCGGTCGAACACTCCAAATGTAAGTAGGGACATGGTCTTTCGATTTTGAAACATATTGGTGTGCGACATACGAGAATAGCCCAACATAGCATACGGTTGCCACCGAGCCGGTATTTAATTGGCCCGGCCAGTTATTTTGTCCCTCGTGCCGGCTGCACGTTTTAAAGGCAATATGGGCAGCGTTTGGCCGGTATTTTATCTCGGAAGCCGTTTCACAGGGAAGCTTCTGCGAATGGCCTGAGCCCCCTCGAAGTAATTCGGAACAGGTCCAACTCCGCTGTGGTAATTGTAGTAGATAATTGGAAGGCCCGATTCGAAGGCTCCTTTCTTTGTTCGTCGTGACACGAAGAATGCTGCATTGTGTGCGGTGTTGAATGGATGCTTTTTCTCCTTTCACCCTCTCCTGTTCCCTCTCTCCCATTTATTTATTTCCCTCGTCCAATTCTCTGGTCATCCTCCTCTCTCCCTTTCGGTCTCGCTCACTCGTCCAGTATTTTACATGATGAAAGGCACGTGTAGCGTGTGCCATGGAGGTTGTTGAGGCTAAGGCTCAAGAAGTTATCCTCAAACTGACTGTCGTCTTCGTCCAAGATGTATCCACTTAGGTATCTTACTTGGATAAGGGTACACAGGGCAGTTTTGTTAGTGCAGTGATTTTCACTCCTTTGTTCCAATATAGCATGGATGTCATTGCAAGGGTTCAAAGGTGAACAACTAAGAGGCAGTGAGAAATTATTTGCCGTAAAATTACAAGGACCAGTTCCCCAGAAGAGCCCTTTAGTCTATGATGGCTTGTGTAAGCACTTGAGGATGAGTCAAGAGTGGACACATGCATACACTGCGGTCACACCTTGAAAAGGACACATTCAGTGACCTTTTTCTTCCTATAAGAGTCAGCCAAAGCCTTGTCACTAGTGATCTATCCCATCCCCCACCCAATGTTTGGCAACACCACTTCCCTTTTTTTCCTGTACTAAGACTTAGACACATGTCGGCAATGGTACATAAAGCTGGTAAAGCTTTAACATAATTGTAATCAGGTGATGTAATAACGTACAGTAATGATGGTACTTCCCCTGCCAGCCCTGAATTATTTTCAACCCCCCACCCCCAGGTACAGCAGCTAGCTGTACGATTGTTTCGTAGTGTTCACCCTAGGCCAGGTGTGTTACACAAATGCAGTCGTATTTTGATGAAATTGTGATATTACTACAAAATCCTTTTATCGTTAGGTGAAACAACCTCTCTGTTGGTTGAATGTGTGTACCCACTATTTGTGCTTCTGTGTGTTCCCATAGTACATGGGTGGGGAACTAGCGGCCCAGCTCAGATCAAGTCTGCAACAAAAATGGTGCTTAGGAGTTGTTGGTTATGGGCTTAAGGAGAGGTTATCCAATACTGGACTGGCTTGGCAGAGCGTGGCTCGGCAACCGAATTCCTCAGGCAAAAGCATGCACTCTGGGTTGCCTTTCCTGCTCTTAAAGGGGCCGTAAACAGGTGTACAAGATGTGCATTTGTCTGCGTTATATTATTGCAACTTAGGCAGTGAAACTTCCTCACAATTTATAGTGCTCAAAAACAAAACTCGCTTACATACGGATGAAATATTCACTGCACTCTTTCGCGTTTTAGCTCCGCCCTGCGTTCTAACTTTACGTCATTTTGACATGGCGCTTTCCTAACCAGTTACGATCAAGGGTTCCACGTATGATTTTATTTCACTTGCGGAAATGGACTAGATGAATATAAGTCTTATTCTATTCAAGATCTAAGCAGTTACATCCTCAAACTGGAAAAGAAATGCGTTCAATCTAGATATCACACACGTACTATGTTTTCCACGTAGTAGCACACAGAACACTGCAGGCGTGAATGAATATCTGGCGCTACAGTTCCAGAATCTTAGGTAGGTGCACGATGGGTCATCTTCGTCATCTTCGAATTATTCCGATGACTGAGCTGCCGTACTTTGGTTTGAGCCACGCGGCATCATATCATTGGCTCGCATGGCACAGTGGTTAGCGTGCTGGCCATGTCACGTTGTGACTGGGAGGTTCCCGGGTTCGAATCGCGTCATATGATAGCAGCCCAGTTGTTGACGTTTGCGTCAGCCGAAAGTGTTGGGGATGTCATGACGCTGAATTTCGGAACCACGGAGCACAAAATGTAGTTCCACAGAAAAAAACGGAGCACTCCGCCTCGCAGCTGATAATGAAGCCAGTTTATTGGCTGGTAATTTGAAACATCTTGTTCGGAGCTCGTCCCCATGATTGGACAGCAAAAGGCTACGTAACCATGTGATGTATTCGTGGTGGAGAGAGGTGCGCTGATTACTCGTCTTTGAAAGCATTTATATGGGTCACTGAGCTGGCACGAGCCGAACGAAATGTATATTTGGGTACTATGACCTGCACTCTTTTATAAGGTATCATTATTTGTGAAATGTTTTGCAGCCTGTTTACGGCCCCTCTAATAAAGTTAACAAAAAGTGTTTTATGTATTCTGTTGCCATAACTATGCGACTGCAACAAGTCATGGAAAATGCGAGCTTTCAGTACGTTACACTTAAAAAGTAATAGTTAAAATTATTTTCAGCTTGTATGACTGCTTAATTATTGCAGCAGGGTAATTTAGACTTCCTTTCAAGTGCTTTCAAATATGTTCTGCAGCCCCTGGAAAAAATCGTCGAGTGTGTGTGTGTGTGTGTGGGGGGGGGGGGGGGGGAATGTCTCTTTTAGGATTGCAAAGGTTCCCGACTCCTGCCATAGTATGAAGCTGTTAGGATTTATGCTTGTAAGGACTGTTTTAGAGTCTTCTTTGTATAGCTTTTGTGGGTAAGTAGAGAACCATAAGGACAACTGACCCCTGTGTTGTAATTCACTGCTTATGCACAGTGTTCACTATGACAGGCATAATGACCTCCCATTTTGTGTAGTCCCGTATGTTCCAATCACTGCAGTTGGCCACATTTAAGCAGACTGTCTGAAACTGCCAATTGATTGTGACATAACAGTTTGATCTGACTAATCCCCCTGTCACACGGGTAGTCTTCAATTATCATTCACACCAATGGTCATTGAACATGAGCGTGTGACGTGTCACCCTGTCAGGGACCACTGGGTCCACACTGTGCAACAAGTTAACAGATTACACACTTGGTGGCACTGTATGCATGTCCGATGCAGAGCTGTTTATAGAGAGAGTTTAGCCATTCTTTGATCTTTTGCTGCCTCGTGGGTGGAGCCCGTTGTGACATCAGAGTCGTCGTTGCACTGCCCAAAAAGCCAGAATGCAAGTGGAATCAGTCCGGAATCCACTTATCAGCCATCTGGTGGGCACCATTTTGATGCTGTCAGGCAACTGGTCGGCACGTGCTTTGTCGTGCTCAATGTAATTACTGGAATCACCGGCTGGCGACCCACAGTCGCTCTGCGATATGGAGGGCCTTTGTTGCCAAACTGAAAGAAGTTCAGGACGAGGGGCCTTTGAAGAAAGAAGTATGCGCATGTCTTCTCTCTTTGCATTGTAAACAACGCTCTGCATCAAAAATGGCGTCAGCGGCTGGCTGACGAAGGGGCAACATAGAGCATGGTGAGGGAAGTCGTTAGTCGAGGTAAGTTAGGCTCCTCATAATGGCCAGACTCTCTATATAAACGGTTCTGGTTCTATGTAACGTACTGGATTGGGGAAAGTAACGCCATCCTTTCCCAGTGCCACCTTGGAGCAAAAATAGTGTCCGCAGCATAGATTGGTATGCTACAACTGCCATTTTTGCACCGAGGTCGAGACAACAAAGATAAGAGGGTCGCAGTACTTTTCTTAAGCCAGTGACTTTAGTTTAATGGCCACTAGTTTCAATCATTGAAGACTGCCCATGTGACAAGGGTATAATATAAGCTGAACTGAACTATGCAGTAGAGCATCATAACTTTTTAGATAAACAAGTAAAACAAAGCGCATGTTCACGTCGCTTTACGGTGATAATACCGTAGGCCTCTGTACCTTAGCGGACATCATAGGAGTATCAGACCAAGATAAAGTTGATAGCTTGTAGAAAGTAACAATGAAGTATCGTCTCAAGTCAGGGGTCTCGATGCTCGGAAGCACCGTAACCAGAAACTACTGGCTGTCAAGTGAAAACCGTGAAACAGCTGAATGTAAAATTAAATTATAGACTGTAAATTTCATTGAAATTTTCTTTCGGGTGACCCTCAGCTTTATAAGGAAGCACTTCACTGCATTACTTGAGCTTTGATTTAGATCCAGCTGTTGCTTTACAGGGGCAGTAATGGCCCCCTCGTAACTTATTTTGGTTCTTAGCTGCAGCGTATCGTGCAGCAAGTAACATACGCTCTCATGCGCGAATAACTATTGTAGCCTATCTCTATCACATGTGAGACGTCTCTGGTCTGTACGCCCTCTAGGATCGCCTCCCCTCGTCCAGAGCACCCTTAAAGGAGTAAAGGAGTGAGTCACTCCGTGGCATTGAGAGTCTACTGCAAGTAGTGCCCCACTGTGTCTGCAGGAGATGAATTTTCTGCAAGAAATTAGACCTTGTAAATGTTCACTATTCATGCGCCATTCATTCATGGTGTCCCATTCACCACTAGCGTGTCACTCTGAGGAAGGAATGCACTGGAGTGTGTTCCGTAAACTTTTGTCCTGCAACGTACAAGTACGGTACGGTACGTGTATGTACGAGGCAGGGTTTCAGGCACTTCTATACGTCACTTGCTCCTTCCTTTGAACAGACAGTTGCTTCGTAAGGAATCTGATTACGAATGTTCTGAAAACACTGACTCTGTCGGATGTGATAATTTCCAGCAAGCTACCACTACATCACGGAAGAGAAGAACACGGTTGCCAGAGGAATGGCCATAACGGTCGGCGGGTTGGCCGGTCTCGTGCTTGGTGCGAGAGGTAACGGTTACTTTCCACGTCGTCCCTTTTCTTTCACCCTGCCCACAATTTCTTTTTTATCTATCTCGACTTCCTTTAAGAACTTGGCTTTACTTTTGTAGTAATTTTGTCACCATGCATCACCATCAAATCAGCCGTTCGGCTTCTCAGGCTGCGATAATTATTTTAGGAGGAATTTTCCGCAAGCTCATCTTCGCCACGACAGGAGCCGGAGCGGCAGCCGCCGCCTGCTACCCCAAAGAGGCCCGGGAATTTTCCGAAAATTATTTGACGTTGGCTAAGGACCAAGTCACTGCAGGTGTTAAACAGGCCACGGGTAAGGTGATACTGCAGTTCGAAAAAAGCATTAGTGTTTCTCGTAAGCAACCGGCTGGACTGTCCCTTTTACGTCTTCAACGACATTCAAAGTGGAAAATTGTATTTGCTCAGAAAAAAAAGTAAAAAATACATGAAGCTACAATGGCTTATATTCCTGTAACGGGAGCAGACCCCATTTCCAGTAGTATTAACAGAATTAAACATGTTGATAGATCGACTGAAAGGACACCTTGACATGTGTGGTGGGGTGCAAAACTCTGCCGCACCTTCCTATGACCCGGGATGGTTTTTAATATTTTTTAAAGTTCATGTTTTTCTCTCTTGCAGGTTACGACCTGAATGACTTGTTCTCCAAGGTGAAGCTGCCCAAGTTGCCAGATTTTACTCCCAAAACAATAGATAAAGTTGGGGAGCAAGTGAGTGAGGTTCAGTACTACGGCTTTCGCCTGGGCAGCTCCAAAAGTGAACTCGAATCACAGGACACGGTAATCCGTGACAGTACATTTATAGGAGACAGTATTATAGGCATCTCTTCGGCATAAAGTAGTCATTCTGGTTAATACTTTGTTGCTTGCGTGTGTGCAGTACATGCTGCACTCCGATATGCTTTCTAGCGCCACTTGGATTTGGCTATGAAACAAGTGTATCGATTCTATCCTTTTAGCTACGCAACATTAGCATTCACCGTAACTAAAGTAATGTTGAAGCATGCTATCTTGCAGTCTGTCACTGCAAAACGGAAAAACATATTTTGGTGTCACAGGTGTCACACCTGTGTTCCAAACTTTTGTTTTGAACTTCTCATGGGAACTAATGTTTTATCTCATCACAGCTTGCTTTCGTTAAGGTGTTACTAAAGGGGCACTAAAATGCAAAAAAAACTTGCTCTCAAATAAAAGTCTGGGCTTCAATTAGTATAATGCAAGCAAAGTTAGTGCTACCGTTCAGAAGAAAACCGCAATGACATCAAAGCAGTCTTTGGCGGCAACGAATGGGATCCCAAGGAGGCAAAGATTGGCGTCATCCAATGAGACAGCAGGAGAAGCGTGCGCATACCTATCGTGGCCGTGTGAATTCGGAACGGGTCCGATCGTAGTATTCCGTATATGCGTGGCATGACGCACACTGCTGTATTTTTCAATACCGATTAACTGAATTGTAACCCACAACAGTTCTCGCGAATGTTCCACTGACAACATTTATCTTCACGTCCATCGGATGCGACGTCAGTCCGCTTCGCAACGTGTACTGTGTTTTTCATCGGACTGCTCCATAGCGTGGCATGCGCGTGCACACACAGCATGGACTAAAAACACCGATGCACGAGCTGAGACTACGTTCACTGGTTAGCGCCGAAGCAAGAAAGAGTCCAGTATAATTTCGACTGTAGCTCCGTAACGGAATCAAAGTTCTGATTTATGATGACAAGTACAAAATTAACATAGCGTATAACGTCATTTGAAGTAAACTTGTTTTTGCATTTCAGTGCCCCTTTGAAAGCACATAAACTTGCTTGGAAACATGTTGCAAATATTACAACAAACTGACAGGTGCTAGACTTCAAAATTTGTGGAGCATACTGCATAATCCATGATTCTTGTGCTCCATAAATACCTATTGCCCTGAATATTGTAGTCCCATGTAGCAATGCCCCCTTTCTGATTTCTTGACCTATAGTACATTGATTTTAAACAACTTTTGTTGCAGCAAAACCCTGCAAAGTGAAATTGATGCCTTAAACAAGCCAATCAGCTGCAAGCAGCTGTGTGCACAAGTAAGTTGAAAGCAAATGTGTGTGTGTTATGTGTATATGACATGTACTTAACAGCAGCGATGGTATTCTGTTTCCATAAAATTTCCAATCCTTATTTCTGTGATACAGCAAAGAAATTAAGCGAATAGAAACATCATTTAGGAAGTTGAGACCAGTTCAGACTTCAACATTGTTTGCAAAGTACTACCATGACAAAGAGGAGACACGAGACAGATAAAATTAACGGACTGAGAATTAGTTGTCTGTTCATTTTTCCCCTGTCTCGGGTCTCCTCCTTGTCATTATGAACCATCTAGTCAGCACCCTTTCACTGCTGTTGAAGTACTACCATATTTACCACGGATAGGATGCACATTATTACCCAAGAATGTACCACTGTTGAGAGTTCAGCATGCAGGGCAAAATTGGGACCCAGCGTTTTTATTCCACTTAACTCCCATTTAATTCTGATACACGTATCTGCACGGAAATTAGCCCCCGATGGAAATTAGCAAAAACAGGGTTTAACCCAATAATTCCCCGAAAACTGCTAGACCAGTGAGATCCGAAGTCATCACAACTAGCACAGAACTTTGGAAATTGTGTAGTAAGTGCATAACTACACTCATACAAGCTGTCGAAAGAGAGACCCTGTCTCTTAGATTCATGGACTCATGGATTCATGGACACTCTGTGTCTACTGGTGTGTCATGTGTCGACCATTTCGTCTAAGAACCCCTCAACAACTACAAAATTCTCTCAAGGTCTCAAAATTCTGAAATTGCAAAGGTGGCTCTGCTACGAGCCTCCTTCTCTACCTCACCTTTTTATCTTTCGTGCATACCATGTATTTACAGTGCCATGCTTTTACCATTCTTTAACAATGCAGTTCTGTCGGAATGACGACGAATGCGCTGCGGGCATTGTGTACCAGTCAGACAGAGAAGAAGCTTCTTTTGCAGATGTTCTTTATCTTCTCCCACCCTCATGTGTGAACTGGGCAGATGAATGCACAATCTAGAGTGGGATAACTCAATGAAAGGAAGTATTGGTGCACTACAATGCACAAGGAATGTGTGAACTGAAGCCCATTAATTAGTAAAAAAAAAAAAAAGCTAAGTCTTGGTGCAGTTTTTTTTTCATGGCATAATTTAGAATCCCTACTTGTAATGGGCATTCAGAGGGTGTTCAGAGGACTCGTGGAAGCCGCCAACAAAATTGCACACATGCAGGATTAGCTGGCAACGGGCACACACAGGAACCACGGCACATCAGAAAACTACTCTTGGTGATCGAATAATTTGGATGCTCATTCTCTTTCAGATTCCACCATAGGTAGGAGAAGTTGCAAAGGTTACAACTCTCCCAGCAGTGTAATTATGAAGCATTAAAATGTGGTATACGCAAGATGTCTCGTGTCGATCCGAAATATAAAGTTGGCATAACATGCGAAACCCTGTTGGAACCCTGCTTTGGGCCTGGGCCTGTTGGCTACACCGAGGAAGACAACAAGGTGAAAGGCTAGCGGTAACACGGCGGCAAGGTTAGTCCCAACGGCGGCTATCACCCAAGCGAACTGTCATTCGACCCGCCGAGGAAGGACACCTTGGGCCGTGATCCCTGGCTGAACTAGGGACGGAAACCTGAGCGATCGGGGTCTACCGATCTGACACACTGGCGTGTGGTGAACTCCCCTCGTGTGGTAGAAAGATCGTTCCCTGTCAGGCAAAGGCCCATCCAGCTCTAGAGCCTTCCGTTCAATGCAAGAAGCTAGCCGGTTCAACGATAAATTATAAATCAAGTGATCGGGGTCCACAGAACCCATTGTCATCAAGCAGGAGCCACCGTATAAGCGGCCTATGTAGCCCGCTAGCGACAACTAGCTCCAAACCGGCATCTTGCCCCCACATCCCACGGCACGAACAGAGGTTGTCAAGGGAGTGACTGAAACCATAGAAAAGAACAAAAAAAAATCTGTGCCATCCCGTCTTGGGCGGGCGGCACACCAAGGGGCACGTCTGTATATCACGGTTATACATATGAAAGGGAACGTAACGGGCGCACGGAGGTTGAAGCATGCAAGTCACTCGCTTCGCTGCTCCGATTTATGCGGCTCTGCACAGTTGGCGCTCGGCCGTCGGCAGATTCGTTTCGCTCCCAGGCAAGTCCGGACACGTGTTGCGCATTCCGCGGTCGTGTTAGGGGTGCGTTGGGTTTACTGTGTGTATGTCATTCCGCGCAAGACGGGATCATGGTAAAGAAGCAAAACGGGGGGAGGGGGAACTAATGCTAACTAACTAATGCTAACTAACACCACAATAATCAGACAGCGGTAATGCTTATCGCATGATACAATGGAACCGTACAGACTTACAGATGTGTGCCTAGGTAACATATACAGTCACCTGTTTGCAAGCCCGTACTGTCCCATTCGCTGCTATAGCGTGTCACGCCGAGGAAACGAACGCGCCGGAGTATGTTTCATAAACTTTTGTCACGCTGTACCATCTACACATCATCACAAGAGCTCTAAGAGAGAGAGAGAGAGAACCCTATCATTCGCGGCAATGGTTGGCGCACAGCATGCTATGCGGTGAAGTTCTGTTTTTAGAGTGCAGAACGACACTGGCAGTACCGCAAAGCAGGCTTCACCTAAGTGCTCGCAGGAGTTAGAGTACGCAAACGAGGCCATCTGCTACACAAAAATGACATTGGAACGACTAGACCAAGAGCAGCGAGAAATCGGACGCTGGTTACAGAGGCAACTTTGCAACCCCCAACCTTGCTATCGAAGGCGAGATGGCTTGCTCCACCAGAGATGCTCGCTCCAAATCCAGATACCTCGGACGGTTAATCTACAGCCCAGAAACCAGCTCGTGTCTTCCGTTACATTCGCTACACACGCCACAAAACCCGGTGGGTGAAGAGGATCCAGATTGACCAAATTTACAGCGGAGGGACAATGAGACAGAAAGCGCAAATGAAAGAGAATGGACCCGAATAATATCAAAAGAGATGAACCAAACTGAGGAAGAGCGCTGGCAGGCAGCAATGGGGAAAAAGAAAAGCATGGACATGTATAAGAAATAAACATCAACACGCAACGGAACAATTCTACAGGGGAGACAACCGAAGTGGCCTACTCTTCCAAGCACGTACTGGATCATTGCCTACAAGGAAGCGCATTGAAGAACTTTTCCATACCGACAACGCAGAATGCATACTTTGCATGACAGGCGAAGACGCGGACCTCCACCACATAATGCACATAATGTATTCATGCCGGGCACTACTACCAACGAAACCGAAACCAGAACCACTCCAAAGACTGCTAGGCTTTGAGAGTGACACCCCGCCATACACTATTGAAACAACAAAGAGACACCTGGAGGCTTGGGAAAAAGAATGCAAAAGAATTAACGTATTGCAAACATCAGCCACATCGGGAGCAATAGAGATCAGTGATTGGGACTAACGGGAAGGTCGGATAGCATCTCCCAAAGAAACGCAAAAGACGATGAAAGATGAAAGTCACTGAAAAGATTAGCCAGCCAGCTGTAGGATACGAACCCACATCTTCTGGATTGCCGGTCCAGGTCCAGGGCTCTACCAATTGAGCTAACCTAACACGCCTTCTCAGCGACTTCCAGGGTGCGTCAACTGAAGGGACAAACCAGCCACTCTCCCTCACTCATCCTCCTTTTACTCTTACATTTCTGCTCACTCACACACACATTCATACGACGGGATCGACGCAGACGTCGGACAAAGTAGGAGACACGACAACAGAAACAGCTAAGCTGTTTCTGTTGTCGTGTCTCCAACTTTGTCCGACGTCCCCCTTGGCAGCCTAAACTAGTAATGTCACACCAACTACCCCAACTTTGCACTTTGGTACGTTATACTTCCGGTACAATGGGGGTCTCCTTCTTATTTGACCCTTCCTATTCTTTGGAACGTCGTATAGCATCATGTTTGTTTCTTGGAAAAAAAAAAAAAAAAAAAAGCTGTTTCTGTTGTCGTGTCTCCTACTTTGTCCGACGTCCCCCTTGGCAGCCTAAACTAGTAATGCTTTGTATGTATTTGTCCCTTCTATGTTGTTCCAGCCTCAGAACCATGACCTACTACTATATAGTATACTAGTATAGAGTAGTATAGTATATATATAGTATAGTATAAGTATATAATATAGTATAGTAGTATAGACTACTAGTATAGAGTAGGTCGTGCTCAGAACATCAGTTCTTTCATGCAAAAGACGACTACGAAGCCGAACAGGACGACGGAGGCAGGACGAAACCAGACGACCGGATCCCGGAACGCGAGCGACTCCACACGACGACAAAGTAACTGACCTTTCGTTTTACTTCTGTTGTACATCTAGACTTCGGTCTAATACTGCGCCTGTAGTACTCTCGTACCTGCCCTGATTCGAAAGGAATGAGGCACACTTGAACCTGAACCTGATGAAGCCGACATGCAGAATACTCGTAAAAACTGCAGCAGATGCCCAAAACTGTACGACATATTTATTTAGGACGTGAACATAACGCAGGCTTCGTGAAGTGGCCTCGCTTCGAGCATTTCACGCATGACATCTGCATTCTGCGTCACGGAAGCGATGAAATCAGCGGTTCCTTTGGCAGAGATACATGTCCGAATCGGATGCACTGAGAATTCGCCGTACGTAAGATCAATACGCACCACGCCAGGAGAGTCTTCAATCTCTAACCTAAGGTCTACTCTCACAAAAGTGCAGGCTCCCATTGTTTCAATTTTATTGCCGACGAGTGTTTCTCGGCATTTTTCGATGCACAAGTCAATTTGTTTGCGACGAGCATGATAAGCTGTGATCCGCTTAGGAAGTTTTACGAGTGCCTCTTCCACAGTCTTTGTCTGTATTTCCTGCACGAAAGAAGCGAGTACACCAAACGGCATGTTGCTGTCAGCAACGGCGTATTGTGGTTTTGAGTTGAGAAGGCAGAAATATATGTATTCGTCGTCTGGTGCATACTCGACACGCAGTTGTCCATTCGAAAACACGCTTGCTGTAAGACCAAGGACTTCAATGTCACCGTTCTCGAATGCCACTAACTGCTCTTTGGATCGACCTTTTCGGATACTGCTATCACTTGACGTCATTACGTGGGAAGGACTTTGTAACGAAAGAAATGTACGAAAAATACCGCGTTCTGCATGTGCAACCGTACATTGGATTTCGGCATGGATTTCTGTGGATTTCTGGCATCCATTGATGACAATGACATTCGTACATTCGTACCTTCTCTAGACTGCCGATCACTGAATCACTAACAGCTACTACTTGGGATCCGGAAGCAAATCTCGCGGTCATTCCAACTAAATACAATTATATATACTGTGTGTGGAAGAGGAATAATAAGTAACTGCAATTGTTATTGCTCAAGTTCACTTCCGGCTCTGAATGTAAACTTCCTGGGAGTGTCCCTTTACAGCTTTACATGCTCTTGCATGCTTCTCTAATGTCCGGGCCGTAGATGCACGAATTTAAGTCCAGCAATGAAAAGTAGCACGAAGATGATATTGTCTGTGATATTTTACTTAATCACGTCGTCAGTTAGTGAAGGTAAGTTCGTTTCTTCACTGACGACCATGATCAATGAATGCGCAGTGTCAAGATAGGTTTTTCACACCCGAATCTTCCACACAGCGTTACTGACTGCAGTGGTTCACGGAAGCATCAGTTATTCTCAGCGCATGTTTATCTGACTTTTTATTCCTCCCCCCTTGTCCCGAATATTTACTGCCTGTCTTTGCGTGTTATTTCGGCAGAGTATGCAATTGAGCAAAATATCTTTATTGTATATACTGTCATTTCGAGTTTTGTACGGGAGTCTTGGAATAACTCCGCCTTTTTCTCTTTGCTTAGCGACAGGTATATACGACAAGCTCAAGTATTTTGAAACGCTCAAGGTCACGGATTTAAGTCACAAAATCACTAAGCGAGGGACACAACCCAGCAGGCACAAATTCAACACAATCAAGGAAGTCAGCTTTAAAGCTCATGGGAGGTAAGGGGAGGTTACTCTACTGATTCTCAAGTTGGGATATTGTTCCTGCACACATTTGTTCGCTCGTATACACCACTACAATTTTTCTGTGATGAGAACGAGTGAATATGAGAACAATTTATATAAAGCAGCATATAAAATCACTTGGCCTCTACATTTTTCTAATGTCTGGTGCTGATGTTCCATGCAGGGATTTTCGTTTGATTCTGAATCCCACAAAAGGACTTTTGTCGGCCCATTTTAAGGCTTATACCGTGGACGGTTCTGGCAATAAGCGGCCGGTGTGGGTAGATCAGAACCAGTTTTATGAAGGAAGAGTCTTTGGTGAGTATTCTTCATTTTATTTGAGTACATGGTCTGTGTGCAGAAAAACCCAAGTGGCATTTGCACACTTAACTTGTTGCCTACATGTTTCCATGACGACACGTGCTCATGTTCCATGTGAGCTGAAGCTACCCAAGTGGAAATTAAACTCTGCATAACAAAATAAACGTAGAGACATCAGCTTGGTCTTCCGTTCATTATGTAGTATAAGCTACACTGACGTTAACATCTTCGGAGGGTTGTGTGCACATCCCGCCAAGGATGCAGCCGGGGCAAAACAGAAATGAGCATCCGTAATTGCGTTTCATTTCAGTTGCCGCACCGGTAGAGCACCTGGTGGCGCCTGCACGTAACTCCCTGGAGGCCGTCATGCTGTCATCGGTGTAGCCTATTCCAATGCACGAAAGCAAAAGTTTTTGTCGCTGTATTCATTTTGTGGCGCAGAGTTCAATTTCTACCGCTTCTCTGTAGCTTGCATAAACGCAACGTTTGTGCGCCACTGAATGTTTGTCCGGTAAGCAGGTGATGAGTTACGTGTGCAGTTGCTGCTTTTTTTTTGTTTTGCTTTTTCATGCCGCGCAACAACTTATCTTTGCCTCATTACGTTCTGATGCTGGTGCGGCTACCAGCATTGAAAGACTTGTAAAAAAGACAGAAAAAGAAACAGGCTGTGATATGACTCATATAAGTCGTGGCACTTTGATTCATGTTGGACCAAATAAATGTGAAAGGCAACTGTATTTGCATCGGTGGGAACCTGCAGTCGAAGTTGCAATAAACATATAAAGAATCTGCACTGCGAATACCAAAACTCATCTTGGCAGGCACCTCTGCACGGTGGCCTTGGGAGAAGTCCACCTTGGTTACGAGGACCAATAGGAATGACCGAAACTCACGCTTCTCTGGCGTGAGCGGCCACTACAACACACGAAGATAATTTTTCCCCCGTCAGTATTCTAGTGGGCAGTACAATGCAATGAACCACACATATCAATGTGTCACAACTGCATTAACCCTTTCTTCTATTAGCCATAAGTTACCTTGTGGTTTCATACATCCCAATGCAATTTAGTTAAAGGGGGTGTAAAATGTAATACAACTATGCACCAAGTTTTTACATACCGCAACGTTGAACTCAGCCTTGGGATGGCACACACAGGCCATCATGTCTCAGATCTTCATACTTTGCCTATTAATGAATTTCAAAGATTGATATCCCCCTCACTCGTCCGCAGACGTCTGCCATGGGAAACATTCGGAGGCCGAGTTTGTCTCAAATATGTACTGTGTAACGTATTTGAGACTAGTTACTAATAAACTTGTTTTGAAGAGTTACAGTAACTCTTTAGCAGCTCAGTTGAACCATTTATAACGTTGTAACCTGCGTTGACAGCGCCATCTGTTGGCTTCTCTCCTTTCGCGTCGTCTGCTAACTGCCACCATTCACTGTCCCAGCGTGTTTAAAGGACTATAGAAGGTAAACACGGTGGAATTCGCTTTTCCATTATGGCTCTGTGTAAAGCTTTGCATCCAGCCGATCCCCACAAATTCCTGGTTTATGTTGTAGTGCTCTGCAATGCACACCAACCGTGAGTCATCAACAACCAGTGTTTTTTTAGTTCCACCGCACTGCTGAGCGTACATTGCAGCTGGCTAGCACAGTGGGCCGTGTTCTCAGTACATGGCATGCCAGTTGCCTCGATGTTGGTGGGTCAAGGGACTCTGCAAGTTTTGCTCAGTGCAGCAATCTTTGAAATTTGATTGGTGAAACAATGCCCAATGTATAGAGCCTGAAGTTTTAGTTTTTAACCCTATTCTCCCCCAAATTTGCATCCCGAATTGAAGGTCGCCTCTTTAGGGTGAAATCCGATTTTTACCCGGCAAATTGCACTCACGGAGATGTCTGTAGGAATGCACACTAACTTATTTGGCAGCGAATGCAGTTGCAGCACAGTTTGTACGAAACCAGTACAGTTAGTTTTAATAACTGAGCCCGATTTCACCACAAATTTAGCCTGCTGGAATTTTTTTCTCCCGAATTCGCATGTACTTAGAGCACATGTTCGTTTACCCAATTTTTACCACCCAAATTGAGAAAAAAAATATTTCCCGAAAACTTCAGGCTCTATCAATGCACAACAAAGCTACTACATATCTGAAGTATAGATTTTACGAGCTTTCTGAAAGACATACAGTCTCTACGTGGGTTTACCATTCAGCTTACAATCCCTGCAACGAAAGTGCGACCATCTTTAGAGAACCCCGTAACTTGCAGGTGAACTGGACTCGAACGTCAGTGCTCATTTGGACGATGGAGTGATGACTGCTTCCATCAGAGTCCAGGATGAGATCTACGTCGTAGAACCGTCGTGGCGACACATTCCAGACAACGACAATGCCACTATGATAGTGTATCGTGACTCTGATGTCAACTACTCTTGGGACCACAATCACGGAGTGGAATCATTGTGAGTTACAATCCAGAATAATGCGACCATATTTCTTGCTAGTACTACAGATTATGTGATGATGATGATGAGAGGTTGTGTTCTTTTCGTACTGGTAGCGGCAATACTTATCGTTGGAAGAGCAAAAAAAAAGGGAAAAAGAAGTACTAACCGAGGCATGCCTTCGAACTACTCCTGGGTGTCTTGAAAAACGAAACTAGGTGGAGTGCGCAATCGTCATTTATTGGACGACGAATCACGGCACTCTTCGGATTCAATGGCATCATACGCGGCAATCATAGGGCGACCATATGAGGAGTTCGATGCATGTCAAGGTCAGAGAAAGCGAAACATGAAGGATTATTTTTTGTTGCCCCACTCAGCAAGCACCCAGGATGCAATGCGTGTGCAAAGGGCACTCGGATTTTCTGAAGTCGTCTATTAAGGCACCACGGCCGAACATATGAAGCTTTATACAGGTACATTAGTTATATTTTTACTTGCTTTGCTCGAAATTAGCGAAGCATTAGATTACTTCACAAAATCGTTGCTTTTTCAAAGTCACTTTATTGGCTAAGTACCACAAGGAAAGACAACTAAGAAGCCTATCTGCACCACACTTGGCAACGTGGCGACTGGGAATGAGGGTAGTTCTACGAAAGACAGTGTTTAGCCTTCCCTCCTTTGTGTCAAAAGTTGTCAAATTTGTGATAAAATATTGGAGTACAACTTTTTATTAGTCTTTCATTTCTTCAAACGGTTTATCATTGTTGTTTTTGCCACCTCTCCACTGCGAGGGTACGCTGTCAGTGCGAGAGGGAGAAGCAAATGAGCTCCCCAAACTCGTTTGCTGGGCGAATATCATTCGCATGTATTACCATTTGAGTTCACCGTGTGACATGAAACGAATGTCATTCAGTGCGAATGTCATTCGCTGGGGATGACATTCAATTTGCTGTGTGACAGGGGTACGTATTAGCAGATTCGTTCCTGATCGGGTAATGCACGTTCCTGTTAGTCGAGTTACGGGTAAACTGGGCATGACTGTGTATGATGCAAACAAGCTGTACAATCATGACACCACAGGTGTAGGGAAACACCATAAGGTAAACAGATAAGGGTGAATCCGTCTCTCGCACTTTTGCTTTATTTGTGCGGGATTTTGAAGTTGTACAACTTCAAGTGACCATCTGAACCCAAAACAAGGCTAAAACGATGCTGCCTAGTGCTTTATGAAACTTAGGGACACTGTGCACAATATTTCAATTGAACTTGCAACCTTGTATGTATTGAATTTATGATGAATTTTATACTCAGCACTTTTGCCACTGACTGTCCATACCATCACCGTCACTGGCATTAGCTTGTGATATTTGCTCTGTAAAGCAGTCAAGCCATCCATTCCGGACAAAACTTGCTAATTACGTTTTATAATTTCTCAAAACTGTCCTTAGTCATCCGTATCACGCAATCCTTGCACATCCTCGTGACATCCACCGCTGTGGGGTAACATGTCGTCTGCTTCTTCTGCTCCCTGTCTCGTGTCACTCTTCCTTTTAGAAGATGTTTTTTCTTTTTTCGTTAGCATTTGAAGCATTTTGAAGAAAAGCTGGTGTCATCGCGGGGTGACTGTGGTGTCAGTGTACAGTGCGTCACGTTGACGGAGAAGGGCAAACCAGGCTGCGCTCGGCAAGCTGATTCGCTCTTTCTTCTCCATCCCGCGGAAGCGCGGAGCCATCGTTGCACCATGTCTCTGGACATGTTGAGACGTGTTTTGTGCTTTCTCCGAGAGCTTCGCGAGCAGCTGAGTGTGTGTCTCACGTCGTGTGGCAGTTCAGACTGCAACGTTCTCCAATGGATCCAGGACCTTCTACTGGTCAAAATACAAGTAAAGGAAAATAAAATAACAAGAAGCAGAAAAGAGACATGACAAATGTCTAATGCTAATGCATTGTCATCGCATTAATTACATTAATCGCCCTCCATTTTTACATTCTTTTTTGTGTTTTTTTTATCCTAAAAAATGACGACGCTCTCCTGGACAAAAGTTTGCATCTGGAACCTTGGCATGACTTGTAATTGCATACTACAACTCTAATCTCGAAACCAGTCACCAGCTCCAGTCTGTCCTTTTGAGTGCAAAAGTGCTTCCTTTATGAGACATTTGCTGGTAACTTTGTTCGTGTCTGTCATTTCGTTCATGTGAGTTCTCATCTTTGTGCACTCTGGAGAATTGATGCTAACAAACGGTGTGTGGACGCAGAACGCGGTATTGCGGTTACATGAAGGAGGGCAACATCTCCGAGCCAGTGGATCCTACAGATCCCGGTCCGCTGTCGGAAAGGCACGGCCACAAAGAGAAAAGACAGGCGGCAGAAGCATATCGGTGGGAACCTGTGCAAACGCGCTGTTCTCTGCTCCTGGTTGCTGACCACCGGTTCTACGAGAACATGGGTGGCCGGAACCTGAAGAGTACGATAAACTTTCTGGTGAGTGTGCACCTCACTGTTACTTGGAGTCAGAGTAACATGTTTTGAGTCATTCTTTCCTGACATTTTCATTGAAGTTTGCTTTTATTACTTCCTTGTCTACTGTATCCTTCTTTAACTTCAAATGATGTTCGAGACGGCTATGAATTTGCGGACACGGGGGCGAAATCAGACATTTTGCTCAAGTGGTTGGACTTGTATTTTGGTTTCTTTCTTGTATAGAGCCCTGACGTTCTTGTTTCTTTTTAATGTTATTTTTTGTGGAGCCTCGGACCATCTTATGGGAGAAGTACTCAGCATGGAATATGTGTGGCCAAGGACATTTAATACTGTGACGGTGGTAGAGGCAGCACTGTTCATAGCAATCACATTAGTAGTAAGTTAGTATGATATGGGATACATTGAACTTTTCCGTAGGAATGTCCATATCCGAAAATGGAAATGTTTACTCTATCAGTGATCAGACCAGATATGTGTGCGAGCCTTTCAAGCTCCTACATATCAAACTATATCTAAGTCCTATCCTAGACCAGAGGACCGTGCGGAGTGTGGCGACAAAGATTCGGATGACCAAGTCACGAACCAGTGTCTCTCCCAAGTGCATCTGATCAAGTGAAGTGCATCAGTGCTGGATATGACAGCACGCTATTTTTCTTCTGAGGAAAATGCGGATGCCGCACTTGAACTTGCGTCCAAATCGAAAGCGATGCTAACAGTCTTGCTCCTGGAAACAGTTGCAGGAGCAAATTACTGACTGCTTTGAACTCTAACTTGCATCATAATTTCTCTTAAGTGAATTCCTCTGAACATATAAGTCCTGTATCTCCTTCAAAGTCGTAACGGCTGCCACGCTCTGGCAGTTTTCTCCGTCGTAACATTGGTTAGGCTTCGGGAACACGACGGTAACGGCGGAGTTTGGCAACAGTAACTATTTGAATTACATCAATATAAGTGTGTCTTAAAGCGACAGTGGTACCGTGAACGTATAACACGACTCGAAGTGTGTCGCAACACGCCTGCACCCGCTCCCTGCGCCCGCTCCCTGCGCCCGCTCCCTGCGCCCGCTCCCTGCGCCCAAACCCCCTTCCAGGAGAGTGTCTCCCGTTAGTTGGAACTCCTCTTTATTCGAACAAATATCCCGGCCCCCTTGAGTTCAAATTAAAGAAAGTCTACTGTATATATAAAAAAATAGACGTGAAATAGTGGTGTAGTTTGACTGTTATTCGATGGGATACATGACAAGAGCAAGGCGCTGCATGTTGAGAGTCTGCAGGATGTTCCTATCCGGAAAAACGAGAAAACGTCACTCCCTAAGAACCATTGAGGGGCCATCGAGACAGGAATACCACAGCCATGCGGGCTTCTGGACGGTGACTTTCCTCCTTTGAGTGCCGCTCTCTTACGCCTCTGGTTAGCAAATGACGTCACGCCGCCAGAGCCTTTAAAAATTGTTTATTTAATATCTGAGCACTTTTCGGACGGTAAAAATTAGCCAAGTAGATTGTCGGACGATGCCGAACATAGTGGTATCGGTTTCATAGATGGGTTTCCATATGCGAGCATCCTTTTGAGAGAAGCTGATTTACGGAATGGTGACGCCTGTCACGTAGGTGACACATCACTTTTCGTAGTTCGTTGAGAGCACGTGGCGCCCACATTTGTCATTCCAGTTGAGTGCTGCGGACTGGCTTGAACGGCTCCCTCACGTTCACTCTAAACGTTTCCGCGACTTACGTTTCATGTGGTATGCACAGTCAACACCGCATTATTCTTTAAGGGTCGATTCACACGATGCAACTTTTGCTGCAACTCGGTTTCTGCTATAGTTGCACGCAACCGAAGTTGCACCAAAAAGGTCCCTTTCATACGGCGAGCAACTCGGAATGCCGTAGTTGTCACCGAGCTCGCCAGATGGCGCGAAAAACATCATTGTCATCATTTTCGTCCAATCGCACTGCGACTTCTGCTCGTTACGAGTTCAATCCGTTGCAAGATTTCTAGTTTTGTATAATTTCGACTGGTTAGTGATAATTTCATCGTCTCGCGTACTGCCGCTGCAATAACTGACACATGGAAGTCTTTCTGATTGGTCGCGCTTGCAAGACGGAGCCGTGTGATTGACAGGTTGCAGCTAGAGTTGCAGGAGAAATCGCTCGTGAAGCGATTGGCTCTGCAACTCCTGCAACTCGAGTTGCGCAACCAGAGCTTCGCGTTCACACGGTGCAACTTGGTGGCGCAACCTGGTTGCGCGCAACTAAAGTTGCATCGTGTGAATCGACCCTAAGAGCTTCAGAATCAGTTCTGGAGTATGTTATGCGCTGTGAAGTGTTTTTCATTCAGGAAAGTCACACCATGTTATTTTGTTTATTATCATTTTTTTTTTTTTTTTCACTTTCCGTACAGGTCCCGACAAAAATTCACGGAACACCATAGCAACGTATTTGGTTTTCAGAGCAGCGAACTGTAGTGGACACGCTTACTGAGAGGCGCATGGAATACCTAGCCACCCGTCTGTAAGTCTACCTGCTACCGTTTGCTGCTAGCATGTCGCCCCGATGAAGATGTACGCCACTCTGGTGCTCCGTAAACTTTTGTCGGGATCTGTATGCATGGCCTGATATCGGCGTAAATGGGATTATCCCGTAATAAATGCAGATAACGCTGATAGATCGGGTCAACAAGATATTCCTGGACACAGAATGGAAGGACAGCGACCGACAGCCGGGATTCCGGGGAATGGGATTTGTTATTCAGGAAGTGATGGTTCACACAGAAGCAACACCCGTACTACGCAACGAGGTGCACTACAACATGGCCAACATGCCGTGGAACGTGCGGGACCTGCTTGAGGTGAGGAGCTGTCTTGTTTCAGAGCTGTCACAGTGTCTGGCCCATGTTGAGTGACAGTATGAGTGACATATACCGGGTGTTTCAGTTAAATCCCCGGGCTAAATAATTTGCGAACCGGTGCACCAATCCAATAACTTTCTTTTTTACAAGTATCTGTCCAGTACTGCCTACAAGATGCGCACTGCGTGAATGAGCGGGAGGCACTCATTATTTAAATAAAAATTCAAATGATTTTCGTGAAAAAAAGCTCACTTCTAAAGCAGGGCTCCGTCGGCACTAAAATGGGTACTACCTCTTTTGGGACCTTCAGTGGACACCTTTTAGAGAAAAATCTGCCACCGAAGCGGGTCATTTGTTGCAGTAATGAATTGGTTTCGGTTTACGTATTTTTGTCGCGGCTGGTCGCAGCGAAGCGCAAAAGGATGTAATTCATTGGTGTAATTTATTGGTGTAAGGACGTAATTCATTGGTGGACATGGGAGTGAAAGAGCGTCCTATTGCGCTTCACCGCGACCAGCCACGCCAAAAATACGTAAACCGAAGCCAATTGACTACTGCAACAAATGACCGGTTTCGGTTGCAGATTTTTCTCTAAAAGGTGTCCACTGAATGTCCCAAAAAAGGTAGTACAGTGAACCCTCGCTAATATGACACCCGATAATATGACATACTCACTTTATGACCGTTTTTCTTGGGAACAGTTCCGCCGCCATATAAATCCATCTCGTTAGTATGACAATCCGCTTATCTGACTATGACTGAGATTTTTGTCACAAGTAGGGTCAAACACAGGTATTATGTTTTCGTTATTATGACCACGTCACATGACCCGCAGAGTAGTCCCAGGCAAAGGGTGACACATGTGGGGCGCCATGGTTTGGGATGACTCCTGATGTTGTTGACCTCGGAATTACTCATAGCGCTTTTCGGACTGCCAAAGCACTGTAGTGCTTAAAACAGCAGTAACCACGAGACCAGGTCACACTGTGCAACTAGGAATGGCCGGAACAAAGCGGTCTCTGAGGTCAGCAGATTGCGAGTTTCTCATTAATATGACAATTTGCTTTATGACCAAAATCTTCGGGAACTGTGGTGGTCATATTAACGAGGGTTCACTGTACCCATTTTAATGCCGACGGAGCCCTGCTTTAGAAGTGAGCTTTTTTCACAAAACTCATTTGAATTTTTATGTAAATAATGAGCGCCTCCCGCTCGTTCACGCGGTGCGCATCTTGTCGGCGGTATTGGACAGATACTTGTAAAAAAGAAAGTTATTCGATTGGTGCACCGGTTCGCGAATTATTTAGCCCGGGGATTTAACTGAAACACCCGCTATAGTGGGAAGCATGACATTGCACGTCACGACCGCAAAACGCAACCTATTCCGAAACGGTCGGCTGCAAGAATGTGGCGAACACAAATTCAGTACGCATGCGCAAAAAATTGGGCAAATGTGTGAGTGTGACTACCTCACATGGCAGGTACCTCGCCATGAGAGTGCTTGTGCAGTTACTGTATTCACTGGCATATTTTGCGGCATAATTTGCACACCCACGTTTTCCCGCATGGATACCTGGCACGCCCGTCTGAGCGACCGTGGCGATTGCTTTTTGCAACACCGTCAGTATGTACCAACAATGCTTATAGCATACCACAGAAATTATTGCAGTGCTTTTGTTTGATCTGCGCACACGCAATCGGATGATAGTCCACTGACGCGACACTGTTACTCAAACTATAAAACGCGGGAAGAAACGCTTGACAAACTAGCGGTGTCTTCCAGTAGAGGGCCGGCACTTTGCCTCACGGCCATCGGTGGTTGCGCGGTATCTGGTAGGTACTTCTTTCGCACTTGCGCAATGCAGTGATAACGTCAATATCGGCTCTACTGAGAGCCTATACAGGATGTCCCAGAAAACGTGTCATTGAATTATAATAAAAAACTACGCCACCTAGAATCATGCGGTCAACAGCATTTGTTCTTATTAGGTTTTTGCCACCTCCTAATGTGAATGTCATGTACTCCAAGTTTAATTATGTAAATATTTGCGAACTGAACTCGGAAATTTGCCAAGTAAAGGTCACTTTTTTACCCCACCAATATGAAGAGCGTGCCGAATTCACTCAGATTCATGATAATTCACAGTGATGCTCACGAGCTATCCCATCGGAAAAAATAGCCGAATATCATGCTTTTCGGAGCACCGGACCATAGCGCGCGATGACTTTTTGAGCGCAATCGCTCGCAGTGCGACGAAAGGAGGTTCCGAAGCCAGCCCACAGAGTGATAAAAGAAAAAGTAACAGTTCCTAAAATTGGGAGAGGGAAAGCATTATCCCAGCGAAAGTCGGACGTGATAAGCCGTGCCTGTTTTATCTCTTTCTGCGATGTCGGGGAGGGCTGGGTTTCCAACCTCCTTTCGTCGGACTGACAAAGATTGCGCTGAAAAATTCATCGTGCGCTATTCTGTGCGAACTCCGTACAGCATGATGTTCGGCTATTTTTACTGATGGGATAGTTCCTGAATATCCCTGTCAATTATCATTAATTTGACTAAATTAGACACGCTCTTCGCATTGGTGGGGTAAAAAAGTGACCTTTGCTTGGCAAATTTCCGACTTCAGTTCGCCAAAATTTACATAATTAAACTTACGTTACACGACATTCACATGAGGAGGTGGCAAAAACCCAGTAAGAACAAATGCCATTGACCGCATGACTCTAGGTGGTGTAGTTTTTTTATTATAATTCAATGACACGTTTTCTGGGACACCCTGTATATGATCAGCATACTAAATTTTCAAAAATTTGTGGCGTTTGAATACCGTAACGAATGTTCCCGTGCAATTTGCTCATCCCAAATTTTTCGACTTTTTTTGGGGGGGGAGAAAAAGTGCGCAAATTATGCGAGTAAATACGGTACATTCTTGAGCAAACGTGCTGAGGTAGTAAGATAATGTAACAAGGTGACATGCATCACCACGAATGCAGTTACCGCCTAATGAGGCTCTCAGAAGCTTGGTTTTCAAAATCTACCAAGTCTGTTTAGCAGTGTCACTTAGGTAAGTTTTCTATGACTTCCGCAATGTTTACTTTGCACTGTTCTAGTCCAGCACAATTTGATAATTGGCTGTCTTTTGACTTAATGTCTACGTAACTACACAACATTCCTGGGTTATTCGTTTTCAGGTTAGACCCGACTTTTCACGATCATTCCTCCCCTCGAACAAATTGTCAAGAATTTGGGTTAAACCCGAATCTATCTACCCAGAATCCTTTGGGGTCCTGCAACTTGTCGTTCTCAGTAAGCCGTTGGAAAAGTCAATCATAATATCAGCAAAGAGAGCTATTTGTCACAACCTATTTGTCCTCCGTTTATGATCCCCTCATGCAGGAGCTAAAGATGAGGTTTTGTGAAGCTCGGGCAAGTGTTTGAATACCGTGGTCATTCACTATCAACAAGGGCACAATCCGATCGTAGTCGAACACTAGAACTGACCTCCTTTGTTGCACACTGTGCCGACCCGGGAATGTGGACCACAAGGTTTATGGCCTTCTCTACGGTCTCCTTTGTCGAAAGACCCGCAAGAAGGGTCGAATAAGCGATATCCGTGTTAATTGATCGGTTTTATATCTGCACCGCCAGTTTACCGCACAAGTCAGTCGTGTCGTATTGCCTGGGGCTTATCTGCGATTGCGGCTCATCTGCCGGAAAATTTTCATAACGTTCCTAAAAGCGGGTCCTGCGGCTTATCTGTGGTGTGTCTTATATGCGTGAAATTACAGTACTACCTTCAACATCTCGCATATAGGAAGAATGCATGTAGCACACGTTGGCTTGAATCTTGTCAACATAGTTCTCTTTGTGTTTTACATTGAAGCAAAAGCCTCAGGTCCACAACTCTTTAAATACACCTCGCATGATGAGGATGGTGTCCAGTAGGGCAGTCTCTGTTCGAAATATCGCTGGCTCCTTGACCTGAGGCTTTTGTTCCATTTACATCCACCGGATTGCTGGATCTTCCACTTTGTGTTTTACGGTACCGTGATTTTGTGTTTTTGTCCATGCCAGTTGCACGTGCATGTAGTTGCATGTCTGTGTTCCAGGTGTTTTCCCGCAATTGTATGCCTCAGGTGTGCCTGTGCCACCTGCTCACTGACCAGGCTTTCAAAGGTGATGGCAATGTGCTTGGCCTGGGCTACGTGGCTTCTGTCAATCCTCACGCCCCTGGTGGTATCTGTAGCAGAGGTGTTGGACACTTTTCCCTTCACTTTTCCTCAGCCTCTGTTAGGTGCTTATGATGTGCTCATATGGGTGGCAAATCCCGCAGTGCATTAGTTTTAATCTTATATAGCAGTGGTTTGTAGTGCCTTTTTTCTTGTGCACAACCTATTTCATTTCAGTTATTTAAGTCATGTTGCAGAAATGTGGTTGAAGCACAAAAGAAAAACTGCCAAACTTTGATGTGGCGGACAACACAAAAAACAGATTATCATACACAGCATAGTTCGGGTTTCGACTGTTCGGTAAACCAACAAATTATGATGATATATTTTCATTTGGCACAGCTCAGGGGGTGTTTTCCGGAGATTTCAAAAGTTAGGAGTCCTTCAGAGTTTCTGTTCCTTGAAACCTCCAGAAACACAAAATTTTCCAGAAATGGAAAACTTCAGTAAGCACCCCCAACCGCAAGTTTTGCAAAATGAAAGCACTGAAAGGCTGGACCCATAAATATGGGGCATAAACATTATAGGCAATACAGATATCTATTAATTATTGAGTAATATAGAGAATAAGGACTTGGGCTTGTTAGTAGGACACTCTAAGGGAGGAATAGCAGTGAGGGACCCCAGACGAATCCACGATGAAGACAGTATGGCGACAGACGGTGAACCACTGCCCGGCAGTGGTTCATCGTCTGTCGTCATTCCTCTATTCCCCTCTTTCATACTACTATATTTATTTACATATTACGGACATGTTATGCAAAATGAAAAATGAGACTTGTCTTTACTCAGGAGCAAAGTACAAAAACTTCCAGAAGTGGGAGAACAGGCGTGTAAAAAGAAGTGTTTTACAAGAAAGTAATGTTTTTGTTACTGAGTAAGTATAGTTATCAGGTTTGCTTGTGAACGGCTTGAGATAAGTGAGAGTTCGTGTTAACTCTGAAATAATTAAAAAAACTAGGTATTAATATGACATAGCCTGTTTACCATAGCCTGTATACATACCACTGGGGTTATGAATTTCCTGGCTTCTCTAGTACAGTACCCATGGGCAACTTAGCATAAGCATTGCAGGCCTGACAGAGAGAGAGAGACTGTGAATGTTACATGTCTCATATTTCAATTAATAAGCCGATAAATGTCCGATAATCGATATCAACCTACATGTCTGATATGTCACCAAACACCATAGCGTCCTTCAGAACTAAAAATGGTATCAAACATATGCTTTGTGAATTCTTATACTCCAACGTCAAACGGCGTAGTTTGTGCAACGTTGACCAGCGTCATGCAGCGTGCTTGTGCCACCCAAGTATAGATACTCCCACAGCAGCCAACGGGAGTCATCCTCATTGTGCATGCACGGTTGTCGAGGTTATGACGGAGTATGAACAGCCCCTTAGTCACCTAGCATAATACTGACAAAGCCAGTGGGAAAAATTGGAACAGTGCAAGTATGTAATGACATGGATCTGGCTTGAGCACAGCTTGCACAGCACGGCTTGGCACAGGTTGCCTTTGTTATCCGTGAGAGAGGAGTCATACAGAGGGTCAGGGTGAAGCCCGAGGCATCTTACTGTCGTATAGGTAATACAGTAATATACCAGTAACACACATTTTTGAGTAGTGTAATACTAATGCAAGTACTTGTTTCAAGCTTGTATTATGATACGAAATGCAAAATACAAAAAGGTATTACAGTATTACTATTATACATAATGCATGCCCACACCTGGAAACCCACATTTCAAGTTTCACAGCAAAGGATGTAATAGACGCGTAAAAAATGGCATTGTGGCTACTGAAACTCATCCGGCTCTGGTACCACTGCGCACGTCTCTGCCGATGGAGCAGCGTTCTGAAATGCTGCATTTTCAATAAAAGTACTGCTCCTGGTGTTTTCTGCATCTGCTTAACAGTTCTCTAGAACCTTGGTTTTCAAAACGACTGCTATATAACATTATTGCTTGCTGAGCTTCAACATTGAGCATGTGTCACGTATATCTTTTCGCTTTTGCTGCTCTTGTGGTTGTCTTGCACTCACAAATTCTTTCATTTTTCGTCGTGTGTGTCCTGCTGCACTGGCGTTATTCTGGTGTACCTGTTACCTGTGACCAAATACCACGAGCAAATCATGTTTGGGGGCACCTTTCTTGTTCTTTGTCCCTGTCCACATGTATCCCTGTACGCACATGAGCAACATCGCACGGACTATTCCAGTGGAAGAAAAAACAAGAACTGCTTATGGGGCAGGAGTTCAATTGCATCTTCGGTTGAGCATTTGCACGGCACCTGTACATCGGTGTGCCATACTCTGTACGTAGCAGACGACACCAGAGGTCCTGTCATCTGCTACGGAATATCTTGTGGCTGAGCCACAGGATGTTCCCCGTGGCTAGAAGCGCACGAAAAGACATGACGTTGAGCGCTGACATAGCAGCAGAATGTAACAGCGTTTTACACATCTTCCACAGGAGTACTCTGGGGAATGTTGCTCGTGTGAATACATGGTGTGCGTCTCAGCAGATAGTACACAGGTCTCTCTCTCCTCATCTTGTTTCTTCTTTTTTTTTGTTTTGTTCTTTGCGTGACCTTTATGTTAGCACCTGAAATCAAAAATTGATGTGACCTCTGGAGCAAAAGCTTTCCAACCTGTGTTATATCACACGGACTGCCACTTATGTAGCCTAGATGAGGCAACACCTGTTTGCAGGTACATGTACCAAGCGCTTATCAATTAATGATTTAAGGTACTTTTTGACCACTCCTTTCATTACCTGCCAAGGATACCTGTACTGGGGTGGTGCTTTTGAAACGATCTTAGAGCTGGCCCTTTCTGTGCTGATAACCCTTGAAACCTGCAGAAAATTGCATTGGGTTCTCGAAAAGACACACTGAAAATCTCGAATTACCACCAGAGAGTTGACGAACTCCCTTTACTGAGGCCGCTACCTCACGTTACACCGTAAAAGCATAAACATAGCCATTTGCATGACAGCATCAGTGCAACCATGTATGTGCCAGCTGCACATGCTGGACGAACCAGAGCGTGGAGGAAAGCTGAGCACCGAACCCCTTTTCAACATGCTGCCACCTGTGCCAGTGATTTTGTGACATTCGTGAAGGCCTGGCAACATATTGACAAGTACCTGTGCTACTGAAGTGCAGTATGTTTAGGACCTGACTTTTTAGGGTTATACCTGATTATGCCCGATATTTACCTCCCAATTCAAATGACGAAAAACAGGGTTTAACCCGGTATTTCCCCGAAAACTGCTGGACCAGGCGAATCCAAAGTCATCACAACTAACACCCAACTTTGGAAACTGTGCTGTAACTGCATAAATATGCTAACACAAACTGTCAGAACGGACATCCTGCTGCCTCTTAGACGCATGGACTAAATATTGATACGCTGTATCTATTGGTGTGTCATGTGCATCATGCCGAGTAAACTAAAGATTTACGCCTGATCCAACCCGATTCAACCAGAATTAAGTTGAATCAAGTTCCATTCAACCCAATTACACCCGAATTATTGAAGCATAATATAACCCAATATTCCCCCCCCCCCTCCCCGCGATTTCGCTGGAAAATTTAACCCGAAAAAGTCAGGCCTTAAGTATGTTTCATATGAGTACATCACCGAATAGGCATTCAAACTGTGCAGTGCTATGTAAAACTTGAATTAAATTAATATAGCATTATGCATGTACAGTCAAACTCCTTTATAGCGAACACCTTTTTAACGAAAATACCACTACAGCAAATTTTTGTGCGGTCCCACTGGAGCCCTATAGGTCCAATAATGGACATCCTTTTTAACGAAAATACCTTTACTGCAAATTTTTTTGCTGTCCCTCGAGTTTCGTTGTAAAGGAGTTTGACTGTATACTGCAAGAAAGATGCTAACTGCACTGTTTTCAAAGATGTGGAGGAGCTATCAGCAATGTGGTTATAATCGCTTAGCGCACTTTGGATTCAGATTTCTGTAGACCGTCCCCACTCTCTTGATCAAGCAACTACAGCTGTTGCTTTAAAGGAGCATGGATGGCCCCTAGGAGGAAGAAATTTTTTATTTATTTTTTTGCTCAGTATAAACATGCTCCCTTCAGGTTCAGGAACACTAAATATTTCCTTCAGGAAGCACGCATTTCCTGAGAAAAATAGTTTACAAGAATGTGCTCAGCAATGGCAAACTCTCCCATCCCCTTTTAGTGTGTTGTGACGTGATCAACCGAGCACTTTCATTGGCTGCCGAGAACCGTCTGCTACCACGTCGGAACAAGGCATCCATTCGACTGCTTCGTATCAGATACCAGATCCCGTGGCTCAGCAGTTTGTGTGTCGGCCATGTCATGTCGAGACTGGGAGGTACTCACGTTCGAATCCCGGTGCCGGCTGCGCTGTGTGGGGTTTTTCCCGGGTTTTCCTCAGACGCGTTCAGAGCACAGTCGGCACAGTTCCCTTAGAAGTCGGCCCAGGATGCACATTCCCCCAGGGCGTCAGTCGTGACGTTGCCCACCTCTGCGAGACCAACGACAGCAAGCCCTTTCGCCACCACCTCCGTATCAGATGCGGGACGGGTGCTGCAAAATAGAACCACAAAAAGAAAGGAGGAACAAAGAATGCGCTCAGCTCACTATCGTGTGACTGAGATGACATTGCGAACAGGAAGCTGACGGAACAAGCTTTTCTGACCCTCGTATTAACTCGAATGATTTGCACGCTTTTTCTCCCCAAAAAGTCGGCAAAGTAGGGGGTGCGCAGATTGCGTGGAAACGTTCAATAGAATATTCAAACCGCGCAAAATTTCAAAATTTTAGTATGCCGTTCATATAAGCTCTCGGTAGAGCCAGTATTGATGCAATTACTGCTTTGTGCAAGGGAGAAAGAAGTGCCGAAATACCGCGCAACCGGAAAAATGCCGGCCCACTACCACTCACACCGGTGAAATACATCGAGACGCCGCTGGAAGGTGCTAGTCGCACTTGACAACAGAGGGTCGTCTATTGAAAGCTCCATTGCACACCAGGATTGCGCGCTGCACTAATACTTTGTGTGCGAATGTGCGTCCCAGGGGTTGTAATGCTAATTTCTACTCTACTCCTCTTGACGTGTCTTTCGCTTTTTTTCTTTTTTTGTTCCCCTGAGCCTTTCCATGCTCCTTTACCACCTTTGCTAAAGAAAAACCTGGCACAGTGGTGTGGGCAGTCAGATGTTAATAGATGTGACACATGTAACACAGGCTCAAAGTTTGCTGGCAGTGTGGAGCATTAATGGACCTTTTTCACACTCGCGTCGTGTCTTAGCGGCTGTCCTGCGAAACACGCTCGGTGCGTGCCAAAGCACAGCCGGCTATAGGGCGCCTCAATAATTCCGCCCCCTTTCCAAAGAGGGCGCAGGTTGCGTAAGTATACTGAGGCATCCTACAGCTGGCGCCATCTACTGATTATGTAAGGAACCTTCTGCACCGCCATGGTCACAGAGCATGCGCAGAAGTGTTGTGAAAGAGGTCCATTTGGTGCAGTACAGGAGACGCCTGTTGTACTCGGCTTGTGCCACGACACATCCACCCTCACTGCAACCTCGAATAAACGTTGGTTCTCCTTCTGACCTTCGAGCGTGGTCACACCTCTTTCCTGGCTCTCTCACCAATTTGACGAATACCAGCATGATAACAGTTCACTGAAGCGTTCCAACTATTGAAAGATAACACTTTCGTGAGTTTGAGGAACATAGATACAGGAAGGACGACACAAGTGTCCTTCTCACATTGTCCTCCTCGAACTCGAGGAAATGTCTATACCCTTTGTACGGTACACCAGCTCGCAGTTTCCACGCTGCGCTCTACAGCGGAGTGTTCATGGGACTCGTGTAAACATCTTTCTTCAACCTGTCTCATCCAACGCTTGGCACCGATGCAAGAAAATTGCTCTTTAGAACATCGGAACACTTTTCATAGTGCCTTCAGTGGGGCCTACTTTTGAGAGTTTAGATTTCTTACAATGCTATCACTCATGGGCTTGCTGCTGAGATGTTTTATAAAATGCCTATAAATCCTTTTCCTCTCTTTCTATGCCCTTCTTCCCCTGGCTTTCGCAGGTATTCTCTCGCAGCTTGAATCACCGCTGGTTCTGCCTGGCTCACTTATTCACTGATCAAAAGTTTGAAGGGGGCATCTTGGGCCTCGCCTATGTGGGTTCTCCACGTAGGAACTCTGTAGGCGGCATCTGTAGTCCCGGTATGCCTATGTGTGTTTCATTACATGAGTTTCACTTGAAATATCGCATGTTCAAAATAAATATAATCGATTCAAAGTGAGAAGCTCTTGCTATGCATGCATTACACGACTCTCAGTAGCTTGAACAGTACTGACCATGCTCCGTCTGACTTGTGCTTACTTACTTACTGACTCTTAACTCCATCAAAATTACTTGTCTTCTGCTTTTCATCGAGCAGCATTTCTGCCATGCTTATTTCCAGGTAACTGGAGCAAGGCAGATTAAAGCTTACGGGTCAGTCATGACCGAAGGGCTCATTTACGAAAGCTTGTGATAAAATGTTTAATTGTGCTTTATCTTTCATTTATATCGTGCTTATTTCCAGTCAGTAATGATATATATGTGCAAGAAAATGTGTTGAGTTCACACTAGTTGCACGGTGAAGCAGGAATCCGGCATACCTTCCTGTAGGTTTATTTACGTGCTTTCCTAATGTTGCTTGTTCAGTTCCAAGTGACATTTCTTCAATTTCCCAGAGTACTGTGCTTTGGCTTTGAATTGCTTCTTGCTTGAATGCCCTGCAGAGCTGCTAATGAGTGCTAATATTGATATGGGCTAACATGTTCTATGTGTGCTGCATTTTGAGATTGCAAAACATTTTTCTTGTGGCATATACTCAATGGAATCATATATTGCAGGTTACGTTAAAAATGGATACACTTTATATCTCAACTCCGGATTGAGCACATCTCGCAATCATTATGGTCAGCGTGTGATAACCAGGGAAGCTGACCTCGTCACGGCACATGGTATGGGATTGAAAGCTTTGTCACTTTACCAAAAAGAAAGTTCTGCGATGGCGCCACCTGTTTACGAATTATTCAGCTGGTGGACCTTCGTGGAACACCCTGTAGTTTGTGGCTCCAATGCTCCACATGGTAAAAAAATGTGGTGAAAATCGGCATCGAAGGAGATTGGCTGGTTGCAGTCCATTGAATTGTGATGCATTGAATTGGCAATGAATTTCATTGAAATGATTTGCACCCCAACTTTGCGTATCATGAAGAACTGTACAACGGCCATTTTGTAGTTGTAACGAGTCCAGGACTGTCGCTTTCAGCAGAACTTTTGTGGGCTCAGGTTTTAGCACCCTTAATCATCATGAATAATGATCATTGTTGTACTGTGAAACAGTGACCACACAGATGTCTGCATGGATGGCAGTATGTGTCACTCTCAAGCTTCCTACAAATCATGCCCTTGATTTTAATCCTCTCTGCTGTTACTTTGAAATTCGGAGCTGCTTAACATTTTTTAGAACTAATCTTACCTTTTTTTCTGTTCTCTCCCTGTTGCTGACACATGAAACAGAATTTGGTAAGCACTTTTTGGTTTGTTTCAAAATATTGCATGCATCCCACTCTCTTCGGAACACAGCCGATTTTCTAAGACCAGTCATTCTGAGAATATGTTTGTACATATCAGGTCACAACTGGGGAAGCGAGCATGACCCAGACCTTTTGGAATGCTCCCCTGACTCACAAAGGGGAGGATCTTATTTGATGTATACATACTCAGTGAATGGTTACGATCCCAACAACAAGGTAAGCACTCGCATAAGACATGTTCTTTGGTTTGTACTAGAAGCTTTCAGACTTTGCAGAGCAGCGTTATTGAAGAAACAAGGATCTTTTCGGTTTGAGTGATCTTACAGTGTCTGAACGCTTCACAGTGGAAAAGGGAACGGATTTGTGCAGGTTTTTCGTCTCAATTGGGACGACAGTACATCTCTGTTGGATTTTCCCGTTTCTAACGTTAATACGTCTCTAAAATCTGCAATAGGTTGGCATCCTGAAAATCCGAGCGACACGAAAACTGTAACTTTTGTCACTCAAACTGTCAATCAGAGAACAGGCGGGCATGGGCCAGCAACCCAATCGCGTCCAATCCCTTCAGATTTTCATACATAAAAAGAAATAGAAGAATGGCACTTCTTACACTTTAGGTGATCACGAGATGTGAGTGCCTGTCCTGAACATGCAGTGCTAGCACCAGCTGCGCAACCAAGAGCAGCTTTCATATACATCAGCAGCACCTTGAAGTAATACCAGAGTTGATAATTTCTTAGGAAGGTTAGCTGCATTTTCCTCTTGTGAAGGACAGTAGAATTTGTGTACAGAGAGGGGTAGGCAAAGGAAACAAAAGTGACTGTACATTCTGACATTGGGCATAGCGGAAGAACACTTTTAACAGTACGGGAGAAGCACTTCTCTTGCTTTTGTGCTGATGCAGTGAATTTAAATTGTGTGAACCTTTGTCCTCCCTAGAAATTTTCACCGTGCAGCGTGAGGTCAATACGAGCCGTCTTGCTGGCAAAGGCTAGCAAGTGTTTCTCCAGTAAGTCTGTTTTGTTATATTTTGTAGCACAGAGTGAACTAGTCATCATTTTCGAATTTTGAACATCGGGTCGTCATTACCATGCCTTGAGAAAAGAGTGCTTGCATCCTTCTGTGATTCCTCTGTGCATTGTCACCCTACGGTGATGTGTTGGCTGTGAAATAACCACAGCAGGTGGAGTCTAATAAAGCAGATTTTCAGATTGTAGTGGCATTTTTATACATTATTGATAGAGCCTGAAATATTTTTTTCTAAGTTCAGGGTGTAAAAATTGGGCAACTAAACATGTGCACTAAATTCATGCAAATTCGGGTGAGAAAACTTCCAGTATGCTAAATTCGTAAAGAAATCTGGCTCAGTTACTCGAACTAACTGTAGTAGTTTGGTACAAACGGTGATGTAACTGCATTTGCTGCTAATCAAGTAAGTAGTGCATTCTTACAGACATTCCAGTGAGGGCAATTTACCGGGTAAAAATCGGGTTTCACCCTAAAGAGGCAACCTTCAATTCGGAGTGCAAATTTGGAGTGCGAATTCGGAGAAGAATCGGGTAAAGCCTTAAAACTTCAGGTTCTAATTATTATGCAAGTGCACATGTTGCTGTTCAAGTGCTTTTTATTTATTACTTCTGTGCAAGACATTCCTTCGACATTCTGTTGGGCACTCATTTGATGTTCCCTTCTGGCAGAACCTGAGGAATCATTCTGCGGAAATTCACTTGTGGAAGAAGGTGAACAGTGTGATGCAGGGCTTATCGGCAGTGAAGACAGCGACCCGTGCTGTGATGAAGAGTGTCGCCTTAAGCCTAATGCCAAATGCAGGTAGGTTCAATTGTCTTTCCAAGCATGGAACTTTTTGTGTGTATGTATGTGTAAAAAAATTAAATTGTAATTTTGAGCTTACCCATGTTATGTAGACTTAGGTTCGATGCACATGATGCAACTTTAGTTGCGTGCAGCGAGGCTGCACCATGTGAACGGAGAGGCTCTGGTTGCGCAACTCGAGTTGCAAAAGTTGCACGGCCAATTGCTCCACTGGCATTTCCTGTTGCAACTCTAGGAGCAACCTGTCAATCACACAGCTTTTCCTTCCAAAGTCATCCAAGCGCAACTACTCTCTGCCATGTGCAATTTCCGTGACGAAACTTTTGTGTGTCAGCTGTTGCAGTGGCTGTACGCTGGACTGAATGCATGGTAACATTGGCACACGTTGTCATAGGGACTGCGATTAGTGTACAGGAAGCAGATTCAGTGAAATTCAGCCGAGTCCACTGACACATAGAGTGCATTCACCATCTGCCCCGTCCGCACTCTGACACTATTTTTAGGACGAGGGATGGCTTGTCGCTTCCATTGTACCCTTGGTAAAAAGAGCAAGATGGGGAGCAGCTTTTGCTGTGAAAAGAATGCAGCTAGTGAATGATATGTAGAGGACGATGGTCTTCCTCTACATGAGCCCCGACCGGCGATGATGGTATGCCACGGAGAGGCGATGACTGTGGCCTGTCTCCATGGCCGCGCCGGTGGAACTGAGGCAGGTGCTCCAGGCGCGTGGCCATCTTCGTCGCTGTCCACCGGCCGCTACATCACTCCCCCCCTCAGACGCGGAGCGGCGCTTGCGCGTTGATACTAAGACGGGAGGAATGGCGACGGCACGTGGACGTGGGAAAGTGAGGCTTGAGAAGTGAGAAAGTACGGCTTGAGTTCGCGGCAGCAGGCGCGGCAGGATAGCGGGCGTAGACATTCGTTGTAGAACGTTGTTACGGACGGTCGATGTAGTGCGCTGCGCCGTCGTGCTGCTGCGCCAGTGATCAGCTTGCGTCGTGTCAAGTGGAAGCAGGACGATGGGGGCAGCGTGAGACATTTCCGCGAGCGACCTCCGGAAAGCGTTGCCGAGCTGACGCATGTGCGGCGTCAGGGCGTAAGAACAGCGACGTACCGATACCAGTAGTGGAGCGTGTTGCTCATTGAACAGTCGCTGGTGATGCCGCCCTGACGCCGCACATGCGTCAGCTCGGCAACGCTTTCCGGAGGTCGCTCGCGGAAATGTCTCACGCTGCCGGTGGAACTGAGGCAGGTGCTCCAGGCGCGTGGCCATCTTCGTCGCTGTCCACCGGCCGCTACAGATATACCTGCCTGCCCTGCACATTGCAGCTCCTATAATGTGTCTCCCTCTCGACTGGAGTACCCTACATGCTTGTTGAAATTTCTTAAAAAAAACATGACTGAGTGTACCCATGCAGCACAACATCTTGGCCCAGTAATGGACCAATATTGGCTATACTGGCTGACATTGGTCCAATCTTGGTCCAATATTGGGCCGAGATTGCCAATAATGGTCCATATTGGATATACTGGCCCGACATTGGTTCAACCTTGGTCCAATATTGGGCCGAGATTGCCAATAATGGACCAATATTGGCAATACTGGCCCGACATTGGTCCAATCTTGGTCCAATATTGGGCCGAGATTGCCAATATTGGTCCAATATTGGGCAAAGATGCTGTGCTGCTTGGGTAAGAATTTTATGTTTCACCTTGCAGTGACAGGAACTCTCCATGCTGTCGTAGCTGCGACTACTCACCCACGGGAGTGATGTGCCGTGAAGCACAGCCAAATGCTTGTAAAAATGAAGCCCATTGCACATATCCTTTTCCTTGGAGCATTGTACGTGTCGTGCATTACATAATTGGAAATGTCATAGGGATGTAATGAGTACAGCTCATTTGTAAGTTGACTTCAGCTCACCAGTCGGTACTATTACTTTCTGTGTACTTAATGTAATTTCCTTAATGGATTTTTTTTACTGGGGCCTCGGCAGAATGTCCACCTTCGATGCCACAGATGGATGACACTCCATGCTTAGACAAGTAAGAGAAGTACCTGTTGCAAAAATGTTCTACCCTCTACCCATGTTACATAAAGGAACCGTGAAGGGACCCTCAATAGTATTCCTCTACAAGCATTTTTAATACTGTAAAACCCTTATTGTTGACGAGCACTAAGTTTTAATGAAAATTGAAAAATGCACAAATTCTAAGGGCATGCAAAAATGTCTAGCAAGATTTCTCACTTAAGAAACTAAGCTGGAATAGAAAACATTACCTTCACAGCTGATCCTACAGGTTTTGGATTGTACGGGAGTGTCATTTGCAGTGTTCTGCAGCACACGCTTGTGCAGCATGGCTTCGGTTAAATGTGATGCAGACAATAGACCTCTACCCGAGAAATGAAATCATGATGTTGGTAGACAGACTGAAACCGAATCAAATCGGACGTGGAGGGCTGGGTTCCACAAATGGGCACTTGTTCGCTGCCTCCTATTGAAAGAAAAGTAGGACTGAACACTGAAAGGGACCATTGTAATACTCTCAAGACCATGGCTTTTGAGTGCAACTTTGTTCGCCTCCTACCTTCGAGCATAGTTCAAGTCTGCAAAATTGAGGGCGCTGTCGAACACAATGATGTCACTTGTTTACAACCAGAAAGAGGTCTATTTCAGACCTGTCACAAAGTGTTAAGCCAATTAACACCTCAAATTTTAGCACCTCAAATTCGAGCGTGTGTTTGTCTCCTTCTACTTTATGGGAAAAACCTCCCACTTGCGTGTTCCCAAGTCTTACTTGGTTTACTTGCCCCAAAGTAGAAGTAAATTAAAAGTCAGCAGCAATACAGCAACACATGGTCTGCAGGCTCTGCTTCTTCGGCTCCCTGGTCATTCTTAAAGTCATTCTTAAGAACCATACTCTGCTGAGAACTCAATTTTATGAGCGTCCCTTCATAGTCCCTTTAAAGAGGCGCTTAAGAACAAAAATTTCTCCTCACTGTATGAAAGATGTCATTACCTTGACACCAACACACTCAAGGACAGCATACGAGAAACCAACAGCACAAAAGGAACCAGATTCATTGGTTGCATTGTTTGGAATTGATGAGAAAATTAACCACAATTCTCTCTCTCTCTCTTGGGAATGCTGCCAATGTAGAATGGGTTTCCTCAAACAGTTTTTCCAATCATTGTGGGAGATTGTTTGAGGAAGCCAGTCCAGAGCTAGCCGCATTGCCGTAGCCTTCCGTTCGTTGTTTCATATGCTCGTAAATCATGAACAACACAACTGATCAATCCCATTCCTTTTGTGTTGGTGTCAAGGTAATGACGTCATGCATCCTAAGAGGAGAAATTCTTGCATTGTAGTGCTGCTTTTAAGTAGCCATCTTTGCTTTTTCTGTGCCCACAGTGTGATACAAATTCACACTTGAGCCCTGCACCGGCCGACTTTTCTGTGCCCAACTTGGCCCGGACACATTCAATGTGTCCCAGGCCTTCCTGTTTTTATGCGGCCCGGCCTGGCTCTGTGTCCCAGTCAGTAGAGCTGGGCCCAGCCCAGTGGTTCAGCGAACAAATTTCTTGGTAAATTAATTTGTAAGAAAAGAACATACTAAAACTGTCAGTTTGACACTGCAACAGCGAGAGTCCAAAGTCCAGAACCGACGCAGTCAAGCGCGTTATCATTACACTACAAGCTTTTGTGGAGGTAGAGGATGTTGTTCCAAATCGATGCCCCTGTCACCAAGCTTTGCGAGAGGGACTTTGAAAGATGTGATGGGTAATGAGAAATGCAAAGTTGCCATGAGACTGTTCTGGAGGGTCAAACCATACGCATAATGCACCGCCCTCTATTTGTTTCTGCAAATTATATGCACAGGAATGACGCAAGCACACGATCATACGAACTAGTAGCCCTGCACTGTACAGAATTTAGCCGCACGAATGGCCCTTGCTACATTTCCACATGTTTTCTTTGTGGTGCCCAGAGGGAAATGCCGTGCTGGAGAATGCATGCCGTACTGTGAGACACGAGGGGAGATTTCCTGCATGTGTGACACAGGTGATTTTTCCAAATTTATTAGTATGTAGTCCTATTTGAGTTTAATTTCATGAGGCATTCAGTTGTTACACAATTTTTTCTTGTGCAACTACAGAGGCAGATGCGTGTAAAAGGTGCTGTCGTCCGTCGCACAACGCGACGTGCAAGCCCACGGATCCGGTGGAGGTACTCAGGGATGGAACGCCATGTATCCATGGGTATTGTGAAAAGGTAAATGCATAGAAAGTCTGAAAACATTTGGTATTACCATCCACATTTTTGCACGTGTAGAGCATGAGAGTTGAATAGTTTTGTCATAGAAGGCATCTATGTTGAGATTGCTAATTGCTTGATCTACACCGAAAAGTTTAATTGTGACACCTCTAAGATCCTGAGGCAAGCAGTGGGCCGCTGTGGCTACTGTACGTACTTATTCCCATTTATTCCATTCACTTGTTGTGAACCTTCTGTGTCAGGAGTCGACATCAGTGGTCACTGCATTGTGATTTGAAAAGCCATATCCATGTGATGTTTTGCAGGGAAAATGTGAGAAGACTGTGCAAGATATCGTTGAAAGATTCTGGGACATTATCGAAGACATTGACATCAATACTGTTTGTACGTCTTTTTGCAGCTTTTTGAGGGAGAGGGGGCCGCTCATTATTCAAACAAACATGATGTGGCAAATAGGAAAAAAAAAAGATTAATGAACATTGATTAATTGACAAAAATGTATTGATATTAGAAAAAAGTTAATATTGTGCTAAGATATCATTTGACGACTAGTAGTAAATCAAGGTATTTCCATACAGTGGTGTACGAATATATATTGGAATATCTTGCAAATAAATATGCATGTTTTTTTAGCACTCTCTCTTAAGGGAAGTAATCATGGAGGCCATCAGTACATGATGTAACTCTTTGATTTCAGTGAAATTCCTGAATGACAACATCGTGGGCACTGTGGTTGTCGTGTCAATCATTGTTTGGATTCCACTCAGCTGTCTAGTGAGCTATGTGGTAATGCACCATTCTCCACTCTGATTCTTTACGAGCATAAGCCTTTTGCTAGCTTTTGCAGGTCTTTAACTAGCCTCTTCACGTAGAATTTTGAGTGTGTCTAGTCATTCATGTGGGCGATGCTTCATAAATTTCATGTAACATAGTGACATTATGGTTTTTAAATTTAAATATTTATTTTTATTTATGGTAATTTAATGTAATTAATTTCATTATAAAATTGCTCATTAATTCAACGAGTAACATCTCCAGTGGAGGGAGACCACAACATTTTTAATGGCCTTTGTTACCATTATTTTCAAGAATTAGGGGTGTGCGAATATTCGAGTTCTCGAATTCGAATCGAATATCAAACGCTCAAACTATTCGATTCTTCGAATATTCGACTATTCCACGAATATGAACGACACAACCCGAATGTGGGCTTCACCTGATGCTTCTGTGCATGAGGTGAAGCCTGCTTTACGAAATTACCCTGGCTGCAGGACCAACACAGGCGGGACGATGTTTAGTTTAAGATAACGTGGAAGGGGTGGCGCCCCTCCCACATGCAGTTGCATGTGGGAGCCGATGAGTTTAGTGGTGCCGACGAGGGACTTTGATTTGATGTCTGTGAGGCTGCCTTTAAAAAGTTAGGACTCTTGAATAATGACTACAGCCCACGAACAAGAAGGGTGTCTTAAAGATGTACTTTACGTCTAAAATTTCAGCAGTGCAAATTCCTAGGGCGGGTGCAAAGAAACTAAAGGGTGTTCACGGCAAAGCTGAGGCAGGATGCCAATTCGTTTCTTTCACAAATGGCCTGTGGTTGTCTGAAACAATTACAGCCTCATCCATATAACATGCTACTGCCTGACATAAAATTTTGAAATGAAGGTAACCACTCCAGTACTCCAGTAAGTGTAGGATCACCTGAAAAGCAGGAAGCACTCTCATGTAAAATTAAAGAGTAGGGGCTTTAAACTGACGAATTGCATGTCTCTCTTGTGGGAGCTAATGCCAGAAAAATTACACTAAAGCCATGGGCTACAAAATGGAAACTTTTAGTGTGAAAGTCACATGTTGTAAATTTTGCACAAATATTCGATATTCGATTCGGTATTCAGAATTTTTTCCCCCATTCGATTTGATATTCGATTCGACTTAAAATATTCGGATTCACACACCCCTATCAAGAATACTTGCTCTAACCATGGTTCAGTTACTGTTTGTGCGTAACGCATCAATAGTTGCCTTTAGCCTATATCCGACAAATACTTTTGCGGGTGTGCTTTAATAGCGGCGGGCGTTGCTCTTTCAGGATAACAAAAGAAGGGTAGAACATGAGAGAGCAAAGAAGAGCTGCAGGAAGAGGGAGGTGAGCCTTTCCATTTTGGTGCCAGAATTTCCCTCCCGCACCTGTTGACTTTTCATTTACTCTTTTGTTTCCACCGCAGAAATGTCCGTTTTTGGATGGTTTGACAAATACATTTCTTCATGGCTGACAGTATAACTTGAAAATATGTTGCTATATAGGAAAATTTAATCAAATGAATGCCCTATCGAATGAATGATGTAAGCGTCGATGTGGCTTTTACAGTGCAGTGGCATTACCCCTTGAGACAAGTTGACTCTCCCCAATGCTGTCACTGCGGTGCTGTAGAAGGTCTAGAGCACATTCTTCTCCATTGCCCACACTACCAACCTTCCCGAACCATACACTCCGGATCCCTTAACGAGCTGGACTCTCGCCCCCTCTCTTTCACAAAATTGCTTGGTCTCTGGCCACATCCAGACCACCAACGCTCTGCCCTCAAAGCTCCCTTGACATTTCTGGATACCATGTGACATAGATCCTTATTGCGAAGGGGCTTATTATTTCATTCCCCGCATCACCAGCAGCAATGGGGTAGAGTATCGCCCCTCGCAATGAAACTCCCCATTCATCACAACTAGAGCCTGAAGTTTTCGGGAAATATTTTTTTCTAAATTCGGAGGGTAAAAATCGGGTAAATAAACATGTGCTCTAAATTCATGCGAATTCGGGTGGAAAAACTTCCAGTATGCTAAATTTGGTGAGACAACGGGCTCAGTTACTCAAACTCACAGTACTGGTTTGGTGCAAACGGTGATGCAACTGCATTTGCTGTCAAACAAGTTAATGTGCATTCCTACGGATGTCATGTACACACGACTGGGTCGTGTGGTTGGTGGATGGACTTAGCTGGTGGATGAGCTTGATAAAAAAGCGTTAGCCTAATGTAAACGCCTGAGTTTGGGCACACAGAGGGTCGACATGAACACACGACTTACTGAGTCGTGTGTTTGTGTCATCCCTCTTAGTGCCCACACTTAATGCCCACAATTAAGTTTACTTAATTAGTTATAGTAGCTCATAAAATGGAATTGATTTATATTACATAACTAAATTAACAGAGCAAATTTTAGGCAAAAACCCTTGCCAACCTGTCCAAGGGGTGCAGTCGACCTAAATTTTCTTGGACAAAAAAAAAAACGACCTAAAATTAGGAAGCTAAAACAGAACAAAAACAGTGATTCCCTCAGCCCGTCATCCCTCTAGAAACCCTCCACTCTTTCAGGAAGCTCCTTAGGAGAATGACACCTGACGTTACTGACATCTTCGTATGTCATTGATGCAGATTGTGCCATGTTACGCAGCTCCATCCACTGCTGACTTTTAGGGGCACTTTTTGTGACTTGAATTGTGCATTAATAAGACAATATTCCAGACATTCGACATGGTGTTGGAGCACTTGCTTAATTAGGTGGGGCCTTGAGCAGTGATAAACATCATTAATGTGATAATTAATCAAACGCTTTCAATGAGGTGCTGAAGACTGTGCCCATAGCCGCCTATTACAACATAAAGGACGAGTGTGTAATCCAGTAACTTAATTCCAGTAGCAAAATGATACCTGTTGCAGTCTAGTGACCTACCCAATGATTTGACACACACATGCTCATGTCTTTTGACAGTTTGAGCAAGCTTTATTCTACTAATGTAGAAGTCTCCATTTGTAATAATGACATCATTTCTTGTTTTAGAGAGCACTGTTACATTGAAATATGATAGCGATAGCTTAAACGATCTTTGACCCTACGCCCAGCCTCAATACCAGTTATGGGAGGAAAGAAGTGCCCCTCCATTTGAGGAGGCGTTAAGGGGGCATGGCCTTAAGGAAACACTGGTGCTACCCCGCAGCACTTGAAGAATACACAAACGATTTGCTCTGCTAGGGGAGCGTTTCCAGTCAAGGTCAATGTTTCAAGCACGAAACCTGTCTCGAGGAGCAGCTCAAGTGGAGGGTCAAGTTGATTGTAGCTTCAGAATACGACCTTCAGTGTTGCTCACTGTTCTTCTTTAAAGCATCAAAACATGAATCAAAAAGAAAGGCATACTTGTTTCTCAAGCAGGTTGACGAAGACATGTTCTGTCAGGCATGTAAGAGGGAGGGTATGGGACACAGATGCTTAAAGGCCTTGTATGAGGTCCACTACATACTACACAAGCAGGCGTCGGTAGCTCAGTCGGTAGCACGTCCACCTGCTGATCCCAAGCTCGCGGATTCAAATGTTGTCGAGGACAGTGGTAACTTGGTGGAAGGTTGGTAACAGGTTGGTCAGACACGGCGTCTTCCGCGAGGGACGTGAAATGCGGTGTTCTGTGTGTTGAGATTTCGGCGCCCGTTAAAGAACCCTGAGGTGGGGCAAAGACCCGACCACCGTGGCATTGCTCATGATCGCAGTTCTCTCGCGACATAAAGCCCTGAATTATTATTACATGCTACGCAATATGCTACACTGTATTGTCTATTACCGTCATTAGTTCATGCTATCATTGTACATGCATAGTACTGTCATTCATACAACAATATTGCTCTTCATCCACAGAGCCTGTTGCCATTCCGTCCACCTTCAGATAGCAGCGTGAAGATGGTGCGCATTGCGCGACGTCAGCCTCCGCAGCCGTCCCAGCCTCCTCAGCCTGCTCCAAGGGAACCTCCCCCCACTCAGCCCGTTCCTGTGCAACTGCCGCGACATGTATCTAGGGCAGCACCGCACGCCGACTACTGGCCTTCGGCACTTTATGCTGCCGCAGACAGGAGGTACTGTGCAAAGCAGCTGCTCTGTTTCCTATAATGTTGTCACAAATAAAGTTGACAGTAGCTCTGTATAGGATTTGGAATCTTGAGCCTCTTTTGCAGTCTCCGTATTTCAGCATTTCTAAATGCAGATTCCAGGACACGATTGGGTTCCTGGTGGCAGCCGTCCACACAGGGTCGTGTGCTGCCATAATGACTTGCACGCCCACACTGTTGTGAAAACGAACGTGGTTAGGGTAATTTCAGGTTAAACGTGGTTCCCCCGATTGATTCCTTCCAAACCCGCTTAGGACCAATTCAGGTTAAGGTGTCCCTTGGGTATCAACTTGCGAAAAAAGAAAAAAAGAGGAAAGAGAAACCGGATGTTCTGGAAATCACAGTTTTGGTGAAAAAATCGATATTCTATGTGATCCCAAAGTTTTCTTTTGTTCAGATGCATCCCAAAGTGTCTTAAAATTCGTTTTTCCTGAGTCATGGTAGTAGGCAATACAGAGAGAATGACAAGAAATCGTTATTTTTTAAGCAGACGTATATCAGGAATGACACCACCGAGAAATGCCATCTTGGCACCAGTCAAGAGCACCTTTAGTCCTCTTCAAAGTTCCCATGCATCTGAACTTCTGCTGGTAGTGCCATGAACCCCCGACCCCTCTGATCCCGCAATTTCCGCTTCTGTCCGCTTCTGCACGAATTTGCGAAATTAAGGTTCCGCGAAATATTCCCGAAGCGCGCTTCCGCACAGATTTGCGAATTATTAAGACTGCGAGATTAACCACTTTTATAGTATTTGATTTCTTTAAAGACATTGGCTTTCTAAATGACTTGTATAATGACGGGCCGCCGTGTTTCCTGATGACCGTCGGCGGTTGCGCGGTATTTGGGTGCTTCTTTTGCGCTCGCGCAATGCAGTGATAACGTCAGTATCAGCCCTGCTGAGATCCTATATGACCCGCATACTAAAATTTTAAAATTTTGCGTCGTTTGAATATCGTAACGAATGTTCCCGCTCAATTTGCACTCCCCTAAATTTTCCGATTTTTTTAGGGAGAAAAAGTGCGCAAATTATGCGAGTAAATACGATTGGGTCTTTGGAACAGAATTAGGGTGCTTGCACTGAATTTAGCGTCCATTTCGATCATATTTACTCGCATTTGTCAATTCCTATAAACTATGCAGATGCTGAAATATCTTTCTGGAGGTATAGAATGACTGTAGCTGACAACAGCATTCGCTGTCAGAGTAGATCACAAGGTATCATGTACTGCTGTACCCACATTATCCAAGAAAATAGTGTTTCCCGCTTCAAGCAGCCGTTGACTCCTTGCCACGGAAAATCGCGGAATTTACAAGTCGGTGCCACTGAATTTTTAATTTGCCGCAGCAGAAAACCAGGGGCCTTAATCATAAACAAGCACATGGTTACCACCAGTCTTCGAAGCCCTTGAATACCTGAGGTGTATCTCTTGTTCTTTTGCATGATTGTGTACTCTTTCTTTTTTTTTTTCCTCCTAGCGTGCACGGGCCAAGATACGAGGCTCGACCCTACACCAGAGCCCGCTCAATCGACTCCGGTTCCTATGGCCGACACGAGCCGGCGGACTACTATTTGCCTCACAGTGGCTACAGTGGAAGACATTCGAATCTCTCCGATCGTCCCAGCAGCCGCAGTCGACAGCACATTGAGAATTACACTGCCCTCTAGTTTGGCACCATTCTTATAAAATGGTGGCTAAATGTATATATGCCCATGTACAGCTGTACAGTATAAGGACTTGAAGGAGCACTGAAGGACCCCTCCATAATTATTTTTTTCCATTTTCAACTGTGGCATGCAGTACAATAAGTGACATGCATTCTTGAGCACAAAGCTGACCTGTAGCGTGGTGGAGAGGCCTTTGATCTGAGCTTCCCCTCGTTCAGAGAGCACATGATTAGAGCTTGAAGTTTTACAGTTTAACTTGAATCTTCCTCGAATTTGGACTCCGAATTGAAAGTGGCCTCTTTAGGGTGAAACACGATTTTTACCCGGGCAGATTGCCCTCACTGACACACCTGTAGGAATGCACACTAATTGTGTTTGGCAGCAAATGCAGTTACATCATCATTTGTCCCTAGCAATTACAGTTCATATGAGTGACTGAGTCCAAATTTAGCACACTGGAAGTTTTTCCACCTGAGCTCGGATGAATTTTGTGCACATGCTTATGTACCTAATTTTATTCCACGAATTTAGAAAAAAAAATCTTTCCCAAAAACTTTAGGCTCTACACATGATGCGTGAATAATAGGTACTGATGTCACCTTTTTGACGTGAAGAGTCAGCAACAAGTAGCACTATGCGGTAATCGTGGATGACAAAGCTTCCGTGGCAAATGAGACCTTGCCTCGATACAACGATGCTATGTCGTACCGGCTGATTCGGCCTCCAAGGCCCATGGCTGCCTTTTTCCAGGGCATTTTGTAAATTTAACTGAGCAGTGACAAGAAAATATATTGCACCATGGCTCCTGATAGGCTGCTTGAAGAATGAAGCAGGTTTTTTCAGCAATGTTTAGTATGACTTCCTTGCTCCGTTAAGTCAATGCATTTTTTAACACTGTCTTAATGATGCCGCCAAACATGTATATATGTGAATGAACTCTATGCCTGCAACACTTCAGTGCTCTGTGGGTTAATGAATGAGGGAGATGTTTGTTTACTTAAGAGTTATAAGGTAGTACAGAACACACATGCAGAAATATGTTCTACCAAATTAGGATTAAGTTATGCAGCGTTATGCACATTCACTGCTTGATTTTGTCTTGCTCGTTATTTTTTGCTGTTTTACCCACTGCATTCTCAGAAGTTTTTATTATGTTTGCTTTACACATAGCTTGAGACCTGTTGATGTATGTCATTGTTGACTGCTTCATGGAGGTATCCTAGGTCTCGGATTGTTGGTCATACGCAGAGTGTACTGTGCCATTGTCTGCAGTACTGACCATCAGAGCATGAGCAAATATTTGGACCTTACGTTTTACTTTGTTTAGATCTTTATGCTGTCTTTTTTTTTCTTGCTTGTAGTTATGCTTCTAATTTATGTAAAAAATTTTTTAAAGCTGAGCATAATTATGTCATTTAGATTAATTTTTAACATGGGAAGAGTACGGTAACCTTCACACTGATCTCATTGCATTACAGTCAAAATTAATTTTAGTTTAGTGGATCAATAAAATTCCATGTTGAAGCACAGGTGAAAGCTATATTATAATGAATCTAGAAGAACGAAATTATGACATCACGATTCATCCAACAAAATTGTTCCAGAAGAATGCATTCTGTGAAAATTCGTGGCACTACTGCCACATGTATAACACTTTTCTATAAACACTATGAAATGGCAGTTTGCAGCATAGGAGCTGCCATAATGCTATGACATTGACGTATAAGACTAACTTGTAACTACATATCTAACTAACTATTGTCTAGTCGGTTGTGTTCAAATCGCTCATGAGGTTGCTTTTAAAATCCTATACCCGTGCCAATAGTACATGGTCTCATCCATATCCTTGTTAAGGTTAAGTTGTCGTTTAGCCGTGGAAGGTTCAACACACTGTTTTACATTCAGATGGACAATTGCAGACTAAGGGCAAATTCGTGTGGTCATTTCAACTTTTTGTGCCCAATCCAGAGTAGTCATGTTTGCTTGGTCAAAGCGAATCAATTTTGCATGTTGGAGTGGTGCTTTCCGAGCGCCCTGAATTTGCCAGCTAGCACCTTTTCGCCCGGCCTTGATACGATCGGGCAGCGGGTCTTCCCACTATATCTGGTGTCATCAAATCTGCACTGCAACAGTGGCGAGTGCCCGCATTGGCCCACATGGTGAAGCTCACGTGAATTAGTAGACTACGAAACCCGAAGATGAGCTACCACGACGGCCCTCATGTGATACAAGCGGCTACGACCACTAGATTTCTGGCACTCACGTTCAGGTGGCAACGGTCACGTGATCCAGCACGGGCAACTTCCGAGCAATTTCTGAGCACTAGGCCATGTTGCCATAAAATGACAACCCAAATTTACCATTAGTGAAGAGTTGTGAAAATCAGTGAAGCACAGGGTCGAATTTTCTTGGTGTCAGTGCTTGATAAGCATTTTCTTTTCAGACATGCAGCCAGTTTTCACTTGGTTTAGCCCCAAACTTGACATCCCTCTTGGTATGTCAAGAGCGTTGTGACTGGGAATGTTGCCTGGTGAACCTTCGTGATTTTCTGGCATCTTTGCCCTTTCTGTGTTTTTGCTGAATTTATTTTATCAATTGCTTGCTGTACATGTAAACCTGTCTAACCTCGCTTTTGCAGAAACATTTTGTTTTGTTAGTTTTTGTTCGTTTTATTGTCTTTGCATCCACTTCAATGTTCTGCACATGTGGAGATGATTTTTACTGTATTGAAGTACCCCAATTGGGGAAAAGCTACCCTATGTAGACTTGTTGGTTTCTACAACCAGAAAAGCTAAACAAAGGGAGACACAAAAGAAACATCATATATCTTGATCAAAACTTAAAATGGTCATAATTTCTGGCTCACGAAAGTTGAAAGGCATAACAACATTGATAAGGTAATTATTGCATTATTATTATTACCTTTAAAACTTCATTTTTAAACCTTTCTAAACATACCATTTTTAGACCTCAGTGTTTTTCGGTTTTCAAAAATTGGAAGACAAAAAAAATTGGATTTTAGTTTCAAGAGAGACTGGTAATATTGAGTTGAAAAGGAAGCTTTTTTTTGACAAAGAACAAAAAGACGCGCTTTTGGCGTTTGCAGTGAACACGGGATGCTGAGGAGCCGTGCTGACCATGCAATGCTTAGGATTCTCCGAGGCCCATATTGGTGGCTTGGACTTCCACTTCGGCAAGTTCATTGTCGCGGCTGTTTAGGTTCGACTCAAAGCAAGAATGATGCGAAGCATAGGGTAAAAATGAGGTTTTATGGTTTACGGGTTCGTACGGGTTTTTATGACTTATGGGTTAGTATTGGTTTTTACTAAATTTAACCCGAAAATACAAGGTACTTTTTTAAATCTGTACTTTTAAAACATATTAAAACATTTTAAACAAAACATTTAATGCAATGTAATTAATAAGAGCAATTACTTGTCAATTAATTGTTTTTCAGTTGAAACTACAAATTTTCATTACTCATTATTTTCAAGTTACTATTGCAATTTTTTTTTAAGACAGGCAGGTCAACCAAACTTTATCGACACATATTCGTATAGCACCTTTAATCCCTGCACGTACAAATACAATAGTGTAGTACAACAACCTGTGCAATATTGGAAGCTACCTGAAACTATATGCTATGTTGGACTGTACCACATATTTCTGTAATGTAACTCTACAGTATTGGTTTCCAGCTAGAATATCTTGTATCAATATTTACTAGCCAGGGTACCAGAGATGTCCTTTTATATTTTGTTTATCACAATTCCATTTGCAAGCTCTGCTTCCTCTTTGTATGTTTGGAACATACTTCACATTAGGGTTGTGCAAAAATTTGCCATAAATAGTAAAATGACGTGAATGTTGTGTGTACTGATATTTTGCCCTTTAGCATTTAGGAACTCCGTTGTAACCTGTCAACTGTGACAGCAAGAATTGTGTGATATTGTGCAAGTTGTACTGAACAACATGTAGCATTATTTAGGTTGTATTTCTAGTCAATCTGGAATGGACAAATGTTACACCCATGTTCAACCTAAGCGCGATACATTGGTTGCTGTAGGACACATTGTATTTTCTACCTTTACATGTTGCTGTGAAAGTAACGCTTGCCACGGATGCATTTGGCACAAACGAATGTCATGTGCCCACTACTTTATGTATTGTGTTGATATGGCCAATTGCCCTAGTAGAAAGGTGTGCCACCTATAGCCAGTGGTGGGTTAAGGCCCTCAATTTCGGGGGTGGGGGAGACGATTTCGTTGTCAAGTGCGTAGTGGGAGAGGGGAGAGAGAGAGAATCCAGTGTATGAACTGACGTTTTTTGTGGGGATCGATCGCTCCTTCCCCCAGGATCCACCATTGCCTTTGGTGTTCTATAGGTTGACCACAGTTGTAATCGGATTTTTTACTTTGCTGTGCTTGGTTCATCACAGTTTTAGTGTTATTTTTTTATAAAGAAGTTAAATACAATACAGAAAGATGTGTTTGTCTGTTTTGTAAAGTTGCAAATATGAGGTGCAGAAATCTTGTGGCTTACACTTTCATAGTGCTCACAGCACTGCATATCTTGGCGAGATTACTCTCCTTAGGATCCTCACAGAGGTCCTTCATGGTGACTCCACACTGATGACATGAGGCTGAGTCAAGCAGTATGAGTCTCGTTATGAAATGGAGAGAGATTGTGCATGTGTTTAAACTACGTTCTCCAGAAAAGACTTGTCGTTTTATGTTCAGTGACTGTAACAGCAGAGTTCTGCAAGAAACTGCTGCATAGGTGGGCATTTTCTTGCGGCCTCACTCATCCTCACCTCACGAAGCACAAACTTTATTGGCCTCACTCACCCTCACCAAATTTTCCTCACCAGTAACTTGACCTTAGTTGCCCTCACCCTCACATTCCATTTTAAATCTTAACCTCACAAACCTTACCTCAGGGCATCGGGATAACAAAAGGCCTCACCATCCTCATCCTCACATGCCTTCACCTCACGAGGCCACTCACAACCCTCATGGCCTCACGTATCTTCACCTCCTGAGGATCCTCATTCTCACGTGTCATCACATCATGGGTGCCATCGTGGTCTGACGACCCGTCATCCTCGCGAGCCCTCGCCTCGTGAATCCTCATGGCCTCACATGTCTTCAAGTCACTAGGAGTAGAGCCGAGCGTGGGTGCGGGTATACCCGCGGGTACCCGCAGTTACCCACACATCGTCACGATTTGCGGGTAGGAATTCGCGATCGCTGCGGGTGGCGGGTAAAATGCGCACTCCATGGCCAACTAAGTGATTCGATCCTCTCTGTCACATGCGAGCTCAGCAGTGCCCTATGTCGTCGGCCGTATAAATTCATCCATGTGCCAGGCAGCAGGCAAGTGCTGGCGGGCGAGGTCGTGTATTAATGCAGACATATACGGCTCTCTGTTGAATTGCAGTTTTATTGGCGTACGATGAAGATGTCCGAGACACGTAACCAACACTCAGAATTTCCATTGTTTTAAAATAGAAACAGCGGTAAAGTGGACGAGGAACACTTCCTCCCGCGGGTCCCAATGCGGGTGCGGGTCGCCCAGATTAAATTCTTGCGGGTGCGGGTCACACACGCACGGGTACTGTGCGGGTGCAGGTCCAAGTTTGCTTACCCATACTCACCTCTAACTAGGAGGCACATGAGCGTCAAAAGAACTTTCCGTAATGTTCACATGTGACGTCGGCGTTGAACTACTGCGCGGAGCAGTAGTTCAACAGCAGCACAGGAGCAGTCTAGAGGCACACAACCTTGTTTGTTCCTGTTTTTGGTCAGTATGGAATGTTAGGCAGCGAAATTGGCACGCCTGCAATAGCTCCCTGAACCTCCCGTTCGCGAAACACCCTCCTTCGACTTTACGATAGGCACGTGATGAGCGCTGCCACACGCGTCACTATGTGACGCGAGTGGTAGCGACGCTCCTCATTGGACCTGGGATTACATGATCGAGGTGAGCAACAACGCGCAGGCCGGAGCGTCTGCTACCGGTCGGAGACGCCATGCCATGCGTTCTCCGGCTGCGTGATGTCGGAAACGGAGGGTTTGAAGGCTGTCAACGACACAACCACGATTTTTTAAGACCAAAGACACCACGGGAAGAACGAGTGGTGCAGTCCGAAATTAACTGCGTCTTGTACAGCGAAACCCCAGTGCTTCTGAGTGTGCAGCCTCTGACAGTTTTCACCGCACAGTTGGTTCAGTGACTAACAGGTGGTGCCACAATGCCGCCGTCATCAGTGCCGTGTATCCCAAAGGGAGTCTGGCCATTAATGGGACCTGCCTATACCTGAGCACAGGGGTGGCATCCAATGTATTGCTCCGTAGACGAAAGCGTGCTGGGCGAACGCAATGCATCCTGGCAGAGGCGGAGAGGCGGAGAGTTTTCATTTTCCCGGAGGGGGCAAGGGCGCACTGGCGGGGGGGGGGGGGGGGGGGATATGTTTAGTAAGAAATAAAAGAAAGGAAAGGTAAGCCAGATGGATGTCAGCTTGTTATTAAAAAAAGTGAAAGTGGCAAAAGAGGCAAAGAAAATAAGAAAACAATAAGAAGGAAAGAAAAGGAAAAGAAAAATGAAGAACACAAAACTAAAGCTGAAGAATCACACACTCTAGCGGGATCCTATGATGTATGCAGAACTGGTATAGAAATAAGAGAAAGGAAGAACAGAAAAACAAAAAAAAAACAAAAAAAAAACAGAGGGAACGTAAACAGTGAACATGTGCACAACTGAAGGCATTACGGATTTGAAAACTAAGTGCAAAAAGAACAAAATGTATTGACTCCTCGATGTTTGACCCGAAGTGCGCGCAATATAATGAATATGGTCGATGAAACTGAGCAGCGGGGTTGAACCCGCTCCCAACGAATATGCGTTCCGAAGATCCTACACCTCACTGGCAGCTGCTGGGACCTTTTCGACTGCTTCGTTTCATTGATCTGATTGCTTTGGGCGAAATTCAGGCTATGTGTTGTTTCATCCTCTGTGTTTCTTCGCTTCACCTTATACTGTGATAATGAGTATGGTGGGCGGATTCATATTTTACAAATTGCAAGACGCATTTTTGGGTTGGTGCCTCTGCGCTCTTTTGACCCGGGCGCGCCGAGCCCCAAAGGTTGGTGTCAGCCTCTTAGCGGGACTTCCCGGGGGAGGAGGCGCCCCCCCCCTAGTTCATGTTCCGGGGGGGCAAGGGCCCCAGCGCCCCCTCTCCCGCCCGCAGTCGGCGCCTATGTCCCCTAGTCTCGGGTATTTAAGTTATGGATCTATGCCACCAGCTGGCTTGCTACCTCTCTATCCTTTCGTGACCTTTTAATGTTGAGAAGGTACTGGGGAGCTGGCCAAGGCTACACCAACCTGCGCTGTGTGCACTAACGAACTATCTCAAGGACATACGCACTGAAATAATCTTTTAAATCACTCAGTGGTTTCGTACGTCAAGCGGCCTGGAACGACTGGTCGCACCAGTGCCCCCCCCCCCCCCCCGACCTACGTTTCCATTTTTTTTTCTTTCTTTCTGTTCCCATTCTATTCTATTCAGCCAACTGTGGCCTGTGGATTAATTTTGCGCGCATAAGAGTTCTCCGTAGGCCTGAGAGTCCTTAAGGGAGTGACTGAGTGCCTCAAGAGAGTGCGTGATAATGCCTGAGAGTCCTTAACGTACGCCGGAGTCTCAGCAGACAGCGCACCGTTCTTGACGTCGCTCGCGGAAGACGGTGTTTCTGTAGACGTGGCAGAATAAAAGCGCTAAAAACACGAGGACAACGGACACACAGTTAGCGCCGTTGTCCTCGTGTTTTTAGCGCTTTTATTCTGCCATGCCTTACCAACAGGCCCAGTCTGAAGTTTTAAGTTTCTGTAGACAACTCATGTACCCACCCACAAAGCCGCTAGCACCCTCGGCGTGGTCGAACCCGCACCTGTACCGGACGTTGCCGTAATCAACAGGTTGCCGTTAAGTACACTGTTAACATAGAATTTCACCACATAGCACGCTCCTAACCAACCGCCATACCGAATGATATCATTCTGTGTCATGGTTCGCTCAAAACAGGGGGAGGAGCCTGTCTGGGACATGCATAATGTATCCCATAGAGGCGCCTCCTCCCATTTTCAGCAAATAAGGACACAGAATGATATCCCCCCCCCCCCCCCACCGCAGTCGGCGCCTATGCATCCTGGACAGGTCCTGGTCGCACGTCACAGCAAACGTCAAGGCACACGTGACCTTAAAGATGGCGGCGCCCGTGATCGGCGGCCAAACCGTTTGTAAACAATGTGGTTGATGTTTCTGGACGACGTTTTGGATGTTTTTCGATCACGGTAATTATTTTTATTCGATAATCTCGCAGTAAAACGCAGAGTTTTACACATAAAGCCTCGTATTGTTGACAACTTCCAAAGATGTGATGACGACCGCGCGTTAAGATTTACCGAGCCGATGCGATGTACTTAAAGGAGAGTCTGGAGGCCCACAACTTTGTTTCTGTTTTTGGTCAGTATGGAATGTTAGGCGGCAGAAAACAGTTTTCCCACAATTAGTGCAACCGTAGCTAAATTGGGACGCCTGCAATAGCTCCCCGAACCTCCCGCGCGCGAAACACCCTCCTTCGCCTTCACGATAGGCACGTGATGAGCGCGCCACCACACACGTCACTATGTGACGCAAGCGGTGAGGACGCTCCTCATTGGACTTGGGATCACATGATCGAGGTGAGCAACATCGCCCATGCCGGAGCGTCTGCTACCGCTTCGGAGACGCCATGCGTTCTCCGGCTTCGGGATGTCCGAAACGGAGGGTTTGAAGGCTGTCCACGACACAACCACGATTTTTTGGGACCGCAGGCACCACAGGAAGAACGAGTGGTGCAGCCTGAAATTAACTGCGTTTGTACAGCAAAAAACCCGTGCTTCTCGACAGTGTGCAGCCTGTCCGACAGTTTTCACCGCGCAGTTGGTTCAGTGGCTAACAGGTGGCGCCACAATACCGCCGCCATCGCTAGCCTCGCTAGCTTTCTGCTGCTGTGAATTCTGAGATTGCACAGATGCCACGGATATATTACTCTTGTGATCGTAATCTTATTTTCTCAGGCTGCGTATATGCTTCTTTTTTTTTTTTTAAGAAAACGTGATATAAATCATAAATAATAGAGGCCAACAAGAAACAGCTCGCAATGTTCGTAGCAGACGGTTTTTCCTACGAACGAATGAGGGGCTCACTACCACGAACGTCACACTAGAGTGGGTGTGGTCTGCAGTTGGAGCGCTCCGGCCTGTCACCGCGGCAGCGATTTTCCAAATTAATTGCACCGTGGTGATACAACTTTGGACAGAAATATTTTGTGGGTATGCTTTTCACATACTGCTTTACAAGATGACAGCAGTTTTGGGCCATGGTAGGTACCACTTTAATGCTCCTTTAAGCTAAGGTGAAATGGGCTACCATGTTGCGGAAGAAGCACCGCATAGTTTACGCTGGCAAAATACGGTCATCTCTTGGTGTTATGACGGTGAAAATATGTCGGTACGCGGCAAAACGACATGTAAACAAAGTCACATGACCACAAAATGACGTTTTCTATGACGTGCGACCAGGACAAGATGGCAGTTTTGCCAAAAGCACCCGCTTGAGGGTAGTTACAACAATGGCGGGTTTGTGTCACCCCTGTGTACCTGAGGCTCCACCCACTTTTTGAGGTATTTAGCCAATCACAGGTCGAAATACAGTTGTCTGTTGTTACATCCATCCAATACTTATACCTCACCTTTTGAGGTATTTAGCCAATCACAGGTCGAAATACAGTTGTCTATTGTTACATCCATCCAATACTTATACCTCACCCTTATTTACTGGGCGCTACCATTTTGGAGAAAATTGATGGAATTGGATTGAAGCGGATATCACTGGTGACAGACCAAAACGACGGATTTTGCGCCCACTTTTATCAACGCCATCTGCACGGAGAGAGGCATGTTGGGAAGGCTCAGAATAGCAGAAATGGTTGCTCTCAGAAGTGATTGGCCAGGATTGCGGTACAACCGCGCCTTCGTAGCAGACGACAGCCGGTATGAAGTTTTATATCACGTAATGCAAGTACATTGAATCAAAAAGGAGCAAAGATGTATGTATAAATAAAATGCAATTATATAATGCAAAATCCTACGTATAAGGGTCGTCCTTCTTGCTATTTTCCTGGTATCACGATCTTAACTAGGCCTAACATTGGCGACGAAACATCTCATTTTCACGTAAATAATGATGGCGGAGCGAAAGTTGAAGCTGATTGTGCACATGCGTACATGAGGATATCTACTCACACTATGCAATTAAAGTAGTCTAAAAAATTTTTTGCCACGAAATCTCCCCTTCGCCGTTCCAAGCACCATCCTCCATCTTGGAGAATTTGGTGCCATGGCAGCTCCCATGGAAAACAGTAACCAAAGAAATGCGCCTACGTTTGATTGACAGGTCGAGCCTCTTTTTTAGGCTCCTCCTAATGGCCAGACTCATTTTGGCATACACGGCACTGGCCGTCATCGCTTGCTTTTTGCTACGGTGAATTCTGAGATTGCATAGAAGCCACGTATATATTACTCTTGTGATTGCAACCTCATTGGGTCAGGCTGCAGTATATGCTTTGTCTTTTTTTAAAAAAAACGTGATATAAATCATATAAAGGATAGAAGTCAACAAGAAACCGCTCGCAATGCTCACTGCAGACGGTTTTTCCTACAAACGAATGAGGGGGCTCTCTACCACAAACGTCACATTTAGCGTGGGTGATTTGGGAAAGTGGGTGGGCGATTTTGCGAATTAATTGCGCCGCGGTGAAACAACTTTGGACAAAAATATTTGGGGGAATGCTTTTCACATACTGCTTTACAAGATGACAGCAGTTTTTTGCCATGTTAGATATACCACTTTAAAGCTACTTTAAACAATTTGTAGGGTTTCGTGCTGTGCTTGGATAAATTTGGTAACAGTTGTTGCTGTCGCAGTGAGGTTTAACGTTAGTGTTTTGCATGAGTAAAGTGCAGCCCGGAATACTACAGCGCAGATGTACCCGTTATGGAAACGATGGGGTGGTGGCGGGGAAAGTGCTTGAAGAGATCCCGCACTCGATTCTCAGAACACTATGATGCTGCTGCCAGAATCGGGGGACTCACAGCTGAAGTGTTTGCGCACAACGATGGTACCAATCGCACCGGCAATCACATCGTGCGTTTTTCTCTTTTTTTCTGTTTTCTTCTCCTTCTTTTACATTTCAAAGGTGCACTGCAGTCACCTGGATTCCAGTTTTCCTGGCTCCGTTTTGAGGAGACATAGAAAGATCATGAAAATTATTACAACCCCCATGATGCAAAACCCGAGACTGGAGAAAAGACGAAAACCAGACGATGGACACAAACTCTCAATTTCAATTATCCCTCTCCCTCCCCTCCGGGAGTTGTTAGGTATTTAGGAGGCTCGGTGTTATTAAATCATTACTGTGTCTGAGAACTCTTGTGCTTGTCTTCGTGTCCCGTGTCTCTCGGTTATTCGTTCCTTCGTCATCATGCACCAGTTAGTCTGCGCCCTATCTCTTTTATCGTTCAACGTCTGTTTTTCGCCTTTTCCCCATTCTCGGGTTTTTCGTTATGGATCTTCGTCACCAGCTCCATGTCACCACCAGCTTAGTCACCATTTTATCGGTATTATTACAGCTGTATTCTCCAGGAACATTTTCGCCGAAATCACATAGAGTACAGGGTATCATTAGGCATTGTATCCCGTCTCCCACGGGTTCATTTTGCCTGTGTTCGTGTTCCAACTTGAACAATTAAATCATGTTTCATATACACGATGTCCAGCAATTGTCAGATAGTGGGCTTTAAAGGGGTCCTGCACTCGCTCATCATGATTTTCTTCTGTCACAATCCAATCGCAGCATAGGCGCCGACTGCGGGGGGGGGGGGGGGTCCTTTGCCCCCGGAACATGAACTAGGGGGGGCGCGGCATCCCCCGGGAAGTCCCGCTAAGAGACTGACACCAACCTTTGGGGCTCGGCGCACCCAGGTCAAATGAGCGAAGAGGCACCAACCCCAAAATGCATCTTGCAATTTGTAAAATATGTATCCGCCCACCATACTCATTATCACAGTAGAAGGTGAGGCGAAGACAGACAAGACAAGGCACCAAGAATATCGGCGCGCGAAGGGCAGAGCGCACCGCCGTCGTCGTCGTCACCGCTACAATGGGCCCCCTTCTCGGGAAAGCGGAAGCGTCCAGTGTTCATGGCGTTGACAAGGCTGGGACCGTCGTGGTGGAGGCATTGTGCTGAGCGACGCAGGTGCAGGAGGGGCAGGCGTTGTGTCGGACTCCAGATAATCGCGGGCTTTGGCGACAACCCAAGAGGAAATTGCCGACTGCCAACCACCGGGCGGTGATCGGTTTTTGGTCGGCAAACGACTTAGTCGGCCATTGAGCCTTGGACCAACGTCAGCCAAATGTCGCTGACCAATGTAGCTGGCACACAACGTCGGCTCGAGAACCTTCAGTGACGTGTTACCGGGGAGCTCGGCACGAAAAGGTCGGGCCAGTCTTGGCCATGCACTGAAAGCAGACCCGAGAGCAACAAACGCAGTTGCTACAAAAGAAAAGGTCCAAAGACACGAGTTTTTTGTTGTTTTGCGATTTGGGCGTATCTGTGTAAATTTGAAATGCTTTTCTGCAACGTGCAAAATTATCATGACAAAAGAAACAAGGGAAAGGGTGCAGGCTAGCTGGTATAGATCCACGAAGAAGACCGAGAGACACGGACACAGAAGACGACACACGTAGATTCTCAGAGAGTCTCACTGAGAATCTGTTTCAAAGAGTAATTTTGTGCGGCAATGTCAACGTAAAATTATAACGCGGAAGCACGATGTGCTGTAGTTGCCCAAAACAACATCGGGTACTTGACGACATCATTTTATTCACATGACAGTGACATACCCAGAGTTCATACTGCACAATACCCGTCGCATTTTTCATCTACTCGCTCATTTGCTCATGCAGCACGAATGTTTCGGTGCTAGCAGTAGCAAAAAGAAAAAACGAGCTCCAACAGGCTCTCTGATTTACATAACGGATATGACAGCCCGAAGGCGTCTCTTCTTTACGCAGTGGAGCCCGCCTCCGCGCCTCACCTGCTCTGAAGCGATGCAGATCCAATAGCGCGAAAGCGCCAGCGTCAACCTCCATCTCCATCCAAGCGCCCCATCCAAGTGCAGCGCCACGGGGCCCCCGACTCCAAGTACAACGCTGAACGGCAAGCCCTTCCACTCCCACCCACGCACCCGGTATAACAGCCCGAAAGTGCCGCGTCTTTATCCTGGAGCCAACTCCACACCACAGTGACCACACCAGCGATGCAATACTAATAGCGCGAGGGCGGCAAGGTCAACACCACTCCCCTGCTTCTTGAGAACGCCATCCATAAAGTGCAGCGCCTCCCCACCGACCGAGACCCTCCCAAGTCTGAATACAACGCTGAACAGCGAATACCCCTCCCCTACCACCCACCGGAATAAATGTCAGGCATACGACTGGAACTTCCCCGCTACCCGTAAACTCAGATTATCACAAGACATGCGGACAGGTTCACTCAAAACACTGAAACTGGTGCACTATACTCACGTTTAGTCAAGGCATGCTTCTATGCGACCCCCCCCCCCCCCCGAATTGGTAATGCTAGAACCTACAAACAAGCGTAATATCAACTTGAAAACTCATCACTTCAAAGTCAACATCACATCGTTACCCATCATTCAACATCAAGCTCAACAGCACGTCATTACTCATCATTAAACATCAAATTAAAAATCACATCACGCCACCACCTAGTCATTCAACATCACATCATTCCGACTGATGTGATGGTGAATGATGTCGGTGATGGCCATCAGGAGTGAATCACATCGTTACCCATCATCCTCCGACGATCCATCGTCCTACCACTGCGACGGTGTGGGTGAGAGCACTATAGAGCGCTACGAGTTGTAGGAAAGGCTCTAAATGAAGCGGTCGGATGCAGAGTGGTCTGTATCGACCAGTCGAGGATGAAATGTCGTTCCAGAGCGCTAGGAACCAACCAGTCGAAGACACCATAAGGGTTCTGTATGCAATGGCATCACGTCCACTCTCATTGGCTCACACCATGACACACACCGGTTGATATAATCCCTCGCGAAACACCTTTAGAGACCCATCGCGCGACATCCGTCAACACATTGGAGACGTCCTCAGTCCATCAGTAACCGATACCATAGATGTGCCTCGTATTTGTGATATCATGTTCGAACAGTTGTTATCGCGCGACGCAAAGCATGCGTGTGATGCTCAGTGTGATAAGCGGCGCAAGCAGCGCCACTGGTTGACTACTTAAACTGACAGTTTTGAATAAAGACAGTTCTTTTCCGCCCGACGCTTGGCCTGATCCTTGGAGGGGATACAACAGAAAATGGTGACGAGGATGGCGACACCCACCACAACGCGCGACGACACATGCTTATGGCGGGCTGGAATGATGCCCGCCATAACATGCTCAAACAAGTAATGCAGCATCACGAAGGAGGGCATCCAAAAAGGAACGGCGGCCTGCGTGATGTCAAAGTTCTGGGAATTTGAGCCCTACGTGGAAGGCGGAGATGAGGATTTCATATCCTACATCGAGAGGTTTGGGCATTTTTGGAAAGTGACTCGGATAGAAGACAACGCATTGAAGACATCGGCCCTTATTACTGAAATCGGAAAACGAGCATACAAGACCCTCAAGGATTTGTTGCTGCCGTCAAAGCCACAGCAGAAAACTTACGACCAACTAGTGCAAGTACTGAAGGACCACTACGCCCCAGAAGGTCAAGTCATCGCTGAACGCTTTAAGTTCAATCGTCGTTATCAGCATGAAGGTGAAAGTGTTTCTACCTTCGCCGTGGAGTTGAAACACCTGGCAGCGAAATGTGACTTCGGTGCGTTTTTGGATGATTCACTGAGAGATAGATTCGTTGCAGGCTTGAAAAATCCAGGAATACAAGCCGGACTTCTGAAGAACCGGGACCTAAAGTTCACTTCAGCATGCGACTTTGCTAAAAGTGTGGAACTCGCCGAGGAGGAGTCTAAAGTGTTCCAGCCCGCGGCTGCTGGGGCATCGAGCAACGAAGCGGTCAACGCCGTCAAGAAATCTTCGAAAAAGACTGCAACGGTGAGTGAAAAGATAAACTTCAGTTAAGGGGAGCTGCTATCGATGCGGATCAGACCATGAACCCGTTACATGTCCATACCGCAAGTTCAAGTGCCATAAGTGTAAACGCATCGGGCACCTGGCGAGAAGATGTAACAGAAGAATTCCGGAAAGAAAGGTGCATGCACAGCCTAGACGAGGAGGAATTAACTTTATTCAATGTCAAGGACAGCCGTACTGCAAGACAACCGTACGTGGTAGAAGTCCGTATTGAAAGTAAGCCAGTCCAAATGCAAATCGATACGGGAGCAGCAGTATCAATTATTTCGGAGGATGTCTGTTCAAGTCTAGGACTACGCAACGCGTTACAGCCTTGCACTAAGAGGTTTAAGACTTATGGTGGAACACCGCTTCACGTAACCGGGAAGATGGACGTCTTAGTTGAGTACGAAGGACAGAAGACTCTTCCCGTGATTGTAGTGCCCGGAAGAAAACCATGTTTACTCGGGCGTGATTGGCTGGAAAGGTTATCTTGGAACTGGTCTGACGTTTTCAGCATTGATGCGGAAGATAAGGTGAAGCATCTCGCAAAGAAGTATAGTACGGTCCCAAGCAGCACAATGTACTGAAAGTCGAGTGCAATAGGGGTGGACGGGTAGGTGGAAGGCCTTGAACAGACTCGTGAAACTAAGGGACATTGATACAACACATACCGTCCACCCCTATTGCACTCTACTTTCAGTACATTGTGCTGCTTTGGGTATTTTCGCCGGGAGTGGGACTGATAAGAGGGTATCAAGAAAACTGGTGCTGAAGGAGGGCAGTTTGCCAGTGTTCTGTAAGTCAAGGCAAGTGCCCTACGCGCTACGGGACATGGTAGAAGCTGAAATTCGTAGCTTGGAAAACGCAGGGGTACTCGTTCCTGTAAAAACAAGGGCAACGCCGTTGGTTGTAGTACGGAAAGCCGAAAATCAAGTCGGACTGTGTGGTGATTATAAAGTCCCCGTGAATCCGTGCATCAAAACCGATCATTATCCGTTGCCTGTGATGGAGGACCTTTTCGCAGCGCTGACTGGAGGCAAAGTTTTTACGGTTCTGGATCTAACAACTGCGTACCAACAACTCGAGCTTCACCGCGACTCGCGATCGTTATTAACTGTGAACACGCATTTGGGACTTTTCAATTTTGTCCGTATTCCATATGGTATATCCAGCGCACCAGCAATATTCCAGTCGGTTATGGATGAACTGCTGAAAGGCATGAAAGGGGTTGTTTCCTATCTGGACGATGTGCTTGTAGCGGGATCGTCGGTAGAAGAACGGGCAGAGAGAGTACAGGCTGGTGTTAAAGCGTTTTGCCGAACACAGAGTACGCGTAAAGCAAGAAAAATGCAAAAATTTTCAAAAGATCCGTGAAGTATCTTGGACGTGTACTGGATGCGGATGGAGTTCACCCTTGTTCGGAAAACGTAGAAGCAATTCAGAAAGTTCCAAGGCCAAGAAACGCGTCAGAGCTCAAAGCGTACTTGGGCATGATAACCTTTTACTCGAAGTTTATTCCGCATATGTCAACGGCGCTTAAGCATTTGTATGACCTACTCCACAAAAACAAGAAATGGGCCTGGACTAAAGAAACGGAAAGGAGCTTCCAAGAGTAAAAAAAATGGTTGACCGAAGATAACGTGCTGACATTCTACGACCCTACGAAAGAACTTGGTCTAGTGTGTGATGCATCAGCCTATGGGGTGGGAGCCGTACTTTTCCACAAAATTGACGGAGCAGAAAGGCCTATCGCTTACGCTTCTCGGACGTTGAGTAAATGCGCGTATGCACATATTGAAAGGCAAGCATTAGCGGTTGTGTTTGCCATTAAGAAATTCCATAAGTATTTATATGGTAGATAATTTATTGTTCATTCGGATCATTTGCCGTTAGCCGGACGTTTTGCTCATAACAAGCCTATTTCTTCCTTGGCAGCCGCACGTATGCAAAGGTGGATGCTGTTACTTTCTGCCTATCGGTACAAATGGGTCTATCGCAAGGGAACCGATGTAGCTAATGCAGACGTTCTGCCAAGATTACCGTTGCCGAATAGGGAGGACAAGAGTGACTATGTGCAATCATTTTCTGTTGTGAACGGCGTACCCTTATCTGCAGACGCAATAAGTTCCGAAACAAAAAAAAAAAAAAAAAAGATAAGGTGCTGCAGAAGGTTCTGTTTTTCACGTTGAATGGTTGGCTAGCACATGTATCTGAAGAAACTTTAGCACCTTATTTCTTGCGTAGGAATGAGCTGTCGATCAAGATTGTGTAACTTGGGGGAATGGCGTACTTGTACCTGAACCCTTGCGTTCGGAAGTGTTGCAGCTACTTCACGAAAATCACCCAGGAATTACAAGGATGAAAATGCTGAGTAGAAGCCATGTTTGGTGGCCTAAGATTTCTGACGACATTGAAAATGTTGTAAAATCATGTACAACGTGTCAACTCACGCAGAACGCAATGCAGCAGGTTCCATTGGTCCCATGGAATGTTGCCACTAGACAATGGCGAAGAGTACATGTAGATTTTGCTTACTATTCCCAGCAGTGGTTTTTGGTACTAGTGGACGCATATTCTAAGTGGGTGGACGTTCTGTGGGTGAGTTCAACATCAGCTGCAAAGACTGTAGAGAAGTTGAGGACAGTGTTTGCCGCCTTCGGATTGCCTGAAGTGTTGGTGTCCGACAATGGACCACAGTTTCTTTCTGCAGAGTTCGCAGATTTCCTGTCCGCGAACGGAATCGTCCACAAGAACATACCTCCCTACCACCCTGCATCAAACGGGGCAGCGGAACGTCTCGTCCAGACAGTAAAGAACCTTCTCAAGCAGATGCAGGATGAGGACCAGTTGAAGACTACAAGAAGTGTCCAACGTCGTCTGGATCAGTTTTTGTTTACTTACAGAAACACTCCAAGCCCAACAACAGGCAAGACGCCGTCGGAGTTGTTTTTGTCATGGACTCCGAGAACCAGGTTAAGCCTTCTCCACCCGAACCTCCACAAGAGACGAGCATCATAAAGGAGAGATGACAGCAGACGACTCGAGGGGGCCCTGGAGGGAATTTGAGGCAGGTGACACAGTAAGGGTCAAGGGCAGCAGACCTTCCGACCCGGAGTGGCTTCCGGGACGAATCGCACGTAGAGTCAGCACTGCGACGTACACTGTAAGAATAAATAACGAAGAAAGATTCGTCCATGTAGACGACATCGCCACTGCCACGTTCCGTGAGCCAGGCCCAACCATTCCGCTGCACTCGCCCCAGGAGAAGACTACGTCAGCAGACGTACCGATCTCGCAGAGCAGCATGGACATTACTCGTGCAGGGGACCCTCTTTCCCCTACGTCCGAAAGGGTCAGTCCTCAAGAGACCACAGACAAGACCAGCCACGTCCCCTCAACAGAGACTCAAGGTGAAAGGTCGTTGGAAAATGAGACGGACAGCATTCCGTTACGAAGATCTACGCGGACAAGACGCCCGCCCGAACGTTATGGTGTTAATTGCGTGTTAATTAGAGGGGAGGATTGTGATATCATGTTCGAACAGTTGTTATCGCGCGACGCAAAGCATGCGTGTGATGCTCAGTGTGATAAGCGGCGCAAGCAGCGCCACTGGTTGACTACTTAAACTGATAGTTTTGAATAAAGACAGTTCTTTTCCGCCCGACGCTTGGCCTGATCCTTGGAGGGGATACAACGGTATTCACTGAGGAACCGCAATCTGCCTGCAGGAAGCAAGAAGAAAGTCTAGTGTCGACAGCATGGTCTTTTATTTTCATAAAAAAGAAAAAAGAAAAGCACAAAGGGTACCGTAAACTGGTAGAGATAAAACTCTCAGGAAATGTATTTATTCGATAGCTCGAGCCCTCAGTACTGCTACGCTAACGATTTTCGTCACAAATGCGCGTCTAGCTGCTTCAGAAAGTTCAGGTTGAAATTTACGGACACCATTGTATCGAAGTAATTCCCTAACTGCGCACCACTGGTCGAGTATGGCGGCATGGCTACATTGCACATGGACAACACCGCGGGTCTAAATGATAGGAGTTTGCTATGTGTCGGCTCCGTAGCCACCAGGAGCTGGAAGTCAGTCGGTCGAATAGATCAGCGTTGCTTGAGGAACTGGTTTAGGTTTGGCTCTTCCCTTTTGAGGGATCATGTGCCACCAGACGTCGCTTCGATACGTTTTTATTAGGGTGCCCGAATAGTAGCTCCCGCTGTGCACACAGAAGAAACTATCACTCGGGCACCCTTTTTTTTACCTTAAGTTGCCTCAATACTACTCCGCGGGAGTTTGCCGCAATTTTGCTAGCAAATGAAACATCTGTCATATGTATAATTTGTGCTGGGCTTACACGCAACAAGTGTTGATCCAAGGCTGTCAACAGAAACGTCCCTTAAGGAAAGTCTGCATTTGCGCAGCAGGTTTCCCAGTGGTTGCAATCGTACGCTTTGTACTTGAAGCGACATTGCCAATTTCCTATATAAGGGTCCTTGACGCAAACTCCAGGACGCATGAGACAGCTGTTCACTCCAACTGCAAGAAGGGATGACTGGAATAAATAATTATGTTAGAGCATGGGCTAATATGCAAGCCAGCAAAGTAAGCAAATGTAATTTAATTTAAAGGTACCGAGGACCTATTCTCGTCAAAGTGATCGACCTCGATTACTTCATATCTCACCTGTCATTGGTCTTTACGTTAAGAAGGGGTGACGAACAGAGATGATTGTCACGCGCCCTCAACAAATAGTCTGGCGCTTTTAATACACGGCACCGCTTTGGTGCAATTTTACTTTTAAAGTAAAAATATGTAGCGTTACTTGTCACATGTATAACTCGTTACGCTGGGTTTACAAACAACAAAGTGTTAAACTATACCGTCAACATAACATGTCTGTATGCTGCTCTTACGGTACCTTCAAATGGTACTAAAGTGCGCAACTTTCTTTTCGCGGAACGGAAGATGGCGTTACCTTGACACCAGCGCCACAGGAACGGGATTCATCAGTTGCGTCGTTCATGATTTACGAGCGAGGGAACTTGAGATCTACGTTTTTCCTCTCCATCTCAAGAAGGCCGATACTGCGGAGCGCGCTCTCATTGGTCTCCGCAAACGATTTGTCCATCAGTCATCGCGAGATCACTGCTTTATTCGACTTATGCGCTCGGCGGCTACTTACGTGCATTGCAGCAGGTATAATGCGGACCACATGCGAAGTGGAAGGTACGGAACATGTAGTTCTTGCACTTAACCTTGGGCAGGCATTCGTAGCCGGCCTCCCAGCAAAAAGTTATTTTCGTCACTGGTGAGCCACGATGGTTGATGAGAACCAGTCCATGAAAAGAAGAGAACAAAATGTGCAGCGCTTACACAGCTTCGGTGTGGGTGTAGTGGGACGCTCAGATGCCGGGTGAATAAATGATCGCATTCAGCTCGGGCTGGTGCAGGTCACGGACCGTTTGTTCTGATGGTCAGTTGCCACGAAATTGGTGGCCCCAACCATCATTGAGCTGCAGAACATGGGAGCGTCGAGCTCCCTCTCACACGCATGGCTATGACAAATTTTCCTCTTTGGGTTGGTGCCAAGAAGCGTGAGCCTGTACGTTTTCATCGCTTCCTTTGCGTGGTACTCGACTCTGACCTGCGCTGGGTTCGCCACATTAAGCACCTTGACACCTAAGTCCAGCGATGGGCTTGGATCAGAGCTCCCCGCTTGCAGTTCACGCGGCGTTGGTGAAGGCGACGGTGCCTTACAACCTTCCCATCCTACACAGGATCTCAACAACGTCATTAAATATCCTTCGGGCCCGGTTTGCTCGAAGCCTTCGTCGCTGCCTCGGAGTTCCACGAATGGCTGAAACACGGCAAGTCCTGGCTGAAGCTGGTGAACTCCTGGTTGAGGTTCTTCGTGAACGTGAAACGGCTCGGCAGTTCCTACATTTATGTGCTCACATTCGCCGCCACCCGCTCCTCAGGAAAATTCGATACTGCCCTGAAAGCGACTTCTGTCGAGTAGCGCAGAGGATACGCCAGAGTCTCACAGGCTACGTCACATCGCCGGAAGCCTTCGTACGCCTACCGAACCTTCCGGGAAGAAGAGATCAGGTTCCCCCTCAGGTCCTTCGAGCCCATTTTTATGCTCTGGTAGATGAGAAGTTTCCATGTGTACAGCAGCATACACACATGGCACATACGGAAACGGCAAGTCCGCCTCGACGTTCGTCGTACCATCTTCAGGTGTAGTGCAAGGACGACGCCTTTCGCATCCAACTTCATCAACAGCTGCGGAATTCTATGCCATCCTTTCCTTTCTGCAGCACATCGTTTATTTTACACCGCAGGAATGGGCTGTCTTTAGTGGCTCAAAATCTGCACTGAAAGCTATTGGAAATTCCGGCATACGAGGCTCGTCCGCACCCCAAGTCATGGATGTGTTAATGGCTAACTACCCTGTGTACGAAGCAGGTTCCAGGCTGGTTCTGCAGTGGGTTCCAGCCCATTGCGGTGTCGTGGGGAACGAGCAGGCCGACAGCGCCGCAGAAGCAGATCTCGTATCGGAAGCTAGAGCGGACCAGTATTGCACTGCTGAGAGGAGACCGTCGTTCCATTCTGCGAAGCCTCGTGACATCCCTATCTTCCCGCCAATGAACAACCGACAATCTCCCCCCATCTATGCTGAGCAGAGTTGATCCAACGCTCGCTTTCAAGAAGCTGCGTTAATTCATCGAACATATGGCTTTTGCTGCTTAGTGGCGTTACCACTTGAGATAAGTTGACTCTCCCAGATGTCACTGCGGTGCTCTAGAGGATCTGGAGCACACTTTTCTTCATTGCCAACACTGCCAACCTTCAGAAACCGCACTTTCCGGATTTCTTAGTCAGCTGGACTCTCGCTATCCCCATCAAAATTGCTTCCTCTCTCCTATCATAATTGCTTGGTCCCTGGCCGAATCCAGCAAACCAACGCTCTGCGCTCAAAACTCTTTTGACCTTTCTAGTCACAGTCAGACTTCGATCGTTATTATGAAGGGGCTCATTATCTCATTCCCCACATCACCATCAGCAATGGGGCAGAGTGTCGCCTCTGGCGATGAAACTTCCCATTCATCATCATAAAATAAACTTGTTGCTTGTTCCACATCAGGCTGGAGCAGAGCCATAGATGTGCAACTATACTACAAAGTGCTACCCATATTTTCGCTCGACTTAGTCGACGACATTGAAGACGTTCTCTCTTCACTCCAATCCCACAACGCTTGCGATGCCTTCAGGTCGGCGATTCTTTCCCACACCGAGCGATTTCAGACGGAGCAGGAACACAAGACCACACACAAGGCAACACTTACAACCGAAGGGCTAGGGAACCCTCGCAGGTCGCAGCTGTTTCACTGCATGAGACCATCGCTTGAAACCCGTGCCGAAATCCATTCCGCTATCCTTCGCGTGCCTTTTTTATCGTCTCACTGACGAGGTGCGGCTTATCCTAGCTGGCAATGACGACGCCATCCTGGACCATCTAGCGGAACCAGCACATCACATCGTCGACTACGCTTTGGCTAGCCTTACTGCCGTGCGTCCCCTCTTCCGGCAACGGATTCCTAGCTTTCCAGGGACATGGACATCACCGTTGCTCGCTTGCCGAGTGTAATGAGCAAAATACGACGTAAATGGGTGGCCTACTAGCTGCTCTTCATTGTCAATTTCGCTGATCCCGCAACCGTGGCAGGTCGTTAAGTCCGCGGCGCCCTCATCACTGCAAGGTTTGATCACACCTCAATATTGCTGGCATGATCGCCGCTTCTGCCCATCGCTCCACGTGTTACTAAGCTCGATGTGTTTAGGAGGAAGACTCTCAGGCCGGTCAATAATAACGGTAACAACTGAGGCCTACGGCCTGCTTGTCTTCTACCCGTCCAGTGCCATATTGGTAACCATCGTTTCCCAGCGGACACGGGAACGCAAATCAGCTTTGTGCTCGCCACGCTTTTCGATAGTGTGGAGCACTGATTCTTGGAGCTGTTTCCTACAGCTCCTCAGCCTCTATGTCAGCATGCGCCAATCACTGGAAGTTGGAGTAGTCGGTAATGTTCCATAACTGCAGAGCTGCCACTGGACGAAAGACGAGACGAACAACTCAGCCAGCTCACTGGCAACTGAAGTTTATCGGAAACATACACTAATGACACAACAAAGGAATGCTAAAACATGAGCGATACAACCGGGTACACCCAAATAGCAGAACATGTGGGGCAGCACGCGAACGTACTCCACGTGAAGAACCTGACCTAAAATTCAAGGCGTAGTCTGCTGCAGATACCCAATATCTAAGGGGCTAAGCGTGATAGAAGATGTGCTTATCACGGGGTTATTTTGATTGCGTATCTCAAGTATGCCTCCCCCATTTCTCCGGCGATTTGATCTTTAAACAACCATTCTATAGACATCCTCGCGAACGTCCTCCAGTTGAAGAACTTCACTGCAGAGAGGGCAGCGTTTGTGGTTAGGTTCTTTTTGACGCATGCCAAAAACGTTTCAAGGAACCTTTCCACAAGCGCCACCCTCTCTGCAGAGAGGTCTTCTATATATGTTGCCTGTTCTACACTTCCCCATACAGAAAACTATTGACGTCTTTTCATGAACTAATTTCACCGTGGAGTCATTCTTCTGTGATACATTATGTCACCCATCGTATTGAGACGACTAGCACGATGGTCACGCAGCATCTTCACGGTGCATCACAGGGGAAGGTCTTGCCATAGCACGTCGAGAGTTCCCCTCTTCACAGCCCCTTCACAGGATCGAAGCCCTACTGTGTCCAAAAAGATCAAAATATCTATCAGCGCAGGGCGTAACTGTGCTGGATTCACCCAGTGAACCAGCAACTTTGACTGAGAGAAGGGGCGAGAGTCCGGCTGACTAAGAGACCCGGAAAGTGCGGTTCGGGAAGGTTGGTAGTGTGGGCAATGAAGAAGAGTTGGAGTTGGACGGACGGATGGACTAAAAATGAAGAAGAGTGTGCTCCAGATCCCCTAGAGCACCGCAGTGACAGCACCTGGGAGAGTCAACTTGTCTAAATCGGTAACGCTACTCAACTGTAAAAGCCACATCGAGTCGTATTCGACGAATTCACGCAGCATATTGACGAGAGGTGTTTCGTGCCATGCGAAAAGCCAGTGTTGGATCAACCCCGCTCAGCATAGATGGGGGAAGAATGTCGGTTGTCCATTGGCGGGAAGCCAAGGGTGCACGAGGCGTCGCAGAATGGAGCGACGGTCTTCTCGCACCAGTGCAATATTGGTCCGCTTCCGATACGAGAGAGCTGCTTCTGCAGCGCTGTCCGCCTGCTCATTCCCCCACCACAGCAAAATGGGCTGGAATTCACTGAGAACCAGCCTATGGTCTGCTTCGTACACAAGGTGGTAAGTCATTAACACATCCGTGACTAGGGGTGCGGATGAGCCTCGTATGCTTGCATGCCCGTATAGCTTGCAGTGCAGATTTCGAGTCAGTGAAGACTGCCATTACCGCGGTGTAAAACCAACGATGTACTTCTGAAAGAAAAGTATGGCATATAGTTCCGAAGCTGTTGATGAGGTTGGGTACGTGTGAAAGGCGTCGTTCTTACACTACGCCTGCAGATGGCATGACGAATGCAGAGGCGGACTTACCGTTTCTGGATGCGCCACATGTCTATGCTGCTGTAGACGTAAAAAACTTTTTCTACCAGAGCATAAAAACAGGGCTCGAAGGACTTGAGGGGGAACCTGATCGGCTTCTTTCCAGAAGGTTTGAAAGGCTGACGAGGGTCGGTGGTGCCGGCAGAAACCAAGGGGCTTCTGGCGGTGTTGCGTTCTTAGCTACGAAGCCTGTGAGACTCTGGCGTATCCTCTCCGCTACTCGATAGAAGTCACTTTCAGGGCAGTATCGAATTTTCGTGAGGACTGGATGACAGGGAATGTGAGCACGCAAACGTAGGAAGTGCCAAGCCGTTTTCCGATCATGTAGAACTCCAAAAGGAAGTTCACCAGCTTCAGCCAGGACTTACCGTGTTTCAGCCATTCTTGGAACTCCAAGGCAGCGACGAAGGCTTCGAGCAAACAGGGTCCGAAAAGTATTTAATGACGTTGTTGATATCCTGTGCAGGATAGCAAGGCTGTAAAGCAGAGTCACCCTCATCAACGCCGCGTGAACTGCGAACAGGGTGGGGGTCACTGCCCCTATCGTGAGCCAGAAATATGTTGAATTGCAGGGAGCCGTCGCTGCACTTTGGTTTCAAGGTGCCTAATGTGGCGAGCCCAGCACAAGTCCGAGCCGATTAGCACGCCTAGGGAGTGATGGAAACGTACCTGCTCAAGCTTCTTGGCTCCAACCCCAAAGAGGGAAATTTGTCACAGTTTTGCGTTCGAAAGGGATCTCGCCGCACTTTTCGGATGATGATAGCTGCGTGAGGTATGTATGTACATTATTTAGGGCCAGCTGCTGGCGGCGCTGAATGGCCGGGCGTGATTTTCCTACTGTCCAAAGGGCGACGTCGACTGTATACACGGAAAAAGACACTTGGCGAGGAATTACCGATTGTATGCCGGCCACCACCACATCTCTCTGCATCTTCTGCATATAAACATTGTTGCTTTTTTTATTCCAACCAGTCATGTTGTTTAATTTAAAAAATCGTACTGACGAGAGGATGTCCGTCAGCATACGGTTCTGCCGGCAGTCGAACAACATAGGATGGCAGACAACAATTCCCGACATGCTTTGTGTCGTCTATGTGGGGTTCAGCCAATTGGCACAAAAATCCGCTATAGTTATGGAGATTGCAAGAAGTATTCATTTCAGTTAAATTCAATCTACTTGCCACTCAAACAGGACAGGTATTAAGGATCCGACGATCGATATAGCTCCCCATATTTCAACACGTCATTGGTCAGAGAGCTCAAAAAGTGGGCGGATCGTGACCTCCAGGTATATATAGGCATGATCCATCAATGGTCAGACCTCCTTTTGACATACGGCCTTGTTTCAGTGTAGATTCTACAGGTTTTCTCGCTCAATTTAATCCTGTGGTCACTGAAATTAATCCCATGGTTACTGAATTTAATCATATGGTCTATCAATTTAATCGTATGGTCAACCAAATTAATCCAGTGGTCATCTAATTTAGTCCGGCCCATATCATTGCATCTGCCGCCATTGGAATCAGTATAACTCAGTAATTTATGTATAGTGTTGCACAATAAGGAGATAAATTGCGAGTACTTGGTCATTGATTACATTGGTATAGCGCCATGCGTTATATGACTATGCTAGATTTTATGCCCTTTTCGTGACTAGCCTACATTATAGGCTGTGACTGCACTATTTCGGACCACCCTTGTCGGAAATGGTTTAATGACATGAATTATGACTATGCGAGACTTTATGAGCTTTTCATGACTGTAACCTACATTATAGACTATAACAGGACTATTTCGGAGTAACCTCATTTCAGAGAGTATAATACCATGGTCTACGACTATGTGGGACTTTATGAGCTTTTTATGACTATAACCTACACTGTAGACTATGACTGGACTATTTCGGACTACCCTTGTCGGAAATGGTAAAATGACATGAATTATGACTGTGCGAGACTTTATGAGCTTGTCATGACTATAACGGGGGTACATTATAGACTATAACTGGACTATTTCGGACTGTCTTCATTGCATGGAGTATTATTCTATGATCTATGACTGCGGGATTTTATGAGCTTTTCATGAGTCAAACTTATGACTTAGACGCAATATATACTCTATCTGGACTATTTTGGACTACCCTTGTTCGAAATTCAGTAATGTCATGACTTATGACTATTTGAGGTCTCTATGAGCGTTTCATGATTATAACTTCCATTATAGACCAAACTTTCATATATCACAGGATGATTTCGGGCTCCCCTTGTTGGAAATGGTCTAATGGCATGACTTATTGTTATGTGAATATTTTATGAGTTTTTTATGACTATGAATCTGTTATAAGACTTGAGTAGACGGTTTCGCACTGCCCTTTTTGCAAATGGTATAATGTCATGACATCACTATTTGGAACCTGGTGAGCTTTTTATAACCATTTCATTTCATTTCATTTCTAGATATAGACTATAACCATAGACTATGTTGCAGACTTGCAAGTCAGTGTATACCGGAGTAGCCCCTGTGCAAGCAGTATAATGAGCTGGCGTGCGTGCATGTACTTACATGCTGTTCCTGTTTGTGTATCGGAAGTGGACTTTTAGGTTACGATTATACGGAGCTCCGTCTTGTTTTTCTTTTTCCTACTTCTGCCATTTCTTTTTTTTTCTTTCCAATCCAATCTGCACGGAGCTTCGTGTTCAAATTCAACGCTAAACCACGACCTACTCTGTACTAGAGACCTGGACAAATGGCAACCGCCTATGGGAGAGCCGGGTTAGTTACGCTAGTGGCCGCTGCAAGTGCCACATATCATTATTGTGGAGAGGAAATGAAATGTGCATTACTGTCATCCTTGTCACCCTCGTTCATCTGCTACACAGGGATGCTTGACTGTTGTTAAGCGCTCGCTTCCCTCTTCCGAACCCCTTCGTCGTTGTTAACACATCCTCATCGTACATTGCCGCGGTTTCGACAAATCACGTGGTAACGAATAGTGCTAACTATCGCCAAATCCCATAGCGCAGCGGCGATTGCCAGAACTACTAAACCGGTGCTGGGAGCTTGCGGATGTCCAGGTCTCTATAGTAATAGGTCGTGCGTTAAACAATGACCCGCGCCCACGTTAGATAAACTACTAACTAACTAAAACTATAAACTAACTATAAACTAACCCAATATATTTGGAGTGTCCATGAGCTGCGGTGCGAAACATTTGTTATCTGAATCTCACAAACACGTTTCAGTTACATGAAACGAAGTAAGCGTTAGGCTCATGTTTATCTGGTACACTAAGGTAAAACACTGCAAAGAGAAGAGAAAGGCTTCGTACACAGGATCGCAAGCATTTTCTACATGTCAACACATTCGAGCGCTTGACTTATGTAACGGAACTGATTACGATCAAAAGATGCACAGTCCACCAGGTGGATGCTCTCCATGCATTGCTGAGCGCCTTGCAACAAAATGGTACGGTCCTTAATTTCTTAGGCACTTGAGGCTGTGTATGCGTTTGTCCTTTCTATGTGTCTATGTGTTCCAGCCTCAGAACATCAGCTCTCTCATGTTCGACAAATGGTGCGGCGATGGTCGAGTGTTGTTACTCCAGACGGGGGTGGCAAAATGTATTTTCCCTTTCCGTTAGAAAGGCACGAATATGAAGGTTGAACTTTGGGAACATCTCCTCTATTTGATTAAAGAGAGAACTGTAGGAAGAAAGATAATAGTGTAAAAAAAAAAAAACAAGTCCATCACATAGCTCAGCCATTTGCGCACGCTTGTGAGCTGGGGCGTTGTCCATGATGCTGGCGGCATGCTGACTTGGTTCGGACTCCGATATAGAGCGTTAAAGTTCGTCCAAAAATTCACTATAGGAAATGTGCGTTACCCTCTTCATCACTCTCTCCACAGCTGCACGCCATCGCAGGACATGCAAGCGACTATGTTAACATTGGAGCCATTGCAAATTCTGGTCTTCTTCACCGCCAGTGTACCCTTTTTCGACCTGCCGTAGCCACGACGGCGCCAGATATTGAAGTTCGTTTCGTCTACGTAGTATCGTAGCGTTTGCGGCCGCTCCGATTGCAGCCGCGTCGCATCTGTTCCGCCGTGCGCATTTGACGTCATCCCTGTTTCGGTCCGCCGGTTGAAGTGTTAGTTATAGGGAAAGGTAACGGAATCTTTTTCATTTTCGTTACCATCTATGTTACTGGCCCTTATTTGTTTCTGTTTCAGTTTCGGTTACCACCATTGTTGCTTACGTTTCGGTTTTCTGTTTCCCCCCCGCCCTTTTTGTTCTTCTTGTTTCTTTTCTTTCTTTTTTTAAATAGTTTGAGACCGTGACTTAACTTGATCATGAAAATTTAATCCCCCTACATTCTGAAGTCTATTTTGAGGACTTCGGGGGTACATGCACACAAGAGGCAACGTCTATTCAAAATATACATATACGTGATTTTCTATGAACAGCTAATATGAACGTGGTTTTCAGGAATGTTACTCACGCTTACAACTTACAAGTCACCATAAGCGTATAAAAACTATGCTTCTTCTATTTACTGTATACTACTTACTTATATGCTCCAGTTTGATAGTTCATTTTAGTTTTAGTTCTTCAGTTAATTTTCTTTTGCTTCATTGAAGTATACTTCATCAACCTATCTACACGATACGGTAAAGAATTGCAATAATTCGGGTCCTGTAGTACCCGAATTATTACCGTAAATTATAGTCGTTTCCGTTTCTGTTTCAGGTGTTCCAAGTGTGCGATATACGTTTCTGTTTTTGTTACCGTTACCTGCTATAATTCCGGTATAATACCGTTTCGGTTACCGATTCTGTTACCTTTCCCTGGTGCTAGTGGCTTCAGGCTGTCACAATGACCGTCTATCAGGCGGTCTATTGTTGCCAAACTGATCTCCAGGTCGGGCATACGCTCTATAAGCTTTCGCTTTAACTTCTGAAGTGTGTATGCAGCCATGCGTGTCAACAAGGTCACGTCAATATGTTTACCACTTCCGGGACAACCTTCACCTCAAATCCTCCTCTTCGCTTTGTCTCTATCCGTGCGCACAATGGAGCGAGCAGTTTTGATGTTCATTCCCAACGTGTTAGCAGTCGATGTCAAGTCGCCGCCTCGCGTGTGGCAGTCGAGCAGACGTTGCCTTCTCTTGCTGCGATATTGTTGCATATTTTCTCGGAGGGTCATTGAGGTTTCTACGCGGACACCCTCGCCGGTTTTCTCCTCATTCCCGTTCAACATCGGTGCTCATATCACCGCGTATTTCTGTGAATGCGGTTCAAAATCAACTCACGAATAGCCGTTGTCTGACGCACGTAGTAGCTGTTGTCTGGTGTGTCGTCTGCTTCAGCGGAGCGTTTGCTCTAGACATCGTCTGCTCACCAGTGCTTTACGAGGCACGTCGAAAGTAAAGTTAGAAAGGTATGTTAAGATTAACGAAGCCGCTTATTAAAAAGTCTGCCATGAGAAACTGCACAATGATGTAAAATAGCAATAGGTCCATTAGACCATTTCCAACAAGGGGAGCACGAACTGATCCGGTGATAGTATGTAACGCAGGTTATAATCGCGAAAAGCTCAGAATCCCCAAATAGTCATAAGTCATGACATTATTTAATTTCCAACAAGAGTAGTCCAAAACAGTCTAGTCATAGTATATACAGGATGTTTCACTTAAGACTGACCCCTATTTATTTAAAAAAAAATGTGCTCGAGGTAAAAACTAGAAACCTTCTGCGTCATACTTGTGAAGGTTTTTGCCGCCCAAACACGTGGTTTCCATTAGTGTACTTCATTAATTTGTCTAATTAGCGTAATTGAACTAAAAAATTCCCAACGGAGGGTAACTTTTTTCTTGGCGGGGGGGGGGGGGCGAGTAAGGCGATCGCATTAGGCACCGCGCTTGCATAGGCCCCGTGCAGGAAGCTCTCAACCAGGGATTACTTTTTTTAAAATGTCAAGTATGCACTTAATCGTGTGAAACAGGCCCCGCGATGTGCCTTTGCCTCAGGCTCCGCACACCCCTATAGCACCGGCCCTGGTAACACATGTAAGAATGGGTCACTTACTTTCCAAGCAATACACCCAGGTGTGTCAGCACTGTCTATGCCTTCGGGGATTACCGCTGGAAGGTCACGATCTCGCAAAAACAACAACAAAAGAACAAAAAAGAGAGATTAGGAAATGACTCAATAGACAAGAGGAGAAACAAAAACACCCGATAACACCCGAAGACACAAGTATCGCCCGATTTCTTCCTGAATTACAGATTTAAAAATAGCGCCCAATTTTTACCCCCCGAATCTGAGGAAGGCATTTAACTCGAAAAGGTCACTCCCTACCTATAATGCAGGTTATAGTTACGAAAAGCTCAAAGTCCCGCACAATCATAATTCACGTCGTTATACCATTTCCGACAAGGGTGGTCCAAAATAGTCCAGTCATGGCCTATAATGTAGATTATAGTTAGGATAGCTCATAATATCCCGCATAGTCATAATCGCGTAATTATACCATTTCCCACAAGTGTGGTCCGAAATAGTCCAGTCGTGGCCTGTAATGTAGGTTATAGTCATGAAGGCTCATAAAGTTCTGCATAGTCATAATTCGTGCCAATATACCATTTCCGACAAGGGTAGTCCGAAATAGTCCAGTCATAGTCTATAATGTAGGCTATAGTCGTAAAAAGCTCATAAAATCCCCCGTAGTCATATGTCATGACATTATTCAATTTCCAATAAGAGTAGTCCGAAATAGTTCTGTCATAGAATACAATGCTGGTTTTAGCCATGAAACGCTCATAAAATCCCGGATAGTCGTAGATCATGGTATTATACTCTCTCCAATGAGGTTACTCCGAAATAGTCCAGTTATAGTTAGGGTTTGTGGTTTTCGGCATTTATTTTCAACCCAATACGGGGGGTGTTTATCGGCATTTATATTGGGAACTATAAATCGGATTTTTTCGGCATCTATATTCGGCCCAAAAAATAAATGCCCGAATACGGGCATCTATTTATTTGGCATGAAGGAGAGCCTATTTTGCGGGCGAAGTAACAACGAACCGAAAAGAAGTGAATTGATTCATGGCTTCATTAACAATGTCTTTTATTGCCTGTGCCAAACCAGCAAACAATTAGACTAAATAGAGTCAAGCGTACATCATCATGCTCGCATCTGTCATAGCGGCTCGCTCCTTGCGATTAATAACACGCAGTTTAGAGAACGCGCGCTCAACATTAGCGCTAGAAACAGGAATAGCCAGTATGCTTAAGGCGCACTGCGATAACAAAGGCCATGTGCTGGAACCGGTCGTCCAAAACTGATATGAGATATATCCACCTGAGGGGCTGGGCATGCAGCATATTCGAAAAACTCGCGCTTTATATCATTTATACGAGATTCATCAACACAGCTGAGGTCATCCTCCTATAAGCGCTTACGCACAACGAAACAAGGGCACAGCCCGAAGATAATGCCACGCTCGAGAAATAGTCGACAAAGGGAGATTCCAAGGGGATTTCCCTTTGCGGTTCGAGGAATGGCAGCTGTCAGGATACGAGAAATTCATATTTTTTCGGAATATTCCGAATCTGAAAAAAATCATTCGGGGGGTGTTTTCCGGCATTTTTCGGAAAATGCCGAAAACCACGAACCCTAGTTATAGTCTATAATGTAGGTTATAGTCATAACTCATGTCATAAACAATTTCCGACAAGGATCGTCCGAAATAGTCCATCATAGCCTATAATTAGGGATCCCGGTTTTCGGTGCTTAACTTTTCAGAGATTTGGTGGGAGAAATCGGTGGCTATTTAGCCTACCAGGAATCGGTGCCTTGCGGCAGTAATATTTTGAAATCTGAAGCCATCCGGTCGAAACCGACGAGGAACGTGACGGGAGTTTCCCATGCATACAGTGAACCAATACTTCATATTCTTGCGTTTTCCCTTTTCATTACAATGCAGCGATGCAGGTTAGCGATGCAGGTGACATCGCACACCACTCTCTTCGCTGTAAGGAATTAGCACAGGAGCTTTCTTGTTGAAGGCAAATTTTTCAGTCGGTCGGTATCCTAGTTTTCAGTGTTTGTGGAATAGGCGAAAAGTTCGCACTGGTACACCCCATGGTAGGCTCTAGGTGGGGCACTTCCAGACCGAACAGACCTGTGCTCATTATAACTGGCCTGGATCCTGACTATGGCCAACATTAGACCCCGCGAGAAGCTAACGAAGAAATATCTGTTCTTTCAAGAAGTCTGCTGTCTGCTGGCAACTGGTTCAGAGAGAAGGGACACGGGATAAAATCAAGACATTTGAAGTCGACATTTCGACGACAGTTGGTGAATAATTATATCCACCGAACTTGTAAAATTTTTTACTGGTGTACGCTTATCGGTGCCTTTCGGTAAATGCCGAAGACTGGGAACCCTACCTATAGGTTAGTCATGAAAAGGCCATAAAATCCAGCATGGTCATAACTCATGGCGCTATAATATACAATACATATAATAAATGACCAAGTACTAGCAAGTTATCTCCTGATCGTGTATAGCAGTTGTCATAAACTACTTGGTTATACTGATTCCAATGGCGGCAGATGCAATGACATGGGCCGGCATGGTTTTGCTCAAAGCTCTTCTGACATTTCTGGACACCATCGGACTTCGATCGTTATTGTGAAGGGGCTCGTTATTTTATTCCCCCCATTCCATCCAGCAATGGGGTAGAGTATCGCCTGTGGCGATGAAACTCCCCATTCTCCAAGGTCGCAAATAAAGTTGTTGTTGACATGGGCCGGATTTAATTGGCTGACCACTGGATTCATTTGATTGACCGTCAGATTAAATTGATAGACCAAAGAATTAAATTGAGTGACCATGGAATTAATTTCAGTGACCATAGGACTACAATGAGTGACTACAGGATTGCACTGAGCGAGAAAACATGTAGTTCGGTGTCAGTTGGTTTCAATAAACCTTGGAGAGTGGCCGTGTAACACGGGTATGTATCAGTCAGCTGCGGACTACTGTTATGGACATGCACGATCTGGTCTATCTGGGACATGTATAATGTGTTGCAGATAGGAACACTCTCAACCTACACTCTCGGAAAAGCAACGGATAGTAAAAGTAAGAAAACGTTTGATTCTTGACTGCTATTTTACGTGTCATCACCTTACGCTTGGTGCGATGACGGATAGTAAGGGTCAAGAATCGTTCGTTTTCATACTGTTATTTTAAGCGGCAACGGCTGACGGTTACGCCATCCGTCAAATGTTTACTCTTATATTACCGCCTATTGCAGCACGTATACCGCATAGCATGAGTAAACGAAAAAGCTCTGTAGCCGTCAACGGTGCAAGGTGCCCTCCCTTCGTCCCCCAAAGGCAACATCATGCTCCTCTTGCGCTCGCATCGGCTGCAGCGCCAACAAAGAAGGACGACCCCCGAAGAAGGAACGTTTGTTGCCGCCCCATGCGTTCCATCTTGGTTCTGAAATCGGCAATTGCATCAGGGCAATTAGACGAACCGATGCAACAGCTTCACCTATATCTTTGATAATAAAAAGCATCATTAGTGAAATTGAAGACAGTGGCATAGGAACCTGCCAGGGCCTCTGATGGGCCCCTGACACCACCTAAATGCTGGAAAGCCTTAATGCGGAGTCACCCCAGTGTATTCTCTATGGGCCACGCTTTGTCCAGTTCATCTCTAAAACCGCTGCAGTCATGATACAATACGCTAAGCTCATGATAGTAGGACGAATACTGCGCATCATGTCTGACACCTTTTTTATTTGAGTATGATATATGGGTGAATTTATACGATTTTTTGTGCCTGCAAATGCAAATACATCGAGCTCTATGGGGGCGTTTGAACCCGATGAAACCCCCTGCTATGTTAGTGCAATGGGTTACGATAAATCTGGGGAAAGGTGCTGGACATGAAGAAAAAAAAGAAAACGGCAGGTGTCGTTCATCCGCCGACTGAGCTGCACAACACTCACCGCCGAATTCATGAACGAGCCTCGACTCCAACGAGTGGAGGAAAGCACCGCTCCTCCACTCAAAGAGACAATGTGTTTCATGAACCCGCTTTGGGGATTCCTCCGCCAAGGCGGTCCTCGAGAAACCGTCCTGGAATAAAGCTGTACTCTCGTCCCCAGCCATCTTTCAGGACCCCTCGCAAATGTGTATTATCGTGCTTACAACACACTCATGGCGTGAAAAATAATCCTTTACTTTATTTCGACCAACGTGCATTACAAATACAAGCACAACGGTCTGCAAGTGTTTGAAGAAGGGTGCAGGTGTTTCGAACAGGGAAACAGACTGATAGGTTTCCTAGTTTTCTGGTCTGGCAATTACAACCACAACGGCAGCAGCTAGCTTAATGGCATGGTCACCTCGTATCAAATAATATGAAAGATGATGTCACGGCTTGTCATTCTTCTATTATGTTACAATATGTGGCGTGAATGACTGTTTGTTAGCGGATGGCTACGTTTACCCAACGCCTTGAGGGTAGCTACAAACAATCAAACAAACAAAAAAGATTTTACAACAACATCCCGAGCAAAGAATCGGGGAGACCATTCTTGGGGAGTCACCGCGAGCATGTCGTACGAACTTTCATGGCCCTCATTCGCTCTCTGCCTAAACGGTGGAGCCTGGTATCCCACCCAACAAACGGAATTCGTACTATTGGAACAACAACTACAAAAAAGAAAAAGAAGAAAAGAAACAAGACTATGACCTGGGGTGACACTATTGCGACATCTCCCAAATACCCTAAAAGAAAGGGGAGGGATGCGACAGAACTCTCGCGACCGTTTGAGACGAAAGATGGACGCTCTGCCGCTTTGTCTTCGACTGCAAGAAGAAAAAAAAAAAGGAAACGAAAACGACGAAAAAAAAAACATGATAGGAAGATATGTTGAGCCGTTTCGGTGATAACTGGAGCAGGGGTTGGGCCAGCTTGATACAGTATAAAGATTACGAAAAAACATTGAGGAGGCAGATCAGATGTTTCATTTTTTAGATGTCCAGTCAATGCAGTTTCTTTTTTTTGAACCACTTTTTGCGTGAAAACATCCTTCAAACACACCTTCTTTGTGCTAAATAGCGCGAAAGAAGGAAAATTTATTACACCTTGTCTTGAAAAGTGTGCTTGCAAGAAAGGTGTGGGATTTTTTCCACAACGCGGCACACCATCGTTTCTGACACATTCACATTGTCTCCCGTGGCAGTTCGAAAAGTCCTAACGCCATAAAATCACATGTTGACGGGCAGCTGTAGCACAGAAGGTAGCGGCAGCCCACGATTGCACACATTTTCCTCCAGCGGCAATATATACAAAAGGCTTCGTACGGTTGTCTTCATGAAGCGGTACCGTATGAGGAACTCATGATCATCAAAATGATCAAAAGGAGTTTGATGGCCCCTTATTGAACGTTGTCGCTCAGTGGCAATGTTGTCAACACCCAGTTAAAGGCCGTCCTGGCACAAAACGCAGTCGATGGACGCAGCAAACGACCTGTCTTCCGCCATGACACCAGCCAAACTTGAGTTGAGGAGCGTTCTCGAGGTAGCACCGATGCTACCTCGAGATTTTCGAGGAATGCACGGAGGAATTCCTCCACTCGAGGAGCATTTCCAGTCAAGGTCGATTTATGAAGCGCAAAACCGGCCTCGAGGAGCAGCTCGAGTCGAGGCTCGTTCATGAATTCAGCCGTCAGTGAAGTAAAGAATGAGAGAGAGTAGACGGCATCGCGACAACAGAACGAATCACACTGTACGCCAATGTGTGGGTAACTCACCTACAAGACCGTGGTGCGCTGGCGGGTGGCTACACATCAAACACCAGGCATGGGGGCATTTATCATAGGCAAACGCGTCTACGGCCCGCAGGTATCCCGAAAGTAGTATAAATATATGTCCTATAGCCAAGAGTTTTCTCTAATCCAATTCCAATCCAATTCGAATCCAATTCTAAGCCAAAATCCACTGCTAAGCCAACACAATACAGTTCTAAGCCAACACAAGCCAAATCCAAAGCCATCTGATTGGCCGCCATTAGCTCCGCCCACTTCACGTTGATTGGCCCATGCTAAGCCTACTGATCTTTGATTGGCTGACCGTAGCTCCGCTCCTTTATGCTAATTAGTTGGCTTGGCTCCGCCCAGTTCACGCTGAATGGCCCATGCTAAGCCTACTGATCATTGATTGGTTGACTGTAGCTCCGTCCCTTTATGCTAATTACTCGGCTCTGCCCACTTCACGCTGATTGGTGCATGCATATTTCTGAGCACAGCTCCGCCTCTTTATGCTAATTAACTGGCTCCGCTGATTGGTCCATTCGAAGCCTACTGATCACTCTCCACATTTTCCAGACTTTCTAAGCCCTCTGATTGGCCGTCCCCAATTTAAGCCTACCAACTGGCCCATTCTCAGCCCACTGATTGGCTGACTAAGCCCGCTGAATATAGTCTTCGTTAGCGCCCGCCAGATGGCGCGCTCGGCAGCGACCCTGCTGCGGCTTTATCTCATACGTCCAAACTTACCTCGTGCCACCAGATGGCGCGACTCAGGTGCATCAACTCCGCGCTGTTCCACTTTGAGGCGTCACACGAACGAGAGAACTTTGTCGAGATGTGCTGCCACATATTGCGCTCCCGTATCACCGCAAACAAGTTGCGAAAAATCATACGCGAAATCTTGGATGAGTACCTGTCGGCTTACAGGGAGCAATCACTGCGCGAGCTTCAGGAACTATGTCAGGAAGAAATAAGAGCCCTGGAGATGATCATCAATCGCGCTAGGAGCTATGGATGAAAATAAAGATGCATCACACCTCGCTACACAGTCTACTGAAGTTATTCCACGATGCGCATGCAGTTCCAGCACCCCACTCGAATTCTCATCTCCGGCGCGTCCATGTGTGGAAAGACGGTGCTCACGCAGAATATAATGAGACATCCCGAATTATTTAGCATTCCACCACAGAAGATAAGTATGCAGCCGGCTGGGAAAAGGATCTCGACGGCGTGGAGTTTATGGACAGGATACCCGCAGAATGGGATGAGCGATATCCCACTCTCATGGTTATTGACGATCAAATCACGGAAAAGGGGGTTCTATCGGAGGTAGAGTCGCTGTTTGTACGTGGTAGCCACCATAAGAATGCGTCCGTGATCCTGATCACACAAGCCGTGTTCTATCACAACGCCGCTTTTCGAACGATATCACTGAACGCCAGTTATATCATAATGTTCCGGAACGCTCAGTCCGTACAACAGATCGAAACCTTCGGACTTCAGGTATTCGAGAAACAGGGGCTCTCCTATTTTCTCGACGCATATAAGCAGGCGACGGAGAAGGCACACGGTTATTTAGGTGTAGATCTTCATGCGCAAACACCTCCCTCTCGTAGCCTGCGAACGGGTATTTTACTGCACGACCGGCAGTTCCAGTTTACGCCCGCGGAATGACGGCCGATCTTAGAAGACATCTCACGCTCGTCAAAGTATTGGCCACCAGCAAACCGACACACCACGCAGAGTTACTTAAAGAGCTCAGCTGCGACGACATTCGAATCCTTTCGGAAATCTGTCTGAACATTCTACACGGAAATATCCCACTTTCGATGAAACTTCATAAAAACTTGAAAAAACACAAAAGAAATCCTCCGCTTCCTCGCTCACAAGTCACTTCATAAGTGCCCCAGGCAGTTGAAGAAATATATTAGGGGACAACGAGGTGGTGTCATTCCCATACTTCCACTGCTCCTCTCAGGGCTATCAAGTCTCGTGGCTGGAGTCGCCAGGAGAGCAATATCCAAAGCCATCGGTCATGGCTCATAGAATAGAAATAGGTGCAGTTCTGAAATAACGATTCGGACGACGTAAAGGTCGGCAAAATACTGGAAGCCCTCTATTAGTTGCTGAAGCGCCCTCACTATCATCCTCCTCCTTGTCCTCTGGAACCTGTCCATTCGGCTCCCAAACCGGAACCCAATCAATTCGATTTTAATCTTCTACCCTCCGGCGTTGATAAAGCACGCGCGAAATCTGTGCTAAAAGAATTGAAGAAAGTTTTCACCTGCCGGGCGGATAATGTGCTAGTATATAGAGGGAAGCGAATCAATCGCTCAAACATTGTGGCTCTCGTGAGCTACTTAGCACGTCGTAGCGCGCTCATCAAGAAACCCAGTTGGTACAAAAAAGTATCGAAAATTATAAGCACTCTGAAAATACACCGAATTGCTCACTGGAGCAAATATGGGGCCCTATAGAAAGATCAAGGAGAAAGGGTTAGGTGGAGTGGATCGGTACCAACGTTATCACAAGCTCACGCGCGCAAAAGCCTCGAACAGCTGAAAAAAAAAGATGCTTACACCCTTCACAAGCCAGCGAAGAAAAAATTGAAGTGACGCTCCATCATCGCAAATCATGTGCGGGATTTACATCAGGCAGACCTTCTGGATATGCGTAAATATCAGAAATTTAACAAGGTCTTCAGGTACATCTTAACGGTCATAGATACGCTATCGAGGTACCTGTACATGGTCCCCATTCGCACAAAGCGCCCGCAAGACGTAAAGAAAGCTTTCCATCGAGTTTTCCGTCACGGAATTCCGAAGAATCTCCTCACGGATCGCGGAAGCGAATTTTGGGGTTCCCCCGTTCGTCAGTACTTTCAGTCGCTACTAAATCACTATAGCATGCAAAGCGGAGTGAAAGCGGCCTCCTGTGAACGCGTGCAGGGAACAATTAGAGAAAGAATAGCCAGGCATTTCACTAGTACAGGGAAGTTAATTATATCAACGTACTGCCGAAGATAGTGGCCGACTATAACGACTCGGTACACTCCGTCACGGGCGAAAAGCCGAAAAACGTGAACGCCGGAAATGAAGTAGCTCTGTTCAACAGATTGAATCGTAAGACGACCCTGCGCGAGAGCAAGTATAAAGCAGGAGACCAGCTGAGGCTCGCGTTATATCGCGGTGCGTTCGCCAAAAGATACAATCAAAGGTGGACGGCCGAAGTGTTCGAGGTGTCGCGAACGAGAAAGACCGATCACCCTGTAGTGTATGTGAAAGATTCGACGGGAAAAGAAATACTGGGATCATTCTACGAGCAGGACCTGCAGCCCGTCCACCATCTTTCCTCGTACGATAAGCGACTCATATCCGCTGTGATTAGAAAGAAGAAAATTAACAGGGTATTGCACTACTTGGTTCGTTGGTTCGGATACGCCAAAGATCACGATTCTTGGGTGCCCGCCAGCGATGTCAGAAAATGAATTTTACGTGTATCTGCTCTCGAACGCCAGCATGAACCTGCACCCGTCCAACACGCTGAATGACTTCACGATCGCGTTAGATAAGCCGCTACACCTGGATGATTCATACGTCGTCGGTCTCGAGGGGTTTTCCATTCCCAACAGCTTCCTGAACGTGAACCGAACGCCTGATAACGCTATCAACCGAGAAGTGGCAAACAAAACAGCTCACGTTCGAAGACACGGACACGCTATTTAATAAAATATTCCCCGAATATGGGATAGAGTGGACTTACGAGGAAGATCACTACGTGTTTAAGCTACCGTCGCGCGTGCGCTCGGTGAAATTAATCGACAGACCGCTGCATCTCGCCTTTGGAATCGTCGACATCGATGGAGATCACCCGGAGGGTGGTAGAGTACGCGCCGTCCCAAACGTGTTACCGCTCGCGGAGGAAAGAGCCGCTATGATGCGATTTCGCCGGGTGCTGGTGATAAATAACGATCTAATTTTAGAACCCCGATCGCTAATTACCGACACATTCAACGAATTTTTCAGAGCGACGAACGATACAGAGTCAAGAGTGGAATACAAAGACAACACTTACTCGCTCTCTCCCCCGGCGAATTTCAACTTGTTGACTGAGTTCCTGGACCTCATTCAGGTGAAGCACATCCAGGTTGAAGGGTCCCGAAAGCGCATCACGTGTAATCCCATAGTGAAGACGTACCGCATCTACATAAACACTCGAGAGACGGAAAGTCGGCGCATTTCACTTCCACCAAATTACTACGAAACACCCGAAGCTCTCGTGAGCGCCATCCAGGAGCGTCTGCAGCCGGAGGCTTCCCTCACGTACGGTGCATGGGCGAGGAAGTGTTCGTTGAGCTTGCGGGAAAACGTATCGCTTACATTATCCAATTACTTTGCGTACCTACAGAGTTTCGGCGCGAAAACCGTATTTACCGAAAACGATACGGGCGTCGAGAAAGTGACCATAGATCTTCCTATTAACTGTATTATGATATACACGGATCTCGTCACGCCCTTCGTAGTGGGAAACGGGCGGGACCCGATACTGAAATTAATGCCATTTGTGTACGATAGAACGAAAGAACAACTGAGTTTCAGCTTTCTTCCCGTTCAGTATTTTAAGTTAGTGCAGCGCGAAATTTCCTCAATCACCGTCTCTATACGCGACGACACGGGTCGCAAGCTAACGCTACAAAATCGCGGTAGATCGACGCTTACGCTGCACTCTAAGCATGTACACTAAAGCGGTACCAATCTACGGATTTGGTGTTCCAACGGTATACAGGGTGTCCACGCTAAGTGTGAACAGATTTTTCATAAATCGGGTAATTATTATTTTTAAATGCAATCAACGGTGATATGTTCTATGCAAGGGGGCTCGTTCTTTGAGGCACCAAGCGGCCTCCATTAACGATGTCTTAATTAATTTTCACTAATTAACTTTTTAATTATGAACGATAGCGGGATGGTTCCTTGTATCGGTGACCTGTCAGGGTCCCATCATAAAAGTGCGGTCCTATAACTGAGCCATTAAAAATGCCTGCCCAAACGTTGAAGGACCACTTTCTCTGGATCGGCACTCTCTCAACCAGTGTGGGTTCTCCACTGCCCAGTAGTGGGCATTATGGAGGTTAACTTGGGCATCACGCGAGAAATTTGCCTCGTCGGTGAACATAATCTTCAGTGGGAAGTTTCCGTCTTTGTCCACCATGTTCAGGAGCCAGTTGCAGAAATCCAGCCTTTTCGCCAGGTCTCCGGGGTGGAGTCCTTGGTGCAGACTAACGTGGACCGGGTGAAACGTGTTGCCGTGCAGGATATTCCATACACTCATACTTTTTGATATGCCGCTTGCCTGGGCTACGGCGCGGACACTAGCGTGAGGATTCTGCGCGACATAGGCTAGAACGTCAGGAGCGACGGAATCCCTTACAGTAGACTCCCTGTGGTGCTCTTGGTAAAATTGGCCGGTCTCCCGCAGGCGCTTGTGATACTTCCATATTAGACTTGCAGTTGGTACAGGATCATTCGGGCGATTTCGGCTGTAAATATCCCTTGCCTTCCTGAAGTTCCCGTTGGCCTCCCCCAGTGCCAGAATCATATCTGTTAGTTGGTCGTTGGAATAGGCTGCGACCGGTCGTGCCGTGATAGTGACAGATTCACTAACAGCAGGCAAGCTGTCGTCCGCTAAACCATGTCGAACAACGAAACGGGGCACCCGAGCACCGGAAAAAACGAAATGAAAAATAAAGAAACAAAGCAACGAAGCGATAACTGAGTTGCAGGTGTGGTCTGAACCTGCTCTTATCCATGACCTGGCACTCCGGTTTGGGTGGGCGTATCTTAACCTGTGTCTCCCCAGATCATCAAGGTCGTTGAAAGAACCGTCAGGAATAATCTGGTATTGCAGCCCTCACTCATGGTTGTAATACGTCTCCCGGCCGCACAATGTCGCAGCTTTCGGCCCCTCTCTGCAATAAAGAGTGAGGGCAATCCGCGCTTCTTCGGAAGCGACAACAACAAGAGAAAGAAAAAAATAGACGTTTTTCGAGCGGACATTGCGGCTGACCCAGTAGGCCGATTTTGATTCTGAGAAAAGCAATAACCTCAGGGAAGCAACATCAACAAATGTTACATTGGAACCATCCCGCTGTCGTTCATAATTAAAAAGTTAATTAGTGAAAATTAATTAAGACGTCGTTAATGGAGGCCGCCTGGTGCCTCAAAGAACGAGCCCTCTTGCATAGAACATACCACCGTTAATTGCATTTAAAAATAATAATTACCCGATTTATGAAAAATCTGTTCACACTTAGCGTGGACACCCTGTATAGGTCGCATCTGTACCAGAGGGGAGGCAATTTCTTTTCTCAGCTCGGGCGTTTCGCTATTCCACTCGTTAAACGCGTATCGCCCTACCTAAAAAAGATGGCTGTTGCGGCCACTAAGCGCGTGGCCAAAAATCTGTCGGAGGGAGACTCTTTCCGAAGTGCGCTTAAAAGATCGGCGAAAGATACGGGCCACGAAATTCTCCGACACCCTCGGAGGGGCCGGCGGGCGAAGAAAGAGGAGAAAACCGGACGTCTTCGACAGCATAAATCACGCCGGTTGCGCGGCCACAATTTAGTTGCGAGATGGACACGATTAACGTCGTACATCCCGACACTCCTGTGTTGAATAAGTCGGAAACACAGTTATTTTCCGTGCCGGGAACGCAGTGGCATATACTGAAGGGGGAATATGAAGTATTCTACCCGGTCGCTGACATATCCTCTGTCATAGAGTTCCAGCTTTCGAATTTGGGGCATCACTATCTCGATTTGAACTCCACGTACATAGTGACGAAAGTCCGCATCGTACGTACATACATCGTACATCGTGCGGAGTACTGGTGGCCTTCTCGCTTCCCCATTTCCTACACTGACCTGGACGAATTCGAAGACAAAAACATGATATCCGTGTACGTATACAAGTACGTCGATCAGGGAGTGCACGTGTCGCGACCCCCAAAACTCGAGTATGAAAAGAAAATTCACTTATTGGCTATAGACCAGCGTTTTTTTGGAATCAAGTCCCTCGAGCGGTTACTGATTAAGAAAGACAAGCGTTTCGTCTGCGAGCATTGCACGCGCTCTTTCCTGAAGGAAGAGAGCATGGCGAAACATCGTCACCTGTGCGCGGATACACACACACACATACATTGGATTGTGCGCGGACGTAAACGAAATCATATTGGAATTTTGCGAACCAGGCAAAAACTTTGTCGAATTTACTAAAATGCAGTACAAGCAGCAGTATAACTACGTCATCGCGTTGGACACGGAGAGCGTACTCGCGCCCAGTGGTGTTGGCATGCAGCGTCACGTCACCTCTAGCTTCTGTGCCGTGCTCGTGCGCACCCACGACTCGAAGGTGATGTGCATCAGGACTTCCCATCATGGTGCACAATCTGGCCTATGATTTGGCCGGACTACTGCGGGAATTTCACCTTCTCGGGTGGAAGCGAGCTCCCTTCATCGTGGCCAGTTCCATGGAAAAAATCCGATCGTTCGAAATTGGCGCCTTCCTATTCAGAGATACCATGCAGTACCTAAATTCGTCGCTGGGAGAGCTCGTGGAAACCGTCAAATCCATGGGGGGCGCAGAGGCGTTCCAATGCCTGAAGCAGGTATTTGGAGACGACTACAAAATTTTGCTTCGTAAAGGTGTATTCCCATACAGCCACGTTAGCTCGTTCGCGGTCTTCGACGAATTGGGTCTGCCGGCAAAATCCGCCTTCCGAAACGATCTGACGGGGAAGGATATAAGCGGCAAAGACTATCAGTACGCGCTGTACGTCTTTGAACGTTTTGGATGCTCGAATCTGAGGGATTATAATACATTGTACCTGAAAACGGATGCCCTGTTACATGCTGACGTAATGCAGCACTTCCGACGCCTGTGCTACGACGCACGCGGTTTGGAATTGCGTCATTGCGTTTCTCTATCATCCTATTGATGGCAATGCGCTTTAAATTACACGCGGGCAAAATTGGAGCTGATCATCGACGAGGACATGTACCGGACCATCGAATCGGGTGTTAGAGGCGGACTCTATCAGGCGAGCAGGCGTCATTTACGGGCTAACAACCCGCTGTGCAGTGGCTACGATCCCGATAAAGAGTTGGTGTACCATATCGTACATATAGATTGCAACAATCTTTACGGATTCAGTATGATAAAGCACCTCCCCGTCGGCGATTTCCAATGGGTCGAAGATTTTAGTTCCGTGGATTTTATGCGTCATCGCACAGATTCGGACGTGGGATACGTGTACGTGTGCGATTTAGAGTATCCAAAATCTATCCACGCGCTGACGCGGTACTTCCCCTTGGCTCGCGAGAAGGCGGTCGTCCCGAAGGAATGGCTCTCACCATTCGAGCGAGAGTTCCTCGAAGAGTTAATGTATCAGCCGGCGAACAGCAAAAAGCTGCTGCTCATGTGCAAGGACAAGGTCGAGTACGTTGTTTATTACGCGCTGCTCGCGCTCTATTGTAGACTGGGCATGAGGGTGACAAAAATTCACAGAATTCTAAAATTTCGTCAGGCACCATTCCTGCGTCCCTACATCGAGGACAATGTTGCCAGACGCGTCGCCTCGAGCACGACGTTCGAGAAAAATTTCTACAAAATCTCAAATAATGCAGTCTTCGGGCGTACGTTGCTAAATAAATTTAATATGCGGGACATTCGAGTAGTCTTCAATGAGGAGACGGCGAGTCGCCTCGGGAGTCGGGCGGAATGTGTACGAATGGAAATTTTGCCCCCCGATTGTGTCATGTACGAAATGCGCAAAAAAAAGTGCAATGCGATTTCCCCCTGCAGATTGGCTTCACGATTTTAGAACTGAGTAAGTTAACCATGTACTCGTTCTACTATGAAACCCTGTTGAGTAAGCTCACTTGTCCGGTGATTACCTGCTACTTTGACACGGACTCTCTGATCCTCGGCCTATTCTGTAAGGACTACGAAGATCAGTTACGTGCAGTGGCGTCGCAACTATTTTTCCGCTGGGGGAGCGAAAAAAAATGCTACCATAAACATCATCATCATCATCATCATTTATTTTCCTTGAGGACTCATGCAGGCAATACAGGAGTGGTACACAAATTGAAAACGTGCTCCAGGCAAATTACGACTTGTGCATACTTGTACAGCAGACCTAAACTAACATTGCAGAAGTAATGTGTATGAATATGTCAGTGAGAAGGTAATGTTAATGTAATTACAAACATAATTTACATATCTTTTATACATACTTTACAAGCAAGGAAAGATAAATGAACCCTATTAGCTGCGAGAACGCTGACCATTTGTGCGGGCTTTTTCCAGTCAAAGATATTTGTGTCTAGTAAGCTTGTTGCCAAATGCGTCAGCCCCAACAATAGAAGACTCAACAGAAGGAACATGAAATGCATGTCTAAGTGGGAGCCGCGGCACGGAACGAAGATTCCCTTACAGCACGACTGTAGGACACTAACTCCAACGAAAATCTGGAACTATATTATCCGGGGCTGGAAGCGAATATCGTCTGATCCTCAATCCATTTGCCTTCTGCGATTAAATCAGGGTTTCCTGGTGCGGAGTGGGGCTCAGCAAGAGCCTACAGGTGCCTGTCGCGGGCTAGGTCGGGACGATACTGAGTAAAGTCTGGAGCTCCGTGCTAATCAAGATTCGGACTCAGCGGGTTACGGGCAGTGGCCTCGCGATGCCTCGGGTTGAATACACGACTTCCGTTTACGCTAGACCAATCTTCACCGGTCACTAAAGTTCCATACAGGCTGTCCAACAAGTTACCCAAAGACACTCTAAGCTCAAGAGACTTAAAATCAAACTCGCCACGCAGGCTTCTCGACAAGATGCACAAAAGTGATCTCTGCTTCTTAGCACCACAATCGCCAGGCTACCCAACAAGTTGCACAAATCCGTAAACTCAAAATTGCCGCACAGGCTACCTAACTAAACAATTTTTACCTCAGTCTTGTCAACTTCACTTAGCTGTAGGGGTGGGGAAGTCTGAAGATTCTTCGAAGAGGCCTGAGACGCCTTCTTGTCGGCGGGGTGTCTTCCGGCATTATCCTCGACGTCACACCGTGATAGCCATACCGCTACTATTGCCACCGCCACTATTCCCAATATTCCCAAACTTCCCCGGCGGGAAAACAGCTGCTATCTTCCTCGCGTTTGCATTCTTCCGCCTTCTAGACCAACCACGGGACGAGTCTCTCAAGCTCATCCAACAATCCCTTATAAAACCTTGTTAAACGGGGCTCCCACAAGTCACTCCACGGAACATCAGGCCTCTTTTCTTGGGCGGGAAAGAGTCACGACGCCACTGTCACAAAACCCAACTATAGCCGCTTTACGTAAAAAAAAAGGGAAAAAAGAACAATAATTTACATCCTTTCCAAATGTCAGAGTGCAAAGACAATTCCCAGGTCTCGGGGGCCAAAAGATTGTGGGCGAAGACACGTGGCATTGGGTTACCGTACACGGTCCGAACGACATGAAAATGCCATGCCTGGTCTCGCCGAAGGGGGTCGAGAACTACCCGGAGGAGGCACACTCGGACTGTCCCTCCAACGCGTCTGACAAAACGTCTGGAAGCAATAAGTCTGGGGGTCCCGAAGCTGTCATGGTCAACTGAACCAACTGGCCAACTTCCTGTTGCAACAACTCTTCTCTCACTTAACTCGTAATTAAACGAAAATTCGCTAAAGAAATTGTCGCAATGCGGCAGTGCCCTTTGACTGGGGGAGCCGTGCTACCTCATCTGTAAATGAGGGGGAGCCGTCGCTCCCCTCGCTCCTCCTGTTGCGACGCCACTGGTTACGTGCGATCGCCAACGACCATTGAGACTTGTCTTCCTTCGATCGTGGTCATCCACTGTACAGCGAGAGGAATCGCGTTAGACTTGGCGCGTTCAAAAGTGAAACGGGTAGCGTACCCATTGAGGAAGTAATATGCTTGAAAGCCAAAATGTATTCCATCAAATTAGCCGGAGGAAAACAGATAGCAAGAGCTAAAGGGGTCAAAAGAACATTGTGCGCAAACACCTCCTCCATGATACGTACCGCGATACCCTATTCAAGCACGCTAGCGTATCGCACGAACAGGTGTCAATAGTGGGAAAGAAACAGTGCATGTACACCATCAGAAATGTGAAAAGAAGTCTGATGGCGTACGACGACAAACGATACCTCTACAATGACGTGGACTCCTACCCGTACGGAAGCTGCGAATATGGTAAGCTCGAGTGGATGACGTAGATAGCGAGATTTCACCTGGCGTTCTTTCCCCCGCCGCACAGATAATGCAGTGGATGAGAAGGAGTAACGTCATTTGGACTGTGTCACTGGAAAGATGTCGTACCTCGTTCTCTTCTCGCTCGTCTCGTGCGCGCTGGCGCTGGACGCCGGCAAATGTACTGCCTGCATCAAGCTGGAGAAGGATGAGCACACGTACGCGCACAAATGCCCTGGTGACATCTTGGCCATCAGAGAGTGGCACGTGGTACCTATGCGGTCCGGCATTAACCTGAATAGGAACGCTACTGGATCGCTGCATACGTGCCTTCACTCGCTGGACGTGAGCGACAGCTACGAAGATATCCAGTGCACGCGGAAGTGCCAGCTCACGGAGGACAAAATTTTTCTCAGCCGCTGTCCCGGAGACGTCTACATGATCCGTCACTTCCGCGGAACCACGCCCAGCATCAAAGGAATCAATCTCTCCAAGACCACCATGCTTTTTCTCAAACATGTACTCAATAAACGTTGAAAGGTATTTTTTTCCCTGTCTGTCTGAGATAAAGCCGCAGCAGGTTCGCTGCCGAGCGCCCCATCTGGCGGGCGCTAACGAAGGCTGTGTTCAGCTGGCTTAGTCAGCCAATCAGTGGGCTTAGAACGGGCCAATCGGTAGGCTTAAATTGGGGACGGCCAATCAGAGGGCTTGGAAAGTCTGGAAAATGTGCAGAGTGATCAGCAGGCTTCGAATGGACCAAGCAGCGGATGCAGTTAATTAGCATAAGGGGGCGGAGCTGTGCTCAGCGATACACATGCAGCAATCAGTTAAGTGGGCAGAGCCGAGTAATTAGCATAAAGGGGCGGAGCTACGGTCAGTCAATCAAAGATCAGTAGGCTTAGCATGGGCCAATCAACGTGAAGTGGGCGGAGCTAATGGCGGCCAATCAGATGGCTTTGGATTTGGCTTGTGTTGACTTAGCAGTGGATTTTGGCTTAGAAATGGATTCGAATTGGATTAGAATTGGATTGGAATTGGATTAGAGAAAACTCTTGGCTATAGGACATATATTTATTCTACTCCCGAACAGTCGCAGTTTTGACAGCGTCCTCGCAGCTGACCGATTAAATCCGTTGATATTGTTTGTGCCATCTCTCCACTGGCGCTTGTAAACCATCACCTGTGCCCTGTATAACAACGAGGGGCATTCACACCGAATAAAACAAGAAAGCTTGCGTCCAAACTGTGCACGCCCACGCAGAGTTTCTTGTTTTTTGGCAAGGTTCACCAAGAATAAGCGTAAATACAGTGATGTCATGAGTCCGAGGTTGGTTTATCCGTCAGGGGCAAATTCTATGCGTCAATTTCTAAGGGTAAATGCACAGATGACGGTGAAAACAAGTGCCTTAACGGATACAGTGTGGGGTTTAACAGACACTACAAGTAAAATACATGATAACGGACAGGGCAGTTGGCGTCGTCGCCGCATACTACGGTTACTAAGAGTAAAACACGGAGTAAGGGTTATTTTAAGGGTTGCTTTTCCGAGAGTGTACTTTCTGCCCCACTTTCAACAAATCAGGAAGCAGGAACAAAGCAGGAAGCAGAAGTAGATATCAGTCGGGATGATGGTTGGCTATTGGAGCGTGCTGTGGGGCGAGGTTGTGTCTTAACAGTGTAGTGATAAGAATTCGTGTCTTTACGTTTGCTGAAAACTATGCATTCTTAAACTGGAACTTCATCGCGTATAAGAGAGTCCTAATGACATGGTTCGTTTCTCTGATTTGTTGAAAGCATGATGGTTTTGTCACTATGTTTGTAGATTAATTGTCACAAGGTGATGGTGGAATTGCTGAAAGAGGTCGCCGTTGTAACCACAGGGGTGGCATAAACCCGCCATTGTTGTAACTACCCTCAAGCTGGTGCTTTTGGCAAAACTGCCATCTTGTAATCGTTCCACGTCAGGGTAAACGTCATTTGGGAGGTCTTGACATTGTTTACATGTCGTTTTGCCGCTACCGACATATTTTCGTCGTCATAACGTCAAGAATTTTGGCAGCGTAAACTATGCGGTGTTTCTTCCGCAACATGGTATCCCATTTCTCCTTAGTTTAAGTACATCGTATCGGATGAGTCTTAACGCGCGGTCGTCATCACGTCTTTGGAAGTCGTCAACACTGCGAGACCTTATGTGCAAAACTGCGCGTTTTACTGCGATATTATCGGATGAAAATAAGGATGATCTAAACACACCGTGATCTAAACACACCCAAAACGTCGCGCAGAAACAACAGCCGCATTGTTTACGAACGGTTTTGCCGCCGATCACGGGCACCGCCATCTTTAAGGTCACGTGTGCCTTGACGTTTGCTGTGACGTGCGACCAGGACCTGTCCAGGACGCATTGCGTTCGCCCAGCACGCTTTCGTCTACGGAGCAATGCATTGTATCCCACCCCTGTGGTGGTGGTGAAAGGGCTTGCCGTTGTCGGCCTCACGTATGTGGGCAACGTCACGACTCACGCCCTGGGGAAATGTGCGTCCTGGGCCGACTTCTAGGGGAACTGTGCCGACATATGTCTGAAAGCGTCTGAGGAAAACCCAGGAAAATGTGGTTGTAACAAAGAGGAGTACACCACGCGCTTTCCACGAATCAGGAGTGATAACGACATCGTTCTGCGCAATGATTGGCCTTTCAACTTTCTATGGTTTGAAGGTTCGTTCTAAGAGTGCGGTCACGAGCGACGCCAAGAAGATGCCAAGACCGTTGGAGCCCGTCATTCATCGCCTGCGACTCAATGTCCCGTTCGCGGCAGCGTTCCTTCGTAAGTTAGGTGCCGTTAAATCGCCGAACTGTTCAACTTGCGGAACTGTGGACGACACGGAGCGCGTGCTGGTCTCCTGCTGATGCTTCGACTCTAGTGGGCCAACACTGAAGAACACCCTCGCGAAACTTGACAACCGACCTTTTAATCTATAACTTAAAAAGCCAAGACTAGGAGACAAAATTAAAAAATAAAACGACAACACAGACAAGGTCTCAAACACAGCTGAAAGTTTACTTAACTGTACAAACATATAAGGAGTTCGAGTGGGTGAGACAGAAGTGGGCGAGGAGGACGTAAGAACATGCCCAAAACTTTGTCCCTGTTTCTGTTTGTGTCCCTGTTCCTGTTGTGTCTGTGTCCTTGTTCCTCTTTCGCTGCATCGAGGGATCCCGAAAACCAACGGGAAGGTCAGGGAAGGCTTGCTGACACAGTTCCCAGCAGAGATAATGGACAGCGTTTCCTTCATAAGCCTTTCGTTAAGGTCACTTTCACTGGGCACTACAAAGGTTTCATGCCATCTGGGCGCACAACCTCTGCAGACTTGTAGGTGTTTTACCAACTTGGAAGCAAAATCGTTATTTTTTACTTTGAAGGCATGCCGTGACCTTCCCTGACCTTCCCGTTGGTTTTGGGGATCTTCTTACGTAATCCTCACCCTTCTGTCTCAGCCACTTGAACTTCGTATATGTTTGTGCTGTTGAGGAAAACTTTCAGCTGTGTTTGAGACCTTGTCGTTCTTTTTTTTGTCCCCTAGCAAAGGCGGAGAGTTTTCATTTTCCCGGAGGGGGGGGGAGGGCGCACCGCGAAGTAAGTACTCTGGTGGGGGGGATATGATTATTAAGAAAAAAAGGGAGGAAAGGTAAGCCAGATGAATGTTGGCTTGTTATTAAAAAAAAGTGAAAGCGGGAAGGCAAAAAAGGCAAAGAAAAGAAGAAAGCAAAAGAAAACAAAAAGAAGGAAAGAAAAGGAAAAGAAAAATGAAGAACACAAAACTAAAGCTGAAGAATCACACACTCCTGAGGATCCTATGATGTATGCAGAAGTGGTATAGAAATAAGAGGAAGGAAGTACAGAAAAAACAAAAAGAAAAAACAGAGAGAACGTAAACAGTGAACATGTGTACAACGGAAGGCATTACGCCTTTGGAAACTGAGTGCAAAAGGATCAAAATGCATTGAATCCTCGGTGTGTGACCCGAAATGCGCGCAATATAATGAATATGGCCAATGAAATGGAGCGGCGGGAGTTGAACCCGCTCCCAACGGATATGCGTTCCGAAGATTCTACAGTTACACCTCACTGGCGGCTGCTGGTACCTTTTCGACTGCTTCGTTTCATTGATCTGATTGCTTTGGGCGAAATTCAGGCTATGTGTTGTGTCATCCCCTGTGTTTCTTCGCCTCACCTTCTACTGTGATAATGAGTATGGTGGGCGGATACATATTTTACAAATTGCAAGATGCATTTTTGGGGCTGGTGCCTCTTCGCTCTTTTGACCTGGGCGCGCCGAACCCCAAAGGTTGGTGTCAGTCTCTTAGTGGGACTCCCCGGGGGGCAAGGGCCCCAACGCCCCCCGCAGTCGGCGCCTATGTCCCCTAGTCTCGGGTATTTAAGTTATGGATCTATGCCACCAGCTCGCTTGCTACCTCTCTATCCTTTCGTGACCTTTTAATTTTGAGAAGGTACTGGGGAGCTGGCCAAGGCTACACCAACCTGCGCTGTGTGCACTAACGAACTATCTCAAAGACATACGCACTGAAATAATCTTTTAAATCGTTCAGTGGTTTCGTACGTCAAGCGGCCTGGAACGACTGGTCGCACCAGTGCGACCTACGTTTCCACTTTTTTTCTTTCTGTTCCCAATCTATTCTATTCAGCCAACTGTGGCCTGTCTGTGGATTAATTTTGCGTGCATAAGAGTTCTTGTAGGCCTGAGAGTCCTTAAGGGAGTGACTGAGTGCCTCAAGAGAGTGCGTGATAATGCCTGAGAGTCCTTAACGTACGCCGGAGTCTCAGCAGACAGCACACCGTACTTGACATCGCTCGCGGAAGACGGTGTTTCTGTAGACAACTCATGTACCCACCCACAAAGCGGCTAGCACCCTCGGCGTGATCGAACCCGCAACTGTACCGGACGCTGTCGTAATCAACAGCTTGCCGTTAAGTACACTGTTAAAATAGTACTTCACCACACAGCACGCTCCTAACCAACCGCCATACCGAATGATATCATTCTGTGTCATGGTTCTCTCAAAACAGGGGGAGGAGCCTATCTGGGACATGCATAATGTATCCCATATAGGCGCGTCCTCCCATTTTCAGCAAATAAGGACACATAATGATATCCTTTGGAATGACTGTTGACCAGGAGCGTGCTATGTGGTGAAGTTCTGTTTTTACAGTTTAATGTCATGCAGTAATACATGACATTCTTGGGTAACCACAAACAAGCCCCTGCCACAACTTCCGGTGGTACGGAGACTTAGGGCCAGCTCTCACTTGCCGACGCACGACGCGACATCGTGAGCGGGTGGCGGGAATAGACGGACATTTCCGGGGTTGGGAGAGGAGAGACGCCGAGCCCAAAAAATTGCCATGCCGAACTTCTTTCACGACGTCGGCAAGAACTGCAGGGAACGATATAGTGGCGACCAATAACGTGACACAGAAAGGCCACGCCTCCTGATTTTTCATCTGCTTTGGACGACGGAATGCCACTGTGGTGGGAACAGTCCTCCTAAGGTAACTGAGGATGCGGCTGTAGAGTATGTACCACTATGCCAATCTACAACGTTGCAAGCTCATGGGCGTAGACTGTGTGCGCGCTCCGGTTGGTCAACAATGTTTTGAAATCGCATTTTCTACGCGCGCATCTGCGTGCAGCGTCCAGCGTCCCCGTGGCCATTTCAACAGTTTCAGCATAGTTTCGAAATAGCTCGCATCGGCCGGCCCGTCGTCCGTCGTCTTGTGTTCTGTGTTTCGGTAATGTCAGTCGGCAGAACAGTTTGTGATTCTACGCGTATTGTGCTGTTCCTGAACACGACTATTATCCCACATAAAGTCTATCAACTACGGAACTGGAATGTTTCGTGGGTTGGAGCGGTTGGAGAGTGAAGAACGCGTTCGGGCGCCGTTGGATTTTGAGGGCTGACAACAAAGACGGGATTACGATTACGTGCCACACAAGTGCCCTCCGCTCTGCAAGCAACGAAAGAAGATGCTCATCATAAAATCGGCCGGCACGGCGTCCTCTTGTGTTCCGTGTTTCAGTGATGTCAATCGGCAGAACGGTTTGTAGAAGTGTTCGCTGGTTTATTGATGCGTCGATGTGATTCAGCGTGTGTTGTGCTGTTCCTGGACACGACTATTATCCCACGAACAGTCTATCACCTCCGGAACTGGAATGTTTCGTGAGTTGGAGTGGTTGGAGAGTGAAGAACACGCTCGGCCCTTGTCGGATTTCGAGGGCTGTGTCCGTTTTGCTTCAAGTTCGAACTTAGTTACAGTGCGTCAACAACGCAGTGGATTTTGTATTCACAGTGCACCAGTGTATCAGGTCTTTGATTCAGTGCTTTGTGTCAAATAAATATTTCTTTTAGCCAAAAGAAGCTTCAGTTCTTTTGAATATCGGGTAACGGCGGTAGGCGTGGAATCCGGTAGAAGTCGATGGTAGCCAGAACCGGCCGGAAGCTCAGCCAAAGTTAAGGCTCCTGATTGGCATACTGGCATTGCATAATTTCTACAACGTTGCACTCTCATTGGTCGTGTGCCAAGTGTTGTGTGGATTATCTCAAACTATGGGATCTATGGGGAGCTATTGGACCCTGGTGGGAACATGAAAATCGTGCGCCGTGACAGGGCGGCGGAAATGCATCTCTACTTCTGCCGGCCGCTCACAGTAGTAATGAATGACCACGACTATCCGGAAATGCTACAAGGCTTCTGGACACGTTTAATTAGCAATTAGAGCTAATTCGGACCCCCACATTAATCAGCACCCTCAGGGGAGTCACTACACTAATTGGGGAGCGTCTAACTCCTGTCCAGACCACCCTGTGCGTTTCCGGAAAGTCGTGGTCATAAAAAAGAAAAAAACATATAGAAATAAAGTGGAGAGAAACAATTTATTCGAAAATCAACGATGCTGCTGCGAAGAAACCGCTCCCGAAGACCTGAGTGACCAGCACCCGCCATGTTGGTAGTTGTCGGCGGCGGGTAGTTGCAGAGATCGACGACAGGTGGCCACTTAGTTGCAAGGCATCACACCAGATGGCGCCACCATCATAGCTCTATGCGAGAAAGACAGAACAAGATACTAGCGGCAGGTAAAAAATGCCAACACTGCTAACAAGTCTGGGCATGCGAGAGAAAAGGTCTAACCGCTACTGCTAAACAGAAAACAGTACACATTGGGGAAAAGGCTTAGGGGGAGCGATCGCTTAGGCCTAACCACAGCGCCTCAACACTATACACCTAACACAAGGCGGGAACAGCTAAACGTGCGTCAACACCGAGAAAAGGCTTGGTCACTGCTGAACAAGTCTAAACATGCGAGAAAAGGCTTAACACGAGCACAGTCAATCATTGGTAAATCACTTGTTGGTCACCGCTAAACACGGGGGGGGCACGGCAAACATGCGAGAAAAGGAGCGCGGCAAATCACTCACCTTTTCCCCCCGGGACGACTGCTCATCAGCCAGGCAGAAACTGAGCGAGCGCGGGGACTGCGGAGCACCCGAGCACACGTCTGCTCTCCGCAACAGCCAGCCAGAAACTGAGCGAGTGTGGGGACTGCGGAGCAACCGAGCACACGTCTGCTCTCCGCGACAGCCAGTCAGCAACTGACTGAGGCGACGCGCTGTGGCAGCTATGCATACGCGCGCGCGCGCCCCTAGCGCCCTCTGCACCGCCCGCCCGCCCGCCCGCGGGTGTTTTCGGTTTCGGCTCTCCGCTGCGCGCGCGCGCTCCTAACGGCGACGGGTGGCTTCTGAGTTTCGGTTTCGCTCTCCTTTCTTTGCGCGCGCGTTTATCTGTATAAACGCAGCGCGCACCGCGCTCGCGTCATCAAGACGTGAAGATGTTCAGCTACCACTCGTTACAAAATTGTTCCCGCACCCACGCTTCTTGGGAAGAAGTGGAGAAGGAGTGTTTCAGCAGCGAAAGTCCCCGCAACGAGCTCGTCATCACTGCTTTTTGCTACGGGATAGACATGGTAGGCTTTGGCAATATAGGAGAGATCTCGGCGAGGCCGCTGCAGGAGATGGTGCGTCGAATCTACGCCCGTTACAAGAACGTCTGCATAGCGGTTCCGGACAGCCCCCTGGGACTGATGAGTGAATTTGTGAGTCTGGCCAACACAGAATTCAACTACATCGCTGCAGACATCGTGGACCTTCTCGCTCGTGCCATCGCTCATATTAAGCACGCCCTGCGGAAGCAGCGACATTTGCAAGCAGTCTACATCGCCAACTTTGTCATTAATTTATTGAAATACCAATTGGTTATTGACATGCAACACATTAAACAATCTGAATGACTTTGACGAGACTCTGTCTTTTCTTTCACTGAAACATGTTTATTGAATACATACAAAAGAGTTGGTCGATAGATACCTACACCCTCCCTGACATGTCCGACCTCACGAACGGAGCAGTACGAGATGATCAGACGTGCCAGAAAAGGAACAGGGAAGCTTCATCGCAGCGTCGTCATTGCGCGGGTCACTGCACCAGCACGATGACGGAATGGTCATTCTGTTCGTACACCCATTCCGCTACCACACTGCCACGATGACCCGTGCTTCTCCTGTCTGCGAGAGGGAAAGAGAAGGAGAAGCATGTCTCGACTAGAACTTTTATCCTCGATTACATGCACGTGCAGCTCTTTGTTCCACAGTTACTCGATGCCTGACGTCTCGGGCTCTCTTCCGGGTTTTACGTTGCTGCACAAAGAGGGAGTACTATCGTAATGCGATACGCGTCAAAACACCAACAAAGCTTACCGTATTCGCAGCTTCCATAAGGGAAGGAGTGTACAGCATCCACGAGATAGCGTTTGTCGTCGTAGGGGACCAAGCTCTTCTTGAGTCTCGAAATGGTATACATCGTTTGCTTTATACTCTGGATGGTGCACTGCTTCTGAGAGACCGCCTTTTCATTGAACAGAGAGCCTCGGTACACTTCATGCAATAAATGTTTCCTCACCACGTCTTTCTTAACTCCTTTTGCTCTCGCGATCTGTTTGTGTGTCCCAGCCAAGAGAATGCTGTACATTTTGGCTCGGATGGCTACGACTTCCTGAATAACTCCACCTCCCGTCTCGTCTTTGAAGTACCCCATCTGATTCGCGTGCTCGTCGTTGAAAAGTGGGTGGTCCACTGGATAGGAGGACAGGTCTAAGTCGTCCTCAATTTTCATCAACTGCTCTTCCATGCTTTGACACGTGAGGGAAAAAATTATGCTGTCCATGTCGCTATAGATAAATTGCACTGGACACGTCAAGCGAGAAAACAGTGACTCGTAGATGAAGCTGTACATTCGGACTTTGAATATCTCAAGAATGGCAAAGCCCACGTAAAGGGGGTGTGTGCATTTGATGCGGCGTTGTTTCATCTCGTACAAGATGCGCTTATCATTCAGAATGTGGAAATGCTGACTGTCGACTGAGCTAGCTTTTCGGAGCGCACTTTCTTTGTCGTAGGCTATAGAGTACCTTTTCATGCGTCCCACTTTTTGTATCGACTTACCGAACGTACTGTTCGACATGGTTTTGTACAGAAATCGCTCGAATTTCGTGGTCGCGGCATTCCTCAACGCGACGTTTCCCTGCGCGAAGGTCCGCAAAAAGTTGTCTTGACGGAACGAGAGGATGCTGGGTAGGGGGACAGTTCGTTCCAGCGTTGCCAAATTTGGGGAAAAGTCGCTAAATTTTGCGGATTTCGGGGTCTGTTTAGCGGCAAAATTTTGTATTTGGAATTAGCAGATTTTTTTGTGACATTCTCACATGTTCAGCGACTTTTTAACGACACAAATATTCCTTCACGAAGTCGGGAAGAAGCGCGATTTTGCTGTCACATCTCAGTGGCCGATACGCTCTAGCGAAGAATAATACGCAATCGCATCAATTTTCGCTGGCCCTAACTCCTCAGGGCCAATCACCTGTAACGGAGATCTCTCAGCGTTCTCCCTGCAGCGTGCAGTGATGCAGTGTCATATATATTGTTGTTCATCACAGTGCTAGTTTCTTTCAGCTGTTTCCAGTTTGCCCCATTTCTGACGCGCCATGTAGCCTAGCCGCAAGCGCTTTCCAAAATACCTCTTAACATCAGAAATACCGCAAGAGCTGGGAAATGCTGCTAGTATTCTTGGGTTCGCTTCTTCCAGTCAAAGACTGACACAAGGGTGCTGTGCATCTATATTGCACGTGAGATTTATGCAAGATTGTAAGACAAGCAGTTCGCAAAAACACGAGCAGGCATCGGAACCTGCAATAAACAAACCATGTTCAGTGCCTCCGGTGACAAAACAAGAAAAAGTTCTGCAGAAGATGTTCAAAGTGCCGAATTTCAGTTCCTTTCTTTCCTTCTTATCCACTCATGCCCATTTCTTCATGTTCTCTCTTGGCCATCCACTGCGCTCATTCTCTGGATCATCTTGGTAGGGCTGTCACCATATTGTTTCATAATATGCAACGAACAAAAAGGACAGAATAGCAGCAGCGACTTTTTTAGCGACTTTCAGTTTCAATTTTAGCCACTTTTAGCGCCTTTTCGGGGCGCCACTAGTGACTTCCTGCGAATGAGATTTGGCAACACTGGTTCGTTCTCGTCCACGCACCTGTGTTCGAGTGCCAGGGGAAAATCCCTGGTGAGAGCGTGCAGTTCTTCAGGATACGACAAGTCTACCACGTAGACTTAACCCACTTCCGAATCGTGAGGAAAGTTGAGAAAATCGATCTCGCTTCACCTCGAAGTAGCGACCCACTCAAAACCACCTGTCGGGAGATGGAGAGTCATCGCGTACGGGTACAAACTGTTCACGTCGATGTGCTGGATAAAAGTATTTTCTTGCTGGGGATCGTAATCGTCGCACCCCTCGTGATTACCCCGACAGTATCTGTGGAAGCTGTTACAAATGCCTCCCCTGATTCCCTTCTCGATCGTTTCGTACATCTCGCGATCGCTCATGAGCTCGAGTTTGACATTGGTGAGCTTCAGAGCACTGCTCCACGCGTAACTGGCGAGGGACATGGAACGTAAGATATCCACCCCATTCGTCTCTAGAGCAATCTTCCTGAAATAGAGTACGACGTCGCAAAGCTGACAAGCGTCGAGCGTGACGTAGAGACGCGTGTAACCGCCAAGGTTCTTACATTCGAACAATTCGAAAATCTCGAGGGCGTACTGATAGTCCTCGTCCGTGATTTCTTGGTCGTTCAGGTCACTTTTGAAAGCTTCCTTCGGCGGTAGTGTGGGCAAATTGTACGCTTCGAAACTGTCGACAAAGGTGTACGGGTAAATGCCCTTCCTGAGGAGGCGCCGGAAACGGTCACCATACATTTGACGGGTACAATGAAACGCGCTCTCGCCACCATTGGCGAGGAGGGTTTCCACCAGGTTCGACAAGGACAGGTTGAAAAACTGTGTGGTATCGCGGAAATGGAGATCGCCAATGTTGAACCCTCTTATCTTTTCCGAGCTCGAAGCTAAGATCTACAGTTCGCCCAGATTTAGAACGTACATGTGGTGGAGAAGGGAGCTCAAATTGTACTGCAGGTTGTGCACGCACACGACGAGTTCTTTGGTGTTACGACACGTAAGGTTACACGTATCACACATCGTCACGACAAAATTCGAAGAACCGGGCTCTACGAAGCGGGTGTGGTCGTGATGCGACATCTTTCGGGTATGTCGGTTAAATTCGATTCCACAAAATTCGCAGTGCGTAGCACTCGCGTGCCGAAAGTGGTCTTCCATAGTCATGACCAACGGTGAGGGACAACGGTTCAACCTATCGATTTGATCGCTAAATCACTTGAGCGTGAGCAGGCATTTCTCTGCTGCGTTGGGTCCCAAATAGCCATCTAGGCCAAGTATTTTTCCGTCCCAACTTCTCACTACAACGATGCAGTACCAGCTCATCCTGTGCACACTCACGGCATCCTTAACGAGTGCGTCCTTTTCCAAGACGCTCTCCGTGTCCAACACCGCGAAATAGGGATACGGATGCATGTACTGTATCTTGTTGAAGGAGACACTCCCCCCCCTTTTGGCATTTCGAGAATCACTTCGTTTACATCTTGACACAGACGTTCGTGTTGCTGCAATGCCTCTCTCGTCCCGTAACCGGACGTGCATTTTTCGCAATAAAAGTAGTCACTTCGTCCCATGAAAGTGCTAAATTTTCGGATCCCATAGAAATGCTCCCTAACCTCGAGCAGATGGACTTTATCCTTATAGAGCGTGCAGGGAACCTGTCCGGTAGATATCGAACTCGTCTGCCCGTCGAACACTTAGATGTACACGGAGACTTTGTTTTTTCTCTCCCACAGGGCAATGTCTTCGTAAGTGACTGGGAAGCAGGGTGGCCAGTACGTTACGCGCGTCTCCGGATTCGAAGGATTCATGTATTTGTGGTATCTGACATGAAGGTTTGGTTTGCTCCTCAACGAACGCAAGAGTGCCAGCACACTGTACTTGAAACACTCGTTTTCGTGATTCGGTGGAAGTTTGACGTTTGTGAGAGTCTTTGTTTTTCTTTTCAACATTTCGGGAAGCTCGATCGTGCACCCAATCCGCTTCGGTTTTAAGCGCGTTAGTTTTAAGTCGACACATTGGACGTCGTTCGAGGTGAAACCAGACCCTTCTATCGCATAGTTTTCTACGTGTTGCGAGGACTCTGTGATGGCAGCATTTATCGCGCCTTCGATTTCTTGACGGTTATGAACCACTCTCATGTGAAGGTTCACGTGAAGGAGATGAGAAGTCAACCCGTCGGCTCCGTCCTTAACCATGAGCGCTTTCGAGCACAGACAAAATTTGAAAGGCATGGGATATGTTTCCAGGACGCGCGCGATTACTGGAGCTATGCTCGGTAGATAGAGTCGCAAATCGTCGACATTGTCGTCGTGCGGAGAACAGAGAAGCGTGCACCTAGTAGCCATTCCGTCAAATGCCTCGTCTGTGACAAAGAAAGGAAGGAATCGTCTCTCCGTGACGAAGGGATGATTCCCTACGACGTGTTCTCGTAATTCAACGATTCTGCGTCCCTGGATAGGCTCAGCTTCGTTTCGAAATTCTGGGCTTGGATCTGGTGATTAATCTCTAGCCCTACCAGACAGAGGAATGAAATCTGCATACGACTGATCCCCTTCCCACATGAGCAGCTCGTCTGCACTGTCGTGCCCATCTAGGGGTTCGTTGTCGTCCGTTTCAGGTATTACCAAAGGCGGACTACTGACTCTGTCGTCGTCGTCATCTGGGCTGTTACCGAGATTCTCTATTCTAGCTTCATGATCTCTTTCTATGGCCACGAGCATGGCATCGATGGGGTCGTACTGACATACGAGACAGCGTGGCACTGCGGTCAAACAAAATCCGTACGAGATTCCCCCTCACGAAACAATGCTCACTTTTCCCTTCAGTTGAGGAATGCTTGAGATTGGTGATGAGACATCGAGATCCGAGGTGACACAAAAAGTTCTCCCGGCTTCGACCGTGTCCTCGAAAGAAACCTCGATTTTCGCATCTCGCCTTTCGTACCCCATATTTAAAAAATCGTTGCTTATGCTGAGATCCATCAGACCGACTTTATACCGATTCGAGAGCTGAAGCGGACTATCGAAAGCTACCATGAAGGCGTTGAGCTTATTCAAGGAAAACTTATCCATGCTGGCATTCGAGAGCAGGTGGACGTAGATGTCTGACGTCATTTCCCCATCTTGACCACATCGCTGCTCGGAACCCAACTGTCGTGTTCTTTGTCATAACCGAACCAGCGAACCAAGGAGAAGCTCTCACCGTTCACTTGCTTCTTTCTCAGCACTTTCGTTACTGGCAAAGGCTGATAGGCGTCTCGGGTTACGACGAGTACCTCCTCCGGGTAGAAAGATCCGTCCACTTCCTTACCCCGGTAATCTTCCAGGTGCACGAGGGGAGGGGAGGTGTCTCTCAGGCGGCAGACGGTGAAAATCTGAGGCGACCAACTCCCTTCTGAGCTCTTATGAAAACCTTTTCTGTGTAGTAGGACGCTCACTTTATCTCCCACATTGACCTTCTTTTTCACGGAGGGTATGACGGGCTTCCCATTTATCTTATTGAACAGCTCCAATTTGTTTTCGGGTGTGACTTCGGACGGGCTGATGCCCAAAGTCCTGTGTTTGGTGTTGTTGTAGTCGCGCACGATCTTGGGAAGCGCGGAAACGAAGTGGTATTTTCCGCTTACTCTAAAATAACGGAATATTCTGTCGCGTAAAGTCTGTATTACGCGTTCTGCCTGCGATGCTTTGATTACTGGAGAGCAGGTGGAACACATGTGGACCTTCTTTTGTGAGAGATACTCCTTGACGATCTTGTTGTAGAATTCCCCTCCTCTGTCGCAAAAGATGCGTGTAGGTGCGTTACCTCCCCAAAAAGTCTTATCATGGCCCTTTTAATTTCGGCGGGACGCTTCGTCTTTAGCGGGAGGGTGCGCAGAAAGCGGGAGATGGAATCGACTGCCACGAGAATGTAGCGGTAGCCACCGTTGAATCTCTTGTATTTTGAAAAGTCCGCGAGGTCCATTTGCCACACGTCGTTGATCTTGAGCGTGATGATGCGTCTCCTATCAAACTTTCTTCTGACCGGATGGTGAAGCGTGTAGGCATCCAGCCTTCTGAGAATGGCGAGAGCCTTCTTTGTGCTCAAGTGCGCTTTTCTATAGCGGTCCACACACCCCAAACCACCCGCTGGCTTTTCATATCCCTCCATAAGTCGTCCACGCAATGGAGGCTTGCTGCTGGTGTTGAGGCTCGCGAGATTTGGGTAGAGAAATCAGGCGCAATAGTTTCGAGACTTTGGGGAACCAGGAAGGTTTCTTTCCCGTCTTACGTTGCAACAAATAATTGACGAGTTCGTAAACGAAGGAGTGTCTGATGGGCTTGCCCGACACGGAGACACAACCCTCGCGATCCCAGGAAAGAACCTTCTTTAATTCCGAGACGACCCTTTCCGCTTCCTCTTCGTCCACCTCTGGAGAGAGGAGCAAATAGTCAAAGTCATTTGTAGCGTCGGACACCTTGTTTTTATTGTCGTAGGGGTCAAATCCGTACTGCTTGAGTATGCGATACAGTGCTTGCAGTATGAGTTTCACTTTGACGTCGTCACTCTCCTTCGAGGAAAGAATGTTTCCAATGGAGGAGGTGGTCACTTCAATTCTCTTGGCCATTGGCGAAAAGGTTCAACACGGCGGAAAGTAGCAGAGGAACCACCGACGAAAGAACGTCCTGTCCTCGCTGCTGAGACAGATAGCGCTTCAAACGTTGCGGATTCTTGTGAATCTTCTTGTAGGCGAGCCGTCGTAAGAAGCGTCTGTGCTTCTTCAAACGCGCGAACATATCTGGAGCTAGAGCCACCTTTCCGTTCAATACATCGAGGCAAATTTCGGAGAGGTGTTTCATGTCGGACGAAGACGAACGTCTCAAGACGTCGCGACGGCGTGGAGGGAGTAGAGTGGAGAGTACTTTGAGTAAAGTGAGGTGAGGGCGGAGATTCATTTCGGAGCGTAGATATATTGACGTTCACCCGGAAAGATATTAATATGCAACCTGTGATCCTCGTGCATATAGTTGTGAAGATCCACAAGTAAATAAGGAAGGGAGTTGCCTCAGGACAGAAGCCGCCGATATTTCGAACAGAGACTGTTCTTCTTCTGGGCACCGTCCTCATATATATGAGGACGGTGCCCAGAAGAAGAACAGTCTCTGTTCGAAATATCGGCGGCTTCTGTCCTGAGGCAACTCCCTTCCTACATCTCTACCGGTTCGCTAAATTTCTACCCATCTACACAAGTAAATAAGCGTGGGGCAACGACATCGCTTGTTTATATGCGTCCAGAAAATACTCCAATCTTTTTCTGCCAAAGAGCTGTTGGATTAATGTTCCAGCTGGTGCACGCTGCGCACGGCCTCTTACGGCTCGGCTGGACGGCTCTTCGTCAGCTGGACTCTCGCCCTTTCTCTCTATCGAAATTGCTTGGTCCCTGGCCCAATCCAGCCCAGCAACGCTCTGTGCTCAAAGCTCTTCTGACATTTCTGGACACCATCGGACTTCGATCATTATTGTGAAGGGGCTCGTTATTTTATTCCCCCCATTCCATCCAGCAATGGGGTAGAGTATCGCCTGTGGCGATGAAACTCCCCATTCTCCAAGGTTGCAAATAAAGTTGTTGAAAATAAAGTTGAATGAAAAGATCGGTCACCCCCTTCAAGGAACCGGTGTCGGTCATGTGATCGTCGACGACGATCAGCGTAGCACGCGACAAGTCTCACTCTCGTGGTAGCTCCTTGGTAAATTTTACGGAGTCCCGAAATTCGTCCTGCATGCTCGGCGAAGCATATTTCTGCACATAGAATATTTGTGATGGAGGCTTGTCCACCACGTCGTTCAGGTTCCTCAGCACCTTAGCAACGAAAGTAGACATGGAGGGGCCGCTTAAGGTACAGCGAAAAGGATGACAAAAACGAAAAGGTTCGGGGGAAGACATGTTGCGTGCGTACACGTTGCACGAAGAAAAAGAAGAGACTGAGACTCGAAGAGAAATGCAGCGCTTTTATTTACACGTCGTCGTCGTCCTCTACATCGAAACTGCGTTTCCAATACAGATTATCCAGGTTAAAGTTGGACTTCTTTTTCGTCAGTCTGTCCCCCGCTAAGATGCAGTCGAGCGTCTTCATCTTGTCCTGACACATTTCTTAACGCGCTTGCAACCATTCCAGGTGGTGGACTTGAAAGCCTTCCTCCACGATGCCGCAAATAAATTCGCGAAGTTCGTCCTTTTTTGTCTTCCCTCGCTGACGAGAAACGCAGGAGAATAAACCACACATGGCGTTTTCCACGTATCGGTCAGAATGATGACGCGAGCGCGGTGCGCGCTGCCTTTATACAGATAAACACGCGCGCAGCGGGGAGCCGAAACCGAAAACACCCGCGGGCGGGCGGGCGGTGCAGAGGGCGCTAGGAGCACGTGCGCATGCGTGGTCGGGTGGAGCAGAAGGCGCTAGGGGCGCGCGTGCGCGTATGCGTAGCTGCTGCAGCGCGTCGCCTCAATCAGTTGCTGACTGGCTGTCACGGAGAGCAGACGTGTGCTCGGTTGCTCAGCAGTAGCCGCGCTCGCTCAGTTTCTGGCTGGCTGGCGCGGAGAGCAGACGTGTGCTCAGGTGCTCCGCAGTCCCGGCGCTCACTCAGTTTCTGCCTGGCTGATGAGCAGTCGCCGCGGAGGAAAAGGTGAGTAATTTGCCGCGCTCCTTTTCTTGCATGTTTGCCGTGCCCCCCGTGTTTAGCAGTGACCAACGAGTGATTTGCCGATGTTTGACTGTGCTCGTGTTAAGCCTTTTCTCGCATGTTTAGACTTGTTCAGCAGTGACCAAGCCTTTTCTCCATGTTGACGCACGTTTAGCGGTTCCTGCCTTGTGTTAGGTGTATAGTGTTGAGGCGCTGTGGGTAGGCCTAAGCGATCGCTCCGCCTAAGCCTTTTCCCCGATGTGTACTGTTTTCTGTTTAGCAGTAGCGGTTAGACCTTTTTCTCTCGCATGCCTAGACTTGTTCAGCAGTGTTGGCATTTTTACCTGCCGCTAGTATCTTGTTCTGTCTTTCTCGCATAGAGCTATGATGGTGGTGCCATCTGGTGTGATGCCTTGCAACTAAGTGGCCACCTGTCGTCGATCTCTGCAACTACCCGCCGCCGACAACTACCAACATGGCGGGTGCTGGTCACTCGGATCTTCCGGAGCGGTTTCTTCGCAGCGGCATCATTGATTTTAGAATAAATGGTTTCTCTCCACTTTATTTCTATCTATTTTTTTCTTTATTATGACCACGACTATGCGGAAACGCACAGGGTGGTCTGGACACGAGTTAGACGCTCCCCAATTAGTGTAATGACTCCCTGGAGGGTGCTGATTAATGTGGGGGGTCCCAATTAGCTCTAAGTGCTAATTAAACGTGTCGAGAAGCCTTGTAGCGTTTCCGGTTAGTCGTGGTCATTCATTACTACTGCTCACGACGTCGCGTCGGGAGTCGCCAAGTGAGAGCTGGTCCTCACGGTCGTTCCGCGTCTAGGGACACTCTGAACCAGCCCCCATGCAGAATTATATCTTTCGCTTTTCCTGGTTTGTGAAGAACGGGTGGCGTACGCCTTTTTGTGGCAATTTGAATTGCCTCGATCCTCTCTCTTCAAATCAGAGCGATAAATGTATCAATCGGCACAGTGGCTGGCGCAGGGCGTGTTTGCTGTGAAACCGGATGTTGTTTTGGCACCAAACCAGAAGCGGTGAAAACGACAGGTATACTGTAGGGCTTATAGCTATTACAAAAGTGTAACTGTATACTCCAACTTACCTGGTGTGCCGTTCCTGATGTAATGCGGCATGTACATCGTGTCAGCTTAAAAATCAAGCGAAATACTCTGCGTGAACAAAGTGTAAAGTATCTAAAGTTTCCCCGCGGAACCAAAGATGCCGTCACCTTGACAGGAATACGTACGAAAGGTACGGGGTAAATCCCAGGCTTGTACGTGACACCCTTCCCACCCGCCACATTAAGCTAAGTTAGTGAGGCAAAAAGGTGACCGAGTTGAGTAGCAAACGCTCAACCTGAAAGGTATTTGAGTAGAACGCTAAATATACTCGCAACAGGAACTCGCTACCTTCAAGGTATGCTATATTAAGAATATGACTATCCCAAGCAACAAACAAAGGCTGGGCCAAGCTAGGCTATAGTTACGCTGGCCAACCTGGCCTTGCTTGGTACATCATCGGCCAACAAGCTCGTTTCTTGAAACGGATCTGTACCTTGGCCAACAATTTGCCAAGCATTGGCCAGCCTACGTTGTGCCAAGCTTGTGCCAAGATACAGACCAAAGCATTCCACGGCGTCCCTCATTTTCAGACTCAATTATCTCGCGGCGTAAGGTAACGATATACCATTATTTGTTTGTTGCTCGTATTTCCCACAACGTTTCCTGAGGAAAAACAGATACTATACATAACTTGTATCGCGAGCTTCCGCAAATTCGAGAGACCTGTTCGCGCGTGCGTCAAAATGAAGGGTGAGGCGTGTCTTAGTTTAATTTGGCGCGTACACAAACGACACTGAAATGATGAATTCCTTGTCGTATTAACTCGCAATGAAGGTAATCCTTCTGTTTCTTACTGCTTAGTTTTACCTTTCCTTTACCTTTACCTTTCTTACTGCTTTAGTACTGCAGTGGCTTTAGTTTTGAGAAATTCCCTTGGTCCACCGAAAGTCGAACTTATGCAGCGCTAGACCATTCTACGTTTCCCTCTCGCCCAGGCGAGATTAATCAAAGCTTTGGCAAGTGCTTGGCCAACGAGCTCGTTTCTTGATACGGATCTGTACCCTGGCCGACGGCTTTCCAATCCTTGCTATGCCTATCACTATGCAACGTTGCGCCAACGTTGGATGGCCGAAAGAGTCGTTGGCCAACTGTCATCCTACCTTTTGCCAACCGTCGGCCATCGGCCATTGCTTGCTTGGGATATTGGTGTTCTTATTTATCTTTTACACCACTCCTCTGTATAGAGATACTATCTTGAGTATCCAATAAATAAATATAGATGAATACATACATACCTATCTCCATACATACATACGTACATGAGCTGTTAGCCTGCCTGTCTGCGTTGCTTTACGGTACTTTTAAAGCGAAACCGCAATTTCTGCCTCTTCCCTCATTCTCAAGAAACGTGGCAATGGGGAGCGGCCTGTCATTGGTGTCCTCAAACAATCTCCAGCGATGGTGAGACAAATCGTTTCAGGGGACCAGTGGCAGGACACTCTGCTCTTGGTGAGAAGGCAAGAAGGGGGAAAACGTAAATAGGTGGTTTCAGTCGCACACAAGTAGCGAAGGACTGATTAATTGATTAGCTCCGTTACTTTTGCATTGCTGTCAAGGTAACGACATGTTTCATTCTGCGCTTCATTTTATTAATTCATTCATTTCTTTTACACTTGAGTGCCGTTTCAACAGAAAATGTTAAGTTATTACTGAAGCCAGGGATCGGAACCGTTTTTTTTCGGTTTGGGTTCGGGTTCAGGCATATTGGTTCGGTTCGGGTTAAGGTCCGCTGAACCGAAGTTATCAGCTCGAATGGGTTCAGGTATATCGGTTCGGTTCGGTTCGGGTTTGGTTCGGGCTCGGCTAAAAAACAAAACAAAAAGCAGTCAGTGGTCGGGACCTTTGCAGGGATTGAAACCGTTTCTTTTCGGTCCTGCTTTAACCGGTTCATCGGCAGTAATTTTGCGACATGCATGCGAGCTTACCCTCAATCGTACACAGCTGTAAGAAAGGTGTGAGATAACCGCTTCAGGTAAAAAAAAGAAACATTTCATGAAAGTACCTAGGTGAAAACACACGACATGTAATAAACACCTTTATTATTTACCTGATATTTTACTGTATTGCACTCTCGTGGTCGCCTGCTGAAACGGAAAGCGAAGTGCTGGGTGCCTTTTGGCAGAATGCGGTCAGGGCCCTCTTTTGCTCTGGCAAAAAAACTTGCGCTACGGCCACAAGTTTTAACTCGCATCTGGCATCGTACAAAAATAAATAAATAAACAAATAAAGTCGTTCGGTAGTAGTCACCTCTGAACCGATTCCCGAGCCAGTAACCGTGTCAGAGTTTTTCGGTTCAGTTCCGGTTCGATACAGGACAAGTACAAAAATTGTTCGGGTTCGGTTCGGTTCGGGTTCGACAAAAATTAACGGTTTTTCCCGGTTTCCGGTTCGGGTTCAGTTCCGGTTCCGATCCCTCGGAAGCACAGATATCCCACGAACATTCCGTCACGCTTCTGACCCGTAAACGTAAGGGCGAACCTGGTAAAGACCAAAAGGGTGGGAAATGCAGTAAATACCTGAAGTTATAGGTGGTAGCATCGTCGGGATTTGTTGGTTAGCTGGAGTGCCTGAAGCACCGAAAGACAGAGAGAAAATAAATAAATATATCGCGGCGGCTCAATATTCTGCATCAGTAAAAGTGCTATTGTTCACGTTGTAAATAGGCTGGGGAAGCCTAGAGAGCGAGGAGTCGTTGATTCCGTGATAGGACTATACAGATGTCAACATGGCGGTCTCAGGCGGGCTGTGTGCAAGTACACCCGTAAAACAGTCACTTCTAGTAGAGTTAAAAATGTATATGCGTTTTGACCTCTGAAAGTAAAAGGTCACTTATCACCAGGGAGTCGAACCGCAAACAATACGGGTTCGGTTCGGGTACGGGTTCGCGTTGCTTTGATTTCGTTCCGGTTCAGTTCCGGTTCGGCCATGCCAAAAATCAAACCGGTTCTCAACCTCGAACCGGTTCACGAACCGGTTCAACGCTTCTATTTTATATGTTCCATAAAACTGCTTTTATCAGGGAATGCGTGGCTAATAGCGTACCGCTGTTGTCTGCATTGACGTTTTTAGCGGCCAGGTACTCCCTTTAGCGAAAGAAAGGAGAAATGGACGAAGCGTCGTAGACCTGCTACTTTCTGTTCCTAAAATCTCTTTTTTCACACGCACAGTGCCAGCAAGATGCACTTAAACGAAGCCTAATAAGATGGACAGCGCTACACAGACGACGGTACTTGCTGGCAGAGTGCATTCGCAGCGTGAATCGATCTGAAACCGTACTGAGGCATGTCGAAAATAAGCCTGCCAGCCTTACTCTGTCCGAGCTCACAGCAGTGTACTAGTTAATCCACAACACAAAGGCAAAGGCAAGACAAAGGCAACAGGCGACACAACTGCACTACCAATAAGCAGAACTGCATTTACTTTTCAAACCACGACCAATCAAACAGGCACTGTTCTGCGTACGCTACTTCTCCACTTCTCATGTTTCTAACTTGTGTAATTTTTACTGCTCACGAGTATACAGGGAAATGTTGGGAGCTTACTTAATCACATGTTCGTCCTATAGAGCTACATAACTGGCCTACTCCATTCCTGTTTCATTCGTCCGCTTGGCGCCTCGTCTCTGAAGAGTAGACGCCGCAGCGCGTGCGTGGGGCGCTAGACACGGCGCTCACAAGGACAACTGCGCTTCAGCATGTTAAAAAGACGCTGAGGGTATACTTACTATATGTCCTCGTTTGTCTGCTAGGTGATAATTTCCGAAATTCATGATGTGGACGTGTGATGATGACACCAATGTGTCTTCGTTCTGGGATTGAGAGGAACTCTTATGCTGACTTCTTTTATGTCCGAACCGTTTTGTTGCGAACCGGTTACCGCTATTATTTTTTACGGTTCTGCTCTGGTTCGGGTTCAACAGTGTCATGAAAATTTCGGTTCGGGTTCGGGTACGGTTCCGGCAAAATTAACGGTTCGGGTACGGTTTTCGGTTCGGGTTCGGTTCGACACCCTGCTTATCACGTTACCTCTGAAAGTGGATAAATTTCACGGTACATATCATCAGGTCAATGTAATAAATTTCCTTTATATGTAATTTCTGCTGTAGAGGTTACATAATGGGTAACGAGCTTAAACGAAACTCTTTGGTGGCGAAACGTTACAGGTAGCGTTATGATCATCCGCAAGAGTTACAGTTTCACGATCATAATGCCCTCGATTCAACCCGTTAAAAAACAATTACTTGTAAACAAATAACGCTTATGACCGTTCTGTGTGCACAGTGTCAGCGGAATGCGTTCAGGTTTTTGCATCGAGACGAAATAGTGACACCCTATTTCATAAACCTCTGTGTACATGTGCACAAACATTACCGCTACACAGCGCAGAGAAAGAGGAGATTTGAGATTTAATTTCAGTGTATTTTCGGCATAATTTGGATCTTGGCAGCCGATACACAACAAATCCCGATATTACGCGACGTCGTGCAATGTCGTGTCAATGCTCGGTTACGTTAGTTAGAGGTTATACTATAACTCAGAGTTCGAGGTAACTCGTTACTGTAACTAAGTTCCTTTTTTTTTTGGTAACTTGTAACTTAACTCGGTACTTTTGCGCCTTGGTAACTTATAGAGGAACTCGTTTCTTCTTCAGGTAACTTCGGAAAAGTAACTTGGGCTAAGTTCTAAGTTCCTTTTAATTCGTGTTTCACTCACGTCCACTTATTTTCTTGCGTTCTCTCCGGTTCTTTCATGGCATTTTATGCCACTGAACGTGATAGTCAATCAATGACAGTATCCTATTCAGCAAGTAAGAACCGCTGCCTTTGAAATGAAGCTGAACCATCGTGCGCCCACAGGGAGTAAGATGCAAAGCGTTCAAATTGTTGGATATAAACGAAAACGATCGAAGCGTGTTGCACTCCTCCGCAGGCAACTCAAGGTCTAAGTCAACTGCTCACGCGCGCTGCACCTGTGTAGTGCTATTTTGTGTCCGGAGTAACTTGGAAGTAACTCGTTGTATTTTTAAGTAACTCCGTAACTGCGAGTTACATTTCAGGCTGAAGAACTTCGTAATCAACTGAGTTACATTCTTCACACTGTAATTTAACTCGTAACGAGTTCTTTTTGACGGGTAGCTTCTCAATCTATGCTATACCTTTTACTTTCAGAGGCAAAACGCACATCCATTTTTTACCTCTATTATAGAAGTTAGCGTTTTAGGAGCGTATACCGCTAACGAGAGGGTAGTCTACTCTGTTCTGGAAGCCAGTTTGTAATCATTACGTATTGTTAGCTTCCCTCGGAGACAGAATGGCAGAGACTGGTCGATTAGGGATTACTAACTTTAATTAAAGAAAGAACATCATACAGTTGCCATGATGACTTGGGACACTTTGGGCTTGATAAGACTCTACAGAAGCTAAAGGAGAAGTACTGGTTCCCGCGGTTGAAGAGGTATGTCAAGAGGTATTTGGCCTGCTGTCTCGAATGCCTCTACCACAAAGTGCCTTCTGGCAAGAAGCCGGGCTACCTCCATTCTATCGAAAAGGTCGACGAACCTTTCCACACGATCCACATGGATCATCCTCGTAGCAAGAGAAGGAACAGCTACATCATAGTAGCCGTGGATGGATTTACAAAGTACACCGTCCTACGCGCAGTGCGGAGCACAGCTGCAGGACAAGCTGTACAGTTTCTCCAGGACATAGTTGGTCTTTTTGGCGCCCCTCATCGTGTCATTACAGACCGAGGCTCCTCATACACTGCGAAAGTGTTCGAAGATTTCTGTAAGAAACACAGTATCAGCCACATTAAAACGTCGACTGCAACGCCAAGAGCAAACGGTCAAGTTGAACGAGTGAACCGTACAATCACTTCCTCGTTGGCTAGCTCATGTCGAGACACCGACAAGAAGGACTGGGATGACGTTATGCTAGAGGTCCAGTATGCAGTTAATAGCACCATCCATAAGGCGACTGGAAGAACGCCGTTTGGACTTTTGTTCAACTTTCGTCCTAGACGATTCAACGGCGATCCGCTTGATGACAGCCTAAAGGAGACCTTTGATGACGACATACTGCAGCGCCGAAAAGCAGCACTTGCAAATATCCGGGCTGACCAGGGTAGACAGAGAAAAGCGTACAACCTGCGAAGGCGAATGGCGGATGCACTTCAGCCAGGCGATTTGGTTGTCGTACAGCGAGATCCTCCTCCGAGTGGAGAATCAACAAAGTTGTCCGAGAAATACAAGGGACCCTACATCGTATCCGAGGTGCTACCTCATGACCGCTACCGCATTGAGGACTTGCCAGAAAATCAGCGGACAAGCCGTTACTACAGTGGTGTCGCACCTATCGATAAACTAAAAAGATGGGTCGGAGATGACCTTGACAGTGATTCAGAAGACAGTCCGTCCGATCGGGACGATCGGGAATAGGATGGCCGAATTGTAATAGAACCAAACGAAATCGAAACCGAAACTGGTTCTACGGACGCACAAGCGATGCGAACGAGCGGCAAACAACACTGGAAGACACCTCAGGGTGGGGTAGACGTGCCCTGGACCGTCTCAGTATGATGTTCTTTCTTTAATTAAAGTTAGTAATCCCTAATCGACCAGTCTCTGCCATTCTGTCTCCGAGGGAAGCTAACAGTATATTGTTACGACGACGACGGCGACGACGGTGTCAGCAGCGGCGGGCGCATGACACGCACGGTCATTCTCATTCCATCCATTAAATCATTGCCATCGCCACGCTGTGCTGCCATATCAATATCATGATGCCGAATCCGGTCTTGCTCCTTATTCGCGTGGTAGTGTTTCAAGCTTACGAAAATGTGGTCTTAATTCACTCTATCCAACAACGCACGTTCACTGATTTCACTGACTTTACGTGGTGCTCGCAAGTCGTACGCAGGTGGATGTTAAGATGAGCAAGGACAAGTTACGTTTCCCTTCGGCGCATAAAACCTGTGTCGTTGTCGCCAGGTCACACGTCCACCCGTGGGAGCTTTTGTGCAAGCAGTTGGCAGCACAGAAATAATTAATAAACGTAAATGCTACCGAATAATTGAACAACAACTACTTTATTTCGAGGTGATGAAGTTATCAACGAATAATTGAAATTACTGAATTACCGTCAAACTTTAGTAACGTAGTGTATCCGAATACGCGAGGTGAGTGCGTTGGACCAATTCTACCTTCAAACAAAGTCCGCGTGGCAACAATCGTGTAAGTAAACAAGGTAGTCACATAGCGCGATAATTGCAGTGTTACGTATAAAGACATGTATCACACACAAAGTAGCCGCACGTGCGACATCCCACAGAACGTTGCAGTGGAAGACAAAAAAATAAAAAGAAAAGAGAAAGAAACCTGCTGATTGGGCGGAAGCTCCACGGCGTCTTATGCTAAGCATTTGCACGGCAGAAGAATATCAGGGTGCCGCGTACTTGCGCACATAGAAGATGGCACCATTGACCCTGTCGTCTGCAACTGAATATCTTGTGGCTGATGCACATGCGATTACCAATCTTGACCAGACATGACGACAGCGCTCGCGCCCACGTGACGGCAGAAAGCTACGGCATTTTCCCTATCTTCAACTGAAGTATTCTTGGGAATATATCGCTTGGAAATACGCGTCTGTGTACACGGACACAGTAGTAAAATACGAGCGAGCCGGTGTGCCGATGTTGAAAGTGTCATCTCATTCGGCTTGAGAACTGTAACGCAGAAACACAGAAGTCGGGTCGTCCTTGTGCAGTTGCGAGTTTTTGTGTTCTACGCATCTAGATCAAGAAGATAGTTCTCTACCCCTTAGAGCTTTAGTGCTCTTCGTGGCAAATTTTGTGCTACACAAGGTGCGTACAGCCACTTCGGAGTTTGTTCTCCACCTATAATTGTGCTCCAAAAAAGGTGTAAAATGCAGTAAATACCTGGAATCATAGGTGGCCTCATTGTCGTCGTGACCTGTTGGTTAGCTGGAGTGCCTGAAGCACCGAAAGACAGAGAGAAAATTAATAAAGATATCGCGGCTGCTCAATACTCTGCATCAGTAAAAGTGGTATTGTTCACGTTGTAAATACACTGGGGAAGCCTAGAGAGCGAGGAGTCGTTGCTTCCGTGCATTGGAATAGGGCTATACAGATGTCAACATGGCGGTTTCAGGCGGGGTGTGTGCACGTACACTCATAAAACGGTCACTTCTAGTAGAGGTAAAAAAATGTATATGTGTTTTGACGTCTGAATGTAAAAGGTGCACTCTTAAAACGGTCACTTATCACGTTACCTCTGAAAGTGGATAATTGGATAAATTTTACGGTACATATCATCAGGTCAATGTAATAAATTTCCTTTATATGTACTTTCTGCTGTAGAGGTTACATAATGGGTAACGAGCTTAAACGAAACTCTCCGGTGGCCAGAAGTTACAGCTAGCGTCATGATCATCCGCAAGAGTTACAGTTTCATGATCATAATGCCCTCGATGTAACCCGTTAACAAACAGTTACTCGTAAACAAATAACGCTTATGGCGGTTCTGTGTACACTGTGGCAGCGGAATACGTACAGGTCTTTGCATCGAGACGAAATAGTCACACCCTATTTCATAAACCTCTGTGTACATGTGTACAAACATTACAGCGTACACAGTGCAGAGAAAGAGCATATTTGAGAATTAATTTCAGTGTATTTTCGGCATACACTGTAAACTGAAAAACACCCTTATGGGTGTAAATGGCTTGTCCTTTAACTCACACCACTTTTTACACCGTATGATCTGGAACCCCCTTTTTAGAGGGTGTATTCTGTGTAAAACACCCTTTGAAGGGGTGCTTTTCCTTGAAAATGCCTTGTTTTGCACCCTTTAAACACCCTTTTAGGAGGGTATTTAACACTCTTACACCCTTTCGAAAGGATGTAAGCTCCCGCGGCAGCATGCCGAGCCATGCAGTCCGACGTTTTTGCTTGTATGGCAACAACCACCCTATAGAGACGGCACAGTTCCAGCCGTGGTTCCCCCGCAGAACCTAAACTGGAGCGCAGCGCGTCACTGGCAACCCTCATCGTCCTAGCAACACTGTGTGTGAGCAAAACAAAAAACAAAAAAAAAACAATGAAAATAGAATGAAAGCAAAACAGTTTGGCATGCGTACGGGAAGAGGTGAAGATCTCAACATCGTCAGTGCTCGTGAAATGGGCGGCGTTACGATGCTGCCATCTTCAGACGATGTCAGTAATGAACCCGGGCACCCTCAGCAAGGTATATCTAAACAGGTAGCGCAACTCCCATAGGCCCCTGTGTCTTCAGAATGACGCCATGATAGAGACGGTCAGCGCCATCCATCCGTTGAGCGGACTACTACGATTGTAAATAAATGACGTCAGGGATGACGTCAGCTCTATGACTAATAAATAGTGCATAATTAGCCATGGCACGTTTACATTCGCGCACTTTGTTTGCGTTGTATACCCTTTCCCTCACCCAAGCAACAACACCAGACGAGAATACAGAAAAATAAATCACATCAGGTTTACTTAAACATATCAGTTCGAAATACATAGAGTTATCACAGATTTATACAATTCCAGACTGAAGGGCATCGTGATGACCACACAGAAATTAGGAAGATTCACTTAAGTTCCATTGCTCTCCTAGAGCTACACGTACACGTAGAGATTAGACGTTTGCATTTCTTCAGTGAGTGGCTATTATAGGTAAATTGCAATGAAACATGGCATCATTGGTGCACAGCTGATTCCTGCTAACACTCACGCTATCATGGCCGCTCGTCCCATGACGAAATTTTTTTTCGTGGGGCCGGCAACAGGGAATGCATTGTATTTATCTGTTCACACAAGTGGTTCTTGGTCTACAGCTCCGAGATGTGAACGTCGTTTCCTGTTTAACCCAACAAAGTGCACCAACTAAGTATTACAATGCACGGATACAGAGATGCACGGATAAACACGCCCACTGTGACACATGCGCATAAGGAGCAGGACGCGGAAATGTACTCAGGTGGTAGATGATTTCGTATATGTGCACGAGCAGGGCAACAGAAAGTTTTTTCTACATTGAAATTATGAATAACCTATTAGTACAAACACAAGCCACGCCCGTGTTGTAAAGTTTTTGTGTTTACCACCGTACCTCTACTGTCAACACCCAGGATCGCTCGCGCCTCTTGCTGGTGGCCTTGCCGATGGGTCTGATTTGGTATCTTCGCTTGTTTACGCTACCAGTTTAGATATACCTTGGGGCTCAATCTTGATCTGCACATAGCGATCGTTATAGCTATTTTTCAAAATTTGCGCGCTCATTCCGTCACGCGCATTGACCGTCAACTGGGGAGCACGAGCGTTTAGCAAGCGTTACGGGATAGCGAAAAGTTCAAGATCTAGCCCAATATAGATATACCTTGTATTGTTGACTCTATGAGATGAGCCACAGAAGATTGTGTGATATAGATATACCTTGCCCTCGGTAGCCTAAATTGGCGTACCAGATTGATCATATACTGAAATACAGTCCGTTGGGAGTACGTTCGCTAAGCTTAGTGCGGCAAAACTCGTCTATAACGGTGATGAAAATGTGTCTCTGCAATTAACACGTACGCCTGTAACGAGCCAAAGATATCAGCGAGCTTCCTGACATCCCTCCCTGTCAAATATTGTGTTTTCAACTCAAGCTATCGTCTATGATGTGATTACCCAATGAGCGGAGCTGTCAAGCCAATGTAATTTTTCTCTCACGAATGAAAACACGATTTTCAACACCAGTGTAGAAAGGGTGCATATAACGTAAACACCTTTTTCGACACCAGTGTTACTTGAAGGGTGTAAAGACAGGTGTAAACGCATAAAAACACCCTTTTTGATACAGCACTTGATGTAATAAAGAGTGTATTTTCTCATACACCTTTTTAGCACCCTTTTTGCGGCGTTTGGTTAACTTTGTGGAATTAAAAAAGGTGTATTTGCTTAAAAACACCTTTTTTACCCAGAAAGGGTGTTTTTGAATTTACTGTGTACTTTTGATCTTGGCAGCCGATACACAACACATCCCGATATTACGCGACGTTGTGCAATGCCGTGTCAGTGCTCGGTTACGTTAGTTAGAGGTTATACTATACCTTTTACTTTTAGAGGCAAAATACACATACATTTTTTACCTCTATTAGAAGTGATTGTTTTAGGACTGTATATCGCTAGCGAGAGGGTAGTCTGGTCTGTTCTGGAAGCGAGTTTGTAATCATTACGCATATCATGATGCCGAATCCGGTCTTGCTCCTTATTCGCGTGGTAGAGTTTCAAGCTTACGAAAATGTGGTCTTAGTTCACTCTCTCCAACAACGCGCGTTCACTGATTTCACTGACTTGACGTGGTGCTCGCAAGTCGTACGCAGGCGGATGTTAAGATGAGCAAGAACAAGTTACATTTCCGTTCGGCACATAAAACCTGTGTCGCTGTCGCCAGGTCACACGTCCACCTGTGGGAACTTTTGTGCAAGCAGTTGGCAGCACAGAAATAATTAATAAACGTAAATGCAACCGAATAATTGAACAACAACAACAACTTTATTTCGAGGTGATGAAGTTATCAACGAATAATTGAAATTACTGAATTACCGTCAAATTTTAGTAACGTAGTGTATCTAAATACGCGAGGCGAGTGCGTTGGAACAATTCTACCTTCGAACAAAGTCCGCGTGGCAACAACCGTGTAAGTAAACAAGGCAGTCACATAGCGCGATAATTGCAGTGTTACGTATAAAGACATGTATCACACACAAAGCAGCCGCACGTGCGACATCCCACAGAACATTGCAGTGGAAGGCAAAAAAAGAAAGAAACCTGCTGACTGTGCCGAAGCGGAAGCTCCATGGTCCACGGCGTCTAATGCTAAGCATTCGCACGGCGGAGGAATATCGGGGTGTCGTACTTCTGCACATAGAAGAGGGCGCAATTGACCCTGCCCTCTGCAACCGATGGTGGTGGTGGTGGTGGTGGTGATAGGGCTTGCCGTTGTCGGCCTCACGTATGTGGGCAACGTCACGACTCACGCCCTGGGGGAATGTGCGTCCTGGGCCGACTTCTAAGGGAACTGTGCCGACATATGTCTGAAAGCGTCTGAGGAAAACCCAGAAAAACCCCAGACAGCACAGCCGGCACCGGGATTCGAACCCGGGTACCTCCCAGTACCTCCCAACCGAATATCTTGTGGCTGATGCACATGAGATTACCAATGGTTAGAAGTGCACGGACAGACACTAAGCGCTCGCGCCCACGTAACGGCAGAAAGCTACGGCATTTTCCCTATCTTCCACTGAAGTATTCTTGGGAATATATCGCTTGGGAATACTCGTCTGTGTACACGGACAAAGTAGCAGAACAGGGGCGCCGGAACAGGGGGAGCAGGGAGAGCGACGGCTCCCCCACATTTACGAATGGGGGAGCACGGCTCCCCCAGTGTCAGCCCAGCGTCGTATTCTTCTACGGTCTAACGGAAAGGCCCGTGCATGTGTTCTTTCGGCGGCCATAAATTTAGAGAGCAATAAACAGAGAGCCTACCACTGTCAGTGTGCGGAGACCGTTTGAGAAGAGCTACATACCAAAGGTGTCAGGTTCACAGGGTTCTGGAGTTGACCATGGCAAGGTTTTGGTACGAAGTGCACTGTCGAGGTTTCGAAGTGCAATACTCAGTTCGAAAGTGTGTACCGGGAGGCGCGAGCATTACCAGACTCAATCCACGGGGTGGGGTGGGGGGGGGGGGCAGAGGCGCAAACGGGAATCGCGAAAGGCACGCAAGACACAAGACATCTGGGGGAAATAAGGATACAAAGATACCGCCCGGTTGAAGGTTGTTATAGGGGCGGTTTGCGAGGCGCAGCCACAGATTTCAGTCGGTTGTGGCCAGGGTGCCCACTTCGAGCTGGCGTGTAAGACCTGTAGTACGACAAGTGCGATTGACTGAGACGAAACGTCGCACCGGTGTTGTGTTCACCTGTCGGCAACATCAACGTCGAGGGAGCGCCATCAAGTTGTCGCCTCTAGCAGCGTTACATGATTATAAAACGCCATAGACATCGGAGAAGCCCACACCTCTGGCAAGAGATATGTATCGCAGCTTGTTTGTTGTCTTCATATTATGTATATGTTCACTTGTCATAGTAAAATATTCTAGCTGTTAACCTGATTGCTGGCTCCTCACTTTCCACCGTACTGATGTCTCAAACTACCCGCTGTTGTCATTTACCCGGCTTTTCTTATTGAGTCGCCCTGGACTGATAACGACAGCGTGACACTCAGTCAAAGAGCTGGGTGTCAAAGGGACACATTCTTGCTGAGCTCCAGACCGCCCCGGGAAAGTCTGGTTTCTTCGCAGAAGGCTTGCGGATCAGACGATATTCGCTTCCAGTCGCGGCACGCGTTCATGCCGCGACGACGATTCCCGGGGACAAGTCCCCGAAGTTCCTTACACATTACTTGTCATAGAGGTCTAGGCACTGCGCAGAAGTAAAAAAAGCCGGACGCACTGAACTCATACCAACTAGCCCACCACCAAGCGTTATTTAATTACAATACTTCTGCAATGCTATTTTATATCTACTGTACAAATATGCAGATGTCGTTTGCCTGGAGCACGTTTACAGTTTGTGTAGCAACCCTGTACAGTCAAACTCCTTTACAACAAAACTCAGGGGACAGCAAAAAAAAAAAAAAAAAAGAAAAAAAAACGCAGTAAAGATATTTTTGTTCAAAAGGATGTCCATTATTGGACCTATAGGGCTCCAGCGGGACGGCAAAAAAATTTGCTGTAGTGGTATTTTCGTTAAGAAGGTGTTCGCTATAAAGGAGTTTGACTGTATAACACCAGCATGAGCCCTCAAGGAAAATAAGTGATGATGATGATGTTTATAGTAGCACTTTTTTTCGCTCCCCCACTGGAAAAATAGTTCCGACGCCACTGTAGCAGAATACAAGCGAGCCGGTGTGCCGGTATTGAAAGTGACATCTTATTCGGCTTGAGAACTGTAACGCAGAAACACAGAAGTCGATCTTCCTTGTCCACTTGCGAGTGTTTGTGTCCTACGCATCCAGATCAAGAAGACAGTTCTCTGCCTCTAAGGGCTTTAGTACTCTTCGTGGCAAATTTTGTGCTACACAAGGTGCGTACAGCTACTTCGGAGTTTGTTCTCCACCTATATTTGTGCTCCAAAAAAGGTGTAAAATGCAGTAAATACCTGGAATCATAGGTGGCCTCATTGTCGTCGTGACCTGTTGGTTAGCTGGAGTGCCTGAAGCACCGAAAGACAGAGAGAAAATTAATAAATATATCGCGGCAGCTCAATATTCTGCACCAGTAAAAGTGCTATTGTTCACGTTGTAAATACACTGGGGAAGCCTAGAGAGCGAGGAGTCGTTGCTTCAATGCATTGGAATAGGGCTATACAGATGTCAACGTGGCGGTTTCAGGCGGGGTGTGTGCACGTACACTCATAAAACGGTCACTTCTAGAAGAGGTAAAAAAATGTATGTGTTTTGACCTCTGAATGTAAAAGGTGCACTCTTAAAACGGTCACTTCTCACGTTGCCTCTGAAAGTGGATAAATTTCACGGTACATATAATCAGGTCAATGTAATAAATTTCCTTTATATGTAATTTCTGCTGTAGAGGTTACATAATGGGTAATGAGCTTAAACAAAACTCTCTGGCGGCCAGACGTTACAGGTAGCGTCATGATCATCGGCAAGAGTTACAGTTTCAGGATCATAATGCCCTCTGCCTAACCCGTAAACAAACAGTTACTCGTAAACAAACAACGGTTATGGCAATTCTGTGTGCATTGTGCCAGAGGAATACGTTCAGGTTTTTGCATCGAGACGAAATAGTGACACCCTATTTCATAAACCTATGTGTACACATGTACAAACATTACCGCGTACACAGCGCAGAGAAAGAGCAGATTTGAGGATTAATTTCATTGTATTTTCGGCATAATTTGGATCTCGACAGTCGATACACCACACATCCCGCTATTGCGCGACGTTGTGCAATGATGTTGTCAGTGCTCGGTTCCGTTAGTTAGAGTGAGTGAGTGAAAAAGAAGAAGAAGAAGAAGAAGAATATTGGCACCACCAACGTGGAAGCCGGCTATTCCATACCACGTAGACAACTCAGAAAACATACCAATAGTTAGTTAGAGGTTACATCTTTTACTTTTAGAGGCAACACGCACATACATTTTTTTCCGCTATTAGAAGTGACCGTTTTAGGAGTGTATACACAGTAAACTTTTTTACACTTTTTTGGTGTAAATGGCTTGTCCCATGGCGCACACCTTTTTGGTGTTGCCTTTACACTCAAATGATGGGTGTTTTCTAATGCACCCTTTAGTTAAGTGTATTCCTAATAAAACACTGTTATAACGGGTGTTTAAAAACAAAAACACCCTTAAAATGGGAGTATTCTATTGAAAACACCTTTTATGATGGAATTATTTGCTAGCGAATATTCCCTCGCAAATAGTGCAATAGGAGCTTCCGCGGCAGCATACCGATACCACTGGCCGAGACATACAGTTCGACCTTCTTGCTTCTATGGCAAGCAGCACCGCGAACGCGGTAGACTTCCAGCCGTGGTTCCATCGCAGAACCTAAACTGGAGTGCAATGCGTCGCAGGCACGCCTCGTTAGCTTGTTAACACTGTGGGACCAACGTGAGTGCAGAGGCATAAAGAGACCTAGGGCACCCTCAGTAGCCTATATTGGCGTGTCGGATGTATCATATATTGAAATACAATTTGTTGGGGCACGTTCGTTACATGTGGTGGGGCGGGAAACGTTTGTAACGGTGACGGGAATGTGTTTTTGCAATTAACACCCACGCTTGCAACGAGTCAAAGGTATAAGCTAAATTTCTAACATCGCTCCCTGTCAAATACTGTGTTTTTAACTCAGGTTATCGTCTATAATGTGATTACTTGCTGAGCGGAGCTGTGAAACCAGCATAATTTTTCTCTCACGAAATAAAACACCATTTTTAACACTATACTCCCAATTCAAATGGGTGTAAAAAAGGTGCATTCGACGGAAAACACCTGTTTCAACACCCCACTTTACACCTTTAATGATCCACATTGCATAGGACGTGGTGTATGTCGATATTACACCTTTAGTAATGCACTTTTTGCACTCTTTGTGGAATAGAAAAGGGTGTTTTTATAAGAATACACCTTGTTTGAGCAAATTAAAGTGTAAAATGATTTACTGTGTACCGCTAGCGAGAGGGTAGTCTGGTCTGTTCTGGAAGCTAGTTTGTAATCATTACGTATATTATAATGCCTTATCCGCTCTTGCTCCTTATTTGCGTGGTAGAGTTTCAAGCTTACGAAAATGTGGTCTTAATTCACTCTTTACAAAAACGCTCGTTCACTGATTTCACTGCTCGTAAGCCGTACGCGAGTAGATGTTAAGATGACCAAGAACAATTTACATTTCCGTTCGGCATATAAAACCTGTGACGTTGTCGCCGGGTCACACGTCCACCTTTGGGAGCTTTTGTGCAAGCAGTTTGCAACACAGAAATAATTAATAAACGTAAATGCAGCCGAATAATTGGACAACAACAACAACTTCATTTCGAGGTGATGAAGTTGTCAACGAATAATTGAAATTACTGAATTACCGTCAAATTTTAGTAACGTAGTGTATCCGAATACGCGAGGTGAGTGCGTTGGACCAATTCTACCTTCAAACAAAGTCCGCGTGGCAACAACCGTGTAAGTAAACAAGGCAGTCACATAGCGCGTTACGTATAGCAGTGTTACGTGTAAAGACATGTATCACACACAAAGTAGCCGCGCGTGCGACATCCCACAGAACGTTGGAGTGGAAGACAAAAAAAGAAGAAAAAGAAAAGAGACAGAAACCTGCTGATTGGGCGGAAGCTCCACGGCGTCTTATGCTAAGCATTCGTACGGCGGAGGAATATCGGGGTGCCGTACTTGGGCACATAGAAGACGGCGCCACTGACCCTGACCCTGTCGTCTGCAACCGAATATCATGTGGCTGATGCACATGAGATTACCAATGGTTAGAAGTGCACGGATATACATGACACTCAGCGCTCGCGCCCACGTAACGGCAGAAAGCTATGGCATTTTCCCTATCTTCCACTGAAGTATTCTTGGGAATATATCGCTTGGGAATACTCCTCTGTGTACACGGACAGAGTAGTAAAATACGAGCGAGCCGGTGTGCCGATGTTGAAAGTGACATCTCATTCGGCTTGAGAACTGTAACGCAGAAACACAGAAGTCGCGTCTTCCTTGTCCAATTGCGTGTCCTACGCATCCATATCAAGAAGGCAGTTCTCTGCTCTTTAGGGCTTTAGTGCTCTTCGTGGCAAATTTTGTGCTACACAAGGTGCGTACAGCCACTTCGGAGTTTGTTCTCCACCTATATTTGTGCTCCAAAAAAGGTGTAAAATGCAGTAAATACCTGGAATCATAGGTGGCATCATTGTCGTCGTGACCTGTTGGTTAGCTGGAGTGCCTGAAGCGCCGAAAAACAGAGAGAAAATTAATAAATATATCGCGGCAGCTCAATATTCTGCACCAGTAAAAGTGCTATTGTTCACATTGTAAATACACTGGGGAAGCCTAGAGAGCGAGGAGTCGTTGCTTCCGTGCATTGGAATAGGGCTATACAGATGTCAACATGGCGGTCTCAGGCGGGCTGTGTTCAAGTACACCCGTAAAACACTCACTTCTAGTAGAGGTAAAAAATGTATGTGCGTTTTGATCTCTGAATGTAAAAGATGCATTCTTAAAACGGTCACTTATCACGTTAGTTCAATAGTTCAATAGTTTATTGAAAACATCAAAAACGTACATATAAGCAAAGAAAGGACCGAGAGGGCAGGCCCTGTAAATCGGTCCTTATAAATAATCAGTGATGCATAAAATGAACGTGTGGGGAAACATTATTACACGTAAAAATTACATTCATCGTTACATAAGACAGCACTACATGCTACAACATATTATTATACATATTACAATACTGCTATAAGAAGAAAAAAGGAAATAAAATAGAAAAAAGAAAACATATGTCAGTGTCAGCTAAGGATTAACACAAGGAAATGTGAACAGTAGACCGGACTAGTCTCGTTGTCAGGACCCGTGACGGATGTGCTATGTGTCGCGAAAATACATTTTACAATGGCGTTTAAATAATTGGAAGCTACCTAACGAGCGTATGGAAATCGGAAGACTGTTCCAAAGGCGAGCACCGAAAGATGAAAGAGAAAAAAACCCGTAGTTAGTACGATATGTTGGACATTGAAGTGATAAGAGCTGATTTCTGAGAGGGTAAGGCGTGGCGAGATGCCGGAGCTGCATCTGATATCTAACAGAAGATCCGTAGAATGCGGCATGCATCAGTTGAGAGACTTTATATCTCAGAAGATTAGATATGGTTGGAGCACCTAACTCAGAAAAGGCAAAAGACACCGATTCCCTGGGACCAATGAAAAGAATAGTGCGTAAGGCCCTTTTCTGTGCCATGTACAAGGGATCAAGGTTGGAAGGATAAGTGAGACCGTAAACCTCTATGCCATAACTAATGTGTGAATGAATGAGGGCATAATACACAGTTAACAATGTATTAGAGGTCGCGAGGTGCCGAAGCTTGGATAGTGCGAACAAACCTCCCGCTCTTACCTCTGAAAGTGGATAAATTTTACGGTACATATCATCAGGTCAATGTAATAAATTTCCTTTATATGTACTTTCTGCTGTAGAGGTTACATAATGGGTAACGAGCTTAAACGAAACTCTCTGGTGGCCAGAAGTTACAGCTAGCGTCATGATCATCCGCAAGAGTTACGGTTTCATGATCATAATGCCCTCGATGTAACCCGTTAACAAACAGTTACTCGTAAACAAATAACGCTTATGGCGGTTCTGTGTACACTGTGGCAGCGGAATACGTACAGGTCTTTGCATCGAGACGAAATAGTCACACCCTATTTCATAAACCTCTGTGTACATGTGTACAAACATTACAGCGTACACAGCGCAGAGAAAGAGCATATTTGAGAATTAATTTCAGTGTATTTTCGGTATACTTTGGATCTTGGCAGCCGATACACAACACATCCCGATATTACGCGACGTTGTGCAATGCCTGTCAGTGCTCGGTAACGTTAGTTAGAGGTTACACTATACCTTTTACTTTTAGAGGCAAAATACACATATATTTTTTACCTCTATTAGAAGTGACTGTTTTAGGACTGTATATCGCTAGCGAGAGGGTAGTCTGGTCTGTTCTGGAAGCCAGTATGCAATCATTACGTATATCATGATGCCGAATCCGCTCTTGCTCCTTATTCGCGTGGTAGAGTTTCAAGCTTACGAAAATGTGGTCTTAATTCACTCTCTCCAACAACGCACGTTCACTGATTTCACTGACTTAACGTGGTGCTCGCAAGTCGTACGCAGGTGGATGTTAAGATGAGCAAGGACAAGTTACATTTCCGTTCGGCACATAAAACCTGTGTCGTTGTCGCCAGGTCACACGTCCACCATTGGGAGCTTTTGTGCAAGCAGTTGGCAGCACAGACATAATTAATAAACGTAAATGCAACCGAATAATTCAACAACAACAACTACTTTATTTCGAGGTGATGAAGTTATCAACGAATAATTGAAATTACTGAATTACCGTCAAATTTTAGTAACGTAATGTATGTAAATACGCGAGGCGAGTTCGTTGGAACAATTCTACCTTCGAACAAAGTCCGCGTCGCAACAACCGTGTCAGTAAACAAGGTAGTCACATAGCGCGATAATTGCAGTGTTACGTATGAAGACATGTATCACACACAGCGTAGCCGCACGGGCGACATCCCACAGAACATTGCAGTGGAAGGCAAAAAAAAAAAAAAAAGAAAGAAAGAAACCTGCTGACTGTGCCCAAGCGGAAGCTCCGCCATGGCGTCTAATGCTAAGCATTCGCACGGCGGAGGAATATCGGGGTGCCGTACTTCTGCACATAGAAGAGGGCGCAATTGACCCTGCCGCCTGCAACCGATGGTGGTGGTGGTGAAAGGGCTTGCCGTTGTCGGCCTCACGTATGTGGGCAACGTCACGACTGACGCCCTGGGGAAATGTGCGTCCTGGGCCGACTTCTAGGGGAACTGTGCCGACATATGTCTGAAAGCGTCTGAGGAAAACCCAGGAAAAACCCCAGACAGCACAGCCGGCACCGGGATTCGAACCCGGGTACCTCCCAGTCTCGACGTGACATGGCTAGCACGCTAACCACTGAGCTGGTCACCTGCAACCGAATATCATGTGGCTGATGCACATGAGATTACCAATGGTTAGAAGAGCACGGATATACATGACACTGAGCGCTCGCGCCCACGTAACGGCAGAAAGCTATGGCATTTTCCCTATCTTCCACTGAAGTATTCTTGGGAATAGATCGCTTGGGAATACTCGTCTTTGTACACGGACACAGTAGTAAAATACAAGCGAGCCGGTGTGCGGATGTTAGAAGTGACATCTCATTCGGCTTGAGAACTGTAACGTAGAAACACAGAAGTCGCGTCTTCGTTGTCCAGTTGCGAGTTTTTGTGTTCTACGCATCAAGAAGTCAGTTCCCTGTTCCTTATGTTTTTAGTGCTCTTTGTGGCAAATTTTGTGCTACACAAGGTGCGTACAGCCACTTCGGAGTTTGTTCTCCACCTATATTTGTGCTCCAAAAAAGGTGTAAAATGCAGTAAATACCTGGAATCATAGGTGGCTGCATTGTCGTCGTGACCTGTTGGTTAGCTGGAGTGCCTGAAGCAGCGGAAGACAGAAAATTAATAAATATATCGCGGCTGCTCAATATTCTGCATCAGTAAAAGTGCTATTGTTCACGTTGTAAATACACTGGGGAAGCCTAGAGAGCGAGGAGTCGTTGCTTCCGTGCATTGGAATAGGGCTACACAGATGTCAACGTGGCGGTTTCAGGCGGGCTGTGTTCAAGTACACCCGTAAAACACTCACTTCTAGTAGAGGTAAAAAATGTATATGCGTTTTGACCTCTGAAAGTAAAAGGTGCACTCTTAAAACGGTCACTTCTCACGTTGCCTCTGAAAGTGGATAAATTTCACGGTACATATAATCAGGTCAATGTAATAAATTTCCTTATATGTAATTTCTGCTGTAGAGGTTACATAATGGGTAATGAGCTTAAACGAAACTCTCTGGCGGCCAGAAGTTACAGGTAACGTCATGATCATCGGCAAGAGTTAGTTTCAGGATCATAATGCCCTCTGTGTAACCCGTAAACAAACCGTTACTCGTAAACAAACAACGCTTATGACGGTTTTGTGTGCATTGTGCCAGAGGAATACGTTCAGGTTTTTGCATCGAGACGAAATAGTGACACCCTATTTCATAAACCTATGTGTACATACGTACAAACATTACCGCGTACACAGCACCGAGAAAGAGCAGATTTGAGGATTAATTTCAGTGTATTTTCGGCATACTTTAGATCTCGACAGCCGATGCATGCACACATCCCGATATTGCGCGACGTTGTGCAATGATGTTGTCATGTGCTCGGTTCCGTTAGTTAGAGTGAGTGAGTGAAAAAGAAGAAGAAAAAAAGAAGAAGAGGAAGAAAATTGGCACCACCAACGTGGAAGCCGGCTACTCCACACCACGTAGACAACTCAGAAAACATACCAATAGTTAGAGGTTACACGTTTTACTTTTAGAGTCAGCACGCACATACATTTTTTACCGCTATTAGAAGTGACCGTTTTAGGAGTGTATACCGCTAACGAGAGGGTAGTCTGGTCTGTTCTTGAAGCTAGTTTGTAATCATTACGTATATCGTGATGCCTTATCCGCTCTTGCTCCTTATTTGCGTGGTAGAGCTTCAAGCTTACGAAAATGTGGTCTTAATTCGCTCTCTACAACAACGCACGCTCACTGATTTCACTGCTCGCAAGTCGTACGCGAGTAGATGTTAAGATGACCAAGAACAGTTTACATTTCCGTTCGGCACATAAAACCTGTGTCGTTGTCGCAGCGTCACACGTCCACCTGTGGGAGCTTTTGTGCAAGCAGTTGGCAGCACAGAAATAATTAATAAACGTAAATGCAACCGAATAATTGTACAACAACAACAACTTCATTTCGAGGTGATGAAGTTGTCAACGAATAATTGAAATAACTGAATTACCGTCAAATTTTAGTAACGTAGTGTATCCGAATACGCGAGGTGACATATCAAGGTATATCAAGGTGGTATAAAGACATGTATCACACACAAAGCAGCCGCACGTGCGACATCCCACAAAACATTGCAGTGGAAGGCAAAAAAAGAAAAAAAAAGAAAAGAGAAAGAAACCTGCTGATTGGGCGGAAGCTCCACGGCGTCTCATGCTAAGCATTCGTACGGCGGAGGAATATCGGGGAGCAGTACTTGGGCACATAGAAGACGGCGCCACTGACCCTGTCGTCTGCAACCGAATATCCTGTGGCTGATGCACATGAGATTACCAATGGTTAGAAGTGCACGGATATACATGACACTCAGCGCTCGCGCCCACGTAACGGCAGAAAGCTATGGCATTTTCCCTATCTTCCACTGAAGTATTCTTGGGAATATATCGCTTGGGAATACTCGTCTGTGTACACGGACAAAGTAGTAGAATACGAGCGAGCCGGTGTGCCGATATTGAAAGTGACATCTTATTCGGCTTGAGAACTGTAACGCAGAAACAGAGAAGTCGATCTTCCTTGTCCACTTGCGAGTGTTTGTGTTCTACGCATCCAGATCAAGAAGACAGTTCTCTGCCCCTTAGAGCTTTAGTGCTCTTCGTGGCAAATTTTGTGCTACACAAGGTGCGTACAGCCACTTCGGAGTTTGTTCTCCACCTATAATTGTGCTCCAAAAAAGGTGTAAAATGCAGTAAATACCTGGAATCATAGGTGGCATCATTGTCGTCGTGACCTGTTGGTTAGCTGGAGTGCCTGAAGCGCCGAAATAGAGAGAGAAAATTAATAAATATATCGCGGCAGCTCAATATTCTGCACCAGTAAAAGTGCTATTGTTCACGTTGTAAATAGGCTGGGGAAGCCTAGAGAGCGAGGAGTCGTTGCTTCCGTGCATTACAATAGGGCGACACAGACGTCAACATGGCGGCCTCATGTGGGAGGGGGGGAGGGAATATGTTTATTAAGAAAAAAGGAAGGAAAGGTTAGCCACACTCTTAAAAATGAAGTTCACCTCATAGCACGCTTCTTGCCAACCATCATCCCGAATGACAACGTTCTCGCCCCTGATTTGTTGAAAACGGGAGGCGGAGCCTATTCTGTGCCGTGCATAATTGACACAAAAAAGGCTCCGCCTCCCGTTTTCAACAAATCAGGGGCGAGAACGTTGTCATTCGGGATGATGGTTGACTAGGATTGTGCTATGCGGTGAAGTTCATTTTTAAGAGTGCAGGCAAAGATCCAGCTTGCTATTCCGAAAAAAAAAAGAAAAAGGGGGAAGGGGAAAACGAAAAAGGAAGGAGAAAGAAAAAACAAAAAGATGAATCAAAAGAAAAAAAGGAAGGAAAGAAAAACAAAAAGCAACAAAAAGAAAGGAAAAGGAAAGAAAACAAGAAACAAAAAGAATGAAAAAGGAAAGAGAAAAAAAAAAGAAACGAAACGAAAGGAAAAGGAAAGAAAGAAAGAAGAGAATAAACACTAGCACAACGTTACATGCAGTTCACGAGTCCTGAGACTCGTAGAAAACCGAGGAGAGCGGCAGTGACAGCCCACTGGTTGGGGTGTAAGACGGGGCCAAGAAGAACGGCCAACGACAGGTCGTTACAGCCAATCTGGAGCAGACGGCAGCGGAGGGTGTCCCTATGTTGAAGGTGCTGCTGGCAATACAGGAGTTGGTGTGGGATGTCAGCTTCCACTCCACAGACATTACAGTTTGGTGAATTTAGCCGACGCATCTTGAAGAGAAGTGAGGGTGTACGGGCAACGTTGAGTCGTAGGCGGTGGAGAAGGGATTCTTCTTTACGGCTGCGGTGGCAAGTGATGACGAACTCCATCAATGGGTCGATAGGCTGTAGGAATGAGTTGTAAGTCGTAGTTTCGGCACGGAACTGCTGAGCACATATGGCACACCGACGGCGTGTGTATAGACGGCATGTGGAGACTGTAAGCGGCAGAGGTGCCAGGGCCGAAGTGCCATTAGACCCAGCGCGTCTCGCTACTGCGTCTGCTCGGGTATTTCCATACACGCCTACGTGGCCAGGGACCCATTGAAACGTGATGTTGTAACCAGTGGCGAAGAGTTCATTGAATTTTTGAAGCGCCATGGTGTGCAAATCGCTTATTACGCTGGGGCGAGATGACGAGAACATAGTGATGCCTTGCTGTCGGTAAGAATGACCCACGTTCCGTGCCCGGATTCGGTAATATGCTCCAGTGCTGCCAGGATACCAAACAGTTCGGCGTCTGTCGAGGACGCTGTATAGGGGAGTTTGAAACCATGCCCCAGGTCTTCATCCGGAACGTAGAAAGCAGCGCTAGAACTATCTTGGGTTACTGAGCCATCGGTGTATATATGGCGACTTAGTCGGTGTGTTGAGGCGAGGTGCTCCAGTGTGAGCTGGTGGGCCACGACTGTGGGGACGTCTTTCTTGCGTTGGAAGCCAGGGATGTTAGAGTGAACACAGGGTCTTTCGAGAGTCCACATCGCCGGTGCATAGGATGGTGTAGACGCGGGAGATGGAATGCTCCCTTTCAGGCGGGCAATGGCACTGCCGAAAGCAGACGCCGAGCAGTCCTCATCAATGCGACAAAGAGAGTGGAGCGGGTGCCGTTTAATGTAGCGTATATAAGCGCGAAGGGTATCACCATCCCGCAGTATGTGAACCGGCTGCTCTCGAGCCTCTGCCAAGACAGGATAGGTCTCCGTTGTCCTGGGGACTCCCAAACAGACACGGAGACTACGGGCCTGGATGTTGAGCAGTTCCTGTTCTTGGGTTCGACTGAGAACATGCAGAATGGGTAAGCTGTACCGCGATGTCCCCAACACCAGGGCCTGATGGACACGATAGAGGTCAGAGCATGACGGGCCCCAGGATGCACCAGCAATACGCCTGAGTACATTTACCAAACAGTTTGCCTTGGTAGCAAGCAGCTTCACATGCTGGGACCACGTCAGGCCACGGTCAATTGTAAACCCCAGGTATCGGCAGGTCGTGACAAACGTCAGGGCTGAGCCATCAATGAAAAGCGGGTACTTATGGAATGATCTTCGTGAGAATGCCTGAAAACCTCAGGTCTCCGCGGCTCACTGGCCACACTTGTGATAAACATTCTACGCCTACTGAAGTCCATAACTGCCCACGGCCACACCATCGCTTTTCAATGGATTCCGGGTCATTGCGGAATCTCTGGCAACCACGTTGCCGACGCTGCCGCAGCGGCCGCTCACCACCAGGGCAAGTGTGTCCCGATTGTTCTCCCAAGGGGGGACAGACGGTCCCTTCTTCGTGACTGGGCTGCCTCCTCATCCGTCGAACAATGGCGTCGGGATGTCCCGGCCAGTACCATACTGGGAATTGTAGACCCAACATTCTCGTGTCGCTTACCGACATCTCTACCGCGCGTCATTAAGTCCCTCCTACATCGCTTACGGCTGAATGTTGCCTTTTCGCCGTACTACCGTTACCAGATAGGGTGTGCCAGTAGTCCCTTGTGCCCGGAGTGTGGTGTGCCAGCGACCGCGGACCATGTGATCATCGCATGTGCCACTTATAGGAGGGAGCGTCACTTGTTGGCAAACGACCTTGCGCGGATTGACAGCCGACCCCTTGACCTCAGACTCATTTTGGGACCATGGGACACACGAAAGCAGATGTCCGTCTTACGACCCTTCATCAAATTCCTGCAAACTACCGGCCTGATCGACTCTCTCTAAAACCCTGTCAGCGTCGTCAGCATCATCCTCATCACCATCCTCTCATTTTCCCCCAATAGCAATGGGGTAGCATTCCGCTCAATGAGCGGAAGTCATCCCCATATCATCGTCATCATGTATTTCTCTCTCTCTCTCTTCGTGAGAATGCCATGGCTAGTCTTGCCAGGAATACCGTCTTGCTAGGCGAGACAACCAAGCCGCGGTGCAAGAGGTATCTTAAAATGATGATTAATGAACCTTGTAGTCGGCGTTGGATCGTGTCACGCCGAACGGCGGAAGTCCAGATACATATGTGGTCAGCATATATTGTAATGTGAGTGTGATTATGAAGCTGCGCAGGAAGAGAAGCCATAATGATATTGAATAAAAAGGGACTGAGGACGCTCCTTTGTGGGATACCACGGTGCACGCGGAACGTCGCAGTGTCCCCGTCAGCGGTGCGCACAAACTGGAGTTTGTCACAAACAAAAGTCGCGTCTTCCTTGTCCACTTGCGAGTTTTTGAGTCCTACGCATCAGGATCAAGAAGACAGTTCTCTGCCCCTTAGGGCTTTAGTGCAAATTTTGTACTACACAAGGTGCGTACAGCCACTTCGGAGTTTGTTCTCCACCTATAATTGTGCTCCAAAAAAGGTGTAAAATGCAGTAAATACCTGGAATCATAGGTGGTAGCATTGTCGTCGTGACCTGTTGGCTAGCTGGAGTGCCTGAAGCGCCGAAAGACAGAGAGAAAATTAATAAATACAGTATATCGCGGCAGCTCAATATTCTGCACCAGTAAAAGTGCTATTGTTCACGTTGTAAATAGGCTGGGGAAGCCTAGAGAGTGAGGAGTCGTTGCTTCCGTGCATTGGAATAGGGCTATACCAAGCTCAACGTGGCAGTCTCAGGCGGGCTGTGTGCAGGTACACTCTTAAAACGGTCACCTCTAGTAGAAGTAAAAAATGTATACGCGTTGTTACATCTAAAAGTAAAAAAAGTTACTCTTAAAACTCACTTCTCGCGTTAACTCTGAAATGGATAATTTCAGCTGTAGAGCTTACATAATGGGTAAACACCTTAGACGAAACTCTTTGCTGGCCAGAGGCTACAGGGAGCGTGATGATAATCCGCAGTATAGTTACACCAGTGGTCCCAAATTGTGGGTCGCGACTTCCAAGAGAGTCGCGAAGCGGGCCACTAATTAATAATAATAATAATAATAATAATAATAATAATAATAAAAGAAACACGACTGTGTTTCTGTGTTGGCTGTGCTGACTGGTGGGGAGTTCCACGCTGTCTTATGCTGAGCATTCACACGGCGGAGGAATATCGAGGTGCCATACTTGGGCATATACATGACGGCAGCATTGACACTGTCCTCTGCTACCGAAAATCTTGTGGCAACATGACACTCAGCGCTCGCGCCCACGTAACGGTAGAAAGCTATGACATTTTCGCTATCTTCCACTGAAGTATTCTTGGGAATACATCGCTTGGGAATACTCCTCTGTGTACACGGGCAAAGTAGAAAAATACAAGCGAGCCGGTGTGCCGATGTTGAACGTGACATCTTCTTGAGCTTGAGAACTAGCAGACACACAGAAGTCGTGTCTTCCTTGTCTACTTGCGAGTGTCTGTGTTCTACGCCTCAAGACTTAAGAAGGCTCTGTCCCTTAGGGCATTAGTGCTCCTCGTGGCAAATCTTGCGCTACAAAAGGTGTGTACCGCCACTTCGCATTTCATTCTCCGCCTATCAAAGTTCTGTGCTCCAAGCAGTGGCGGATCCAGGGGGGGGGGGGGTCACTCTAGTAGTATAGACATAGACTGTATAATTTTCGAGCGGCATAAGAACCGAGCGGCATAAGAACCGAGCGGCACAAGAACCGAGCGCTATAACGGCCTCTTTTTTCTAATCCAAGATGGCCGATTCTAAGCCAACACAATCCAGTTCTAAGCCAACACAAGCCAAATCCAAAGCCATCTGATTGGCCACCATTAGCTCCGCCCACTTCACGTTGATTGGCCACCGCGCCCCCAACTGATCTTTGAATGGCTGACCGTAGATCCGCTCCTTTATGCTAATTAGTTGGCTTGGCTCCGCCCAGTTCACACTGAGCGGCCCGTGCTAAGCCTTGACTGATCATTGATTGGTTGACTGTAGCTCCGCCCCCCTTATGCTAATTACTCGGCTCTGCCCCCACTTCACACGCTGATTGGTGCACGCGTATCGCTGACCACAGCTCCGCCCCTTTATGCTAATTAACCGGCTCCGCTGATTGGTCCATTCTAAGCCTACTGATCACTCTCCCAGCCGCCGCCGCCGCCGCCGATTGGCCCGTTCCAGGTCCACTGATTGGGGCCCGCTGAACATAGCCTTCATTAGCGCCCGGCAGACGGCGCTGCGGCTTTATCTCGGATGTTCAAACTTACCCAGGCTAGCGGGTGGCTAGCCTTCACCGGCGCCCGCCAGATGGCAGCGTCTCCACTGCGGCTTTATCTCAGATGTTCAAACTTACCTTGTGGCGTCCGCCCACTTCATGCTGATTGGTCTGATTCAGACGTCTAAGCCTACTGATCACCCTTCCAATGTAAGCCTGCCGATTGGCCCGTTCTGAGCCCACTGACACCGGATGGTGCAACCCTTTACTGGCTCCGCCCACTTCACGCTGATTGGCCCATTCTAAGCCTACCGATGGCTGGTCCTGATTGGTCCACGCTAAGCCTACTGAATGGTGATTGGCTTACCTGTCGCTCCTAAGCAGCTTCAGACAAGACACACGACAATTGTTGATTTCAACCTTTATTTGGTACAACAGCCTCCTGGTTCAGCTGTGGGTATAGGTTCAGCTGCATCAGAGAGATCATTGGTCTATGTGGACATCTCTCACGCTAACTCAGCTCCCTCGGTAGATTCCAACTGTTATTGGTTCATCTGAGTGTGCACGTGGCCGCTCACCCAGCTCCTTATTGGTTCTAGTTGGTCACCGCTCCCTCATAGGCTCCAACTCCGATGGGTCCATCTAACAGCAAGTGGTCACTGCTATTGATCCATTGAACCGCAAGCCACTCATTGGTCACTCACACTCATCTCTAGACGAGATAAATTTAACTGTGGAACTTTTACCATAAGATAACTTTAGCGGGGGCTGGTAGGCTCCAACGGCTATTGGCCCGCGCTAACCGCATGCCTCCACCCATTGGTTCACAACGCGCATGCTCTGACGGCGCCGAAGAAGGTTCCCTGCACATTTAATAGAAATTATGCTATTGGTCCAGCTGCGTCATAGGGCACGGCTGTGGCCGGCCCTGATGCTACTTACTTCGTGGCGCAACTCTTTAATGGCTCCACCCACTTCGCATTGATTGGTCCATTTTAAGCCTACTGACTTCTAAGCCAGTCCATGCTAAGCCTACTGATCACTCTACCAGCGCTCTGATTGACCGCTACCAATTGGCCCTCGTTCTAAGTCCACTGACACCAGATGGCGCAACTCTTCACCAGCTCTGCCTACTTCATGCTGATTGGTCCATTCTAAGCCTACTGACTTCTAAGCCGAACCACGCTAAGCCTACTGATTGTCCCTTCACACCAAAGCCTACCGGTGTCTGGCCCTGATTGGTCCACGTTAAGCCTACTGAACAGTGATTGGCTAGCCTGTCTCTCCTAAACCACATTGCAGCAGCTTCAGACAAGACACACGACAATCGTTGATTTCAACCTTTATTTGGTACAACAGGCAGCTGTGGGTTGGTTCAGCTGCATCAGAGAGATCCCGGTCATCTCTTGCGCTCATTGGTCACTCAGCTCCCTCGATAGACACCATATGGCTCATCTAACTGCAAGTGCTCATTGGCCCATCTGACTACAAGCCTCTCATTGGTCACTTATGTCTAGGGCTCCCTAACAGGCTCCAACTGCTATCGGCTCATGCCTCCATCCGCGGCTGCTCACTGGTTCACAATGGAACTTTTTCACATGCTCTGCCCTACACAGACAAGAGATGACGCCGCTTGTCTTTGCAAAGATGGACAGCTGCCATTGCATTGGTGACTCATTTCTATCCAACTGGTTCAAGAGAGCCAGCGTGCTGAACAGCTTACATGCCGCCGCCTGTTCACACAGCCACAGTTGGAAATGGGGAAAAAAAATTTTTTTTCAGGGTACACATCTCAAAACACACTCTACACGAATAAAGTTGGCTTCCCCCGGTTGCACGCGGGCGTTAGGTCAAGCCCGCCCCATGAGAACAAGCTTAGGATCGTTTAGGATGTGTGTGCTTTGCAGTTCAAAATCGTTTCAATCAAGCAGAATGGCAAATGATGCAATGGAGCGCGTTCATTCTTGAGAACGAATTTTGTGACAGAACATAAACAAAACAAAACATTTCAATGTGCAAAAAACTCATCGTGATGCTAATCAGGGGAGCCAGCACGCGTTCGAAATAAGCAAGAAGAAGCACATGATCGAGAAAACAACGATAGTTGATGTTGTGCAGAGAAGCTGGTTTGAGGGAAAACAGCTTGTATGATCAATAAACCCTTGGGCCTGTTTTTATTTTAGACAGCGTGCATTCAACACGCGAAATTAAATAAATCGAGCAGAATGACAATAGCATAGTGGCGCTATGTGGTGAAGCTCAAGACGCACTGACACTCCAACGCTTATTAAACAATGACGTGCGTACTGAAGCTAAAAAAGAAAAAGGCAGACTCAACCCAAGCTGAGTATGAAGAAACACAATTGCTCCCATCAGAACATTCTGTTCAAACATAGCCAGTGTACACGACACAGCTCGCAGTCCTGGAAGCACTCTTAGAAATATAAGGATGGTCGCACTATGAACGAGTTCACCTCGGAAAAAATGCGCGCTCACCTTCGCAGACGGCATGCCGCAATATCTGAAACGCGTGGACAGCTCACGTGACTTTAGCCAGCCCGTGCAGTTTTAGACTTCAACATAAGAAATTAACTAAATCAAGCACAGTGATGCTATGTCGTGACTGACGCTTATTAAACAATGCTATGCAGTGAAGCTTCGCACGTACTCAATGTTAAAAACGGACACTCAACCCAAAACTGAGTATGAAGAAACACAATTTCAGATTGCTCTCTCCCGCAGAACATCCCGTGCACCTCCGCGTTCCTTCTCTATACTGGAAGCAGCAATATTAAGATCGTCGCACTATGAACAAGTCCGGCTCATCAAAAAAAGAAAGGGCTTACCTCATCACACCGGTATTACGCACGTAGACTCTTGTCGCATGGCGCGGTACAGCAGGGTAGGGAAACACGGCCGCGTGGACAGCTCACACGATTTCAGCCTGCCCGCGCACACCTCACAACATGCGCGGACACACCCAACATGTCGACCACTTACCGTGCCAGCCGCACGGAAAACTTGATAGCCGAAACACAGGCGCGTAAACACCCCTCTGGTTGGGACCATCTCTTTTATATCAGTGCTCGCTCGTTTCCGCAAGGTTGCAAGCCCGAGAAATTGGGTCACCTTGAAGATGAGCCATCTGTTTTATATCAAAACGCACTTCATGGCCAAACTCTGCGGCGGACCCTAGCGGAAAAAAATGTTGCGTCAAGGTGATGTAACGAGAAACTGGGTCACCTCGTAAATCATGTTTTCCGAGGCCGCACGTATTAAAACCAGTGATCACACCACGCTATGAGAAGGAAAAAAAATATCCCTATGAGTCCACCTGCTCATTGCCGAAACAAGCACCGAGAACAAAGGGTTCGCTTATGCAGTTTCCAAGAGGTTCCAAATGTCCCTCGCAGCTAACGGGCGCGCATCACGGGCACGATTGTGTAAACAAAATCGCACCACCCTCCAAGGGCGCATTTGAGTTCCGTCCGTCGGTCGACTCTGGGTTAAGCGCACAACGAGGAAGATGAGGAAAGTTTTCAGTTCATTCGGCAATATTTCCTGTTTTTAGGAGGGAAAATTCTGTGTTGTGTGATGGAGACGCTATATAGATAGGTGATAAGGAGAAGGATTATATAGCACGTACTCATCGACTAAGCGAGTATAGTTTGTGGAGAGCGCCACGCTATTTTAAAGTCATTTTATATCATATCCCAAACGTTCTGCGCGATCAAACGGAAAGAAGAAAACCGTTTCACGCATCACGGTGCGTGCGCGTGCTCAAACAAGTTCTGGCTATTAGTAAAAGAAGTAGTTTTGGGTTCCCAGGCGGGTGTTTCCAGCGCATCAGGCAACAACGTAAACTGTTCTGCGCGATCAAACAAGTCCCGCTCCAACGCGCGTACCATATCATAACTTGTTTCAGCGTGCTCAAACAAGTTCTGGCTTTTGTGGTCGTATGATGGTGCAGATTTGTAAGAAACACTGAAGAGAGTCAAGGATGATCCTCCGACATGAGAAAAGTGATGAGCAGCGACTTGACAACCGCGAAACTGCGAAGCCTCAGTGTGTCGTGTGAGATGGATCAGTTCGTATGCAAACGCATGCTGGCAGATTTACAATGCCTACACAACTTTTTAAATGGACACGGAGAAGAGAGTGATTTTAGTGACATTTTGAGAGCTATTCCCGTGCGGAGTACTCATAAAATAAGACAGTTTGTGAGATACAAGTTGGAACTGCTGGAGCGATATAGAAACGGAGAACCCATCGACGAGACAATCATAAATGCCGGGTTTTCCATCCCCGTGGTGCGCGACTACTGGAAAAAGAACCACACGAGCTTGGACATTACCGTCATCGAGGGAAATGAACGTGTTGTCTCCACGTTAGAAGACATCCTCGCTAAAGTGTTGTGAATACAGTGTTTAGCAGTACCGCGGGGTCTCTATGAAGCTTTCATCGGGAAACGATTCACCACCATCGACAGGGTAGACGATGCCATGGACGAGATCCTACGAGTATACCACGAAATTGAGCTAGAAAAAGGAGATGCGAACCTATTCATGATATGTGTGCGCGGGCAGGCTGAAATCGTGTGAGCTGTCCACGCGGCCGTGTTTCCCTACCCTGCTGTACCGCGCCATGCGACAAGAGTCTACGTGCGTAATACCGGTGTGATGAGGTAAGCCCTTTCTTTTTTTGATGAGCCGGACTTGTTCATAGTGCGACGATCTTAATATTGCTGCTTCCAGTATAGAGAAGGAACGCGGAGGTGCACGGGATGTTCTGCGGGAGAGAGCAATCTGAAATTGTGTTTCTTCATACTCAGTTTTGGGTTGAGTGTCCGTTTTTAACATTGAGTACGTGCGAAGCTTCACTGCATAGCATTGTTTAATAAGCGTCAGTCACGACATAGCATCACTGTGCTTGATTTAGTTAATTTCTTATGTTGAAGTCTAAAACTGCACGGGCTGGCTAAAGTCACGTGAGCTGTCCACGCGTTTCAGATATTGCGGCATGCCGGCTGCGAAGGTGAGCGCGCATTTTTTCCCAGGTGAACTCGTTCATAGTGCGACCATCCTTATATTTCTAAGAGTGCTTCCAGGACTGCGAGCTGTGTCGTGTACACTGGCTATGTTTGAACAGAATGTTCTGATGGGAGCAATTGTGTTTCTTCATACTCAGCTTGGGTTGAGTCTGCCTTTTTCTTTTTTAGCTTCAGTACGCACGTCATTGTTTAATAAGCGTTGGAGTGTCAGTGCGTCTTGAGCTTCACCACATAGCGCCACTATGCTATTGTCATTCTGCTCGATTTATTTAATTTCGCGTGTTGAATGCACGCTGTCTAAAATAAAAACAGGCCCAAGGGTTTATTGATCATACAAGCTGTTTTCCCTCAAACCAGCTTCTCTGCACAACATCAACTATCGTTGTTTTCTCGATCATGTGCTTCTTCTTGCTTATTTCGAACGCGTGCTGGCTCCCCTGATTAGCATCACGATGAGTTTTTTGCACATTGAAATGTTTTGTTTTGTTTATGTTCTGTCACAAAATTCGTTCTCAAGAATGAACGCGCTCCATTGCATCATTTGCCATTCTGCTTGATTGAAACGATTTTGAACTGCAAAGCACACACATCCTAAACGATCCTAAGCTTGTTCTCATGGGGCGGGCTTGACCTAACGCCCGCGTGCAACCGGGGGAAGCCAACTTTATTCGTGTAGAGTGTGTTTTGAGATGTGTACCCTGAAAAAAAATTTTTTTTCCCCATTTCCAACTGTGGCTGTGTGAACAGGCGGCGGCATGTAAGCTGTTCAGCACGCTGGCTCTCTTGAACCAGTTGGATAGAAATGAGTCACCAATGCAATGGCAGCTGTCCATCTTTGCAAAGACAAGCGGCGTCATCTCTTGTCTGTGTAGGGCAGAGCATGTGAAAAAGTTCCATTGTGAACCAGTGAGCAGCCGCGGATGGAGGCATGAGCCGATAGCAGTTGGAGCCTGTTAGGGAGCCCTAGACATAAGTGACCAATGAGAGGCTTGTAGTCAGATGGGCCAATGAGCACTTGCAGTTAGATGAGCCATATGGTGTCTATCGAGGGAGCTGAGTGACCAATGATCGCAAGAGATGACCGGGATCTCTCTGATGCAGCTGAACCAACCCACAGCTGCCTGTTGTACCAAATAAAGGTTGAAATCAACGATTGTCGTGTGTCTTGTCTGAAGCTGCTGCAATGTGGTTTAGGAGAGACAGGCTAGCCAATCACTGTTCAGTAGGCTTAACGTGGACCAATCAGGGCCAGACACCGGTAGGCTTTGGTGTGAAGGGACAATCAGTAGGCTTAGCGTGGTTCGGCTTAGAAGTCAGTAGGCTTAGAATGGACCAATCAGCATGAAGTAGGCAGAGCTGGTGAAGAGTTGCGCCATCTGGTGTCAGTGGACTTAGAACGAGGGCCAATTGGTAGCGGCCAATCAGAGCGCTGGTAGAGTGATCAGTAGGCTTAGCATGGACTGGCTTAGAAGTCAGTAGGCTTAAAATGGACCAATCAATGCGAAGTGGGTGGAGCCATTAAAGAGTTGCGCCACGAAGTAAGTAGCATCAGGGCCGGCCACAGCCGTGCCCTATGACGCAGCTGGACCAATAGCATAATTTCTATTAAATGTGCAGGGAACCTTCTTCGGCGCCGTCAGAGCATGCGCGTTGTGAACCAATGGGTGGAGGCATGCGGTTAGCGCGGGCCAATAGCCGTTGGAGCCTACCAGCCCCCGCTAAAGTTATCTTATGGTAAAAGTTCCACAGTTAAATTTATCTCGTCTAGAGATGAGTGTGAGTGACCAATGAGTGGCTTGCGGTTCAATGGATCAATAGCAGTGACCACTTGCTGTTAGATGGACCCATCGGAGTTGGAGCCTATGAGGGAGTGGTGACCAACTAGAACCAATAAGGAGCTGGGTGAGCGGCCACGTGCACACTCAGATGAACCAATAACAGTTGGAATCTACCGAGGGAGCTGAGTTAGCGTGAGAGATGTCCACATAGACCAATGATCTCTCTGATGCAGCTGAACCTATACCCACAGCTGAACCAGGAGGCTGTTGTACCAAATAAAGGTTGAAATCAACAATTGTCGTGTGTCTTGTCTGAAGCTGCTTAGGAGCAACAGGTAAGCCAATCACCATTCAGTAGGCTTAGCGTGGACCAATCAGGACCAGCCATCGGTAGGCTTAGAATGGGCCAATCAGCGTGAAGTGGGTGGAGCCAGTAAAGGGTTGCACCATCCGGTGTCAGTGGGCTCAGAACGGGCCAATCGGCAGGCTTACATTGGAAGGGTGATCAGTAGGCTTAGACGTCTGAATCAGACCAATCAGCATGAAGTGGGCGGACGCCACAAGGTAAGTTTGAACATCTGAGATAAAGCCGCAGTGGAGACGCTGCCATCTGGCGGGCGCCGGTGAAGGCTAGCCACCCGCTAGCCTGGGTAAGTTTGAACATCCGAGATAAAGCCGCAGCGCCGTCTGCCGGGCGCTAATGAAGGCTATGTTCAGCGGGCCCCAATCAGTGGACCTGGAACGGGCCAATCGGCGGCGGCGGCGGCTGGGAGAGTGATCAGTAGGCTTAGAATGGACCAATCAGCGGAGCCGGTTAATTAGCATAAAGGGGCGGAGCTGTGGTCAGCGATACGCGTGCACCAATCAGCGTGTGAAGTGGGGGCAGAGCCGAGTAATTAGCATAAGGGGGGCGGAGCTACAGTCAACCAATCAATGATCAGTCAAGGCTTAGCACGGGCCGCTCAGTGTGAACTGGGCGGAGCCAAGCCAACTAATTAGCATAAAGGAGCGGATCTACGGTCAGCCATTCAAAGATCAGTTGGGGGCGCGGTGGCCAATCAACGTGAAGTGGGCGGAGCTAATGGTGGCCAATCAGATGGCTTTGGATTTGGCTTGTGTTGGCTTAGAACTGGATTGTGTTGGCTTAGAATCGGCCATCTTGGATTAGAAAAAAGAGGCCGTTATAGCGCTCGGTTCTTGTGCCGCTCGGTTCTTATGCCGCTCGGTTCTTATGCCGCTCGAAAATTATACAGTCTATGTCTATACTACTCACTCTCTACAGTGGATTTCCTTGTCTCCCCTCCCCCACTACGAGCTTCGACAAAGGAACCCCCTGCCCCAAACCGAGGGTCTGGATCAGCCCCTGGCTCCAAGAAGGTGTAAAATGCAGTAAATACCTGAAGTCATAGGTGGTAGCATTGTCGTCATGACCTGTTGGCCAACTGTAGTATCTGAAACACCGAAAGACAGAGACAAAACTAGTAAATATATCGCAGCTGCTCACAATATTCTGCGTCAGTAAAAGTCCTATATTGTTCACGTTGTAATAGGCTGGGGAAGCCTTGAGAGCCAGGCTATTATTGCTTCCGTGCAATAGAATAGGACTATACCAATGTCAACATGGCGGTCTCAGGCGGGCTGTGTGCAGGTATATTGTTAGGCCGCGTACCCACATGCGGAGAACCTGCATGGAAACGCGAACGCGGCGCGGTAAATTCTTGCAGCTAGGCGGGAAAATCCACCTCCGCTTTCCGCTTTTTGGCGATCGCGCAGTGCACGATTTTTAGCGGCATCCGCACATGCTCGGCCAATCAGGAAGTAAACGGAATTTGCGCGACGTTCTTGTTTTTTCCCGCCCTCCCGCATGGAGAGCTTTGACGGCGTCGTTGAATGGAAGGTATGTCGCAGCGGTGCTCACGTTTTCCGACCGGCGAATTTATGAAGGAAACAAGATGTCCTTGCTGTCTACATTATATAGAGCGTTGCATTAAAATCATCTTTTGGGCCGACACTGGAATAAAATTTGGAGTGTAGGTAAGTAAAGTGTAAGATATTGGCAGCCATAGTGTCAGGGAGTGGAAAGCTAAACATAGTTCACAAGAAAAGAATGCGCTATCGCCACAGCGAGTGAACCTAAAGCCTGCGTTCCTTGCGTCTGTGACGTTGATTTCGCAAAAGCTCAGATGGAAGAACGGAAACGTTCACTACAGTCAATAACATGACTTCGCGGTCGTTCGCCGTCTTGTCAAACACAATCTCAGAAGCTCTCGCGTTGGACGAGATCTCGCTGGCAAGATCTCACGAGGTCTCGCGTAGCTTCGGACGAGAATCGCAGGCGGAGGCAGTATATATGGTATATATAGCTGGGGCGGCATGCATACGCGTGGCTAGCGGCGGGCGGTTGCGCATACGGCATGTGGGTACCGGCCCATAAAACGGCCACTTCTATAGTAGAGGGAAAAAATGTATATGCCCTTTGACCTCTGAAAGTAAAAAGTACACTTTTAAAACGGTCACTTCTCACGTTACCTCCGAAGACGGATAAATTTCACTGTGCTTACCATCGGGACAATCTAATAAATTTTCCTTCTTTATATATAATTATTTCTTCTTTCTTCATAATGTTTGCTTTTTCTTTCTTATAATTGTTTTTATTTATTTATTTTTCTTTTAGTTTATTCTGATCCAGTTCTCGGAGCTTTCCGCTGATCCTTGCCGTCAGAAGACTTGCTTTCTGCTGTAGGGGTTACATAATGGGTAACGAGCTTAGACGAAACCCTCTGGTGTCCCAGAGGTTACAGGGAGCGTCATGATCACCCGCAAGAGTTACAGTTACACGATCACAATGCCCTCGACATAACCCGTAAACAAACTGTTACTCGCAAACGTGAAGCTTATGACGGTTCTGTGTGCATTGTCTCACGGAATATACTTTCATGTTTCTGCCGCGAGACGAAATAGTCACACGACAATATTTCATAAACCTCTGTGCAGAAACATTACCGCGTGCACAGCGCAGTGAAAGAGCAGATTTGAGAATTAATTTCAGTGTATTTTCAGCATACTTTGGATCTTGACAGCCAAACATATCCCAGTGTTACGCGACGTTGTGCAATGCCGTGTCAATGCTCGGTTACGTTAGTTAGAGGCTATAATATACGTTTTACTTTTAGAGGTAAAAACGTACATGCACCTTTTTCCTCTATTAGAGGTGTCCGTGACCGAGTGTATACCAGACTATAGTCTGGTTTGTTCTGGAAGCTAGTTTGTAGTCACGACGTCAGGATGCCGAAACCGCGCTTGCACCTTATTCGCGTGGTCGAGTTTCAAGTTTACGAAGACGTGGTCTTAATTCACTCTCTGCAACAAGGTACGTTCACTGATTTCACTGACATCAAATGATGCTCCCAAGTCGTGCGCGGGTAGAAGTTAAACTAGAAGTTGACTAAGAACAATTCGTATTTCCGATCGGCAAATAAAACCTGTGTCGTTGTCGCCGGGTCACACGTCCACATGTGGGAGTTTTTGTGCAAGCAGTTTGCAGCATAGAAACAATTACTCGACGCAAATGTAATTGAATACTTGAAATTATTGAATTACCCTCAAATTTTAATGACGTAGTGTATTTAGATACGTGAGGATTAGTGCGTTAGAACAATTCTTCCTACCTCCAAAGTGGATGTGCCAACAACCGTGCACGCAAACGAGGTACATCCACACAGCCCGATAATCGCAGCGTTACGTATAAAGACGTGTATTAAAAACAGAGTATCCGCACGTGTGGCATCTCACAGAACATTCCAGTGGAAGACAAAGCAAAAGCAAAGAAAGAAAAAAAAACCTGCTGACTGGGCGGAAGATCCAGAGCGTCTTATGCTAAGCATTCGCACGGCGGAGGAATGTCGGGGTGCCGTACTTGGGCACATAGAAGATGGTGCCATTGACCCTGTCGTCTGCAACCGAATATCTTGTGGCTGGTGCACATGAGATTACTAATGGTTAGAAGTGCACGGATATACATGACACTCAGCGCTCGCGCCCACGTAATGGCAGAAAGCTATGACATTTTCCCTATCCACTGGGTATTCTTGGGAGTACATCACTTGGGAAAACTCGAAGACTGCAACGTAGAAACACAGAAGTCGTCTCTTCCTTGTCCACTTGTGAGTTTCTGTGTTCTGTGCTCTTCAATATTAAGAAGGCAGTTCTCTGTCCCTTACTGCTTTAGTGCTCTTCGTGGCCACTTTTGTGCTATAGAAAGTGCGTACCTCCACCTCTCAGTTTGTGCGCCACATATCAATGTTTTGTGCTCCAAAAAAGGTATACAAAAGGTATATAAAATACCTGAAGTCATAGGTGGTACCATTGTCGTCGTGCCCTGTCGGCCCACTGCAGCGCCTGAAGCACGAAAAGATGACTAATAAGAAAGGACACTAATAAATACATCATGGGTGCTCATAATATTCTCTTTCGGTGAAAGCGCTATTGTTGACGTTGTGAATAAGGACGGGAAGCCTAGAGAGCGAGGTAGAATAGGATAGAAGTAGAAAGACAAAATGGAAACGTAGGTTGCACTGGTGCGACCAGCTGTTCCATGACGCTTGATGTATGGAAGCACTGAATGATTGAAAAGATTATTTCCGCACGTATGTCCTTGAGGTTTTTCGCTGTGGCACACAGCGCATGTTGTTGGTGCTGCTTTGGCCAGCTTCCCAGTACATTCTCAACACTAAAAGGTTGGTTGCCAAGAAAGAGAGATGACATTTCTTCCGTGCATTAGAATAGGGCTATATATCGATGTCAACATAGCGGTCTCGGGCGGGCTGTGTGCAGGTATGCCGCTGTATAGGGGCACAAAGATGAGCATCCATATATGGCAAATCATTTCCGTTTTCGATGCCGATAGATCCACGTTTCATACTCGTATACAAGACTGATACTGCCATGTTGACATCAGTATATATAGCCTATCCTAAAGCACGGAAGCCCAAGTTTTCGACGCTAGTACATTTACTTTAGCACACTGAGTTTAACTTAATCGAGTCTTCTGCATCACAGAAAGTTCATCCGTCAAACAAGGGACGATTTTTTTTTTTTCATTTCTTGCAAATGCCACTTAGGCTAGAGCAGTGTTTTCTGTGTTCTGCATATGTCTATAAACGGTGAGCTTCCAGTTTTGTCGAGAGAAAATGCTGCTTTCACCAAAGAAACGCTTTATTTTCGTAAGGAAAGCTAAATTACTAAGCGCATAAAGTCAGTGTGAACTCTCTTCGAAACGTGGAAAAACCACTCCCAAAAATACAGTACGTGCGAAATTGAATGAACATTACATTCAAGAATCATCATACCAAGGTGCATGACACTGCAGGCCGCTTTGATATGTACAATTCATTCAAAAATGCCCTGTTCCAGTGTCTAGCGAAACGATATACGACGGGAGTGACAACGCTCGGAACCCCGAAAATCGAAAGCTCTTACGTGGCTGAGCCTGTGCGCCGGAAACGCCGAATGCGATCACCAGAAGGAACCCCAACATTGCGGGGATTCGTCAGTACCACAGCAAGGACGCATTCAGCGAAATAGCAGCGTGTTGCTACGACCCAAAGGAGGCGGAATATAGCAGAAAGTGAAGATTGAGAATTTTTTTAAAAGAAGTCCTTTTTGTTTTGTGTCATCAAATAAAACACAAGCGTAATTAGGAAACAGATACAATGACCGGCTTTATAAGACGTCCCCGATTGAAACTTTATGGTCTTTTATCTTTTATCTCATACAGTAGAGCCCACGAACACTATGATCCCGCAGACTGCTCATTAAGGGCCGCCTACGCTTCTCAATTACTCTGGAACAATCGGGCTTTCTTCATTATTATTACTTAGTACAGCTGTACAGATTTTTAAGCGCATATTTTGTATCATGGTTATATTTTAAAACATTAAAGGGGTAGCGGAGTACAAAAATATCTTCCAGCGGAATGCAATATATCGTTATCTTGACACCAACACAAAGGAACGGGACTCATCGCTTGATTCGTTCGTATTTTATGATCGATAGATAAAAAACAAGGCAATTTACGCTTTCCGTCTCTCTCTCCTTCTCAAGGAGCGCGACAATGCGGAGAGGCCTCGGATTGGTCTTTTCAAGTGATGCCAGGCGATGATTTGACAAACCGTTCGAGAAGACCATGGAGAGATCCGCTCCGCGTTGTTGGACTTCCTGTCACGGAAAAGCGTACGCCCTGTGACTAAGCCGGCGTTCACACGGGGCAACTTTTCCCAGCAACTCGAAGCAACTCAAACCGACGTCTTTTGAGCAATTTCGAGTCCGCGTTCACACGCAGCAACTCGGTAGGTCCACCCACAAGCAACCTTATGGCGACCGGACAGTGTGGGTTCTAATCGAACTGGTGGAATCTTTTCTTTGGCTGCTGTATATCAAATTTCAGTCAGTTTTATTGCCCCAATAGATCATTATTGCCTTCCAGAAGTGGCAACTGATATGTTTCCGTGAAGTTCGTAAAAAAAGAAAAAGTTATTTTTCAGCTGCACCTGCAGGATTTGAACCCATGAACCCACGAATGAAATCCACAACGCCATCGGGAGTCACGTGGCAATGCTTCCCTCTCTGATTGGCCGATGCACAAGCAACTTCTCAAGTTTTCGGTCGGGGAGCGATTCGCAGCAACTCTGAGCAACTCGAGTTGCTGGAGGTTGCCGGCTGACAGCAACTCCAAAGTTGCTCATAGTTGCTGCAAAAAGTTGCCCCGTGTGAACGCTGCCTAAAGAGTGATGAAGGTATCACTTTGTACAATGGTAGAGCCTTCAGCGTGTTATGCGGTGATGTTCGCTTTTTAGGGTGCATAAACAATAAACTCTCATGCATAAACTCTCTCCCTACAGTGTCTTAGCACAACGCAATGAAACTTAATAGAAACGCCTTGGGAATCAGCGCGAAACAACGAGACGTTGAGGGAGCATTCATGTCCTGCTGCTACCGTCGAGCCGCTTCGGTCGAGACAGTGACTTCACGCCACGAGCCACGGGCCTGGCACACCAGGGCGACGGAATGATGTATTTGGGGCGTTAAATAAGCACGACGCCTAAGTATGATGCAAAGGAGTGTGATGGCATATTGCAGTGTTAGATGTATATGATTCTCCATGGAGCGATGATCAATAATGGCCACTCGTTCAAGCGGGTGAGGTAGGTAGAAACGAGGTGTGGAAATGGGTGCGAGTGGGTGTTCAGGCCCACGTAACGGTTTTATGTTGAGCAACTGGTGTTTCAAAGGTGGAGGTCGGCAGTAACTGCAGTATGCTGGACGTGTTGATAATAAAAGCAGGCTTGAGTCAATGGAGACTGATTCTTGGAGTCCAGGTATGCCAATGACAAATGTCTTCCCGTTTCGTCGCAACACATTATAGGGGCCGAAATAGGGTGGTTTAAGGGAATTCCGCGGCCTGTTGGTGCGTAGAAAAACGTGAGAGGAGGAGCGAAACTCGGCGTGCACGAAAGTCGGTGTACAGGCGGTGTTGGCGTGAATTGGAGTGAGGACAGTGCGACACGCATGTCGCAGATGAAAGTTGGATCGTCAAGGGATGGGGTAGTAGCAGTGTTGTACCCGTTACAGAAATATGGTATCGGGATACCGATACCCGTTACTTGAGTAAAAAGTAGCGAAATACCGATATCGAAACTTCTTTTTAAGAGTAACCGAGTACCGCTATCGTTACTAAAAAAAGTAACGCGATACTTTGCCCAATACTTTTGCTGGGAATGCGAATAATTTGCATAAAATCTGCAACATCGAAAACTCGCTTATGTAGACACTCTATTTGTATAATAGCGAGGGAGAAGGCAGTTTTACAACAGAAAAGCAGAATATTTAATAGGCATCTTAGGCGCTTTGGATGAACTTGAGCAATAGCTGGCGTTCAAAGTTTTCGTCTGTCATCCTAGTGCGTTTTCTTGTAAGCGTGTCTGGACTGACACTGAACAGACGTTCCGCCGAAGCACTGAACGGAACTGCTGTGTTAACTTTTTTTGAAAACACGGTGAACGTTCGGAATATTGTCCTTGAGAGCGGCAAGCTTAAAATCTTCTGACACTAGAGGGAACCCTGAGAGAGGGAGGGAACCCGTCGTCGGACAAGATACGAGAAACAGCGTTTCCGAAAGTGAAGAAATCGTCTACGGTCCCGTCTTGCACGTCGACTGGCCCTCCCTCCGTCTGGTGGTATTCCAAGGAGCAAGTTCAATGGCGACCTTCCGAGTCTCTTCGTCCGTTATCCAAGCCACCTTGAAGCGCGGCACCACAGCCGCTACCAGACGGTCATCATTATGCATCAGGTGGTCGAACCTGAGAAGTTGAGCATGGCATGTTAACACATCGCGTTAATATTGAAGCAGGTTATCGTCTACATATATACCAACCTTTTCTCAATAGCCCCAAGAAGAGCGGCAGCTAGAGGACCACAGAACCTCAGTCCTTTCATGGCTTGGTATTCAAGCATTCGCTTCACGACAGCAATCGTTGGAAGGAGGTATCCAATATACATGGTTGTGTCGCCTTGAAGGATGTCCAAGGCGCGTGCTAGAGGATTCATAACCTGCGAAGGAGCACATTGCATCCTGTTATTTCCATGGAAACAAACGAAGTAAATACAGTACGTATGACGCGCTGAGGTCACTAAAACTGACTAACAGCGCATTGCGTAGAACCACAAATTACCTCACAGTATTCCTCTATAAAGTTTAGGTCGCTTGGACGTTGGAACAGTGGGAGTCCGAACGAGCTCAGTAAGGTCAGGTATTCAGATCCACTCCTTGCCTCTTGAGCTTCAGAATGCCCTCATGCGCATCGAAGAGAAGGAACTCCATCTACTGGGTACAGGCCTCACCAAGTATACACCGCAGTGCTTCTTAATAATGTCTGCAGCTGCAGCGGATTGACCTTGCCTGTTCCATAGTGCTGTACATTTTCTGCGACACTTTTGGATATCCTGGAAAATTCTGAGTCCTGCTCAGCGTGGGCAGCGTCATGCGTCGCCACCAAGTTCAGGGTATGCGCCACATACCGATGATACGGAGGCAGACGGACGCCAACGTCTCCAACGTCATCCATCAGCATGGTCACGTCAGTTGCCACATCATCTGCAGAGTTTGCGACCTTCTCCTCTGCTCTATAAAGCCTAGTTTATATAAAGCGCATCAAGCTTACAGAATGTATCACGCGGGCAAGTGGAAACATGAACGCAGAAAACTTGAAAGCGTACCTGAAGGCTTTGAGGAAATTCGACGCGTTATCGGTGATCACTTTTGTCACTTTGCCGTGGATATCGTATTGTCTGGATACTTATGACAGAGCATCCGCCAGTTTATCGTAAGTTACTCTACCAGTGAGGCGACGAAGAGCCAGTGCAGCGGTTCGTCTTTCAAGGGTATTAGGCTCCACCCACAGTACCATGACACCGAGGAAGGTCCTGGGTTGAAGCATTGACAACACAGAAATGTTGAGAATGCGGGAGGTGATAGAAAGCTTTCACGAACATAATCGGCCATGCGACCGTTTATCCAGTGCATCTCTCTGTGTTTACAAAGGCACCCGAATTATAACCAAAATGGATGTAAAAATGCTTCGATCGACTCTTTTCTTTTTTTCTGGGCAGGCAACTAAAAAGACAAGATGACGCTGATCATAAAAATCATGTTGCTATCGAGAATGTAGTAAGCCTTTAGGCGTTGTACCTGTGGAAGCTGGTCCAGCAATCTGCTGTGACAGCAACGTGCTGTACGCCACTGAGAGTGTGGACCCAAATCGCTGTTTCATCTCCTCAAACTTCCCATGGAGTCGTGTCATGAGGACACGCCGAGTCATCAGCTTAGGTGTCGGGGCCAGTGTTTCTAATAGTACACGGAACGCTGGCTCGTCAGAGAAAGGGTGTAGACCTTGAATAACGAAGTCTTCAACGAGTTTGTCGTATTGTTCTTGTGAAACCTTTCCATTGAAAAGATTCAACAGCTGCTGCTTCAATGGTCCCACTGTGGCCGTTTCGCAAGGACGCTTTCTACTTAAGAGGTTTTTCAATTCCTTCAGACTGACGTTTTTGATGAGGACATGATTGTAGAAGTTGCGGCACTTGTGCTGCTTGACGCATTTGACGAAGGGGAACATGATGACGAAGGAAGAAAAAGGTATGCATCCAACGAAACAACAGTTGTGCTAAAGCCACCGAAATGTGCAATCGAATGGCAAGGGTGAAGGTGACAGTCCGCGCTATGCGCAGTATTTGGTGACTTGGTTGTGCTTTATGCACGTTACAGCCGAACGATTCCGAAGGTCGCCCACTATGCCGAAGAAACAGTCCAAGCCATGAGGGAAGACATCAAGTCTCACTTTCGACTCCACAGTTGTAGAAAAGATGGCAACGCTGTTGGCCCCAGCATTAGAATCGGCAACTATTCACCCCGGACGGCCCACGACTCCCGCCATGAAGCAGCTTCTTATTGTTATCTGGTCGCTGGCGAATTTGGAATCCTTCAGGCAAGAGTATCTGTACATTATATGGCCTGAGAAGCGAAATACTGCTCAGTTGAGGAATTCTAATGTGATCCTGCTGTTCATGCCATACATTTTTAGTAGTGCCCACTTCGAACAGCAACAGACTAGTATCCTGTCTGTCTAGTGCGAATGCCTTACTTTGCCGTACTCCAGCTGTTACATTTCATTTCATTTCATTTATTTCTGTTTGTGTGAAACACAAAACAAGGTGACAAAATATGCCACTATCATTCACTTGCAGGAGTGTTGGGGACCGCTTCGGTGTTGCAAAGTCTACGGTCTTCCATTGGGTTAGTAGGGTTGGTTCGGCTCTCTTGGACATGGCACGTTTCTTTGTTGCGTTACCCATCATACTTGGCTTCTAGGGTAAATCTCGGTTTCCTAAGGTCCTGGGAGCAATTGACGAGTCGCATATAGAAATTACTGCACCTAAGGAGAACGCTTCCTCGTACGTGAACAGGAAGGGTTTTCATTCTGTGGTGCTACAGGCAGTTTGTGATCATGAGATGCGGTTCCTGCACTGTTCAGTTGGTGAGGCAGGCTCAGTGCATGATGCGCGCGTGCTTCGCCGTTCTGAGGTGTATGGAATGCCCAATTCAGATCACTTTCCACTGGACAGTTATCTAGTGAGAGATGCTGCCTATTCCATTGGCCCACATCTCTTGACGCCATACAGAGACAATGGTCACTTGACAGCCAAGGAAAGGAGGTACAATGTGCATCTTTCTAGGGCAAAGGTAACTATTGAGAGGGCATTCGGACTGCTGAAGGGTCAGTTCCGAAGGCTCTTTCGTGTGGAAACCCGACGACCAGACATAATTGTCACCATCATTGTGGCATGTATTTTTCATAATGCTTGCCAGATGTGGGGTGATACATTTGAGGAGCCACCAGTTGCTGACAGGCAGGATGAGACGAGGTCCCAGAGGACGAAACCCCTGCCAACGAAAGGAGGATTGGCATCCAGAAACGCGAGGATATTGCAAATTCCTTGTAATCGTGTGCTCTATGACCGTTTTTAATGCGTTTCAACTCGATTACTATGTAAAGGTGTCTACCAGACTTCACTGACCCTTCCAAGGTTTTGCTGACAATTGCAACAAAACTCCCTGGCCATCAGGCATGATGTAACGGTTTACAACCAACGCCGTTCATAAAACTAAGAAATTTACTGAAAGCAAGCAAAGGATGATTTTGCGGACTCTTTCTGCCTCAACTATACTTTGCCATTATTCAGTTGTGACCTTTTTTGGCGTCAGTGTTGTGCTCGTCTCCAGGAAACACTAATGCAAAAGACACATCAGACTCCCGGAGACTGGGATGCTGCAGTGAGTGTAAGCTTGTGATATTCCCCGACTTTCCTGGCCATTTTCATTTTCCTTCCAATTCTCGGTTGGTAGACACCCTGTAGATTCCGTGTACTACTTCTTTACCAATGTGCTTGCCAAGGTTTTCATTATTCACTAGCGTTTATTTACTGCACATTGCACATCGTTTTGGTATTTATTTCATGCGTGTACATAAACACGCATGAAATGTAAATAAATATGACAAAGGCAAGTGGGAATGTCATTTTTGCTTTCTGTTTTTTTTGTTTGTTTTTTTGCAAATGCACATCAATCTTTGGTTCATTACCCTGTGCTTCTTGTTTGCAGAAGCCATTTGTCAGCAGGACAAATGCTTAACGCATTAACTTTTGGACATGTTCATTTGCACCGTCTTCATTTCAAGGTACTCTCTGAACGGCTGTTCAACCCTTTCATTTTCCAACCTTAGCATAGTGCACATTGTTTTGTTTTTTTTATCTTCGACTCTTCTTGCGATGTGGAGGGACTTCACTACGTGGGGTTTCTGATGTTTGTTCTTGGTCTTCAAGGAGGTGGAGTCCACTAGATGTTGGGGCCAAAGCGGGTACGTGGCTCTATCTCGGGCTTCTTCCCAAGAATATCGTGCATAATACTCCAATACTCCCATTTTTGACTGTGTGAAAGTAAAAAGCAGGTGTTGGCATGAAATCAACCTGACTTTGTGAAGGAACCTTGAAAAACCCAACAGACCTTCCATTCCCACTCTTGTTTTTGCTGCCTGCCACTGTTCTGTAGGTTTTCTGAAGATTTTTCCACTTGTCGAAGCTCTGGGTGGAAGTCAGCGTGTATCCCTCTTCCGCAAGCAAGGCTGAAGCCCTGAGGTAGAACATCAGAATCTTTGCATCTGTAACATTTCTGGATTGACACTGCACCACTTCTCCAAACGTTTGCACGGCTTAAAGCACAGGTGAGTTCATGTGGTGCACTTACTGGGACCAAAATGCCTTCGTGAACTTCATTGTGCCCCTCCTCTCTTCCTCCTATTGGCAGAGGCTTAGAAGGAACCTTACTGCCTTATCAGGCCACAGGACGCCTTTTAGTTAGCTTGTTTTGTTTTCAGTAGTTTGGGATGGGGAGATGCTCGGCCCATTCGTGCAGGGTTCTCCAAACTCATCATCTGGTTGGGCAGCAACTACCTCTTGTTGAAGAGGGACCACCTTGGGCCCTGTCAAAATTAAAATGCGTTAAAGAAGCTTAGCAAGCCATTCATGATCTTCAGCTGCAAAGAAGTTTGCAGACGTCACACCAAGACAAGCTTGTCAGCACATGATTCATGTTCTGCTAAGATCAGCAGACATTTCTCGTTCAACAGCCACCTAAGCACGGTTTGAATACGTGCCCATATTCGTTACGACCCTCTAGAATGCGTGCTTAACTACCATCGAGAGACGCAGACGACCATGCGTGGCTGACAGCACGGCTTGCTTCTCGACCGCGCATAAAGCATGTAAACCGACGGCTTACCGTTCGACACGACAGCGACGAGACCGTGGACGATACGGATATGTTCCACGAGGTCTTGTACTCCAAAGCTGGGGACATCACAGTATGGGCACTTCAGTGGCTGCACCGCCTGCATGCTCGGAATCCGAAATCCGAAAAGACGCGGGACTGTCACTTGACGTCGTGCTGCGTCATAACCCTCTGCTACCCACCTGCTGAGCTGGGTCAGTGAGAGTAGCTAGGTACCCGGAGTAACCCTCGAGCGACGAGAGTTGAATTTTCGCCGGTAAGTTATGACGTCACTTCCGTCACCCTCGATTTTTCGCCCAGTAAGAGTTACCCCCGAGTTACCCGGGTAGAATAAAAAAACGCACCCGGTGTGATTGCCACTCGTAAGGCTGGTTCTTATCCATTTATTTTGTTCTCTCTGTGGGTAATGGGGATGCCGTCGACGATGAGAAATGTGTGTCCCGGGGCGACTTCTGAGGGAAATGTGCCGGCGTATGTGTTACAGCGTCTGAGGAAAACTCTAGAAATTATCCTACATTATGATGAAAAGAAATTATACTCTCTAAGCTACGAAAACGAATTCAGTAACTGCACTTCACTTTGTTACTTGCACCTCACTTTGTTACTTGCACCTTGTTACTCCATGATCACTGTATCATACGCTTCAGTTTGTTCTTGTCCTTATCATGAGGACAATTCCATGCTTAATTCCAAATTTTGCGTGTTACAGTCCCTTCCCGGCACCATCAAGAAGGTTTGTCGGTTACCAATACCGTCCTCTAGAAAAACAAAAATAAACAAACAAGCGGAAGAGTGCTTAATTTCAGAACATCTTGAGGTGGCAGCAGAGTCATGTTCTACGCAAAAAGTGATTGGTAAACAAACACCTCCTACATAACATCGGGCGTTCACGCTTACGTCACCTATGGAGGCCTGTCCTGCTTTGCGATCTTCTTCGAGCTTTCTTCTCGTTCGTTCTTTCATTTACCTCATAGAAACAACCACACTAGTAACAGCAGGCCTTCCAATGTGACGCGCGCAGGGTACAGGCCTTCTCCATATCTTGGAGGTGTTGCTGAAATAAGCGCCAGAATCAAAGACAAAAGGAATCCCAAGCAGCACAATGTACTGAAAGTCGAGTGCAATAGGGGTGGATGGGTAGGTAGAAGACCTTGAACAGACTCTTGAAGCCAAGGAACATTGATAAGACAAATACATATATACCGTCCACTCCTATTGCACTCGTCTTTCAGTACACTGTGCTGCTTGGGAAGAGAGATGTAATCGCAAACTGTGGTGATAAGATCGTAGGGACCAACGGACATCATATCAAAGTTTTCTTTCATCTCGCCAAGAGTAGAGTCGGGGAAACGTCCGTATAATGTTTCTCGCAGATAATCGCCATTCTTCTGGGATTCTTATGGGCGTCTGGTTCGCTTTATTGTAAAATGGGGTGAACACGATAGACAATTTTAGAGAACCGTTCATATAACATCGCTTGCCTAAACCAATCAGTGGATAAGAATCTGAGTCTTATATAACTGCAAATTGGCGCCGACAAGCATGATAACCTTACAAACCGTCTGCTAGAACTGCTTTTATGCGCTTGCCATTGATCACGTTAAATAAGAGACTTCAACTAGCCAGTAATGACACTCCTCGCAGTCCCATATGAAAGCACTTTGTAATATGCGAGAAGCGGTAAAGGAAAACACTGATGGAAGTACAAGTTTTCTCACTCGTCGGAAGCACTGTAATGCTTAATACGCAGTCTCCGTGGGACGTGCATTACTTGATATGTTATGTTTGATTATAGAACGTATGGAAAGCCTTGTGAGTGCGAACAACAGCACATTCTTAAGGATGAACAAATAACATTTAAAAAGAGAAACAATAATCTCGACTCCACGCGCCTTGCTGTTGTAAAAATAGAGGTTAAAGACGCTCTCTCTGCTGTTGTTCTGCAATGTTAACACCTTGGCATCCTGCAGAGCGGGGACTTCCTGTATCATTGCAGTAGGTTCGGATGCCATGGAAATTGGTCTACCTTTCATATACTCGTCATGTTATGTCATAGTGCCTAATAATTAGCCATCCAGGAAGAAAATTGTGACGCTTTGCCTTGCTCTAATCTCAAAACTCTCTTCATAAAAATGAAGAAAGGCATTACCCTCAAATCGAACCAGGGGACATGAAAGCTAGAATCGACATCTGCACCACTGAACCAACAGCCCAGAATTTTGTCATCGTGAGGGACCACGACGCAACCGCTTCGGAAGGCACACTGAACAGTCCTTACTTTCGTCGTAGAAAAGAAAAGAGAAAAGCCAAAAACTGGGGCACACTGCTGTTGCACTAAAAGAACCGTAGAAGACAGGTTCGTCTTTCGTGCATGACATGAACGCTTTCGAAGAGTACGACACTTTGTGGGGAACACATTGCTTTCTCGAAATGCAAAAACAAAGGCACGCCAATGCAATTTAAACGGCGAAAATAAGTACCACCGGCTTTTTGGCCTTAGATGCCCTCGCGCCACTAAACTTTCAACTACATACATGCAAGCAGTGATGGCCACTAACTACTTCTACAGTAGTTTAACTATAACTACTAACTACTTTGTGATTGAGTAGTTTAACTAGTAGTTCAACTACTTTTCAGGGGAGTAGTTAAAACTACTTTTTTTAACTACTGCAATGTAGTTTAACTACATCTATAACTACTTAACGTTGTCCACCAACACAAATCCCTTGCAGTGTTCTTGGACACCTAAATATGAATCACATGCAATAATAAACTTTGGCTCAAGCCATTGCTACGATCGTCAAATACAAAGCTTGCGGTGGGATTCTTTCTGTGCCTACGCGATAAACTAAGTTGCAGAATTATTTCACAGCATATGAGGCTTCACTAGACAAGCATTAAAAGTAGAGTTGTGCGAATGTTCGAAATTTCGAATACGAATAGAATATTTGCGATATTCGATTCATATTCGTATTCGAAAATTTGATATTCGAAGTTTCCGAATATTCGTAAAAGTCTGAATATTCGATTTTTTTTCGCATATCACAGCAGCTTATTCCGAAGCTGTTGCGGGCTGCGCACTGGAATTTGTACGTTGCGGCGACGAACATGCATAGTAGAACAGCTGCAAAGCGACGCGCTCGTTTACGAATGCGTCGCTATACGTTCGGTAACCGAAACCGAAACTAGTACGCAGCTATGTGCGGACGCCATTTTAGAGTCCGCCCCACCGAAACCCGAGACCGCGGTACGCATAGGCGGAGAGTTTTCAATCTGCCGGAGGGGGCCGAGGCACAAAGCCCCCCCCCCCCCCCTTTCACAGAGAGGTCGGGCAAGGTATCAGGAAATCGTGTTGTGACGTTATGAGACGAACTTTTGAAGATGTTCATCATCAATCGCGTGCAACACGCGATCGATTCTTAGGATATCCCTCGAAACTTTCATCTTGAGTGTCAGCTGGTTAGACTTCCCGGAGGGGGCCTGGCCCCTCCTAGGAAAAGTTCCGGGGGGGACCAGGCCTACTTTTTAACTACAATCAGGTAGTTTAACTAGTAGTTTAACTACATGTAGTTAACTACTGGCCGTCACTGCATGCAAGTACCACCGGAACAACAACAACAACAACAAAAAAGAAACTGACGAACTTGGGTTTCCATTCCAGTTGTTCACCATCGTGGGACCTCTCATAGAACACTTAAATGTTTGCACGTCTTTCTAAAGCTGAGGGACAAAAAATATCCCAGCTGAAATGCTTAGCTTCAATGAAGGGCAGGGCGTACGCCGGTCAAGTCAACTTGAGGAGGGGCAATTCTGGGAATGACTGAAATGTCGGAATCACTATTAAAATGACTGTACCTAAAACGTGTTCATATGGCGGGTGTAATTCGCAGAGCTTACAATTGAAAATGACGTCCTTGTATTGCGATCATGCACTTGCGCGAAGCCTCAAAACGGACTATTTGATGAGTGTCGCATCAGTAGGGAACAAAGGGTGTTCAAGCCACAGGCCTGAAACTAAAGTGAGTGATATACTAGTATATACATACTGGGTGCGTTACTTGAGACTGACCAGAATTTTATTAAATTCGCGGTTCGTTTTTTCTTTCGGAAAGTCGTTGAATATACGTATCTATTCCTGACGGGACCAACTCAATGGTGGCGATATATCACTAATTAGTGCAGCCGTTGATTGCTTTTATAATGAATTTTCATAATTCCTGAAAACAAGTTGAGCGCGCAATACCAAATTTGTAGAGCACTACACTGAGAAGTCTGGTCAGCAAGAATCGAAACAGTAGCACATTTCTGTGCCCTTACAAAATTAGCAAAATCTTCGAGCGTTGCACGAGTTCTGCGGCCGCTTTTTCCTATGACTTTCACTGCCACCGTTTGACAACACTGACATCACGCTGTTCCTCAAAACATGCCCCCCCCCCCCCCCCCGCTTCGTAGCGTCCTCGTTGTTTTTCTTTTGTTAAAATCTGATACAACGTAGACACTTATTGAGCAGCAGAATCGGCGATTTTATTTGTGTTATCTGTCAGGTTTTTACACTAACGCATTGGTAGTTTTATTGCGTGACGTTTCTCACATCAAATCGCGAACTGTGTTGTAAGTTGTTAGCAGATCAAGCGAGATAACGACGGAAAGAAAATTAAATACGGCATGTTTTATGATAATGTAGACTGAGAAACAGCATCGCAATTTCCCTCACTTCCAGGGACAAAGCGGGCTGTTCCGTGATTTCAGGAACAACCTGATGTCAGTTGAGAAGGGGTTGACACCGAGACAGGGAGAGGAGAAATTGGCCGCAAAACCCGCACAGTGCTCGATTATTTTGTATTTTCGCACATTTTTTTACTAGAGCAAAGGCGCTGTGGTTTCGGTTCTTGAGGGGTAGGCCCCTCAGGATTGTGCTCTACATCCTTGCAATTACGTAGTCGACGTATTTTCGCTAATTATACGGATTAATCACGAAAGTTAATTGACGGCTGCGCTATCTGCTGATACACCACCACCTTTGAGTAGGTCCCGTCCGGAATAGATATATTCAACGACTTTTGAGAAAAAAAAGTCAATCGCGGATTTAATAAAATTTAGTCAGACTTACGTCACGTACCCTGTATATATGACAATAAGCGCGCATGGTATTGTTAACATATTCATTATCTTGTTATCTAGAACGAGTTAACCTGTAAGGATATTACGGCCTTGTGCAACGCTGCATGAGAACGAAAAATTTGTCGAGTTAGGGAATAAAGGAAGTTTAAGCCACATGTCTGGATTTTATGTTAAATGATTGACATGTATCGACAAGAAACACGCGTGGGAATTTATTCATCTTAATTCCCTTTACCATTAGAGCGCGTCAAAGCTGGCCCGCCGTCACATCGGCCTCGAAGGAAAAGTTGATGGGTTGTGTCTTTACAGGGAACAAAGGACGTTTAAGCCACAAGTTCGAAATTCATGTTAAAGGATTGACGATCATCTACATTACAAAAAAACATGCGTGGCACTTAGTGCATCTTATTTAGTTTCACCATTAGAGCGTGTCCAAGTTGGCTTTCACGAGGACTCAGTCGCCACATCCATCTCGATGAATGAAAATTTGATGAGTTTCGCCTTGACAGGGAACAAAGGTCGTTTAAGTCACGGGTTTGAAATCTATGGTAAATTATTGACAAACATCTACACTACAACAAACACGCGTGGCACTTTGTGCATCTTAGTTAGTTTCTCAATTAGAGCGGAAACTCATCCAGTTAGAAATCCTTTAGGGTCCTTGGCCCTATCCACGTCCTCTTCGGAGAAGCTGGTTGCCTCGGAATTTTGTCGTCTCATTACGAGAGCTGCGGACGTGTGTCGTTGTGCCGAGTACCGGGCAGGCACAGCTTGCTTGAAGTCTACCCTTGAACATGTGATTATGCCATCAATACCCCCTCTCGACATGGATTTCACCATGGAGGAATTCCTCACGGCGATATCATCTTCGAGTAGAAAGTCATCTCCTGGCCCGGACGGTATCACCTACGCTGCTGTTAGGAACCTGGATACGCTGTCCCTCAAGGCTGTGTTAGCCATGTACAATCATTCGTGGAGAAGTGGACAGGTACCTTTGGAGTGGAAAGTAGGTCAGGTGGTGCCGCTCTTGAAACCAGGAAAGCACCCGTCTCAGCTGTCCTCATCTCGCCCGGTTACCCTCACCAGTTGTTTGGGCAAAGTCATGGAACGAATGGTCCTACGGAGGCTTGAGTGGTGGCTTGAGAGCCATGGATTCTTTCCCCAGGAGCAGAGCGGCTTTCGCCGTTACCGTAACTCAATGGATCTGTAGTTGATCTCGTCACAGCTGTGCAAGTTGGTAAACAGCGGAGGAATATTTCCGTCGCCGTTTTTCTTGATGTCAAAAGGGCGTATGACACTGTCAGTCACGTATCCATCTTGCATGATCTGTACCAAGCGGGTCTCTCGCATCGTACACTATGTTGGCTTCAGGACTTTCTCCAACAACGGTCCGTCTTCGTCCGCACATCACAAGGCGACACCGACTTGTTCCCGGTCCCTCAGGGTGTTCCACAAGGAGGCGTCCTGAGCCCGCTCTTATTTAATGTTTTAATGGCGGGCATATTCGAATGAAGGCCAACTTGTCCCTTTACGCCGCCGACATATGCATCTGGTCCACTGGTACATCTCGCCCTGCCATTCGACAACGCCTCCAGGCTACATTGGACGACATTCACACTTACCTGCTCCGAGCAGGGATGGAAATATCAGCGGAGAAAAGTGCGGCACTCGCCTTCTCCCGCAAATCCATGCAGCGATGCCGTCTGCACATTGGGGACAGGCCACTTATAAATGTCCAGCACCACAAATTCCTCGGCGTAACTCTAACCACTAGCCTCTCTTGGAAACGTCACATCGATGGCATGGAGAAGAAAGTTCAGCGCTGGACCGCTGTCATCCGTCACTTCGCTGGAATGAGGTGGGGACGCGATGAGAAGGACCTCCTGATGCTGCATAACGCCTTGATTCGTTCCACAGTCGCCTACAGTCTGCCTGTGCTTCACGATCTCCCCAGTACCTTATCACAGAGGATCCGCGCTATGCAGGCACTGAGCCTACGGGTGAGCCTCGGTGTCCCCCGCGGGGCCGAGACAAGGCTAGTGGTTGCGGAAGCCCGCGACATTCCTTTTGAAGTTCTCCGAAACACAGAAACTGTGCGCCAGTATCTCCGCCTGACTGCACACCATCGCCACCACCCGCTCATCCGGAAACTTCGGGCAAGGCGCAGCGCGCCGATCCACGGATGTATAATGTCATTCAAATCCCGCGTTCCGAAATTCGTGATCAGCCCCGCCGCTGAAAGCACAGCCCCGTGGGCACTTCCGTCGCCAAGCGTCACCGCCTCTGTCCCAGGGATCACGGACAACAAAAGGAGCTACCCCGACCTCGTACTACAGCAACTGACTATGGATTTCATCGGCACCGCATATGACGGGTTCTGCACGGTCTTCACGGATGGCTCCTCAACGAAAACTTCGTCATCCTCATCTTTTGTGGTACCCTCGATACCGCTCACCCGGGGCTGCTGGTTGTCCCATCGCACCTCTTTGACCTCAGTCGAGCTGTACGGAATCCTGCTGTTTTTACAATATGCGGCCACCTGCGATCCACGGCGATGGGTGGTCTGTACGGTCAGCTCTTCGATGCCTGAAAACCTCAAGTCTCCGCGGCTCACTGGCCACACTTGTGATTAACATTCTACGCCTACTGAAGTCCATAACTGCCCACGGCCACACCATCGCTTTTCAATGGATTCCGGGTCATTGCGGAATCTCCGGCAACCACGTTGCCGACGCTGCCGCAGCGGCCGCTCACCACCAGGGCAAGTGTGTTCCGATTGTTCTCCCAAGGGGCGACAGACGGTCCCTTCTTCGTGACTGGGCTGCATCCTCATCCGTCGAACAATGGCGTCGGGATGTCGCGGCCAGTACCATACTGGGAATTGTAGACCCAACATTCTCGTGTCGCTTACCGACATCTTTACCGCGCGTCATTAAGTCCCTCCTACATCGCTTACGGCTGAATGTTGCCTTTTCGCCGTACTACCGTTACCAGATAGGGTGTGCCAGTAGTCCCTTGTGCCCGGAGTGTGGTGTGCCAGCGACCGCGGACCATGTGATCATCGCATGTCCCACTTATCGGAGGGAGCGTCACTTGTTGGCAAACGACTTTGCGTGGATTGACAGCCGACCCCTTGACCTCAGACTCATTTTGGGACCATGGGACACACGAAAGCAGATGTCCGTCTTGCGACCCTTCATCAAATTCCTGCAAACTACCGGCCTGATCGACTCTCTCTAAAACCCTGTCAGCGTCGTCAGCATCATCCTCATCACCATCCTCTCATTTTTCCCCAATAGCAATAAGGTAGCATTCTGCTCAATGAGCGGAAGTCATCCCCATATCATCGTCATCATGTATTTCTCTCTCTCTCTCTCCATTAGAGCGCGTTAATGTGGGCCCGCACGACGATTCCGTGTCAGGTCGACCTCGATCAATGAAAATTTGATACGCTTCGCCTTGACAGGGAACAAAGGACGCTTAAGCCGCGGGTCCGAAATTTATGGCAAATTATTGACATGTATCACAAACACGCGTGGTAATTCGTTCATCTTAAATACCCTTACCACTAGACCGCGTCAAGCTTGGCCCGCATAATTGGTTCCGTCGTCACATCAACCTCGACTTCATAGGCTAGAAAGGACGTTTAAGCCACAAGTTCGAAATTTATGTTAAGTGATGGACAATAATCTACACTACAACAAACACGCGTGGCACTGTGGAAAACGGGGATTCATGTAACGGTGAAGTAAGTCGGAGTGCAAGGGAAAGTCATCTGCTGTTCAAGTTCTGCTGTTAAGTGCACAGGCGATCGCACAGCATTACCGCAACTAATTCACACCGAACGCCATGCAGTATAGATCCAGTGCGGTATTATTAAGCCAAAACTCTGACGCTCTCGCCCTGTCCTTTACTCTCATAACTCCCTGGACACACACACACACAAAAGAGAAAAAGAAAAATAATAAAAGGACAAAGAAAACTACGCAGACCGAACCCCGGCCCTCGAAAGTTGTGACCCACGTCTTTACCACTGAGCTAACACCGCCCGTTGGTATCGCATTCAGGAATTAAGATGCATACGCTACGCAAGCCACACTGTGCCTCTCAACACTTCTTTCGTCGTGGTAACAAAATTGGAGCGTCCCACAGTTGCGCACAAAGTTGCAAAGCGTACAAGACAAACTCAACTTTCATGCCTTACATGCACATTTTCTGGAGAACTCATTGTTTTAGCCAAGTACAACAAAAAAGCACACCAGTGCATTCTGCCATGAAGCCAACACGGCGAAAATAAGTCCTCCAGGTACAAAACTGTGACGCTCTTACGCTTCCATTCCACTAGTACGCCATCGAAGGGTCTCTCACAGCAACACCCATGTGTGGAGATTTCTTTCTCAAGCTCTAGGTCAACACTCTAACAAAACCAGGTGGAATGCATTGCTTCAATGGAGGGCAGCGACTACGTCGGTCTAGCCAACTTTTAGAAACTGTACGTGTCCCGCATTTCTGGGAATGTGTTTTTCGATGTTTATTGATTTTCACGAAATCGGCGTGTTTCAGTGCTTTTCCTGGCATGGTTTACCCGATCGTAGACATCACAATGTAATTTCCGTACGAGGCTCATTGAACATGGCGTCGTTCGCTTAAGTGGCGTTTTACGGCTAACGAAAAAGTAAATGAACATTTTGACAACCATCGTATTTCTGTGTGGTTCTCTGATCTGCATCAACAACTTGCTGGGCATGTGCAGCAGTTTCCCTCTGTCATGCCCTGGAATGTCCCTCCGTATTCGGTGTCTTTCGATTAAAACCGAAAACGTGAAACCATAGATAGTGCACACCCCAACGGCACCGTACAACAAAACAACTAGAGGTCTGGCTGAACGAACTGTACAGATCCTCAAGCACTCACTCATCAATGCAGCTGATGACAGAGCGGATATTTTTTCTGTGCCTATGGACTACAGCCCTTCTCGGTAGCTCAGTGGGTAACGCGTTGGCTTGCTGGGCTCAAGTTCAAGGACGGCCAGCTATGTGGGGGAGGCAAACATTGTTTCCAGCACCGTGTATCGGAGATTTTCGGCGCATGTCAGAAGAACCCCAGGGTGCCGAAACTATCGGCAGTCCTACCCTGCGGCACGTGCAGCGTGTCGCCACACTATGCAGACAGACCTTATTATGAATGGCACCATTATATGAACCACAGAAACACCATAATAGAAGGTATGAAGTCACCTGCGGAACTTCTTATGGTAAGAAGGATAAGAACATTGGTTCCTACCCATGAACACACACGGTCCTCAGGATGTCCTCACAGTGTCCTCGTCTTTCTAGGTGTATCCCCAGGACGTACTGAGGATGACACTCGCGGACTGTCCGTGGAGAGTCATCAGGTACGTCCTGTGCCCGTCCCTGTGGGTAGCTAGCGGGACGACATTATATTATATATTACCTTCTTAGTTTACCTGTTCAGACTCTCTAAACAAATTTGTTTGGTTTTTGGGCCGATCCTAGGACCTGATTGAGTGTAAAACTGTCTGCCTTGAAAAAGTCTGTCTATCATACATGGAGCATTGCTCGTGGAAAGGACAGAAGCGTGTTGTTCTGTAGCACTGCTTTTGACTTTCAAAGTAGATGCCTGGGTGTCTCAAACCAAAGTGAGTAAGAAACGTACAGTGATGCAGAATTAATACTTCAATCATTTTCTCGCTCTGTGTATTTACTATTTGCGTAATCGAAACAAACATGGACAGCTCACCCTTTGTTTTGTGTAGCAGCGAGCAGGACTGTCGAATCTACGGGGGGTCGTGTTATAAGCAATAAATGGTATCTGTTTTCGTTTTCGGAAGGTAATTCTAGTGCCTTTCGGAGTGGGCTTCTCGGGCATAGTGCGCCTGGCAGGATTTTTTCTCTTTGTCTTTTATACCTTGCTGCTTTCTTTTTAAAACCGCTGTGCACATTGTTTGTTGTGGATTGCACTAGAAACGAGCAGCGAGACTTCATTACGGCGGCTTACCAAGATGCATGGAATCAGTAAAAGCACCCTGAAGAAAAAATAAGATGCAATAAAGTGAAACTAGAATTCGTTCCTGAAGTGTCATCACTCTGTCATGCCATAATAGTACGCCATAAATAGTGCCACATTGACACGATGACGAGGATTTGTGGATCAGATTTGATCCTCCCCGGGATGCCGTCCCTGTCCGGGCATGATGTTCTTGGGATATCCGTGGGATGACAGTGTGTTTTTGACATGACTTGTATCCACCTGTATATTATTCCATAACTACTGAAGCCTCAGTTCAATACAACGCGCAGTATAAGCGCTAAGCGACAACTCAAACTTTGGCAACACAGGCAGCACGTTTACGGAGACAAGAAACTCAAGCCCCCTCGCGGTAAACCCGGATGTCTGGGCGAGACATCGTGATACATGGTTGTCCGCCGTTGTAACGCAAGTGCGACCCTAGAAAAGGATCTAAAGCTATTGGCTGGAAATGACAGACCTCCAACAGATCACAGGATTCACCTGAAAAGTACCTCTTTGCTGCAGCGAATAAATCGCCAGCATCTGTAGCTAATTCTCCCTCACTGCCGCCAACTGGTGCGAGTTCAGACTTCACTGAGCAAATACCACCCCCGGCTGATGTGTTACCGCCGACTACTGGGACTGAACAGTTTACGTGCTCAGGAAGAAGGCCGAGACGGCCCCTACGTTACCCTAAGAGAATAAGTAGTAAGAAAAAAAGGAGATAGAAAAAGAGGCATGTTATGTACAGATACGTTTATATGAAGGCGACACGAGTCGACTGAACTGAATAAGTCGATCTATCATCTGCATGTAAACCGGTCTATATCGACCTAAAAGAGAAGTCTACAGACACTCGGCTTGGGTAGTTCAGACCACAAATGTCGACTGAACTCCGCATGTAAACCGCGTCAGTAGACTTATTCAGCCACTTCGCATACGTCACTGCTGGATGCCTCGTCTATAGTGGTCTATCCTCGCCTTAGATTCAGAATAGACAGCCAGAGATGGATGAAGAAGAATAGCTAGTAGAAGACAGCATCATAGCAGCACTACACCGGTGACGGCTGTCTGATTATGAACAGACGCGTGCCGAAACAACCGGAGACGGAAGCAAAAGAGGGAGAATGGCTGTTTATGAAAAGAATGGCGCGTCGAAAGGTTGAAAAGTTTTTGAAAGCAAAAGAATTTACGCGATGACAAAGTTGCGTGTAAAGTACAAATCAAAGGTGAGTGTTGCGCTTCAGTCGAGGGTCAGTCGACTGAGTCCTGCAGAGCTCTATGTCACGTCGCCAGTCAACCTTAAAGGAGCTCTGAAAGCCATCTAAAAAATTTTCCGTTCCGAAAGTGTTGTGGAAGCAGGTAACTTAACTTGATAATTAACACGAAAATTTTCTCTGTAGGCGATGTTTTTCGTAGAAAAAAAAAGACACTTGAACATCGCCGCGCGTGTTCCCACTCGACTCGCTCCTCCGGTTCAAACGAGGAGGAGAATGAAAAAAAAAAAAAAACTTAATTGGGGACGTAATAAAAGTTGAAAGCGGCGACCGCGCTTCTACCCGGGTCAGCGCCTGACTGGTTTTCTTTTCTTTCTTTCCGTTTTCCCTGTCAAGCAATGAATAAGGGAGGACATCGATCTTCCTGGTCGTGAAACCCCCGTTCTCGAAATTCATGTTCTGGAAACAAGAAAAACCAGGGGAAATGCTGCTTCGTAAGATGATATGCCGCGATTAAGAACATAACATCACTATTTAACCACTCGAATTCAAGGGTTTTCTATATGTGCCGAAATCGTCTTAGCGAACGAAAGACACATTTTAGCAGCCATTTGGCTTAACAGGGCGGCATGTTGGTCAGCTAGTTGTGTGCTTGCAATATTATGGCTGGGTTAGTCACAGTTTGCCGTTGGCAGTTTTCCTCGCGCCACATGTGCATTTTATAGCCAGCTAAAACTTACGCTACGTGTTGTTTCAGTGCACGCTGATATGTCGGCGGACGCAAACTTAACCGACGTTGTCGGTCACTATATGGTGCATAATACTGGTGCACTATATGGTGACAAAACAAATGGCGCCGAGCACGGGTGAACTCAAACTTGCGTGTCTGCGTCGTCCACATTTGTAGTCTGCATCGGACAATTCTCGTTTAGCTTGATGATTGGTAAGTTGATAATAAATTGTGGTGGTCTTATGACACTGCTTGGTGTGCAGCTTAGGCAATAAATGTTCAACTCCTGATGCCACGATGTGCCGACGACGACATATTGCGATAGATTTCACTGCATTGTATCTGACAACGTATGGGCAAGAACACTCCCCCAGCTGAATCAGGAATTAACTGAATGGCTAACAAAGTTGCTAGTCGAAGTGACGGGCATTAGTGATCATAGCGAATTAGTGATATAGCGAATATTGATACAGTGACCTATAGAGAACGGAATTAGTGATCATAGCGATGCAGCCATCATTTTGAGGCGTGAACTGAAGCAGCGCCTAGTGCTGCACTGTGTTTATACAGTGTGGTCCACCAACCACGATCAAAATTCATAGTAATAAACGTTGGCCCCGGAGAGACATGTGGTCAAGGGATTTTTTTCTGCCAATCACTTTTGCCACACATTGGTAATATTTTTATTTCATTTCAATTGATGGAAAGTTAGTTTCTTGAATTGAACTCCGAAATTTCCCAAGGCAACCTAACGTTTTCTTTGCGGAAATGGGTTCCCCGTGGTAATTTTACTCAGTATAGCACATAATCCCACTCGTAATGCAATGGCAATTGCCGAAATTAATTCGCCGAAAATCCGTGGAAATGAGCCCTTGGCTCCGCTTCTTTTTTGACGGCTCGTAGTTTGAGCGCAAGGCTGCGAAGAAAGGAGGTCACATTGACACGCCACACGAGGGGGGAAAGGGTTACAAGCCTTACCCACGGAACAAACACGCGCGGTGAGTGCGGGAATCAGAGCTATCTTATCAAAAATTAGGTCAACCGACGGCTTGTAACCTTTTCGCCCCTCGTGTGGTATGTGAATGTAACCTCCTTTCTTCTCAGCTTTACGCTCAAAATACGAGCCGTCAAAAAAGAGGTGGAGCCAAGGGCTCATTTCCACGGATTTTCGGTGAATTTATTTCGGCAATTGCCATTGCATTACGAGTGGATTATGTGCTATACTGAGTAAAATGACCATGAGGAACCCATTTCCGCAAAGAAAACGTTAGGTTGCCTTGGGAAATTTCGAAGTTCAATTCAAGAAATTAACTTTCCGTCAATTGAAATGAAATAAAAATGTTACCAATATGTGGCAAAAGTTATTGGCAGAAAAAAATCCCTTGACACCATGTCTCTCCGGGGCCTACGTTTTTTACTATGAATTTCTATCATGGTTGGTGGACCACCCGGAACATATTGCCACCAACAACACAACAACAAACAGTCACCACGATAACGAAGAGCATACAAAACGCAGACACAGACAGAACAGCGTTCAACTGGTACCTGAAGTTTATTTTCATAATCCACCTACTCCGGAAGGTCGCTTTAGGGAAAGCAAGGTCGAGCGGGGAGAGGTTGACCGATTTTTGGTTTACTTTGCTCGGGGAGTTCAATGAGGATGGCCTCTACAATCTCACGGCCTAACAGTGTCTGTAGACCAATCTTCATTTACTGTATCTGATAAACCAAAGAAAAAGCAAAATGAAACTACTTCCACCGTTGCAGCGGGGTTCAGAGTGAAAAATAGCAGACGAAGTTCTTCGAAACAAATCAGCGGCTCCACTTTTCCGACGTCAGAATGACGCAAGCGGCTCGACGGCTCGTTCCGGGCATTGCCACCGTTGCGCACGGACGCGATTTTAAAAATCGAATTCTGCTATATTTGTGCACCTGTTCATAGAATTACTTCACATGGTGCGTTTTAATAAGCTTATGAACCGCTTGGTTAAAAATATTGTGTGTTTAAAGTGCTTTCTGAGCTCATTTAAGGATCAATCGACTGGGGCCTTCAGTCGACATATCTGTCTATGTAAACGCGGCTTATGACTTCTTTTTCAGCCAGCGCCGGGAGCTCTGTATGCTCACACACGTCGAATCTCCTGCGCCGCGCGTTCAGTCGAGACTTTTTCGTCAGGCCAGGTACTCTCTGTGCACGGTTAGTTCATCTTTTAGTATGACTGGGATTAAATAGGTTTAGTTCTTAACTTATGTCGGCATTTCATTTGACATAACAGTATGTTACATTCCAGCACCACGAAACCATTTGCTGCAGGCAGCTCACGTTGTGCTCATCGAGGATACTACTGATACGCATTCTTATTATCAGGCTCGTCAACTCTCCCCTGCAAGGCAACTGCCTGTGAACTGAATACCGTCGTGGTCAACGTGTACCCTGCCTCCTACATTCCACACATGGTGCCATCTATACACGTGGAATCATCGCCCAACAAACACTACATCCGCTACGCCACATCCACCAATCTACTATTTAAGCAAAGGCCTGACATCTACAAAACCATTTGCTGCAGGCAGCTCACGTTGTGCTCACCGAGGATACCTACTGATACGCATTCTTATTATCAGGTACGTCAGCCTGCATTACAGGCCTTCCTTAACTTCCCTCATACCTGTAGTGACCTGTCTGCAGCAGTGGCATCAATTTGCTAGTTGTGTAAAGTTCACAAAATGTCTAAAACAAGATCGACCGGTAGTGGTACTAATACTCCAGTAAACATTGACGACATAAAGGAACTACTCAGAGCCCAATCCACTGAGATATTAGACCAAATGAAAAAAAAAAAAAATTGATAAGATTCAGGCCTTCTCAAACGACCTTGAAGGCATAAAATCTAGCATGAGCGTTATGAACACTGTCTTCGAAGAATTGTCCTCCAAATGCTACATTATACAAAAAGAGAATGCAGAACTGAAGGCTGACAACACTAAATAGAAAACAGAATACGCTGAGCTATCTGCCCGAGTCAATCACCTTGAGCAATAAGTAGTAATGACTGGACTCTCGTAGTTCACAACGTTCAACTGGCCTGAACACGATTAATTTATTAATTAGAGCTAATTGGGACTCCCCTCATTAATAAGCACACTCCAGGGAGTCACCACACTAAGTGGGGAGCATCTAACTCGTGTCCAGACCAGCTGAGCGTTGTGGACTACGAGAGTCCAAAAAAAAGAAAAAAAATTAGATGGAGATTAAGTGGAGAGAAGGAGTTTAGTTGAAGATCAACAACGCCATCTTGAGGAAAGCGGTCCGGAACGGCCGCTGACCATCGCCTTGCGACGGAGCACAGAGGCAGGTTGCAAAGCATCGCAGCTATGACCACCAGTTCCGGACATCCTGTGACGTCAGCTGTGACATCATCATGACATGTCTGGTCAGGTTAGGACAGCCCTGTACATGCGAGGAGAAAAACACTCGTAATACAGAGGCTGGGAAAGCAAGAGTTAATATGCTAACCATCAAAAGCCAACAACAAAAAGAATTAGTTACACAACAAATGAGCCCACCACAACAGCAGCCACTGGAGCTTAGAACAATGCGACTGCTCCATCCGACAGCCAGGCAGAGAACTGACTCGTAATGGTTTTTTCTCCTGTATCAAGTCCCACAGCTGCACCCCCTAGCGGTGACTTTCTCAACTAATCTCATGACAAAATTATTAAGAATCACGCCAGCGCTACTCTCGTTTCCAAGGCAGAAGAAGATAGAAAATGGCGTGGATGCCTGGACAACAGCAACCAGCACCCGACAAGAAAATCGCAAACAAAGCGAAGATAAAGTTGGCGAAAGAATTGGTGACACAACACATCAGTCACGAGGAGCGCAGAGCGACACGTCCATTCCGTCTGACAGCCAGGCGCAGAACTGAATCTTACCGCCGTATTCTTGAACGAGCCTCGACTCGAAACTCGACTCGAGACCGGTTTTGCGCTTCATAAATCGACCTTGACTCGCAACGCTCCTCGAGTGGAGGAATTCCTCTGTGCATTCCTCGAAAATCTCGAGGTAACAAAGGGTGCTACCTCGAGAACGCTCCTCAACTCGAGTTTGGCTGTTGCCATGGCGGAAGACAGGTCGTTCGTCCATCGACTGCATTTTGTGCCACGATGGCCTTTAACTGGGTGCTGACAACATTACCACTGAGCGACAACGTTCAATAAGGGGCCATCAAACTCCTTTTGACCATTTTGATGATCACGAGTTCCTCATATGGTATACGGTACCGCTTCATGAAGAAAACCGTATGAAGCCTTTTGGATACATTGCCAGTGGAGGAAAATGTGTGCAATCGTGGGCTGCCTCTACCTCCTGTGCTACAGCTGCCCGTCGACATGTGATTTTATGGCCTTAGGACTTTTCGAACTGCCACGGGAGACATTGTGAATGTGTCAGAAACGACCCGGTGTGCTGCGTTGTGGAAAAAATCCCACACCTTCTCGCAAGCACACTTTTCAAGACAAGGTGTAATAAATTTTCCTTCTGTCGCGCTATTTAGCACAAAAAGGTGTCTTTGAAGGATGTTTTCACGCAAAAAGTGGTGCAAAAAAAGAAACAATGCATTGACTGGACATCTAAAAAAAATAAACATCTGATCTGCCTCCTCAATGTTTTTCCATAATCTTTATACTGTATCAAGCTGGCCCAACCCCTGCTCCAGCTATCACCGAAACGGCTCAACAAATCTTCCTATCATGTTTTTTTTTCTCTCGTTTTCTTTCTTTCTTTTTTTTGGAGTTGTTGTTCCACTAGTACAAATTCCGTTTGTTGGGTGGGATAACAGGCTCCACCGTTTAGGCAGAGCGCGATTGAGGGCCATAAAAGTTCGTACGACATGCTCGCGGTGACTCCCCAAGAATGGTCTCCCCGATTCTTTGCTCGGGATGTTGTTGTAAAATCTGTTTTGTTTGTTTGATTGTTTATAGCTACCCTCAAGGCGTTGGGTAAACGTACCCAATCCACTAACAAACAGTCATTCACGTCACACATTGTAACATATTAGAAGAGTGACAAGCAGTGACATCATCTTTCATATTATTTGATACGAGGTGACCATGCCATTAAGCTAGCTGCCGCTGTTGTGGTTGTAGCTGCCAGACCAGAAAACTAGGAAACCTATCAGTCTGTTCCCCTGTTCGAAACACCTGCACCCTTCTTCAAACACTTGCAGACCTTTGTGTTTGTATTTGTAATGCACGTTGGTCGAAATAAAGTAAAGAACTACATTTATTTTTCATGCCATAAGTGTGTTTTAAGCACGATAATTAACATTTTCGAGTGGTTCCGAAAGACGGCTGGGGACGAGACTACAGCTTTATTCGAGGAAGGTTTCTCGAGGAGCGCCTTGGCGGAGGAATCCTCGAAGCGGGTTCATGAAACGCATGGGCTCTTCGAGTGGAGCACTGCCACTTTCCTCCACTCGTTGGAGTCGAGGCGGAGCGTCGAGTCGAGGCTTGTTCAAGAATACGGCGGTTAATGTTTTTACTCCTCTATAAAATCATGCATCATTCCCTCTTGCTGTTGATTTCTGAACTAATTTAATCGCAAAATTATTAAGAATTGTTCTAACACTATTCCCATTCAGGGCAGCACTATCGACATCGTCAAGACAAGAATGTTCCTTGTCAAACAAGAAAGATATACAAAGTGTCAACAGAGGAAAGCATGCATGTCGGGGCATGTCAGGAGCGCTATTGCACGAGGACAAATCGCACGACTGCTGGGCAACAGAGGAAAGCAAACACAGAGACACTTGAACAGAGTGAGAAGACACTCACCATCATCGGACACATATACTACATTCCCTCGTTGTAAATCCGCTCGTCACAAAATCCACCTGCATCGTCGAACACCATTCACCAGTGACGAATCACACATCCGCACCCCATCAGAGGCAGACGGAACGCTACCGAAGCTACGCTCTTCCACTAACGGCCAACGCATTTGCTAATTGCATAATTAACGTGTCCACACCTGCCAGTGTCCAAGACAGAAGTGAATCTTTTCGCCCCCTGCAGGCTTTGCTCATTGGTCGTGACGTCATCCTGTTGTCTCAGGGCTACACTGTTTTTTTCCACTAATGTCGAACCCATCGCCTCTGGACAAGGTCCACCTGAAACAATAGGGTCGCGGTATGACGTCATCATGCAGCTGCATGGCTCATGGACGCGTGTGCTCTAGACAGGGGACCTGTTATTTATTGAATCACCATCACAAGATTATTTCCTTTATCCTACTATAATGATTGCATAGGGAACTATTGCAGAAAAACACCATACATGAGAGGTGATTGTAGGAATTAAGCATTTCATTCCCAAAGTCTTACTAAATGGGACTTATGAGTACAGGAAAAAACAAAACAATGGTTCAGCAAGACATGTCCATCCTATCCGACAGCCAGGCAGCTAACTGAATAATGACACTTTGTTCCTCCTGAATAAAGTCACACACTTGTCCCCCTTGCGGTTACTCTCTGCACTAAATGAGTCGCAAAATCATTAAGAATCGTTCTAGCACTACTCCCATTCAAGGCAGCACTATCGACATCGTCAAGAATGTTTCTTTTCAAAAAGAAAAACTACATGTAGAAGGAAAGCATGTCAGAACAGGTGTGGGCCTGTCAGCGCATGTTTGTCAGACAACAAGGGGGAAAAAAGCAAAAGGAACACTTGAACAAGACAGAGAACCAGCATCAAACTATTTCTAAGCACACGCACTCCTCTTATTCAAAAACAGTGCTCATCATAAATCCGTCCAGGACAATACACACCATTTTTCTATTGCTACACTTTTTCCAGTAATGGTCACTGCATTGCTACATACACATGAAACACCGCGTGACGTCACATCACATCCTGTCTGAAGAAGACAGTGGCAAAGACAAACACTACTATTATTAATTGAATCGCAATGTTATTTCCTTTGTCCGATTCCTAATGACGTTCACTTTTACAATAAAATTCAACAAAAAAAGCACCGTGTATGAATCTTGATCTTAGCGATTTTCACCCCAAAGGCTCATAATAGTCATTAGAATCACAACACCAGTAAACTACCACTGCTCTTTTAAAATAATAAGTGAGACCACTCAACATAATCACCAGGCTTATGTAATACATGACCCTTTCTATGCTCGTATACTCGTTGTCTGAGGCAATACCTGCGAGCAAAAAGGCGCGAAAGCCTGGGGGCAAAGTTCCATTCGCGCACGACAAAGCACAAGACAGAACGCCTTTAGGGGAACATGATTGCATTCCCACTATATTAATGATTTTCTATCTGGCATTGCAGCTTAGAAAAACTACTACAAAACTATAATTTTAGGAGCCTATTAAAATTCTACTTTCTATGGAAACTATAATTGCCCTGTTACTTGGATCGCTATTAATCAAGCGCTCCAATTTTTTCTCTCTTCCCATTTCAGCCTTGTCATGCAGTGAAGCAGACTCACATCTAAAATAATTAATTTACACTGAGGGTGCCATGCTTCAGGAATCCCTATCCTGCGCTCAGATGCAAGCGTTTCTGCACGAATACCTATAACAGCTGACTTCCTCAACATACCGAGCTCCTAACAACATCTAACAAACAAGCAGAGAAACCCCCTTCTCATGAAATCAGCTTTACTACGCGACATTCTTCTGCGCAAAAGCAGTGATTTGAGGAAAGAGCAGCAAAAATTGCGCGCAATTGTGCTGGAATTGCTATGGCTTCAAAAACTGAAGCATATGGTAATAAACTAAAAAAAAAGACACTCATGTCTGGTATCAGATAATTCTTGCATAATGCTACATACACAGCCGCATTGTCCCTTCGTAAAGAAAGCACAGGATGAAGGCACACAAATTCCTTCAAGCGAGAGGGGGAAAGGCTTAAGACGGAGCGCTCAGGAATAATAGCAGAGTCACCGGACATCACTGCGAAACTCAACGGCTAAACAAGATAACAACAAGATAATAGCGGCGGGTAAAATTGCAACACTGCTAAACAAGCCCCAACATGACATGATGACGTCGCAAACCAGGAAAAAAGCACACTGTACGTTAATATGTATTACACTGTATATCTATTGTTGATGTTTATTCTTTCTTGAAGGATTGACCTACCTAACATATACATTCACCACATAGAGCTGCTAACAAAATAAGAAAACTTGAGGTCCCAGAACTAGCATTAACTATGGGACCTCTTTCTGTACAAACTCATCCAAACTTTGTACCCCTCAACGAGTAAATAAAGATTAAAGCACAGAACAAGCTAACCACCAGTACCTCGCTGGAAGAGATGACAAGGAGACATGCCAAGGCGAAGGCGGTCTGCCTAAGGACTGTGTCTCGACATAGGCCTAAAGGTCGCAAGACCTGCTGCACAGTTACTGCCCAAGCAGCACAACGTACTGAAAGTCGAGTGCAATAGGGGTGGACGGGTAGGTGGAAGGCCTTGAACAGACTTGTGAAACTAAAGAACATTGATAAAACACATACCGGCCACCCCTATTGCACTCGACTTTCAGTACATTGTGCTGCTTGGGTGCATAGTGCTCTCACGTGGCCTAATCGGGGGAGGAAGAGGGTACGAACCGGTGATAATTGCAGATTCCAGGGACAGATTCCACAAGGATGACCTGCACGACGATGGTATTGATTGTAACTAGCTTTCTTCCCGATGATCTTTTCTACCGAGCATCTTCAACGTGAAAGGGTTATACGAAAGAAATAATCCATGTAATAGATGAGCATAAGCTAACAAACCGAATTTATTATCACCAGGGGGTTTGATACTGGGTTATGCATCCCTCGATATCTTCTACACGTCATCGGAAGGCATACTTTTCACAAAGACGAGTAACAATACGAATTTGCTCGTTTTCAAACGGATACCATAGTTGCCTTATACATTCCATGGAAGTCCACTCTGCTGGAGTCTTTCAATCTGGCACTGAGAAATAGTGATCCAACCAGCAGTTTTGTCCACTTCACGTCAGCCTGCAGACGGCAACGTCGTTGTACTCTCGTTGTGGCTGCCCGCAGGTGGCTGTGGTTCAACAGACACATGTCCCCTTTGAATAGGTATGGCTTGCGAATCTGTCGCCGTATGCCTTGAAAAAACTGTGTATGTGCTACTGGTTGATGTTCCGAATAGTAATGTCACAATTACACCAACAACGAAGATGAGCGTCGTGCAACAACACGTCGCTATGAGACAAGGTCCAATGATTGGAGCGCAAAGCAAACATGATGCATCATCCACAGCATCCAAGTTACCACCGCCGACTGAATCTCCTAATACAGCATCAGCTGCAGCGCCCATTGCTGCTCCTTCTATTGCGCCAACTGCGAGACTTCCCACTGCTAGGGCTCCAAGTTCATACGTCCCTAAGTCGCGTCCTTGTCCGAACTGTCCTTGTCCAACTGGTCCCTGCACGTACTGTCCCTGACCGTATGCGTACGGTTGGCCGTAATATCCGTATCCTTGACCATATCCTTGACCGTATCCTTGGCCGTAACCTTGACCTTGACCGTATCCTTGACCGTAGTAGGCGGGCTGCTGGACAGGATAGCCTGGACCTGGAGCTTGTGCGTTGCGCGCTGGTGCACCGGCCTGAACTTGGGTACCACGGACGGCCATAGGAGCGTTGCCTCCCGTTGCCGCCTAGGCAGGTTGCGATACACCCTGAAGCTCGTGTGGCCCCTTAAAAGTCATGACAAGCAATAATGAAACAGAACCAGACAGAACGTCTTGTGCATTAACCGCTTCTTCCTCTTCTTCTGCTTCGCCATGCATTGGCCTGGATCCTCTAAGGAAGACCGGCCAAGGCTCGTGATATATAAAAGCAGTAGGATCCTAAGTATGGGAAAGCGGTATCTGTACACTTAAAAAAAGTCTAAAAGCGAGTGAATCATAAATATCGGATGCCATCGGCAATCGAGCTACACTTCTATGTAGTAACTGTAGCACAGTGCGCCATTACTTTGACCGTCTTCGTTTTTTTCCTGTTTTGTGTGCATTCCACAGCTTTCTCCCTCTGTCACACACATTGCACTGCCGTTCTGTTGACACAAATTCATCACCATCATCAATCACAGCTAGTAACTAATAGCTTTGCCTTGGTCAATCTCCCTTGGTGGACAACGGCCAGCGTCTGAGGTAGAAGAGGAAGAAAACTAGGAAGAAGAACTATGAGGAGAATAGGGCATCCGATATAATTCGTTCTTACAAGAACAGCAACCACTTTGAGAGTCATTCTGGTGACGCTGCACTCTAAAAACAGCGACGCTCACTTTGTGACACCTAAAATTGAAGTGACACTTTTGTCCGCGTGAAAGTAAACATTTGAACAGCGTCAAAACGTCACATAGCTCTGCAACCATCTAAGGCGCATTTACGAGTGTCATACGGAGTTACAGATGTGTCATTGTAAAGAGAAACGAGTGCAGTGTGATTAGAAACGACAGGCAAAGTCGAGGCGGTGGTCCGATTCTCGCTGCTACCACGTTGGTCTTTGGTGCGAATTTTAACTGAAGGGGGGAACCTTGTTGATATAGATCTGTTTTATAGGCATCCCGGTGCTGAAACTGTAGTGGTAGAGACCCTGTCTAATTTGATGAATCTATACCATGTTAAGAAAAACCAGAATATAATTTATGTGGTCTTTCTAATTTAAATGGTGTTGATTGGAACAGTTTAAGCTGTCGCATATCTAGAGTAAGGGTGACCGAACGTACTAGGGTCACTACTGAGAAATCATCGTTGCTTCACTTGGTGTTTTTAAGTAACCGATTGTTTACTGTTAAATGCATTGTAGCCGATTCGAACACTTTTTACCCTCGTCGGCGATCCCGTAGCCCCGCCTCTTCACTTAGCGGCTCTGTCGTCGCTCCGCCTATCCGCGTATAGGTGGCGTGCATATGACGTCACACCATAGCTTTACCCGTGCTTTTTCCCTCTTTCTGGTGAACCGGCGCACCCTGCCTATACGCGTGCTTCTTTTCACTCTTTCTGGTGATCCGGCTTACGCAAATGCACCCCACCTATAGGTGCAGACTGTAGTTTGGACCACAGTGCTGTGCGAATTATTTTTGAAGTGCTGTTAAACCGTCATTATGCGAAGGAATTTATTATCACTTATGATTTTGCTAATACCGATTATGTCAGTATTGCAGACCACCCGTCTTGCGAATATGACCGTCTTCGTGTAATGTCCCTGTCAAGTGATAGCAGTACATACACTCTTAAAAATGAACTTCACCGCAAAGCACGCTCCTAGCCAACCATAATCTCTAATGATACCGTTATCTGCCGTGATTTGCTGAAAACGGGAGGCGTACGCCTTTTTTGTGACAATTATGAACAGCATAAGTGTCACAGAAAAGGCGTACGCCTCCCGTTGTCAACAAATCAATGCAGATAACGATATCATTCGAGATTACGGTTGGCTAGGAGCGTGCTATGCGGTGAAGTTCATTTTTAAGAGTGTAGTGGATGGCATTTCACTTTCTGCATGAAAACATGCGGAATACATCGGTGGATCAGACGAAAATGCGTTAGCATTAAAACTTCAAAACCGTTTGGTAACTACTCTTCACAACGCTACACAACCCTTCACCGACCATTCACAAATGCTACACAAACCTCCACACGACCCTACGCAACGCTAGCGAAAGACAGCATTCGCGGCCAAACGAGCCTTTCGGGCTTATTCTGTTGTAAAACTGTGTTCGACCAAAAACGGGTCATGGTAAAAAAAAGTGGCTGTCATGACACACCCAGGAGAAGGGGGGCACGGAACTCCAGTTTCCCTGGAAGTAGAGAGGAAACTGTCTCCCTTTTTCCTGTGTCTCAATTGCTTTTCTTGTTTTTTACTTGTTCGAACTTGGAGGTCTCTGGCGCCCAGGAAAAGCCATTAGCTTTTTAGTCGCAAAATAAACCTCGCAAAGCAAAGAATGTCTTTGTGCTACGTGTCTTCTTATCGGTCCCCTTTTACCGGGCCAACGACAGCTTCACGGTGTCATCCACATATTGTGTAACGAGTGGGATATCGCAAGATATTATTCCACTACATACTCCGATTCAGCTTGGCGGCGCTGTCTCGCAGCCTTCTTTTTTCTCCGCTCCTTCACACAGCTTTCATAACCCATGGTGCGCCCACGCAGACAAGTCTGTAACCTGTCGACCACCACAGTTGACCTGCCGAGGCCGAGTGCCAACAGCACGCCGGCGCCGTGGCCGCGTCGCACGCTCCACAGGTCCTCCCCTTCCGTCTCCACTCACTGCGCATGCGCGCCAAGCCGTGGATAAGACAGATTCTTGCGTAGCGACTACTATAATGCTAACCCATTAAAAAGTGAGTTTGAAAAAGATTACTGGATTACTCTCGAGGTTAAATTTGAAACGCCAACTAAACCGTTTAATTGATTGGTAGCAGACGACGCATCGTCATCTACTAGCTTGTGTGTGATGTCATAAGGACGGCTACCCTTTGCTGTCACTTCCTGGCTACTCTGGCTAGTTTTCGCCGGCTCAAAGTAACTCTGAGATGCCAGAATGGTGAATAAGAAAATGCACCCATACATGTATGACGAACGTGTATAACAAACATCCCGTAAACATGTATGATCATACAGTGCTGGTCACACTGCTTATACACCGGAAAAATATGTTTTAAAACACGTATGTATAACCAGTGTGACCGTGTCGTCATACAAGCAAGCGCTCCATGTTTGACAACATGTCAAACACACGACAACATATTTGGGCACTGCCGAAAAACGGTGATAGACAAGTTGGATAAACGGGCTTATTCGCCACGACAGTTTTCGTTCACACGAGTCAGTGTCAACGACATCGTGCTGCGCGTGAGTTATTTTGCATTTTCACGCACGAAGTTCGAAGAAACGATTTGTCTTCGATCGAGAAAATCGTTACTAGTTCCTGAGACAACTGTCTGTCCACGTATACAAAAACATAACCTGACAGAGGTAAAAAAAAAAAAGAAAGGAGAAGAAACGATATAGTACATGACCAGAAGGTAAGACAACATTTATTGGGATCACCAGTTTTGGTATCCAAACAGCATATCCCAATATAGCGTCATATCTCTTTGGAATTTATACTTCTCACAAATCGAACTTGCTCGTCTTAAAACGGGTCCCATAGTTGCATTTCACATTCAAATCCACTCTGACGGCCCCATACGATCTAGCACTGAGACATTGATCAGGCAATAGTTATTACCCTTCACGTCAACCTGCAGACTGTGGCGTCGTCGTACTCGACTCCGTTGTTGCATTGTTCACACTGGCCGTGGTCCACACTGTCCCACTGTACACACTTTCCGTCGTCCCAGGTCTCGCGTGAATGGGCACGACCTCCGAATCTGGCGTCGCATGCGTAGAAAAGGGTGTGCTAGTGCGTGGTTGACTGAGTAATGCCCCAATAATGGAACTAAGGGTGATGAACATCATCAAACAATAACATAGACATAAGAGGAATGGCCCGCAAAACACACAACAAAGGGCTTGATCTATGCTATCCATACCATCATCGTCCCCTAATACTTCATCGGCTGCAACACCCATTGCTACTCCTTCCATTGCGCCAACTGCCACACCTCCCACTGCCACGGCTCCAAGTCCATACGCCCCTAACTCGGGCCCTTGACCGAATTGTCCTTGTCCAACCGGTCCCTGTACGTACTGTCCTTGACCATATGCGTATGGTTGGCCGTAGTATCCGTATCCTTGGCCGTATCCTTGACCCGGGTAGGCAGCCGGCTGGGCTGGTGCGTTGCTCGCTGGTCCTTCAGCTTGAACGTGGTTACCATGGACGGCCATCCCAGCGTTACCGCGCATTGCTGCTTGGGCAGCCTGTGGCACACCATAGGGCGTGTGTGCTTCCTTTGAGGTCATGAACAGCGATAATAGAATACACCGTAGTGTGGCTAATGGCTGCTGCTGCTTCTTTCTTCTCTGTCTCCTCTCGTGCTGACGCTAGCTGCTCGTGGTACAGTGGTGCAGTGTACTTATCTTCGTCATCTTCACCTTCATTTTCCGTACGCTGCAGGCAGACTGACGCGATATGTAGGTCGACTACGTCATTCTCTGTTACGAGGTGAGCAACGACATGCAGAATGGTTTCGGTAACGTTATTAAGCACGTTTCACCAAACGTTTTACCCAAGCGCGTGGGATAGCTAAGGCATGACAACCTGAATAAGTCTATGGAGATGCGCACGGCAGTATATGGGACTTCAATAGTCCATCATTGTAGACAATAAAACAGTTTTCTAGTTGTAGGATAGTTCAAGTGAAAGATTAAGAACTGACTCTTAGCTAACGGGGGCGTTCCAGGTGGCTATCGAGCAGTCGGTGCGTTGAAGAACGAAGAAGTAGCCTTATTAAATTGAGGGCGCGGGACTGATTGGTTGATTGCAGAAAGAAATGAGGGCTCGGGAATTTGAACCTCATATGAAGTTGTCTACGCCGGTAGAAGCTACGGGCCAGTCAATGAATGCCAGGGCGTTGCAGTGGAGCTCAGCAAGAAAAATAAAATTTTGGGGGCATCTGTTCGTTGGTGAGGACCATGAGATTTCTGGTGTAGAATTAACGTCGATGATTTTAATCTAATGAACAAATTACTTTAGTATAGTGGCTCATTGGGTTATTATTTTAGCTTATGGTGCCAATTCGGAGGTTCCTGTTACTTTTCTCCGAATCAGTGAAGCACCCGAGCCGTTTACAGAGAGTTTGGGAAATAGGTGGCGCCTAACTTGAAGCGCGTCATGCGACGACACGGCTGAACGACCTCCCTCGCCATGTTGATGCTGAGAGTTGTTAACGATGCAAGGAAGAAAGACACATGCGTACTTCACCATTTTCCTTTGGTGACAAAGCCCCCCCCCTCCCCTCCCCCCGTATCATAGGTAGCTAGGTGTCATAAGCTGACAATTGCGGTCGATTAAATTCAGAGCGACAAAGCATGTGTCGACCAGCTGCCCTGCTGGAAATAGAAAGACACGATCTCTTTGAGTTATCCCGCAATTCCAATAGATTCAATGAGAAAGCAGACAATTAGTTCAATGTGTACAGGTCGAGTGCATATTTCTCACTGAGGAAATTGGGAGTTTTGAAGGAATTGGCATAAACACTACTTTCCAATTGATTTAATGAGATGTAACATAGCGTGGGAGGACCGCTGTACGACCCTGCAGAATGAGGAAACAATTTGAGTGTTTGGTCCAAGAACAAAAAAAGAAAAAAAGAAAGAAAGAAAAGAAAAAAATAGAAAGGATTTATTTGGTGAAATTGAAACAAATGAGAATCAAGAATACGCATTGTATGGAAAATTAGTGTGAAAAAAAAAGAAAAAGCAACAGAAATGGTAAAGTGCGGCCTAGTGGGAATATACAAAACGACCCGTATTCCAAAAACGCACCAGGGAACACAGCAAACATTAACAAGCGACCATCCATCATGGTGTCTACTAAACTGTAACCTTCGACTTCCCTACTTTTCCGGTTTTTCACTGAGTAGTTCTAGAAAATTGTCTGACCGAAACAAAAGGTAACATGGCGCCTGCTCGTTGTAGAGAAAACGGTAAGATAAGTTATAAAAAAATTTATTGCATTGAAACAAAGCGAATACCAATTAAACATGTCGTGCCTCGTTAATATGGACCCCGTCCCGTTAATAATGGACAACTCGAAGTATGGGCGATTTTTGTGAGGACTAAACTTTTTCAATGCATTTTCGTCTAGTTAATATGGAAACTCGCTTTTCGGACAATGGACAGTTCAGCACGGTACAAACTATATGTAATCCATGGATTTTTGTCTAGTTATTATGTACGGTATCGGTGTGGAGGGCAAGCCTCTCCCCACATTCTAAGCGATAATTTTTGAAAGTAGGGCGTTGCGTTGGGTAGGGACCTATGCCCTCTCCTTCGCAATCGTCTACAGGAACTATAAGATGAAAGGGGGTTATTTGCGCGCATGAAGAGCCTGGAAAATCCTGCTTGACGTCATGACTGTTCCGAACACGTCCACGGGTGATTGATCCTGATGCGAGGAGTGTGCCTTTAGTTAAACATAGTGCAGTCGCTCTGCAGCTTACGAGAACAGAGGCGGCACAGTTGTCAAGGCAAGTCGTCGGATCTGGCGTTGACGACATCAGCAACGCCAAACGAATGGTCACGTCTGCTACACTCTTAAACCCGTACCTTTTATTGTAACTTTTAGAAACATGTAACTTCTGTATAGACGTAGATTTCGAGATTTCTTATAGGTTACACCACTGTAACGTATATTTAGAGGTTAAAAGCGACCAAGGTCAGGTCTTTACAACACGAATAGAAGTTACATCTCGGAAAAAACAAAAACAGCTTGTTGTAACTTCTAAATGTACCCTCTACTCCGACACTGTAACTTCTAAGCGAAATCTCCAACGATAATCTCTTTGTTAGTTTCTTATCGTTTGTTTTCCTTTTGTTTTTCAGCATAATGCCGCGTTTCAGCCTCCCATTCGAGACGACAGTTGCGAATCTACGCTGTTATTTTTTATCTGTTTCAGCGTCACCTATACGTCAACTACATGTTATCAATGCTGTATGAACACAGATTATAAGTTCGCAGTCTGAAATACTGATAGTATGTTTCTTTCTAAAGGGTGGAAAACAATTGTCAATGCCGCAACCACCAAGATTTCCGATTTCGCTGCGTAGCCGAGCCTGGTCTAGGTCTATCCACACTGAGAGCGGTTTCCTTGAAACGCTTAACGCTCGTCGTCCGTCCGTTAACAAGTGTAATCTGTTTTAATCAGTGGTTTTCCTCGCGTTTATCATAGTATCGTCAGGAACAACGGAGAAGCTAGATGTCGCTAGCAAACAAGGATATTTTCGGTGTTCTCAGGGGAAGGTGTAGTGAGTGCGAAGATTGCAAAGAATATATAACCGAAAACGAACGTCACCACCGCAGCCCTAATTCACACACTTCATACACTGGGTAAGTGTACATTTTGTGCTAGGTACGTGCGTTATTTTGATAGCAAGAGCTCTTAGCGCAGGTTTGTTGTGATAATGGCAAGCGTTTTGCGGTCTTGCATATGAACGCCACTTACGCTTGCTACTTTTCTGCCCTTACTTGGTCGCCAAGTCAATACACCGGCGTGCATTTTGCGAGCTGCGGATATATGCATCGAGATATATAATTCGCAACTTCCTACTTGTTGTATTCTTACGATATTCTAAGACTCAATCGCGGAGTGAACGCCTTCCCGCATTTATGCTGCTTTGTACCTTGTGCTTTGTACGGATTTGAATGGTTCCGTAAATGTTACTCTCATTGCCCAAACTTTTGTTCCCAGGATCCCACATGCAGGTTCACATACCGTCACCAGCGCAATGCAGTACCTCACAAACTCGTCCCAGAGCGCCTCCAACGCTGATAACGCAGTAATGTAGTGTCTCCTGCGTTACTGTACATTCATATTCCTCAAGGTTGTGTGCGTTTTATGTAATACTGTATTGCCATTTGCGCTCGCCTCTGCAACACGAATGTGGAATAAACTTTTTCTGCTGCAGTTCTCCATTTCGTTGGGTGTATTCAGCTTAGCAAACATAGGTCAGTTGTTTTGACTCGCTGGCTTCCTCGCACTTTTATGCATTGCTTCTCACTTAGAAGATAGTTCTTTTTTCCACATACATGGTAAAGCGACCATGGTTTCTCCTCACACCAGAATCGCACTTGTGCACAATGTGTCACATCTCGACAGACTTCTGTTTTTGTAATATACATATGTTCAAGATCTCCTTTTCTGCTGGTTCATTTTGGTACCTTGGTGTGTTCTGTAAATGTCTGTCCATATCCCACGCACGGGGTGTTTGTTTTTATTCGCATCACACCAGCGCTCATTTGACAGGTGGGTTATGTTAATTTTCGCAAATTAACCCATCCGTAGTTACAAACATTTCCGACATTTCCTGACGCATGTGTTTGTAACTACGGATCGACTAATTAGCAAAGATTCACATAACCCACCTGCCAAATGAGCGCTACTCTGTTGCGAATAAAAATGAACATCCTGTATAAAAAGCCGCACGTTGGCGTAACCTTTACGGGCAGGTGCTGGATTGAAGGCCGTAACCTCTAATTAGTGAGTTTCCTTGTAACTTTTATAAAAGGTGTCACTCAGAGGGTACCTGGTAGCTTCTGAAATAGAGGGTAAAATATTGCGATTTTTTACCCTTTACTAAAGGGTACGGAGTTAAGAGTGTATGGCTTAAGCGGGACTAGAGATGGCTCTTAAATTCTTAGAGGACAGTGAGCAGCAAGCTCTACGTGTTGCCGACGTTTTGCTAACGCGCAACGAAGTATACCTTCAAGCAGGCACCGTTTCGGAAATTCTTTTCAATAAACCTTCAGCATTGTTTTTGTTATTTCCTTGGTATTCGATAATATGGACGATTCGCTTTATGGACGACTTTGGTCGGGGACGAAAGTGTCCATATTAACGAGGGACGACTATATTTCTGTTTAAGAGAATTAATTTTTTTAACCTTCTGGGAGCACGTTGATATCGCCAGCGGTGGCCAAGGAGAGAGATGAGAGAGAGAGAGATGGAGATGATACCATACCCGATCCTGATACCTACCACTGATCTGATGAAACCCCCCGTTCATCATATCACAATAAAGTTGTTGTTGTACCACTGATCTCTATTGCAAAAAATATCTTTATACATAGATATCAGCGGTGCATACTTGTCCTGTAGCTTCTTGTTCGTCGTTGCCTTCCTCCAATCGCAAGGAATGACATTATCTCCAGATCATCACCAGCTCACTTGCATCCTAGTTTACGAGAGTTCGCGTTCTCTGCGCCGCGGGACATGCTTCCTCGTCCACGTGACTTCAAGTGTCCTCAAAGGTACAGGTGCAATGGTAATTTCTTCGTATTGCCCCTCCTACTTGAAGCAATTGTTCTTGCAATCCGTGCAACATTAGAAGCTTTTCCGTCGGTTTCCGCCAGTCGCCAGCGGATTAATCAGTCACTTATGAAACGCCGATGTATGGGGATGTCGACCGCGTATCTATTCTAAAGAAATTGATGCCTCGTCTTCGGGATATTTGCCGTATTTAAAGGAACTGTAAAGTGAATTTCAACCCAAGGTAACCTTATGATTGGTTGAAACCTTAGGTAGAGTACATCTCAATTACGAGATATTTCTTATAGAATCCCTTTTATCTTATCTTAGTAATCGAATTTTGAAAGATTGCATTCGAGCGCATTGCTGAGTACTCGCTCAGCAACAACACTGTGTTGGCTCGTGTCGGCTATGACTAGTCTCGCCTTTCTCATCCGCGTCCCGATCTGTGGCGAAACCGTAATGGCCAAAATGTTTTGATGTCCACGCCGTGTGATGTCGAATTTACCAAACCTGAATGCCCTCGAGCTTCGGATAGTTCAGTAGTCGCGCCGGCAAAACTTTTGTTCTTACGAGAGCACGCCGATAACACAGCATGACACGATGTCATCCGCAGAATCGTCGACGAAGGATGAATTGCCGTCATCGCCGTCACCTAGCCGCGTGGGAAACAGTCTTCATGTGTAATGAAAACATTGAGAGCCTCACAGCGAAAATATGGTATTGCTCCTTCGGTTCAGGTGTCCTTGCGGCAAATGCGTGCCGATGCCGACGGCAGACGAATGCCTGTGTTGCCGCGAAATGAGACGTTACAGAAGCAGCGCAGCGGTTGCATTTCAAGAAATCTGTACTTTGAAATACTGTGGCTGGAGACTGAGGTACTCCAGGTGTCCTACTGCTGCGTGAGAGAAAGCGACGACTACGCCCTTATCAGGAACAGCGAAGCGAACAAGCGAGTTCATTCATGTGTGCCTTCACTTTGTTATGAGTAAAGTTACATACCGCAATTTTACGCTGCCCATGGTCCATGCAAGAAGTTTCGGTACGCTGCCTACAAACAGTTTACCAGGTGGCTCTTGGGACCATTAGGAAAGCGCTGAAGAAAAGTCCTCAAAGCATGTGCTGTACGTGCTATAAGGGAAAACTTTCCTTCTGAAGCATACAACGTTTTTTTGCCTTTTCGACGTGTGATGCAGCAGGTGCTGTCTGACCATGTGTATGTTTATTCGCTTTCACTGAGGTGAAGCTCCCACTTTTCCTTCAGGTGCTTGTGGGCAGCATTGAATGCCTGCCATCTTGACAGAGGTACGCTGGATCACAACAGTATCCCTTTCATGCACAATAGAGGTCTTCCATATACCCTTCTGGAGTAACCAGACAGCCCTACACAGTAAAATACATTCTACAGACATTAAAGCTTGTAAATATTCTTTATTGATCGCTGTGTTTATGAATGAACATATGAGTGATAGCAGTAAACAAGGAAGGAAGGAGAACATCACCATACTGTTTCCATATCAATTTGCAAGGGCTTCACCTTCCACCAACCAGTAACACAATGTATATGTATGAATGCTTTTCTTCTTCTTTTTCTCAGTGCACAGGTGTTTGCTACAAACGTTCAGTCCATAAGTTGTAAGAGAATATATGCTATCACATTGCCTATCAAACATCCCGAGTTCACCACTTCATCAGTATCAGAAGGCCTCATGTGGGGACGTGCCAATGTCTTCAACAGAGGCGTCTCTTCAGAGGCATCCCTATTACTGACTCCACAAGCATGCGAAGAAAAATTTTAAACCATTTCTGTGCGCATCCATCTTTGTAACCCTATCTCAATTTCTCATTATAAATTTCCCATGTTCTCCCTCATACCAGTCCAATTACAGTGATCGGTGCGGGCTCAGGGCTTTTGCAGACCACTACTATTTTACTGTAGCTTACATCTTTGCAAGTTGTCGGTGTATCACTCAGGAGATGATCTACATCCTCTGCCAACAAAAGATAATATGATCATGGCTAAGCGTCTTCCCTATGCTCTTGATATCGAAACATGGTCCCTCATGTCTGCCATGGATGTTGATAGCGCATTATCTCGTTGCTAATATGTACTGTTTCCTGAATGACATCTCATTTGTATACGTAAGCTCATACTTCTCCATATGCTAAGCCGGAGCTCTGTATTTCACTCAGAATTGGAATTACACCCGTAAATGTGATGAGAAGTATGCTGCATCCACGGGTTTATCTCAGCACGTGCACCAAACTTGACCGCAGCTTCAAGCTTTTTCTTAACCCCCTGTTACAAGATCCTCTTGTGGACTACATGGCTCATAAGCGTTTCAAGAATGGCAATTGCATATTGCTTACTATAATTGTTTACTATAAGTAACTACGAGCTATTTCATTTTACCTTTTACGACATTTGCCTTTTACGTCATTGTGGTAGATAGAATTATTGTAGCAGAAAAGTCAAGTACGCAGCTTGTGTACGTTCTTTTGTATTGTTCTTTTCGCGCCCTCAATCCTTTCTAACAAGAATTTTTATTTCCTCATCACCACGTTCTTGTGCCCTTTCTCTAATCTACATCAGTATAAATGGTACCAGATGTGTGTGTGTGTCTACATCGTACCTAATGAAGGAAGGACGGACTCTATTCGAAAGCTTGTGTTTTAATAAAATTATTTGAATGTTTCAGTCTCTTTGAGTACTAATCTTACTCACTTGCGAGTGCTGGACTTCAATTTTTGCTTGTTGGTTTCCACTCTATGCTTTACAACACGGCCGTGAGTTCTGGTAATCCTAACTGTGTCGCGAGAGAGAGTCTGTAACCTTTCTGGAAGGTGTTGTAGGTGAGATTAATATTAATCGGCTAGAACAGATAGCACGTCTTGTCGAGAAACACGGACAACAGCACCACAACCACCACCACTACGGACACAGTGAAACATGTGACCTGCCGCGACCTCTAGCAGTGCTGGTCGTGTGTGTCATGTGACTATATGTGGTTCGCTGATCACCTCCTTACCCCTTTATTGCGATTCCGCCAACCCAGCCTTCCGCGAAACGCGTGGTTACAAGCTGTGTAATTCTTGAGGAATGTGACCGAGAGATAGGAGGGAAACTTGGTTGGTATGCCGCGATGATATTTTGAGATGATAAGTACATGCGTTGCAGGAAAAACTTGAGTTGAAAGGAACAAAGGGAATTTCCGCGAGCGCATGCTGGTTTTCTCAATGTTCGATGTCGGATTTGTCAGCTACCCAAGAAGCCTCAGGTGTGTCGGTGAAAGCTGGAATGACGAAAAGCTTCAATTTCCCACGTATTTTTTTCGATGAACACTCAGACAACTGAATAATAAATAAGTTAGTCTTGGAAAAAGGCTCGCTTAGTGAACGCACTACCGCCACCGGACGCGCTGCGGCAAGACGCGCATTTTACTGGCGACATCGAATTTCTACAAGAAATCGTAAAACTGCGTGGGCATCTGCTCGTAACCGCAGGCATACGCGCACCCGCGGTCGCCTCTATAGCTTTAACATCACTGTTGTACGATTGTGAAGTCCGTCTACTGTATTGTATACTCCCGTACGAAAACGAGTCTTGAATTTCTATGAACATCTTGTTGCATTCCTTTGAGTCGATAGAAACCCAATATCAATGTGAATTGAGTTAGCAAAAAAAAAATATCGCATAATGCTCAATAGAGGCTCTATTGCAGACTTGCTATACGCTTTGTAAGTGAATTTCTGCGCACAAGAGCAGGAGGAGAGAGTGGAGTTGCGCGCTCCTATCCGTGGAGAAGCCCATTGCGCCACGTGCGAGCAGAGAAAAAGGTAAACAAGCTGGATCGGCCGCGCAGTGAGTTTCTCGTGTATTACGACATTTTTAAGCGACGAAATGGTAAATTCGTGTTGTGGGGTACGTGTTGTGATAAATACGTGTTATGGACACTTGGATGGAGTATCTGTCTTCCGTGTTCAAGAAGACAAACGAGAATGTCGGCGGTGGAAGAAGGCAATAAACGTTGCTACTGGCAAGCTGCAGATACCAACGTTGTTTGCAGTCGTTACTCTGACGCCGCAGTACCGAGGCGCCATCTTCAGGGCTTTTAAAAGTAACACGTTACTTTGTATGTACTTTGAAGTCACATTTGGGCGGCGGACTTCTATCTTGCCTGATAGGGTCTGGATAGTTTACTCTTATACCATTCAGGACCTCACATCGCCTCCTGAGTGCCCCCAAACCGTCTGAACACAAGGCGCTGTAGGCTACCCCATCCCAAGAGGGACATGAATATCTCAATCTGCACATGACGCATTCCCGCGACAAAAGGGTATCTTTCGCTTGACCTCCGGGTGACGCGCAGAGCAGTATCGTAGAGTAGTAGTAGAGTAGTAACTTGGAAAATGCGTCGAAGTACAGAAAAAGTATTCAAGTTTGATTACTAAATTCTGCTTTTTTAAAAAGATACTTCAATACACTACTCAGGTTACTGTACACGTCTAGTCGTATGCTAGTTTTGGGGCACCGGATCTACTGTTGCAGTACGACAGTCTTTGACACGTCCTTGATGGCAACATACAGCGATGTAGTGCTATATGACTACAATTCCCATTTCCGTTGGGGCATTCACACAAAACACACTGGATCCGTTCATAGGTTCACAGCGTAACCCTCACGCTGTTCGAACGATTTCTGAATGAAGCACGCGCATTCGAACTAATACAGACGGCCAGGAGTTCAAACTCAAGCACGTTTCGTACGTTCAACTTTTTTTCACGTTTGCTCAAACAACAAAGATAATCACGAAAGAAAAACGACACTTGTGATGTCGATGTCAGAGCCGTATTCGCTGTTCTACCGCTCCGCGTCGACTGGACGCTGCTTTGTTTGCCCTTTTGGGGCACGGCTTACATCTCCTCGTACCGCGACCACGAACCAGTGACCAATCCGACATCTATGAAGACACACGTCAACATGATCTACATAGGGACGACAAGGTTCTCTGTTTTCTACGAAGCCTGTCCACACAAGAAACAGTTCGAAGTAAACGATATGCCGGCATTGTTTTCTCCCGAGAAAACAGATATTATGGTTTTTAACAACACTGAATGTCCACCTACACAGGAACACGGCGACATAATAATGGTGCCTAAAAAAAAAGGAAGAACGAAGAAACTATGTAATGGATGACCAGAAAGCTAACGGTATTTATTGTGATCAGCACTGTTGGGTTCAGGGACGCATATCGCAATGGGTCCACACGTTTCCTGAAGGCATACATTGCTGCAAAAGAATTTGCTCGCCTTTAAACGGATCCCGTAGCTGACTTGCACATTCCATTGAAGTGAACTCTTCACTATAGTTTTGTCCTGCTCACGTTAACTTGCAGACTGCAACATCGTTGTAGTCTCGTTCAGGCTTCTCACATGCGCTGATGGCTCAACAGACACATTGGCTGTTGTCCGAGGTTCCGTGCGAATGGGTATGACATACGAACCTGTCGTCACATCGGCAGAAAAGACCAAATGTGTGCTACTGGTTGTTCGCAACAGTGACGCCACAATTAGACCCACACTGCCGAAGACAAGCAGGCAACAAGATACGGCTACCAGGATTGGTCCGACAACAGGCATGCAAAGCAAACAAGATGCATCACCCACAGGATCCATGCCATCCCCGCCAATTGTGTCTCCTAATATTGCATCTCCTGCGGCGCCCATCGCTGCTCCTTCCATTGCGCCAATCGCCAGACCTCCTACGGCCAAAGCTCCAAGTCCATACAACCCTAATTCGGGTCCTTGACCGAATTGTCCCTGTCCAACCGGTCCCTGTATGTATTGTCCTTGACCATATGCGTATGGTTGGCCGTAATATCCATATCCTTGACCGTATTGAGCGGGCGCTTGGACAGGATAGCCTGGGTCTCGTGGCTGGCCCGGTGCTTCGTTCTGAACGTGGTTACCATGGGCGGCGACCCTGGCGTTATCGCCCATTGGTACCCGGGCAGGTCCTGACGCACCATGGGTCTTGTGTGTTTCCCTAGAGGCCATGACGAACGATGATGGAACAACAGACCGCAATGTAACTAATGGCTGCTCATGTTCTTCTTCTTCTAACTGGTGTGGCGAACAGCCAAAGGCACGTGGCCACAGGCCACGGGTCAATGTGTCGGTGCAAGGAACGATGATGGGATGAAATTAAAGGCTAAAAGCGATGGGATAACGACATGAACGATACTACAGCATGGAAATCAGTTGACTGGAGGAAGGGAAGAGTCTGCGGTACCACCAAAAGACAGGAGGGATGATAGGGAAAAGGGAACAGAAAAGGTGCGGAAGGGTACGGTGAAATACTGGAGATGGATGGACGAAAAAAAAGGGCATCAGAGAAAAAGTTGAGCCATGGTCTCATCACATGGACGCGTGCACGGCCGCGTACGCGTATGGCAAAGGTAGAAATTAGAGGAGGGGGAACCCGCAACGGAATTTTGTGATGGTTACTTCAAATCGCCGTGATGGAGAAAGAAGGGAAGTCCAGCTGGATCGGAGGTGGCAGATATGTGGACGAGGTGACAGGTGATGTGCGGCTTGGCAACTGAGGAAATGAAGCCGTTTGAAAATTTGGCCGTTTGAATGGTTCGTTTGATAATACGGGGGAAAGGGGGATGGCAGCAAGGGAAGTATAGTGTAGATTCCAGCTGATGTTCAGAGGACGACTTCTTCGTCTTCTTCCTCTCAAAAGATGGCCATTGCATTATTTATTTCCATCATCCGTTACCGTGGGCTACTACACTTTCAAGCCTGTTCTGCACTATCGCATTTCAAAACGTCCGTCCATCAGCGACGCTGTACGGCGAACGCATGGGTTTCCAATTGCCTCTCCCGCACTTTCGTGATGCTGCTGTGAAATGGAAGCAGAAAGAGGGTCATCCCGCAAAAAATTGAACTTTGCCAATCTGTGCGTCCGTCGCTTTTGAAAAGGCTTGCGTCGCAGTTCGCAGACGGACGCAGCGCTGACGGACGAATTTAAACGCTATAGTCCGGAAATTACTTCAGGCTTATCACACCTTATAAGAGGCAGTTTTTTGCAATGTTTTGCCGTGTAGAACAGGCGGCACCCCTGTGATCCCGTCACCGGAGTTAACACTGCGACGCCTGGTCAGTGTTGTACCCGCTACCCGAAAAATGTAGCGTAATACCGATACGCGCTACCTGAGCAAAATCCCGATATCGTTACACGTTTCTAAAAGTAGCGGAATACCGCTACCGTTACCCGTAAAAAGTAACGCGATACTGCATGCGCTACTTTTTAGGACAGAAAAAAATAAGTAACCGTACCTAGATAACGAATTCGTTAAGAGGAAAAACAACGCATAGGAGTTTTTGGAGGTGACACGTAGGTCTCCTCAAGGCTATAATTGGGAAAAACATTTTTACAGATTTACTAAAAGCCGCTTTGGTCGATATCCCGCGTATATTTTTCTCTTCCCCTAAAGCAAATAAAGCACAAAGCAAGCCTGCCGCTAAAAGCTCTACAGCTTTGTTACAAAAAGAACTGAGCTTGCCCGGAATGAGAAGTTAGCAAACGTACCTTGATGTGCTTTTTCAAGTTGGACGTTAGCTAGGACGACTCATACCTAGCGGGGACGGCGCCTCAATGCAGTACTAATGACCTCAGTTTGCGGACAGCTCCAACCATACACGGAATCCCCAAAGGTTAATCCAAACAGAGAACACGTGGAGGGCACAGCCTCTTTGTAAGATACCGATCTATGTGTTTCCCTTTCTTGCTTTTTGCCCGGTCTTTGTAGAATGTTCGAAAGTAGGCCGAGTAGTTGTTCGAAAGTAGGCCGAGTGGAGGCTTGGTGATAGGTCATCGATTTGTCGCGAACCTGAGCTCGGAAAGTAGCGGTAACGGTAGCGCTCTAAGATTGCGCTACTGCAAATTTGTAACGGAAGTAGTTCTTCGTTACCAATTTAAGAAAGTAGCGCGATCTCTACTCCGCTACCGAAAAAAGTAACCGATACGGTAGCGCCGCTACTAGTAACGGCGCTACGTACAACACTGCGCCTGGTGCACGTGGTACATCGTGCCGCCTGCACAAACGGCTACGGTGTAGCGCGTACTATACCCGCAACATTGTGCTGCCTGGAGCTTGCAGTACGAAAAACCGCCTGCAGGAAACGATCCACCGTGCCGCGCCGCGCGCACATTATATACGCGCCTTCTGATCCGTAGATTACGACCCTCGCGTACGGAGACGACATTGTTTTCTTTGCTTCAGCGCTTTCGTTGTCTCAGTTATACGTATTATAGTATTAAACTACAAGTCTATCTGCACGCCCTGAGAGCCTGGATGAACCCTGTGCACCCTTCTCTGAAGTCCTGAGCAGGCCCCCCTTTTTCCTTTTTTTTTTCAAAAATTTTGCCGGCTAAGCGGCACCGCGTTCTCTCTCCACAAAGGTCTACACTGTAACGCGTGGTGCACGTGTTATTTGCACACTTGGATACGGTGTAGGACGTGGTATACCTGTTACATTGTGCTTCCAAGGGGATGTTGTAAAAGAACCAACTGCACCAAGGGGTCCAACGTGCCGCTTAGCGCCCCGTTGTTTTGTGCCACATGCCAGAGACAGCAACACCTTAAAGGGACTATGAAATTTCTCGAACTTTTTTGCTGGAAAGGGTTCCTCCTGTCGAGAAACTCATATGCTAGAAATTTTTCGGGCCAAAATTGCTCCCCTCTATGAGAAGCGCGTGCTTCAAATTTCTCTTCCGCATTCCTCTCCCACGAGCATTCTCTTATGATTCGAGCGGCGGTGCATCATAGCCGGCACTTCGTCGTCTACAGTCAAGGGATGGCGCAGCGAGCGAAATGGTTTGCGCAGTCACCGCTTCACAACATTATGGCGCTTGCTTGGATATGCAGTACCGCTGATGTAACGTCCTCTTTCTGTGTTATTTTCGTTTTCTCTTGGCGCGCGACGGGTCAAGCGAAATCTTGTGCAAACATATGACCGCTCGTGCTCACCCAAGTCCAATACTGTAAACACGCATATCGCGCTCGGCCAGACGGAACAATTAGTGGCGCGGCTTTTGAATGCGCACAGGCTGTCCAGCTGTCTCCTGAACTTCTTCGTCGATCTGCTGCTGTTCCGTGCTCTGTTGTTGTCGGGCGAAGGGTTAGTCACCAGTCGTTTCGTGTGATTTCTGCAATGCTTACGCATATAATAAACGAAATCTCTCGTAGCACAAAAAAACCTAGGTTGGACACGACGCGGTTGAAACAAGTTGGTGTCGGCATGTTATAGCCTACCGACATTACGCGGAAATTGCGAAACGAAACCGCAACCTGTTTTCTTTATTTCCTCTCACCCTGGGCTTACAAATTTCAGACCACGTTGTGGTGGTGCAAAAAGCTTCATTTACTTCCACAGTCAACGGAAATGAAATAAGACTGCAAAGAGGCTTGCTTAGAGATTCCCACATCCTTGGACATCAGTGGAGGAGGAGGCGGAGGAGAAAGACAAAAGAGAAGACGAAAAGGGAAGAAAAGCAGGGTAGAGGACAAAAATATGTGTGCGTGGTCCATGCAGCTGCTTAGAACGTAAAGTGCGAATGGAGGTTTCCAGTTTGGTCGGGTATATAATTCGGGTCTGTTGTGCTCATCTTGGTCGTCACTAACCACGGCCCCACTCTTCGCCCAAGTACAGATCAGCATTGTCCGCTGTACTTTATTGTACACTAAACGGTATGGACGTGTCTGAAATCTGCTCCAACCAGCTCCATCCACCGCCCGAAATTCCAAATGCTTAGAGTCTAGGGGACCGCACTTGATCCGCGCTCCTAACCACGTCATGGGACGATTGGATTCCCAGTGCGGTTCAAATAACTATTGTAAAGTTGTCCCCCCTTCCCGTTGACATCCTACTGGATGAGTGCTAAAAGCGCTGTCATGTTTCCGGCATCCAGTGTAAAAGAAAAGATTTCACTGTATAACCTATCCAGCGCCACTATTTTTTTTTACAAGCATGATCCTTCCACATTTCTGTGGCTGCGACTGGGAATTCCAAGATAAATAAGTTTCATCTACTATCCCCCGAGAAAATGAGCATCGTTGAACAAACAAACAAAATTTGGAGCTGGGCTACGCTGCCCGTGCTCGTGCTCCCGCGTCATGGTCAACGTCGGCCTCGTCGTCTTCCGGCCACGTGCAGCGGTATTGCATTTCCAGCGGTCAAATTGTTGTTGCTTGTGACGACACACTCGATGGGAGATGGCAGCACTGCGCTGCCCATTCTGAAGCGGCGTACTCCACGGATGACCATACCTGACAAAAACTCGTGTGCCGAGCCAACGGCTTAACATAGATGAAATCTTTTTGTTGGTATTGGTTCTTGATATGTTTTACTAGTGCGTGATCGAGCCCGATTTTCGATTTTGGGCGGCTCTATTTTGTAAGAGAGCGGAATCTCGAATATAGCTTTTCCCAAACCTTTCGACGACGATATAAAAATTTCTGAGTCTAAAACGCAAAATCTGCTTCGATCACGCACTAGATCTAAGCATCGTCTTTCATTTAAAAGCAGTTGCACGGAGATCAACCAAGTTTTCGCGGCGCTACGGGAGTTGAAAAATGTATGGGGATTCCCATAGAGCGTCGGTGGTGATGCACCGCCTTAAAGTCTTATGCAGCAGAGAGACAAGAACACAAAGGATCAGATGCGAAGACTGCGTACCCATAACTAAAGGATATTTTTATTGTTGACACACATAAACAGCAAAATTTCATGGCTTTTAGATAGTGGTTTGCATCCGCAGTTTTTGCAGTGAACGGCAGATGACCAGACGGGGTGTTAGATTTTTGGGCAGCACCACGTTCTCTCAAACGTGTTTGGGCATCTGTCCGTTTGGTCTGTATAGATTTTGTTGTATGATAAAGGGATTCTGTAGGCAGCCCCTTGTGTACATTCTACCCATTTATTCTTGTGTTGTATCAGACAACCTCTTATCTTGTTTTCTTCTTTGTTTATAGCAGGGCATAGTTTGAGAAGTTTATTCTGGGCCGTTATAACCACAGGAACTGCGTGCCTACTATTTTAAAATTATGCGTGATGCTATGGATGTAAGGTAGCAGGACCGGTCTCATCCGCGGTTTCTCCTGTTGTCTTATTTGAACCTTTTAGTTTCTTTGGCATGCTTTCTGCTATCCCTAACAACAATGTTTTTTGGCACCCGCTCATTCTCATTATATCTAACTGCGTGCGGAAGCTTTCATTGAACTGATGCGTACATCATTCATCGAAGGCTGCCGTAAGTGCGGACATGATGATAACCCTTTTCACAATCCTTGAGTGGCCTGAGTCGTGTGGAAGGATACATTTTTTAGATCTTGGGTGATGGGCCCAGCACAGGTGATCAGCATCCCGCATGATGCTGATGTCCAAAATTTGAAGCTTGTCATTGTCAGATAACTCAAATTTGAGGTAACTCATGTGTAAATTTCATTCCCTCTGCACGCGGGTCGAAAAGATTCATTATGTAAGTAATATCAAAGTCTGAATTGGCATCTGAGGCGTCACAGCACAACAGAAAGTCATCTACATAGCGAAATATTTTCCTTTTTTCTTCTGTCGCGAAGGGAGTTCCAAATTCCATTGTCTCATTCGATTGATTCAATTGTCTTCCAAATTCGATTGTGCTGGACCTACGACCCAGGATCTAAAAGAGGTATCCTTCCACACGACTCAGGCCATACAATGATTGTGAAAGGGGCTATCATCATGTCAGCACTTATGGCAGCCTTGGATGAATGATGTACTTAATGAAAGCTTCCGCATGCTGTTCGATAGAATCAGAAGGAGTAGGTACCAAGTAACCTTGTTGTTAGGGATAGCGGAGACCATGCTAAAGAAATTCTAAAGGTTCGAATAAGACACAATAGCAGAAACCGAGGATGAGACCGGCCAAGCTGCCATACAGCCACAGGCACGCATTAAATACGTAACCAAAAAAGTAGGCACGCAGTTCCTGCGGTTATCACGACCCCGAATAAACTTCTCAAGCTATGCCTTGCCATAAACAAAGAAGAAAAAAAGATAACAGGTTGTCAGCTACAACGCAAAAACAAGTGGGGGGACGTACAGAAGGGGCTGTCTACAGTATACCTTTTTCATGCAACAAAATCTGTATAGACCGCTTACAGCAGAGTTATGTTTGCGCCGCCATCTTAGCGCACATGACCTTGCGCGCCACTGCCTGCCTTCTCTTTCGGTTGCCTGTTGGCACGGCGCACGTAGTACGGCGGTGCAACCCAGAGACGCTTTCCTCGATCTTAAACTTTTTGCAATTAATTCCGCATAGAAGGACGACACGAGGCTTTCGCCGAATCTTCAACGGTCAGATGAGTGCATCTGCTTTATTTAGAGTGATATTTCTGTCCTCGTGAGTCCTACATGATCGGCCCCACTATGCTAGGGTTACTACATATTTCGGCGTTTTTTCCCCTCTTCTTTTGTTGCGCATACGTTACGTTGTGGGTACCAGAGTTCTACGTAACGCGTTACAAGGAACTCGTTACTTCGCAACGCGTTACTTTTTCTGGTAACGAAGTAACGACTTCGTTACTTTTAAAAACTGTGCAACTGGTAACGGAATTCGTTACAAAAGATTGGTAACGTGCCAACGCGTTACCCGTTACTTTTTCTGCATGTTCCTCCAATGTACGATGGCAGGCGACGCGGCACAGCAAAATTTTCGCGTGTTCCGCGGTTTGTGAGCACGTAGCTGGTGCGTGTCGTTGGCCACGAGACCTTCTGGGAAGTTTTTTTCTTCACGGCATATCACATCTGCGCATGAATAACAGCATGTTCAGAGAATGAAAGACCAGCATTCTGGTTCGTATCTGTTCAACGTCGGTTTAGCTCCATTTGGGAAATGTTACACGCTGCTACAATGGCCAGCCTTCCGTAGGACGCCCTTTCTTGCTTGTAACCTGTGACACAACTCAAGTAGGGAAGTAGGGAGAACTTTGCGACGCCCCGCCAACGTCAGCGAAGACACCTGCGAAGGCAGCCACAACATCAAGCTCCTATGGAGACGACTTTTTCATGTTTGCACGTGATCCTGGACGGCCGGGTTGCGAAGATGTTCGGCACCCTGAGCTCACTGACTTTCTGGCAACTCCGGAGGATTACCCGTTCTCGAAGATGAAGGCAGACTTCCCGCGACTTGACGACCTATTCTTGAGGGTGAACACCGCTGTTCCTTCGAGTGCGTCCGTGGAGCGCCTCTTTAGCTGTGTGGCAGATATTTTCACAAGGAAACGTGTAAAACTCTCTGACCTCAATTTTGAACATCAGTTATTACTGAAATGTAATGGTCCATATATCGCCTACTATGAATAAAATATGAGAAGCTCCTACAGTCCCGCACATGCTTCTTCAGTAACGCGATGAGTAACGGGAATGTAACTCGTTACTTGCGAGTAACGGGAACACGTTCTTTATGCTTGTTGGGTAACGGGTAGCATATTTCGTTCTTTATTTTTTCGACGTAACGAGTAACGGTATTCAGTTCCTTTTTGTCGGTAACGTGTACACGTCTGGTGGGTACGTTCATAATGTATACCGTTAGATCGTGATTTCTTGCGCTTTAGCGCAAGAGTTGTGGTACGAGTACCTGCATGTAAGGGCTGTTATTATATTGTCGTTATGAAGTGGCATACTTTTATTGTTGATTTCAGGTGTGTACAACCAGATGATCAACGAGCAAGAGGGAGATAGAAAGCCTGCGCTGAACTAATTTGCAAAGAGAACAAAGCTCTTTGACAGCGGCCATGTCGGTGTAGTACTGTGCCAGTGCAGCGATGGTGTATGAATTTTAAAGGCCAACACCAGGTCGACACAGACAGTGAACAGGACGTGTAGTATAGAGACCCGCCTCGGGCCAACTTTGGCGGCAACATGCACATGTAAAGTGGGTGCACTGACTACTGGGTGCACTCGTGCACTGACTAGGCATGTACACGGAACCGTTCAACTGCAAGGAACGTGACCCCTGCTACTATGGGGGAAGTTTATTCTCACAAGGAGCAGCCAACGCCTACAGCAGAGTTTGGGGCTCACATATAAATGCTGCGCCACTTTGAGGGCTGCATTACTTACCCTCGCTGACCTTCCCGGTTTGAAATCCTTCCTCTGAAGCTTCGATAACTACCGTTGTCGAATCAGCTTGTTTTTGTCTCTTTGTGGAAACCCGTGCATTGCAAAAGGCCTCGAACACGGGCAGTCTTTGTGTAGCCACGGCTCGTGAATTTAACAAACAGCTTCGTCCCACACGATCAGATCTCTGTCACAGTTTCTAGACTGAATCACGAAACAAGTCTTCCCTCTGCTTTTGCAGATTTTAGCACAGAACTGTAGCACAGCGGCAAAAAAAGGTCGTAAGAACTCCCATAGACAAAGGCACACGCAGAAGGCAAGTAGTGACGTGGCTACTGTGGCGCCATCTCCCCAAGAACACATTGTCATCCTTGGGATAGCCTAAGGGCATCATTGACGGACGGGGTGACGTCCTCAGGAGGGTCAAATCTGATCATCAAATCGTCCTCAATGTGTCAGTTTGTCACTATACCGCATCCCCAAAGTATACTCAGAATGTCCACAGGCCATCCTTAACAATTTTAGTACAATTGTCACAGGGACAAAACAATACACATCAGGGACAAACTCTAGATTCCTTTTACTGTACCCTATTTGCTTTTATCAGAGACCAGTGCATGCTGTTTCATTGATTACTGTCCATTTGTCTTGATAAGCTGCCGCTATGATGTCTAGCTGTTCGTCTTTCCCCAACGGACAATGAGCAGGGCTCAATAAATAGCAAGAGGCGAAATATAGAAGATCAGCAAAAAAGAATCTTCCCAGGCACACCTAGTGAAAAAGTGAGAAATACACTTCGGAAGGTACCGAAGCTCCTTTCCGATAAGACAACAGATACTACCTATTGCTTGTTACGCGACCTTCTGTGAATCCGATAGTCCACGTCCCTTCTAGAGTCACTCTCTAGTCCCTTCCACCCGAGAGGCAGGCAGAGAACTGACTCGTAATGCTTTTTGTCACAAGCGAGGTCGAGGGCCCTGGTCGTGACCTCCTTTTTAGCGACACAAAGAGGGTGTTCCCAGGAAGAATTTTCTCCCTTTTAAGACTTTGCGCATTACACAGAAGTAATCCACTGAGCAGTCTGGTGATTTCAGACTGAGAAGGTCTGCAACGAGGACCCCTGCGCTGCAATCACAGATGACGACATCGTCAGTGTTGTCGCTTACGATAGTGTTCAAAAAGAATCTGATGATGAAAGCACGGATGCTCCAGCTGTGACGGTAGAAAATGCGCGGGCGGCACAGGGAACAGCTCTAGTATTTTCCGAGCAACAAAACAATATTTTGGAAGTTAATGCCATAATGCCATTAGCAAAGGTTTGCAAGAACTGGATGCGTGTATTAGAATGAAACAGATGACAATGGACAGTTTTCTGTGTAATGGTCAATAAAGATGTCCTTTTGGGATCACTCTGGATTTTCATGTTTCACTTATCCGGTTCCCCCGCTATCCGGACATTTTCACAGGAAACAAGGCTGTCCGGATAAACGCGGGTCGACTGTAGTTAGTAATGGTGCGAAAGTTTTATCCGGGATCTCGTGCCAGGACTTATCACTGGCACCCTTCTCTCAATTTCTCTCGGGAACTGCAACAGACATCCGAAACTTCTCACCTTCGCACCAACCATGGAAACGCCCTGCTTTCGCCTTGCAAAAACACGGCGCTTCTCTGTAGACAACGCGACGCTGCGTCTGGAGGCGGTGGTTACTCGGAATGGCACAATCAGATGTGGGTCTAACTTCAAAACCACAAGCATCGCTGCAATTTCAGCCCAACGTCAGGATGCTAGGAGGAGGACTGGAACTGGAGATCAAATACTCAAATGTGGTTTTGTCAGGTCATGCTACAAAATGTTTGCTGCATGGCAGTTCTTGCTGCAAGCATAACATTGGCTATAACCTCCACAGCTCTTGCTGTTTACACAAAAAGTAATGTTAGGAAGCGTACGGGGAAAGAATGGCTCCAGCTGGAACACACGATTTATATTTACGTTTATTGCTCTGACTGCTCAGGAGTGATTCCGTTAACTAACACGCGCGCAGGCGCATAGGTGGGAGGGGCAGGGCCCTCGTTGTCTTCCACAATTATTACACTCCCCGGGCGGAAGTAACAGTTAAGGGAAACGTAAGCGGAAAGTAAAGCTAGACTTCCAGTTTGTGTAGAAGTTGAACGGGCCGTCGAACAATAGAGCCACTGGGAAGGATCACTCTGCATGCCTGAATGACGTCGCAGTGTCCTGGCTGAACCTCAGTAATCCGTGCGAGTGGCCACAGGGCTCTGGCTTGGTGAGTGGAGGACAGGAGTACTAACTCGCCTACTGCAAAGGGCACGACTGTGATGTGTTGAAAATGGTGAGCAAACGGCAATTCGGATCTGTACTCCCGAGTCCACCTACGCCAGAAGTCAGCAAGTATATCTTGATGGCGCTGGGCTCTGTCAATAAGCGATGAGCGGGTTTGATTGAGGTTGTTGTGGGTTAGCGAAAAATCTGGGAGCTGTATGAGACGCTCCCCAACAAGGAAGTGAGAGAGACAATGGGGGGAGAAGTTTCGGGGGTCATCGTAAATATAAGTCAGAGGACGTAAATGGTGGCTTCGATCTCTGTTAGGATAGTAGTGAGTTGCTCGAAAATGAAGGAGTTACGTACCAGAATCTTGCACAAGGCATCCTTGACCGAGCAGACGAGTCGCTCCCAGAACCCTCCCCACCAGGGTGCTTGTCCCACAATAAATGTCCATTGAATGCGATGGGCAACATAATACTCTAGGATGGCAGAGGAGCTGATGAGCTGGGAGAGATCCCGTGTGGCCCGCTTAAAGGTACGACAGTTATCTGAGTAGACCTTTGCTGGTATGGGGGGGGGGGGGAGGGATGTCATGCTGCGAATCGCTTGAATGGCTGAAGAAAGGCGTCAGCATTCATGGAGGATGTGAGCTCAAGATGGAGTGCTCGAGTTACGGCGCGGGTAAATAGAGCGGTGTACGACTTTTGAGCCGTACCTTGCGAGTCGGTTTGATAGTAAATTGGGCCAGTAAAGTCTGTCCCCGTGATACGGAAAGGCTCGCCTTGAGATAAACGATCCCGGGGTAGCGAAGCAGTTTTCTGGGTCGCTGACTTGCTTCCACAACGTCGACAGATAAGACAGGAAAAAATAATCCTATTGACAGTCTGACGGCAGCGCATAATCCAAAAACGCTCGCGTAGCTGAGCAAGGGTTCCTTGAACTCCAGCATGCATCTGCTGAACGTGAGTGTAGGTGACAAAGAGGTGAGTGAAATGATGTCAGCCTGGGAGAATCATCGGGTGGATAACAGAGCGATCGAGAGAGCTGGACGTAAGCTGAGTTTGAAGCTGTATGACGCCATCTTTGTCAACGGAAGCTACGAGGGGTTTCAAACGTTCTTGCGCAGCGTGATACGGTCCGAATGCTTCTAGCTGTACAGTTCTTACCCAGTACTTCTCCACATTACCCAGGTCGGTCGCCGAGAGAGTAGCGGAATATGGGCTAGTAAGCGTTGGTTCCTTGCAACGATGAATGAAGCGGAAAATCCATGCGGTAAGAGCAAGCAAACGTGTGAACAAGCTGTAGTCGTGCAGAGCGAGGATGGCTTCATGCGAAGAAGATGGTGCAAGAAGAAATCCTACTTCAACGTCCACTTTAGAGGAGGATTCGGGGGCGTTTGCCACAATCTCGAGTAAGCTGGGGAGTCATGGGGCAGAAGGCTGGTAGTCTGTTGAAGCCACACAGGGAAGGTTGAAGCCAGAGGGAGCTCTTCACCAGCGTTGCATAATGTAAAAGCGCTAAAACCAGGACGAACACAGACACACACAACATCGAGCGCTCGATGTTGTGTGTGTCAGTTGTTCCAAAAATTTCTGCGACACAATGACGAACGAAAGGTGGGAGGCGGGAGGGATCGGAAAGAATCCAGCCCATCATGGAATATCCAAGACAATCATGGAATCCGTCCAAGCTGTACAGTTTTCTTTTTGCAGCGAAAACGCATCTGACACGGTGTGGGCAAGCCGAGCTGCTAGGAGTGCCGCCATAAGTTTCAGGCGAGGAAGGCTCTGAGTCTTGAGTGGTGCAACGCGAGATTTGGCGGCCACGAAATTGACTCTGCAGACGTCTGGGTTGCGAAGGGAAGCAACCGTGCCAAAGCCACCGGGGCTTGCATCGCAGAAAACATGTAGAGAGAAACGCTTAATGCTGGTAGGGGCATCCAGGTCAAGTAGGCGAGGAAGGGAATAACTCTCGCGCTTGGGAATGCCGGCGCACCAGGTGTTCCAGCCTGTGCTGTGGAGAGGCAATAAAACATCATCCCATGGAGTATACTCCTTCCATAGGGTTTGGAAAAGGATCTTCGCAGTTATCGCAAAAGGCGCTAAAAGTCCAAAGCGGTTGAAGATGCGGGAAATGCTACGCAAGACATGTCGCTTGGTAGGCTTTGCGGGCTTGATAAAGTCGTAAGCTGACGAAAGGGAGCAGCTAATATTGTCTCCAGCCGTACGCCAGAGAACGAGATCGTCGACGTAAAAATGACACTTCAGCCGGCTAGTTGTCGAAGGATAAGTAGATTCCATGGACCGTAGATGATGGTTTATGGTGGCAGCTAAGAGAAATGTACTGCACGTGGCTCCAAAGGGAACTCGGGTCATGCGCCATGTTTCAACTTGAGGCAGGGGTTCGTCTGCAGATGGGGTGACCGTGTACCAGAAAAGCCGAAGACAGTCGCGATCTTGAGCGTCTAACATAATCTGCAGGAAAGCCTTCTCGATGTCGGCAATCATCGCAATCTTGTTAGAGCGGAAAAGAAATAAAAGCTTGAGTATGTCAGGATTTAGGTTTGGTTCACGCGCGAGAATATCATTGAGTGATTGAGCCCCGGGTTGTTTGGAGGTAATGTCAAAAACTATGCGCACTTTCGTTGTCTCACGATCTTCTCGGATGATGGCATGATGGCGCATATAATAAGTTGGAGAAATTTCAGGGGGGTCTGGGAGTCCACTTTCTCTGCATGTTTATGCTCCAGATACTGGCGGATGGTGGAGTCATACGTATGTAGAAGGGTTTTGCCCCTGCGAAGGGTGCGAGTGAGTACCGTTAAACGCTTTTCTGCGATAGTCCTGTTGTTGGGTAACTCGGTAGCATCTTGTAGCCAAGGAAGACGAACCGTATAACGTCGATCATGAAGGCGAGCAGTCTGGTTAACGCGATGTATTACCGGATCATCGTATGGTGTGTCTGGCATTGGAACATCCTTGATACCGAGGTGCTCGAGGTCCCAAAAGTGTTGAAGTTCTTGGGTTATGGTAATGTCCTGGGCTTGTACGTGCAACGAGTGTACAGGACGTGTCGTCACCGAGGAGGGTTTGGTTGCATTGGCCCGTGGACCTTGCAGGATCGAACCAAAGATGGTTTCGACCGCTGAAAATTGATTAGATAATTTATGCGTGTTGCCGGTCACAACACTCCAGTACTAATCGGCACCAATGAACACAGAAATGCCTTGATAGTCAAGTGGATGGCTATGATGGTTGGCAACTTCAATGCCCAAGCTTGCAACATGCAAGATGAGAACAGCGTCAGGCATAGGCAAGGTTCCGATGCACAGGTCTTGGAATTCACGGGCTTGTAGCTCGAAGCTTTCCCGAGAAGCAGCCAGGGAGAGAGATCGCTTCATCGTCGTTACGGTCGTTACAAGCTAACGAGTGGCTGGAAACTTAACAAGGTGGGCACGTGATAAAACACGTGCACGGCGCTCTTCGCGCGATACGTGAAGGCCGTGGTACACGTCACGCGCAATGGGTCACGTGCCCACCTTTTTGAATTTCCCGCCACTCGTTAGCTTGTAACGACCGTAACGCCGATGAAGCGATTAAGCCCCCTGACTCGTCGAGATAAAGCGTCGGTGTTTGCCCGACGGCTGAGGGCAAAGATTGCAATTTCTTCATGCCCTGCCGTGGGGCAGTGTAGCTTTTCCGAAACGTCCTTCCGAATAAAGTTATGTTGGCTACCACTGTCCAAGAGAATTAGAATAAGTTTCCTACGCGTTGGACAGGCGGGGGAATGGGCCCATGTCTTGGCAGTTTGCAGAAGGACAATCGACCTCTCTTGAATAGTGGAAACGTTGACAGGAGTGCGGCGACTGTCTGAAGTCACGTCGCACAAGGACGCAGAAGGAGCAATGTGCACAGTTGGGTCGAGAGGACGAGAAATTCCCATTGATGAAGTATGGGCCGCTTGCGCAGTTTTACAGCAAAGGGACGTTAAGTGCTTCCCGGCACAGTGGGCACATGTGAGCTTTGTGGCCGTTCGGCATTGGCAGGCGAGGCGTCGTTGCTCAGCGCATCTGAAGCAGCAACCAGCGGCTCGTAATTTCTGTAGCTTTTGCTCATGGGTCAAGTTGGACGTGCAGGCAAGCACTGAGTGCTGATCCGAACCACAAAGAACGCAGTGGAGCGAAGTCGCCCCGGTGGGTGTGCCATGTGCCGTGGTGTTCAAAGCTGCAGCAGAAGCGGTCTTACCGAGTGGTCTTAGCAATGAGTTCCCAAACTGCGTGGCGGGTAACTTCCTTTGGCGTATCACCATATGCTCTCTGTGTTCAATTTCCCTTTGTAGGAAAGAGAGGAAGGAAGAAAGAGTGTCGGAATCTTGGGCAAGGGTAGTGTCTGAAGCTGGAGACGTAGATGATTGTGCAAGCGGTTGTAGACTGCTGTTGTTTTTCGTTGTTTGTCGGTAGTATTCTAGTTCGAGGTCAGAAGGGAGTTTACGCAGTATGGCGGTCAAAAGGACAATACTGTAGGCAGTTTCAGGCACTTTCAGACTGCTCGAGTTCTGCATGCGGACTGCAATGGTGTCGTACCGTAAACAGAGTCTCCCCACGTCGTCCGAAGAGTGAACAGTAAGGAGCTCTAGAAGACGGACCATGTGGTGCGATATGAGGCGACTTTTGTTCCGAAATTGTGTTGTAAAATTTGGACAGCGGTTGGGTAATTACTTGCCGTGACATCCAGCCCTTTGATGGCGAATTCAGCCTTGCCTTCAACAAGGGAACGTAAAGACTGAAACTTGGCGATTGTAGACAGGGTTGGGTTACCATGAATGCCAGAGCAGAACTGGTCCCAAAAGGACTGCCAATCGGCCAAGTCGCCGGCAAACGTCTCAATGTGAAGTTTAGGTAACCTAGGGGCGTTTGCTGCAGACCGTGCCGAAGAAGTATTAGTGGTCGCGGGACGTGCATCCCTGGGCTGCGATGTGGTTAGCAAAATGGTACATTGATCCTATACATTTATCCGGTCTACCTATTGAGCAACCCCGAATGCTTCTGTTGTAGAGGAATTTATGACGGGAAAGAACAGAAACAGTGTGCAGTAGAACGCCGTTGGTTTATTTGGTTTACTCTGAAAGACCGCAATGGGGGCCTCCTAAGGGAAGTCGTTATTCGTGCAGCATGTTTCCCAGTAGTTGCAGTCGAATGATTTGTACTTGAAGCGACATTGCTGCCGCGTGACATCGGTGTCCGTGTAGCAGCGCCCTCCGCGTCCTCGGCAGCTGTTCACTCCAACTGTAAAAGAAAATGACAAGTGAAAGATCCCGCAATTCGCTATCAGCGCCAACGGGCGAAAGCGCTTCAATCAGGCCCTTCGAAGCTTTGTTCGTTCTTTCTTTCTCAAGATGTGTGAAATCAAGAAGTGGTACGTCACCGACTTCCTAAACAATTCGCCCAATTACCTCTGGAAATGACACCAATGACATGCAGCTCTGCAATGCCACCGTTCTTGGTAATAATGATAATGGTAATGGTAGTGATGGTTACACGTAAGGTTTGTCTGCACAGGGTGCCACTCTTGGGAAGGACATGGGGAGGTGCAAGTCACGAACTACGCAACAGGCGAATCCCGTTCTGTTTGCGTTGCTCTCAAAGTAACGTCATCTTTCATTTCACCGAGGAGGTATTTCCCTTCAATGCCCTTTTAGCGGCGCTGTGAGACTTCTCCCCAACTACGCTTGGACAAATATGAAAAAAGTCGGTTACTGTTTCCAGACAACAACAAATACTTCATTTTGAGATGATGAATAGGGAGTTTCATCGCCAGTTATACTTTCGTCGGTGTTATAGCAAATTTTACAGCAAACAGGCAATGTGTAGAAAACCCCGTATATACCGAAACTCCGAGATCCACGGATGCCATGAATCCGATAGTTACATCATGGCAGACCGACATCTCCTGCAGTCAGATCTACAGCTGGTGATGTCGATTGTTTACGAGATCCCTTATTGGAACGGCCGAGGCTCTCGGTCCCTCTGACGTCACAGCTAGACGCTGGCGTGTGATCTAAGGCTTTCTTCTTACAAGCCATGACACGGCTATGATTATGACAAGTAGAAAGGTAATTCTGTTTTCCTCAGTGCCCTTATGCACTGTGCAATGATGTGTTAAACTACATGGTACAAAAGAAAACAATTGCGAGGTCTCTTGCCCCCAAATGACTCAGCATGGTCTCAGCTATATGCCTCTCGAAAGAAGACGGGCGACGAGGTGATGACCTCGACGAGAAGGAAGGTGGTGGTGGTGAAAGAGCTCGCCGTGGTCGGTTGCACCGAGCCTCGGGTTTTTATTATTCACTTTTGCCTGCACATTCACCCATTAGTCTATTCATATTCATATTCAGTAAAATGCCCCTGATTTTTTTCCTGGTTTTGTGAGAGGTATTCAATGCGCTCAGCAACTGGTGTCTGCAATGACGGTGTATTTCTGCGGATTTCCTGAAAACCACTTCCCCTAAATTGAATGAAACATTCACTGTTACTTACCCATCGTATTTCAGGAAAAAACGCAATAGTTCCGGAACTGATTCCGAATTGTGTGAGACAATGACTGCCACTTACGTGCATTGCAGCATACCTCCCCTTCGAGGCAGCCGAAGTAGAAGGTATGAAACATGTAGTTGTTGCAGGATTTCGCACGAAGGCACGTGTAGTTGGCTTCCCAACACTTAATTGATGTCATCACTGATGGGTCACAGCCGGCGATGATATTTACAATTCATGAAACCAAAAACACTTAACTTTAGTTGAACTCTGAACATGTCTTAGACGCGGTCCCTCCGAGACCATGTTTGCGTTATAGCGTGCAACATCAATGACGTAATTGGAGATGAATGTATGCGTAGCAAAAGGTTACGAAAAAAAAAGAAAACTGGCTGTGTCTTCGGGCATTGTGCAAAACACGTTTTATAGATGCGACAACTTTATAGGGCCGCGGTTGGTGGGAAATGTTTGGCTTTGGCTGTTTTCGAAGTGGTCTTAGAGTGGTGCTGAAGGCGCGAGACATGTCACGTGACCCTATAAAGCCACGTCAATCCATGGTGGGCTCTTTAATGCTCTAATTCGTTAAAAAAGTTCGGGGTGGTGACGATGATGGTTGTTCCTGTTTTATTGGTGCAGCGGTAACTACGACCATAATGTGGAAAGACGAAAGAAGTAAGTCAGTGAAAAGGTTAGCCAGCTGTAGGATTCGAGCCCACATCTTCTGGATTTGTCCTTTCTATGTGTTCCAACCTCAGAACATCAATTGTCTCATGACCATAATGCACCAAGACGGTGATAAATCAATTAACAGTTTAAGAGAATATGATCCAAAGTAAAGTTTAGGGAATTTACGTGTTCTTATACGATCTCGAACTCTTTGTTAGCAATACGATGTCTGCCGTGCCATTGTATCAGGAGATCCCAGTCACAGGAATACGCTCATCCACGCATGCACATAAGAATTCGTTCGATGTATGAAAAGACACTTAAGAGAGGAACAAATTACGCGCATGTATAGCATTCTTCTCGACTGCCCAGTAGGTGCGATGCATATTTCCTTGGCAAGTAGGAAAAATCTTGCAACTTTCTCTTTAATTTAGTTGCAGGAAACTGCCACAGAACGTGCTGCATAAGACGTTGTAGAGAGAAAGAGAGGGATAGACAGAGACAGAGTGGTAGAAAAAGCGAAGAGGAAACGTCGTTAGCGGACAGATTATTTTCTGGAACGGACAGTATCAGATAGAGTAGGTGTAGCTTCGAGTTTGAGATCAATTTCTTGTTTCTTGTTGACAACAAGGTAATCTCTTGCAGTTTCCTGACGTCAAAAAATCATCGACCTGCCACACGAACAAGCAAGCAAAAAAAGAAAAACGCGTTTTCTAGACGTCATCATTTCAAATGTTGGTTGGTTGGTTGGTTGGTAAAATAACACATTTCAAATGTGTTTTTCATGCTTCTCTGTTCTTGTGCGTTTTCCCCATACAGCCATCAACAGTGAAGAAATCAATTGTGTTGTAAATTAGAAGGAACATGCAATGGCGGACCCGGGAAAAGCCACAGGCGAGCGCGAGAACATGCTGTCATCATTCAGTTCATTTGGTTTCAGAATAAACCGTCCGTCCGGACGTTATCACCCCTCGACAAACAAGGAACAGTATTCTAATAATAACAACAATAATGATAATTTTTAGAATAATTTACATGTAAGGTGCAAACCCTTCTGAACGAACGTATGTTGGTGCTGTTACCGAGGCGGTATGGTGGTGTTGGTATGTTAACGGCAATGCATAACGTCTTAATCATGCTTTTCTAATGTGCTATTAACGTCGTTATTTCCAATTGATACAGTCTCTGACAAACCAGGTATTAATGGTTGATCGAAGCAAAAGCCTCACTTCGGGAAGTTCCGATATTTGGAACAGAGACTCTTCTAGTATAGCAGCATGTGTTCGAAATATCGGAGGCTCGCACTTCCATCTCTACCTTCATCGTATCACCAGTTCTTGCACTTTGCAACCTCTACTAGTGCTTGGTTTTGCTAAATAATGTCACGCTGGAAAAAATAACCGCGAGCGGTGTATTGGCTCTTATACCTGTGTTCTTCAACTTACCTGGTGTTCCGTTCCGCACGTGATGCGGCATGTACATTGTGTCACCTTAAGAATGCAAGGAAATATAATGATAGGTACACGGCAATGACGACAGGAAGCAAAATGCTATAGTTGCAAGCAAGCTAGATCCTTGCAGACTACATTCTAGTGCAGAATAGGGTAAATCGCGGCGCAATTAAAGCTTCTAGTCCCCAGCACTGCAAACAGCCCCTAAACTTAGTGTAATCTTCTGCAATGCACATATAGTCCCCAAATGTAGTAAGATCCCTTTTCCCCCTTTAGAGTGGCGGTTATGAAAGGAGTAATGCAAATCCTTTCGAAGATTTATAAAAACAGAGGACCTAAAGGAATCTCGACATGGCTGCGCCCCTATACACATATACAGGGAGCGGTACCAACACCCGAATCTTCACAGCATAACTGGCTCCGATCCAGCCATCTTTTTATTGGCATTCAGGATAACATCGATCGCTTTTTTTTTATTTGTTGAAAATACTGGAGGTGGTAGCGGTGATGATGAAAGGGTTCGCCGTTGTCGGCCTCACAGAGGTGGGCAACGTCATGACTGACGCCCTGAGGGAACGTTCGTCCTGGGCCGACTTCGATGGGAACTGTGCCGACGTATGTTTGAAGGCGCCTAAGGAAAACCCAGGAAAAAGCACAGCCGGCACCGGGATTCGAACCCGGGTACCTCCCAGTCTCGACTAGACCCGAACATACTGGATGTGCGCACGCCCCGTCCTCTCCACAAATCAGGAGATGATAACTGTAACTGTGTGACTGACGCCATGAGCGTGCTGTGTAGTGAAGTTCTGTTTTGAAGGGTGTGTTGCCCTCCCACGCAAGTAACAGAATAACAGAAAACGCGTGGAAAATGTATCTTTCTCATTTGCCTGTTGGTAACAGGGTGTAATCTGATATTTCTGGTAATCTCATTTTGTATTGCAACGTGGTAGATGGGACAAGTCGCAATCTTATCTTGGCTGGCTTTATGAAAGGGCAACGAGCGGCGGTGCTAGATATAATGGACTAGCGGTATGGCCGAGCGGGTTAAGGGGTCCTGCTCGTCAATGGTAGCCAAGGTCGCGCTGAAGACTGGGAGCTGATGGGTTCGGGTCCCACCATCGACTGTGCTGTCTCAGGTTTTCCCTGGGATTTCTGCAGACTTTTGAGACGAATGTCGGCACAGTTCCCTCTGAAGTCGGCCCAGGACACGTACTAACCCACTTGTACCCCACTACTTCCTGCTGTCCTCTGTCCACATCTGTACGCCTATCATAACCACAGTTGCCACACAGAATAATAAAAAAGATATTATGACTGAAAGCAATTCCCTATAGCTACTACTCTGTTCGTCTTTGTTGCCCCGGCTCTTCATGGAAAATTCGGTGAGTGGTAAATTTGGAGGTGAGTATATGGACATCCCAGTTCTCCCCTTCTTTCCTTCTTTTCTTTCTTCCTTTTTTTTTTTTTTTTTTTTGCTATAGTCGAGATGATGCCCACTTGAGTGCAGCCAACAACGGCTCCTTCGACCCCCCTCCTAATTCAATGGTTTCAGAGCTATTAGTATGAAGCACAATAAATACCTCCCGGCGGTGGTGGTGGCGCCTGGCGACCAGCTGGAACGTCTGCAAGTATTTAGCGACTGAGAAAGGATAGCGGATGGTAGACTTACACCCCTGTAACACGGGCAGCCTTCGACAACCTTTGAAACCAACTGCCTTCAAAAGCGCGCGTAACGCCAGCAAGCGTGTAACGTGTGTGACTTCTAAGAGGACACTGAGCCAATGCTACTTGACAAGTTGACACTCAGATCTGACAACTGACAGCCCATGCTGCTTGACACTCACCTAACCGCGCTGCGCGCTGCTTTCAAGTAGGGTGCCTGAATACTAGCCAGCATTGAGGCACATTATTAGTAAAGGCAGTTCGTTTCAACGGTCGTCGAAGGCTTCCTGTGTAACAGGGGCATTAAAGGTGCTGAATAGCGTTATACTTGACAGTGTTGACCAACTGCCTTGCTGTTGAGTCATCGTCATTTATAACCTAATTTTTTACCTATTTCACTTAGACAGCTTTGTTTTGTTGGGCTGTCTTTAGGAAGATATGTTATACATGAACACGCGAAGTGTCCAGGGGACAGAAAGCACACGCGTATATACAGCCTATAGGACGTTGGTTCTGTGTCTTTGCCGTTATGTACGTTCGCGCCATGGCTGCATTCGATTCAGTTAAGCTAGCCGTTAAACCTTGACATTTTAACCTTAAACCTTTTATTAAACTTTGACACGTTCCAAAGGATTCTCCTTCTGACAAGACGTGACACTCTGCAAAAGTGGTTCACGTTGCTTGCTGCCTATGTATACTGCAACATGTAGATATAGTGGCATATCGGGCTTATTGTACTCAGTGGCGTAGCCAGACTTCCAAGGTAGGGGGGGCTCGATACGAAAACTCCTCCCCCCCCGCTGATCCTGTGTCGACAACACACACATACTTGTGCACACTGCAAACTGAGGATTAAAAAAAGGAACGAAAATAGTTGATTTAGACGTTCACAGTACGATTACATGTATAGGCTGTCATGACCAATGAGGTGGTGTCACGAGATTGGAAGAATTTTGAAAAGCTCATACTTTGAAAACCATTCAAGAGTGCTTCTTAGGTAGACGCCATGAACTGCAAGAACTTTCGCGATCGTCACACTGGTCCCCCCCCCCCGCCCCCCCCCCCACATATATTATGTTCTCGGATTTGCACGATTTGTGTGGGTCGGTCCGTGGCAAGTAGGGGGGCTCGCGCCCCCCCCTAGCCTCCCCGTGGCTACGCCACTGATTGTACTCGACACTTAAACATGAAGTTATTTCTAGACAGCCCGTTATGCTTCATTTCGTGCGTCGCGCACTCGATTTGTACGTTAAGATTGATGACTTGAACAGTTATGCCTATCTTTTATTTATGTTTACAAATATGTGTAGTCATAAGCATCGCCTCACGAGGAACCGTGCTTTAATGTAAGCTTCTCCGTAGCTCTTGGTCTTCTATAGGGACAAATTATTACCGTTCGGCTTAAGGACGTCAGCTCCGGGTGTACCATGACTTATTGAAACTGTAACGATATTCTGGAAGCTCATATCGAACTGTGTCCGAAACCACCCTTCATTTCCAGAAAATGTCCCGATATTTTAAATAATCGTAAATTAACCATCCCGAAACACACATGGGGGCCGCCATTTTTATGACGGAATTGGTTTATGCGGTCTATACCGCTGACGTAAGTGATATCAGCGTTCTTCGAGACATCCCTCCCTCTCTACGGAGCATACAGGAATGTAAACAAGCGATGTTGGCAGGGATCGTCTGCTCTATCGACGTAGCATCCTTGACTGCAGTGTTTTTCTATTTGTGGGATAGCTTGCAAATGCCAAAACACGTTGTTGATACCACCAGTGCGCTTAGGATTCGTGCAATTATGCCGTCGCGTTGCCGGACTACGGCTAACTAGCGAAGACCACCATGGACGTCACGCATTACCAACAGAGCTGTGCTACGCCTACATACGATATTTTTGTTGGAATTATAGTTACCTTTGATAAAGTAAGTCAATTGCTTGCTTAATTGCGAGATTTCACTCTCGCATCGTAACCGCTGCATATCACGTGCTGCTTGCGAAGTCACACACACACACACATCTCTCTCTCGAATGGCTGGCGCGTTTGCCGTTCGAGGAACAATAAGTAAGCTGCTTTACGGGCATTATAAATAATCATGTGAACGAGTCGTACTTGGCAACAACATTGTGTCGTATACATACTGTAGGTATACGTACGTAAGAATGTGGTATGAATGACGACTCTAGCGGCAGATTCCTGATGAAAGTATTTGCCGAAATTATGGATTGTTGAGAGAGCAAGTACCAGATACAAGAACACACAAGATACTTACATGACGACATATATATATGGCTTTTGAGAGCTCAAGAGCAGGACAAAACGAAAGAAGGAGAAAATGGCGTAATACCTTGCACACAAGTACACAGTGAAACTGTAATTACCAGAGACATTTTTGCATCTCACTTCTGCTGGTTCAAAAGACCAATGCCGTCATGCCACAACACATTAATCAACCACTAAAAAAAGTACAAAGAGAGATGACGAGTTGCTTGCATACATCACCTGGCGATGTCAATATTACATCTGGATCTGGATATTGGTTTCAGCAGCCAGGTTAATTTTAGTATCAATGCATATTTCCACACATTCCGCAGATACTGTAGCTTCACACATAACACATAGTTTTATCGCCATACATAGATCATAGAACTGCCCTACTGACCTGCATAATGTTCATCATGGGTGAACACGGACATTGCAAGATGAACAAATCCTTGTTCTGTGGTCAGCCTTATAGTCAAAATGAGGTCATATCCCACTAACCACTGAGAGGGGTTGCACATTCCATCATCCCATGTAAACGTAAAAGAAGCCTCTTTTGTACCAATGTGTGTTTTACAACCAAGATGAAAATGGAACTTATAAAATGGGCACAGTGAATACCGAAACTTCTGTAGCGGTGGTGGTGGTGGTGGTGGTGATAGGGCTTCTGTAGCTGTAATGTCAGAGCCCTAACGGCTACCAATGGGATTGGTTATAGCTCTGAGGTCTGTGGCATCTGTTCGAGGGTTTCTATCTCGCGAAGTATGACACGTAACAAAAATAATTCTTTTTTATCAGTATTATGGTGTGGAAAACATGAACCTATGATGTAACAAACCATCTCTATGAAAGCGTCCCAACCCATTTAATCTTTCCCCGACACTTCAAATAGTTCACGTGGCTAAAGACCCTGGAGTATCGATTACCATGTGCACAGGAAACTCGTATTGGTTTCCCCATCCCTACACTTCTACAGAACCCATCAGTTAATCGCAAATGAAGTGCTGAAAACCAAAAATTCTAGGTATGAGACTGCTTGTACACGTTCACTGAAGCTGCTGTCCACTTGCAGTGAATGCTTTGCAGAGTTGTCAGTGTATTAGTGACTCATTCACTGTATCTCTTGTGGTGAGCTTGTGTAAACCTCTTGCTTCTGGTCAGGGTCTCATTAACAGCCACCGCACATAGAGATTCACCGCAGCTCCAGTAAGCTCCTGGACTTAGCCTGACATGAATATTAGCATTCTTAGAATACTTAATACACACAGAACCAGCCTGCACAGTAAAGGAACAATGCGGTTTCATTTTTCAGTAGTTTTCCCGCATGTATTCCTCTTGTGTAGACACAACATGTGGCACACAGATCAGGTAGAAGCGGTGTTCTGATATATCTTAGATACATGACCGAGAAACAGCATTGAGGCAAGGAAACTTGTAGTGCACACAATGACAGGATGTCCTTCCGAAGAGGAGGCACATCCATTATCCCCTCCTGCTGTTCGAATGTTTCAGTCCCTGGTAAGTGAGGAATGCAGGACAATTGCTTTGTAATCCCTGCTAGCTTGAAATATTGTAAATCACCTTCAACCCACCTACAGTACCCAATGAAGTGATATGATTCTGAGTCGTGCAGGCTGTCATTGGTTCCGGCAGGTACGGTAGCTTCACGGTGACGTTTTCAACGGTCTACTAACAATCTTTATCGACAGTAGTTAGTGATAGGTGACCGTTGATAACGTGGGTTCCGAAAAACCTTGTCTACCGTACCCAACCAGCTGATAAGATTCTGAGTTATGCATGCTGCCATTGGTTCCGGCAGGTAAAGTAGCTTCACGTTGAGGGTATCAATGATCTACGAACACACACGGCTTTCTAATGGCGGAAGGTGACGAGGGCAAACGGCGGGATTCATAGGAAGTTCGATATGCCATATTAGCAACCTGAGCAGTAAACTTACCTAAAAAAAGAGCCTTGTGCGAAGACTCCTAATTAAAAAAAGAACAATGCTACTCGGCCCATTAAATATAGCCGCTAAAAACCAGTTGGCACTGGGGGAAAACCCCTATAGATGCCTTCGAAATCGAAAAGCACTAACTTGGTTGATCTTCGCCGCATGAAACACCAAACGCAGTGACCAGAACGAAGTACAGCATTCCAACCCTCTGCCAACACTACAGCTCAACTGATCGTGAATACGGGTATTGAACTGTAAGTCACTTGAAGAGAAAACCTTTAGTGAAGGAATTGGGTGTTGGAGCTCTCACAGGAAGTAGAGCATCGTGACGGGTGATAGAGACACGAATTAATTGCTCTTTTGTGTCGCCGCATTCTCTTGTGTGATAATGAACAAAAGCGAAATTGGGCAACGTGCACAACGATCTGCGCGGCACGTCTATCATTAAAAGTTTATGGCCGATCTTTTTTCATCTCATTCAGTGGAAGACATAAAACAGTAGTGAGCGTAAAGTGCACGTCTAGGCTCCTGGACGATCCGGAACAGTAGCCTTTTGCCGTCGTCCATTCTTCAGCCCTCTGTCGATGGCACTGGGAAGACCGCCAATATAGCGTCACGAATTGCACTAGTCACTTCTGTCACTGCGCCAGTAGTGCGCTATCTCCTTTGCCCTTAATGGAACGGTCGCATCCGGGAACCGATGCCATCGATACTTCCGCCCCATGTTAGCTAGTTTCTGTGTGGCTCAGCTTGTCACGCGCCTCGCTCGGCGTGAGAAATAAAAACCTTGTAGTAAAAGGTTGTTGTCTCGACCCCTTCATCACTAAATTCGGCAACGGCTGACCATCTATTTGGCTATTTTTTTTCTTTTTGCGCACCAAAAATACTTAGATACAAAATAACCGAATTTGAAAGATAGCGCTTCTTCAGCGGCTGCAGCGGCGTGACGTTACTTCCTATCCGGAGGAATGAGAGAGCGGCGCTAAGAAGAGAATGGGGTCGTCCAGAAAAGCCCCATAACTCTGCCAGGCGTCCCCACTGCCGCAGTATTCCTATTGCTCTAGGTCCCGCCCTGATTGGATCTTACGTCTTAAGGAGTGACATTTTTTTCGTTTTTTTTTTCTTTTTCAGAGAGGGAATTCTGGCATACCCTGAACATCCGGCGTCTGCTCTTGTCATGTATTGTATCGAACAACAGTCAAAGTATGCCACTATTTCGTGTGGGATTTTCGATACCGCGGTCAGTGGTCCACGAGGAATAAAATGATACTATAATTTCGAGATCGACTTAAATGGCCGATTTAAATGCGCGGCACAAAAACAAGCCCTTATTTTCCCGTGCAATGCCTCGCAAGATGGATTAGAGGAACACTAACGTGTAAAAATTTATCCTATTTAAGATGAAAGAGGTCGTTACGATTAAGCAGCGATTTCCAACACACACAGCACCACAATACCATACTCGTCGATACAACGGCGATGGCGATGGCATAATGAGATGATGCTAATGTCACTTCCGCTGGATTGGCATATGTGTTATTTAACATTTAATCTCCGCCACGCCAATTATAATGAACGGTCACAAAGATTAAAGGAGATTACAAAAAATAAATACTCAATAAGCACGAGCTGAAGCAATGGCGTCTGCCCGTCTGCCCAATCATGATCCATCATGCATCCACCCAACCAGTTCGAACCTGTTCAGTTTCAACCGTTGAAACTTGAGGCTTTCCGGACGCACAGCGGGTAGCAGTTGGGTAGCGGGTAGCAGCGAAAATCTTTCGAAGTTCTACCGTCCCGCACGTTTTGTCTTGCAATTTTTGAGCATCGAGAACGCACGCCGTGCTGTCTAGTGACAGAAACGGTTGAGCTCAACAGAGCTCCCAGAGTACACTGTGGTGGACAGCGTTCCTTTGTTCTCTGGCTTTCAAGTTTCGTGGGTGAGTTCATTCTTCATTAAAGTATGTGCTTGCTGCACAAAGCTCGCATGTGGCAGAGATGCGTGGCGTACAATCCCAAAATTCGCGGTCACCCTCCCGCCGGCGCGTCCGCCACTATGCTCAGCCGCTATGCGGGAAGCGACCTTACAGGACGTGAATTCAATGGGAGACGGCGTTTATGCCAATTAACAGCTAAACAGAATTAAAATTTTAAGATGTCATCGTCTAATGCAGAAGAACACCATTCATAGATAGAACCATAGAACCCCTAGAGGCATGAAAGGCGCTAGCAGAATATAAACCTAGTGCACCCTGGCCAAATGAATTTTAATGCATTGCGCCTATGGGGATTCCGTCGATTTTTGCACAGGGCCCATGTTTAGACTACGATTTTTCGTCAATGACAGTCAAATTCTGGAAATGTCATGGCATATTTTTAGTCAGTAGGTCCTCCAGGCCACATACCCACCACGGCACGATGTGTGACTGTTAATCCTGATGCACCCAGGGCCTTCAAAGTTGCGACCACTGATCTCTATGTATAAAGGCTGGATCGCGCATGGGAGAGGGGCTCGTGGGGAAGAGGCGTGCCTTCGGGCCGCCATGTTGGTGGGCCCTAAAGTGCTGTGTGTGCCCATAGAAAACAATGGGAGGCAACAGAGATTGTGAGTATTTATTGCGCTGCAAGCATTGGTCGTTGTTTGTCATCACACAATTTTGTAAGGTGCCAGTATACTGATGTATCCTAACAGTGTTTCACAGGTGTCCTGCCGTTCGATTCTTAATTACGTTATGTTTTGCATTCCGAAACTAGACCGTCACTGCAGTGCAGCGCTGGGGATTGTACTACAGCACGTTTCCCAGCCAATATTTCAATAAGAAACGACTTAGCCGCTCCGTGCTGCAGCTTAATCGGAGGGCAGAAACGAGAACGCTTTTCATCCAGCCAATCGGAGCGCTCGGAGGAGTGAGGTGGCTTCCTTTTGGCGCCGGCGGGCAATGGCGGGCCTCCCGATACCACGCTGGGATCTTTTGTCATTTGTGCGTGTGTATGTGTTTGGTGCCACCGCGTGAGTAAATTCCTTGTCACCAATAGCTGTTTGGTGTCTGAGCTGTCAACGATGAGCTGGAAATTTGCGCAAACAACGGAATCGACGAAAATAAATACGACTTGTGTGTGACCGTGTTTTGGTCGTCGGTAGGTAAACAATGTGTCTCGCTTTTTCTGCCGTTCTTTCTCTGTATTGTGTCGCGTTTGTCGTTCCAGCGATTGATGATTCCAGCGGAAATGCTTCACGATAATTATAAAATGGAGAACATGCTTCACAATGTAAATTTTGAGGAAGAGAGCTGGAAGTGTCGGTACGATCTTGACGTAGCAACAAGAACGAAACGCATTTTCAGGATGGCGGCTCGGCTATGTGTGACAGGCCCACGGAGTAAAAGGAAGGAGTCCGATCTCCGCCGCTCACCCTGCTGTAGAATCTGAGTCTTAATTCGTCGTATAATTTCGGCCGCGCCGCGGCGCTGTTGTGACCTGGGAGGCTGGATTCCGAAACCAGTAGCCTTCACAGTGCATTCTTCCACAAACAATTTCATTCTAGGGAGCACCGCTAAGAAATGTTTTTATATTTTAATATAATATGTGTACATTCGCGGTGATGTCTGAGAGTTTTATTTTGCATTGCTTGAATATTCTCCGAGAAAAAAAAAAAGACTTTCTTTCTGCTCTGAGGGGAAGCCCAACCTACCTTTATCTGTATCCGCCATCTTGCGCGAGTTGGTAATGCGAGTTGTTCGAGCGCGTACTTTGTAGCAGCTCTGCCCATGGTGTGTAATTTGTGAGCACCCAAGAGCAACTGAGAAGGAAATGCTTTCTGGACTTCATTACGTACTTTCGAGCTGTGTGGCGACGATTTCCCCGAAGGTATTCGAAACTTCTTGCAGTTACAAATGCGCAAAACGGGGAGGCACATAACTATATAACTCTATCAGCATGCAGTCAACCCAGAGATGACCATCGATTTGGGAGCACGCAGAGTGCTTCATTTATTGAAGGCGAGACTGTTTTCTCAGCAGTTTAGATTTCTTTGCCTTCTCACCGTGTATGCGGTTTTCCATCTTGCATGCGATGTGCAGGCGCATTACAATATAGTAGTGTACAACTGACTTTGTAACATCGGTTTTGTGCTCAGTGCATCCTACAAGGGGCACTGTTGTGCTGGATACCTATTCTACAACGGAAAAGAGGATCGTTTCATGCATTGAACTGCTAAGTGCCCTCATTATTATGGACTCTAAGTGGTCAATTAAGGCGAGAAATTCGCTCGATGGAAACATGAGCCCTCCCCTGTTTTTCAGCGATATAAAGTTATACCGCTCGTCAACGGTTTCATTTGTGACAAAGCTCATAGAGCATAGCGGGCATGTGCAAAAGCTAAGTATCTTCCTTGCAACAAATCCAGCCACATAAGCAACAATATCTGTTTTTGATTGGGTCACACTGTAGTCATGCTGACCTGCGGTTACTTCCTGTGGCACTTCTCTGGTAGATACTGTGGCAATAAATGTATCGAGCATTTGTAGCAGTTCAGTGGGTCCATGTTGCGATGCATCAGCTGCATTGAAGTCAATCAAGCTTTTCAAAATTTCAGCTCCTGTCACATTACTGCCACGTGGTGGCTTGATGAGGGAGTACGTGCTAAGCAACCGAAACATTTGGACAAAGAGTGTCGAGTCTGGATGTTGGTTCTGCCCACAGGAGTTCCTCATCATGCCGAAAAAACGCTGTAAAAGCCAATGTGACTGAGCCATGGTTCTCTTCATGACTTAAGTTATGCCTACCTCCAAAGCATCTTGATTCAAGCGAGCTGTCATGAGGTACCGGAATTCACATTCAGACACCAAGTACTGATGTAACTGTAGTGTTGCCTGCAATGTAACCTTTAGCCCATCTGAAGTTTGTCTGATCATGAAACCCTCTGTATTGCCTGGTGGGCTGCAGATTGTTTCCCACTCGCTTATGAAGGCAAGAAAGCTCTTGATTGTCTAGATAGAAAAAAAAAACTATTAGAGGAAATAAATTACAGGAAGCTACATAAACATATGCATAGCAGCAACATTATTATTTGTCTGCTATTTCATTTAATCTACAGCACACTCTATCTAATGTATGCATATGTACGATAGACTGGGAACAAGTTTGTTTAGATAAACTCATTACTTGTAGCTTTTGTGGGTCTGTAGTGAGTGCATCTTTTGGAGTCCTCGCATTCATGACGTCTACCAGCTGGTTGACACGTTGTACGAATGCAATTGATGCATCGCAGTCTGTCAGGTAGTCGTGATGAGGCTGATAATGCTTCATCCCCTTTGCAACAACTGAACAGCTGAACAACTGTGTGAGCAATAGAAAATAGCTGCTTTTTATTGCTAATATTGCTTATTTTACCGTGGCTCTTATACAGTCTCTGCTCGATGGGCAAATATGCCGATTGAGAGAACTGGATGAAGTACACACATATTTTGAAGCCTAAATCATTGCCGTGCGATACCTACATCTTTGGTATCAGGCTAGAGGTGACGTTCATCACAGGAATATGTTACTTTATTCATGTCTCTCACCTGGAATGCCGTGGCCACGTTCATCTTTTGATATGGGCGTGGATCTACATGATCCGGCGTCAGCTTAGGGCATGCTTTCAGGTTGTGCGCCCTGGGCCGATCCATTTCTACCACTGCACTCCAGTGCTTTATGTCAACTATTCCGTCTGGTGTCTGTGAGGTGTTGAAATGGCATTACCAAGAGATGTAAAGCATAAGAACTGTAATGATAGTTACTGTCAACTTTCTTTTCTTCACAAGGCTGTTCCTCAAGCATTTTATCAAATGTGGGAAATCAGATGTGAACCACAGTTGCCTTGAAAAGTTGCATGGATGGGTACAATTGACTTCACTGGTGTTGACTCCAAAGTGAGACCACATGCTCCTGTTCCACGATGCCCCATCAGTGGTCACTACATCTACCAGGAGTCCTGCATTCTCAAGTAGGATGATGCACTCGAGGACAAGTTTGTGCAGTACATTTCCTGGTGCACTGCCCTTGCTGAGGAAGCATGCCAAGGCCTGAACCCACTTGCCCCTGAAAGGCTGGAACATGAAGACCAGGGCGTGGTCTCCCTTCTTGCTCTTCTGGGACTCTGGTGTGTATTTTCCCAAATTTGTGAATCCATGAAGCTTTATGAGGACCGGTCTAGTGATCCACCCTCTGTCAGCTTCATCTCGTCAACGAGGAGGGCTCCTAAAATTTAGCGATATTAAGTGTAAATCCCTAGTGCGTATGTTCAAGTTTTACCACACAGTGATATGGGGTACGAGCAACGAAGGTAATGCATATTTTTTAAAAGAAGGATAAGCTGTACACATTTGTTGCAGTTCAGTAAAATGCTACCACTGCCATTCAGTATTCCATGTTTTTCCTTGGAAGACTTGATAGTAACCAGCATCACTATCATAGCTCTTACACACATGCATGTGTATACTTTTTCCAGGCATCAGGAACACATTTGCTTGCACTCTACATGATTAAAATAACAGGTGAGTGTCCCACTTCGATTCTTTTGCACATCCGTCACAGTGTTTGTAGACTGTTTATGCTCATATTTGTGAGGTGAAATACACTCTTAAACCCGTACCTTTTATTGTAACTTTTAGAAACATGTAACTTCTATATAGACGTAGATTTCGAGATTTCTTATAGGTTACACCACTGTAACGTATATTTAGAGGTTAAAAGCGACCAAAGTCATGTCTTTATACAACACGAATAGAAGTTACATCTCGGAAAAAACAAAAACAGCTTGTTGTAACTTATAAATGTACCCTCTACTCCAACACTGTAACTTCTAAGCGAAAGCTCCAACGATAATTTCCTTGTTAGTTTCTTATCGTTTGTTTTCCTTCTGTTTTTCAGCCTAATGCCGCGTTTCAGCTTCCCATTCCAGACGACAGTTGCGAATCTACGCTGTTATTTTTTATCTGTTTCAGCGTCATTTATACGTCGACTACATGTTATCAATGCTGTATGAACACAGATTATAAGTTCGCAGTCTGGAATACTGATAGTATGTTTCTTTCTAAAGGGTGGAAAACCATTGTCAATGCCGCAACCACCAAGATTTCCGATTTCGCTGCATAGTCGAGCCTGGTCTAGGTCTATCCACACTGAGAGCGGTTTCCTTGAAACGCTTAACGCTCGTCGTCCGTCCGTTAGCAAGTTTAATCTGTTTTAATCAGTGGTTTTCCTCGCGTTTATCATAGTATAGTCAGGAACAACGGAAAAGCTAGATGTCGCTAGCAAACAAGGATATTTTCGGTGTTCTCAGGGGAAAGTGTAGTGAGTGCGAAGATTGCAAAGAATATAACCGAAAACGAACGTCACCACCGCAGCCCTAATTCACACACTTCATACACTGGGTAAGCGTACATTTTGTGCTAGGTACGTGCGTTATTTTGATAGCAAGAGCCCTTAGCGCATGTTTGTTGTGATTATGGCAAGCGTTTTGCGGTCCTGCATATGAACTCCACTTACGCTTGCTACTTTTCTGCTCTTACTTGGTCGCCAAGTCAATACACCGGCGTGCATTTTGCGAGCTGCGGATATATGCATCGAGATATATAATTCGCAGCTTCCTACTTGTTGTATTCTTACGATATTCTAAGACTCAATCGCGGAGTGAACGCCTTCCCGCATTTATGCTGCTTTGTACCTTGTGCTTTGTACGGATTTGAATGGTTCCGTAACTCTCATTGCCCAAACTTTCGTTCCCAGGATCCCACATGCAGGTTCACATACCGTCACCAGCGCAATGCAGTACCTCACAAACCCGTCCCAGAGCGCCTCCAACGCTGATAACGCAGTAATGTAGTGTCTCCTGCGTTACTGTACACTCATATTTCTCAAGGTTGTGTGCGTTTTATGTAATACTGTATTGCCATTTGCGCTCGCCTCTGCAACACGAATGTGGAATAAATTTTTTTCTGCTGCAATTTTCCATTTCGTTGGGTCTGTTCAGCTTAGCAAACATAGGTCAGTTGTTTTGACTCGCTGGCTTCCTCGCACTTTTATGCATTGCTTCTCACTTAGAAGATAGTTCTTTTTTCCACATACATGGTAAAGCGACCATGGTTTCTCCTCACATCAGAATCGCACTTGTGCACAATGTGTCACCTCTCGACAGACTTCTGTTTTTGTAATATACATATGTTCAAGATCTCCTTTTCTGCTGGTTCATTTTGGTACCTTGGTGTGTTCTTTAAATGTCTGTCCATATCCCACGCACAGGGTGTTTGTTTTTATTCGCATCACACCAGCGCTGATTTGACAGGTGGGTTATGTTAATTTTCGCAAATTAACCCATCCGTAGTTACAAACATTTCCGACATTTCCTGACGCATGTGTTTGTAACTACGGATCGATTAATTAGCAAAAATTCACATAACCCACCTGCCAAATGAGCGCTACTCTGTTGCGAATAAAAATGAACATCCTGTATAAAAAGCCGCACGTTGGCGTAACCTTTACGGGCAGGTGCTGGATTGAAGGCCGTAACCTCTAATTAGTGGGTTTCCTTGTAACTTTTATAAAAGGAACTGCTCAGAGGGTACCTGGTATCTTCTGAAATAGAGGGTAAAATATTGCGATTTTTTACCCTTTACTAAAGGGTACCGAGTTAAGAGTGTATCCCGCACATGGTAAGCTACGGATTGTAGTAATAAAGGTAGTATTTATCATGTATTGTTGCTGAAAAGTGCACGAACTACTCTATCAAATCTGCTGTCTGATTGGACGCCATCAATCTGTGCTTCCTCGACACCTCATTGATTGCTGCAAAGGGTGGCTCTCTTTTATTCCTCAGACGCTTTCAGCCATATGTCGGCACAGTTCCCTTAGAAGTCGGCCCAGGACGCACATTACGCAGGGCATCAGTCGTTGCCCACATATGTGAGGCCGACAATGGCGAGCCCTTTCTCCATCACCACCATTCCATAATAGAGCAAGTAATATAACATACCGTGCTTGTCTTCAGGTGCCATTGCAGCTGACCGAATTTTAATGCATTCAAAGACGCTTTCCTGAAACCCATAAATGCCCTTGACTTTGTTGATGTAGTTGTTGAGTGTGTCAACACAGGGAAGTGGGAGCAGGTCTTTGGAGCGCAGGTGCTTGTAGAGTGCTAGGCTCTTTATCCTCATTAGAAGGCACTCGTACACCCATTCCAAAGTGTAGCGACGGCCTTGTGGACCCTTCCTTTTGGCATTTGCAAAACGTTGCCTGACTGCTTCTTTCTGACTATCAGGTTGAGAAGTTAATGCAGCTTCCACAGTTTCATTTGACAGGTTGGCACACTTTTCCCTCAAGTGGTTGACTTTCTGATGTAATTTAACGACCTGGTGAACCAAAAAAAAAAAAGATATTACAAAGCATGCTTAATATCTCCTTTGTGGTGCTGCTTTTGTTGTATAGGTCTAAAAAATCAACGCAGTGGGGTGGCAAGCATATGTTACTGTTTTCCGGAGGCGTATTCTCTGCTGGTTCAACTTCTTTCTAGAGGATTTCGGTGGTCGTCCTCGTCCAGATTTCACTGCATGTTTTTGTCGCCGCATTGTGTTTTTCTGTTTAGTGGTGTCCAGTCGACAATAGATGCATCTGTCGATTTTTGGCCCTCTTGAGGTGCTCTCCGCTCCCATATAGTACCCTGTGCACTTGTCTGAAATTCTTTGAAATTAAGCAATCATTAACATTTCATATCAAGATTGAGAATGAAAAATTTAAAAATGAAAAAAGCATTATGCATCAAGATTGAGTTCTATCAAAATCCAGCACATTAACATCCTGTGATGTCTTATAAAATATTACGAGGCCTTAATTACCCACCTGGAGGACCCCTTGACTCCAGGACACACACAAGCCTCATCGATGGTTTTCAAGATTGATGTGACCTCTGAACCAGACACTGCTTTCTTTCCACTTGTTTCTGGCATCTGAACACACCTTTCGTCGAAAAAGACTAAGATTTCAAGGTCAGCCTTCACAATGATACGTTTTGTCACATTGAACATGTCATCGACGTATACAAAAGCGATGAATTTTTTCTTCACATCAATTGATGTTGCCCACTGAGAGTTAGGTTTCTGTATCTGTGTCGCTTCATCGAGCAGTTTTGTGAAGGTGTCGTGGTCATCTTGATTTATTGGTGCAGTCACATCCACGAGATCGTCCTCATCAACTCTCGGTACAGGGAACTCATGGTCGTGGTGAGAACAGCCAGGCTGCGGCTCGTCACGGTAACATCTCATTACGGCCCGAGTCTCATTACGGCCGAAGTCTCATTACGGCCGAAAGTCTCATTACGGCCGAAAATCCTTTAATCCCCAAGTGTCTCGTTACGGCCAAAGTCTCAATACGGCCGAAGGTAGTCTCATTACGGCCGAAGATGTCTCATAACGGCCAAAAAGAAAAAAGAAGCTTCCACCATAGTAGCTCTGTATATACTGTATTTTATGCTTCCCAAAATGTGTCCGAGGCGGTGTGCCCCCACGGCTTGTGTCACACACAATGGTTCATGCACACAATATTGCGACAGTGTTTCATGCATCCCTCGTGAAAAATGTTTTTATTGTCATATGTGTCACACGATATTTGTATGTGTTACGTCATTTTCTCTCAGTATTCAAGCAACATCCTACTCGTTGGTTCTGTGAGCAAACTGTGTGTGTGTGTGTGTGTTCTGAAAAGTACTCCACAAGGGAGCCCACTGGGAGCTCCAGGAGTCACATGACCTATGACCATGATCTTCTCCCCCACTAGCTGCCTTCTACAATTTACGTCCACCTGAAATTTACAAAAAAGTACATAAGCCACTGAACAAAATGACAAATGCTCTTGTTTGATGATGACTATAAGACATATGCTGTCAAGCAGACTTTTTTTTTCATATATTCGAAACATAATTAAGAATTATGGACAACAATGGCAATTACATCATAATAATGCAGCTGCATAGCCAGGAAACTATTTCAGGAGGTGTTTTATGAGGCTTGACATGGGGTGGAGGAGTCCTCCTCGTCAGTGCTTTATCCAGACCCCCCTAACTTTTTTGCCTGTGCACCCCCTACAGGGGGTGCCCTTGCGATTTCAGCTTCAGATACGTCTGTAATGATATGTTAAGCTGTAATGACGTAACTATTCCAACAATTTTTTCCAACACCCTTCTCGTGCTTGGGATTCTGGATAAACCACTACCCCTTGTTCATTTTCGTGGGGCACTACATTAGAGCTTATGCCACTGCACTGATGTCACAATGTTAAAAGTGTGTGTCACTCTGGGCATTCGGAATTCCTCTAAGTTACAATATGTAAATTCAGAATATCCGAAGGGTAAACATCAGATGTTACCGGCAGGCTTCATGCTGAAACGCGTGTACGCAAAACACTTCCGCCGTGGTGGGCGACGCCGTTAGTGTAATCATACACGCAAGACAATTGCGGGCACATGGAGTAATGGCAGCAACCTGAAAACGATACATTTTCTTGTTACATATCAGTAAGAACATAGAAGCCATCTTAACTGTAAGTTTGAATTTCAAGCACGTCTAGCATCATTTACCTATTTTTTTAATGGCTTTTCCCCCCTCTGAGTAATCAAAAATATACATTCCCACATGTTTCGTTTTGTCGTTTGTAGGAAGCGCTAGTAAGGGAACAGCACTTGGTTGGTCACATGCAAGCCATAATGCGAGAGGTGCCGATATTTCGATTACGCGATCAAAAATTAAAAGTCTAGAACCATGCACACTTCCCCATGCAACTACTTCCCCAGCATCGTGAGACATGACACCCATGACATGACACCATGTATTCACGTATAGTGTAATGATATGCAGGAATGAAAAAGATGCCAACATACCTGTAATCCAGTGTCCCATAAGTTTGATTCGATTTTTTGGCAGCTACCATGAAGAGCAAATGCACGATTCACAAGTTTCGTTTCGCCATTTTCATTGTTGATTTCGCAAGCGTCGAGCAATCCCACGTGACCTCCTTTGGATCAGTGAAAAGTGAAAATTACTCGCGTCATGAACATATATGTTCATCTCAGCGCAAATCACGTTTTGCATGCTATAGAAGGAGGGGGGATCAATACTATTCCTTTCGTGTTTTGATATCTTGTTGTTTTGCTACTCTCACTTCGGAGTTCGGATGGTGTCTAGCAACGCTGGGTACCTCGTTTCTTGTGTGTGTGAGCGAGTGGTTGCTGTTTACGATGTGTTCATATATCGCTTTGTAGTGCTGTAATGTGCAAATTAGCGGACTTTATAGCGGCTCTCTATTTTCCGTCGTTGTCTTTCGAGCAGCGCCTGTTGTTCCGGTAAAAATCGAGTTGAATGTATCGCCACAGCCCCAACGTATATCGCGCAGTGTTGACCAAGACCAAGTCAAGCAGGAATTCTGGTGAGTAATGCTTTCGTAGATTGCCTGTCTTAGTAGTGTGCTGTCCACACATAGTTGGATTCTCATAAGAGTAATTTAAATTAATCAAAACAGCTGAAGTGCCTGTAATAGATGTAACTCGGTATCCGTTCGTAGGTTTGCGCCGTTTCTAGTTGGTTGCGCGTTTAGGAACAACACATTTATTCGAAGACGATAACATACCGATAATGCATCACCGTACAGCAGCATTTACTCGTATCATTGTGAGCCATATTTCATTTGTTAAAATTTATCGTCGTATTTCTTCAAAAATAAAAGCGCAAGTCGGCGTACTTGAATTGATCTCCAAGAACTGCTTACGTCGAACGTCTGCAAATGTTGTACTTATGTGCCTTCGCGCACCATAGTAGGCACAAAGCATATCTGATTAGAATAAATACTTCAAGAGGAAGTCATTCAAATACATTGTTATTTATAGCTGGTTTTCCATTCCAGGCATGGTATGTGGCTGCACGAAGGATTCCGAAAAAGAGAAACAACAACATGGCTAATAGGATGTTGCTGCCCAGGGAGTCCTGGCGAAGAGGTGAGCTGTTAAGATCATCATAAGGTTCTGTTGTGAAGTGAGAAATTTTGTAGTAGTGCACGAATATTAATTCGTGCACTACTTTTATAAAAAAGAAACCAGAAATGGGAAGTTATGCATGCATCATTTCATGAATTGTAATGTATTACTATTTGATATTCACATGTTTCCATTAAGGGAATGAACTACTGAACCTATATTCATATCATGGTCATGCTCTGTGTTTACCTGGAAGTCACATTTTTAAGGCTGGTCATTCTTTTGTCTAAATGAATATTTATGTTAACCTTGCATGAAATAGCAGACACGTATCAACACGTGTGCAGCTTGTGCACATTAAAACGAGCCATGTAGAGACAAATGCTTGTTGTTGTTTTTTTTAATATTCTAGCCTATTCATGGTTGCTCATCGCTTCTTGCAGGTTTACTCATTCCAGAAGCAAGAATTGTATCATTGTAAGGCGAATGGAAATAAACTGACATCGACTGAGATAGGTGCTCTGTCATGGCCAATGACTGTAGGATGGCTCCAAAAGCGTCACAACAAAGCCAATATTCATCTAGCTCTCTACAAGTAGCTAACTCCACATAGTAGCCTGCTTCACAGCCTACACTACCTTGAGGGAGTACACATTACACAATATGTTGCATTGTGCTGTGGTATGATAACATACCGTTTGTCTCGCAATATGTGTATATAAATATGATAAGGGCCCCAAAGGGCACAGTGCATGCCTTATACCCTGCTGAATATATATCCATACCTGGCTGCGACATTGCATATCAATGCAGGTTACAATACACATTTTGACATTTGGCCGTTATGAGACATCTTGGGCCGTAATGAGACTGCCTTCGGCCGTATTGAGACTTTGGCCGTAATGAGACACTTGGGGATTAAAGGATTATCGGCCGTATTGAGACTTTCGGCCGTATTGAGACTTTCGGCCGTATTGAGACTTTCGGCCGTAATGAGATACAATCCTCGTCACTTGGTCCACGCGCGTGCTTTACAGGCACAGATCTTTCAGCTGGAGCTTTTCGTTTGCCTTCTTTCCGTTTACTTTCCGAGGTATTCGGAAAGAGACAAGGCACACACTCTAAGAAAAAAAAAGGTTGAAAACGGGTAGAAGCGCAACAGTTCTCCCCGACCTATTTTCCCTCTACCGACTGCAGGTTGAAGTTGTGCTGTTTCTGCCCTTTTACTCAACTCTCTCCCCCTAACGGTAGAACCACTGTGGCAATCTTGCCACTATTAGGGTTCAAGTGACTCTTTTTTCTTTTTGTGTGTTTCGTAGCAGGGTCACTAATGGAAGTGTAAATGGAGTCACTCAAGCGTCGAGAATAGTTGAGGTTTACTAATCCTGCGCACAATGGCGTTTGGTCCAGCTTCGAGGTCACTGTTCAAGAGATTAGCCAGAGCGACCAAACACAGAGTGTCTGCGCTTGCGCGGAATCGCTGATTGTGTAAAAGGGGTCAGTATAGAGACGAACGCTGGAACAGACTGTCGGTTTGCACGTGGACATTGCTGCACCGAAGGCCATGCGTGCGGCCTAATGGCTATGCTGAGTCGGGTATTCGCATCTCCGTGGTGGAAGGTGTTATCGGTTCAGCTGTAATGGTATGAACATAAGCAAGATGGAGTTAGGACAGAATCAGGTGAGTAATTTTGATATTCAAGATTTTTCTTCCCGAGCGTCTTATATGCAGTGATCAGATGTGTTTTACGCATTGCGTGTTCGAGTTGATCGGCATGTCGTCTGACACTTTTTCAGCATCCTATGAAACTGCAATATGAGCAAATGCGTTTGTGTAATACACGCAGGTCACCATGACAACTTTAGCACGGCACCTTATCAGCGCCCGCCGGATGTGATTACAGGATCCACTTCGAAAATGAAGAAACGGAGCCATAACTTACGGTGAGCCACTGTTTGATGGGAGAAGGCACTCATCGCTCGAGTCATGTTTTTTTATATGTGCTCTGTGTTATTTATTTATTTATTTTTTCTTGGCTTTTGGGATAGCCTTGTTTTTGCATGCTTATTTCTGAGGGAATCACACATGTAAACATATTTCTGAGGAGTGAAGCATGTACCCTCGTTATTATTTATCGCTTATCTTAAATGCTCTTTAATGCCATTTACATTTCAGTCGAAATCATCCGTCCTGCCACGTGTTCCTCCGGGCAGATATTACACACCGAGCGAAGATTTGTGTGTATTTAGAGCGACACAGTAGTGTGAAACATCAAGCCCTCAGAAGTTATCCCGATGCCCTTGTTATGGTGCATGCATGTGGAATTTATGTGCCAGACAGTCCATGCAAGTGCTGTGCAGTCTGATGGATCCAACAATGGAGTCGTCTGTGTTGTGTCGTGTTTTCTTTCGTGTCTCCGTGCTCAGGCTTCTTCAAAATGGATGTACCTTTCGCATTGGTAAGCGCAAGTGTACGATTCCAATTGTGACGTGGTAATAAAATGCTGTGTCCAGTAACAGTTGTCTACGTATATATTCTATCTCATCCACGCAAATACTATACGTCAAGTTCTTCTCAAAAGGGCAGACATCCTTCATGAAAGGCGGAGTACATATTTCCCTACAAGGTCTAAATGCCCCGTCATTACGGGTAGATATATGCCACCGGAAGGCACAGCACGAATAATAGCAGAGATTCTTACTATTTCGGGTAAAAAATTATCTCCCAATAAGGGAGAACAGTTCTACTCACGGTAAAACTGTCTTCCGGGAATGGTTGAATATTTAGCGTCAAGATGGGCAGATATTTCTCATCCTTGGGGTAGAGGTGTCTTCCATATGGAGAGGAAAGATAAACCCCCCAGAGGAATAACAGTTAACCATGTAGGGGCAGAATTTTGCCACTAACAGGGTACAATTCTCTTCACACTCAGGGGTAGAACTGTTCCACCAGTGTGGTAGAAATGAAGGGGTAGAAGTGTTTCTACCCCTCACTTTCTACCCCAAAAGGGTTGAGAATCTGTAACAACACACTTCTACCCCAAAAGGTAGAAAATTACACCTTTTTTTCTTAGAGTCCTTTAGCGTTGGCTTTGTTCTTTCCAGCTTGTGCACTGTGCCATCCTTCAGAGTGGTGGTGTAGTACCTTTCAATGTCACTCTCCTTGAAGTGAAGGATGCACACTTTATCAGTCTTAGACAGCGTTTTGTCAAGTCTTGGAATGACTGTCTTCCATTTGTTGAACAGTTCTTCATTCTGAAAATAAGATCACAAATGTCCACTATCAAGTAGAAAATGTCCTGAAGAGCATGAGGAAGATACGAGGCATTCTGCACTATAATGCAATACAGTACAGCAATACAATGTAGTATAATGCAGTACAATAATAGTACAGCCAAGACAAAGCAAACGGAAATGTTGTGCCTCATTCCACTACATATTTCGAGGGGAAATTCATTGGCATGCATACATTTAAGTTTTGTTCTTTAGCACAATATAAATACACTAACAGAAGGGACAGGGCACAGACTAGAATTCAATTCAATTCACAGACCAGAAGCCAATATTGCAAGTAACTGCTGAAGCAGTCTGACAATTGTTCTCTCAAAGAGAGTGCACGCTCATTGCAAGAAAACATTATACATTGTTAGTGAAACGTTGTATAGCCGTAGGAAATACAAACCATTACCGCGTTCTCTGGGAGCACATGATCCACAATGCCAGGCAATCTCGATAGAAAAATGAAACGAGCATATCCTCAGGGCGCAACTTTTCTCCTTATAACTAGAACTTCTAGTGTTTTCTTTCTTATAAATTTGAATTGTAGAAAATATCTCCACCATACATTTTTTTACGAGTCCAGCAAACTGTACTTTATAATGATAGTTTATGAAGAGCAAAACTGATGTTGGGCACATTAATTTGCGTAAAAAAGAAGAAAAAAAGCTCTTGCACAGTTTGTGCCCAATAATTGTAACAGGTGCTGTATACCTTGCTTCCCTTTGCAATATTCCAGCCCAGAACCAAGTGCAGTCAAGCACCAAGCTGCCCACAGTGCTGCCAAGTGGCTGCCCACAAGAGCACTTCACAAAGGAGGAAGAAGAAACCTATTTGATGTTTTACTTTCAATAAACTAGCGAAACTATCGTATGTGATATATTGCCTAGATTACATTTTGAACGGACCTGCTTTAGAAATCACACCGCGTATAAGTCCATACTTCAGTCAAAATCTACTTAGAGGTTTCCGTATCTCCGAGATGGAAGCCGATAAAATGCGCACGTACTGGTTTCAGTTTCTTACCTTTGGCACGCCAAAGAGAGTGGGATTTTTCTGCCCCTTTTCTTTGTTTCTCTTCTTCGCAAGAGAATTTCCGGTGTCGCATCCAGGTATGAAGCAGTTTCTACTCATTGTTAAATTCGGCACAGCATCGTGTAGCAAAACACTTGGTGAACAGCTGAGCACTTAACTTTCACTACTGCGCGGGGTACCTTTGACACGCACTGGTAGTGCGCATCATAAAACCGGCTCCGGGGTAATAAACGACTCAATCAGTGACTGAAAGGTTGTTTATTCTGCTTGCACACGAAACATATTTTATTGCACAGTACATCATTTTCACAATGCTGTAATATGACTTGGAGTCCCTTCACAATTTTGGAATGCATTTGGAACATCTTTGCGTCATAACGGTAAAGGAAACGTGAAATTAACACAACCGAAGTTAACTCCGCAGTGCTTAGAAGAAGCGACGATGTTGCAGAACGTTTCCGTGTGCATATATCTTGATACACATTCAAAATTACTCTCTATCTTTCCACAACACCACTTCGCGAGAACAGCACACGACGAAACAGGATAGGTGGGCTTTCCCTCATGGCACGTAAAGCAGTCAAGATGACGATGTTACAGCTAAGAGAAACAGAAAGAAGTTTAAAGAAAGCTCATCCTGAACACAAAACCGTTCTGTCCGTGACACGCATCGTTTTTCTCTTATTTTCCGTAACGAGAAAATGCATCACGCACGATGCTCTGTCAAGGCTATTAGTTTCGGTATCCAGCCTACCAGGGCGCGCAAGCGTCGCCACACGGCCGTAATTATACGACGAATTCAGACTCATGTTTTCCGTCGAGTCCGGTCTCCTTCCTTTTACCTTTTACTCCGTGGACAGGACCCTCTCGGCGGCGTCGCGAACGCTGAGGCGGCGCAGCTTTTTGAAACGCATGTGTGAATGAGCCTTTAGGGTCAGTTCTCACTTGGCGACGCCCGATGCGACGTCGTGAGATGGCGGCGGAAATAAACGAGCGTTTCCGGTGCTGGGAGAAGATAGACGTTGAGACAAAAAAATTGCCATGCCGATCTCTTTCACGACGTCGGCAAGAGATGGCGAGAACGATACAATGGTGACCAATAAGGTGACAGAGAAAGGCCACGCCTCCTGAGTTTTCGTCTGCTTTGGACAACGGAATGCCACTGTGGTGGGAACATGAAAATCGTGCGCTCTGACGGGGCGGCGGAAATGCAGCTCTACTTCCGCCGCCCGTTCATGACGTCGCGTCGGGTGTTGCTAAGTGAGACGAGTTACTGCGGAATACTGGGAAAACGATGCAGGAACGTGAACTGCATGGAAACGTTACATGCAGTTCACGAGTCCTGAGACTCGGAGAAAACCGAGGAGAGCGGCAGTGACAGCTCATGGGATGTTGCTTATGCCAACACATATTGTAGTATGCTGTGAAACTTTTGTCGATTTATTTCGTTTATTTAATATATGTGACGTTCGTGGCGCAGGAAGTCCGCAGTATTCCATACCGTATTGCAGTATTGACGAGTTGACTCTCAGACCAAAATGTCAAACCATAATGTCAATGTCAATGAGAAATGTGACTAGTCTTCGCTCGATAACAGGACGCTCGAAAGCACTGTGATCCGGCACTCCTCGCACGTCTGAGACAGGTCACGCGTCTGTTCTCTGCATAGATCGAGAAGTTACCGGCAAAAAGAACTCGTTATGAGTTAAGTTACTGGGTGAAAAATATAGCTAAGTTAATAACAAAGTTCTTCATCCTGAAATGTAATTCGCGGTTACGGAGTTACTTCAAAAAAGAACGAATTACTTCCAAGTTACTTCGGACACAAAATGGCACTACGCAGGTGCAGCGCGCGTGAGCAGTTCAGTTAGACCTTGAGTTGCCTGCGAAGGAGATGCACACGCTTTGATCGTTTTCGTTTATGTCCAACATGTCGAACGCTTTGCATTTTGCTCCCTGTGGGCTCACAATGGTTCATCTTCATTTCAATGGCAACGGTTCTTACTTCCTGAATAGAATACTGTCATTGATTGAATGTCACGTTTTATGGCATAAAATGCCACGAAAGAACTGGAGAGAAAGTAAGAAAATATGTGGACGTGAGTGAAAAGCGAATTAAAAGTAACTTGGAACTTAGCTTAAGTTACTTTTGCAACGTTACCTGGAAAAGAAACGAGTTCCTCTGAACGTTACCACCGGGTCAGTACCGAGTTAGAAGAAAGGAACCAAGGTTACCAAAGGAACCAAGTTACCAAAAAAAGAAACTTACTGACAGTAATGAGTTACCTCGAACTGTGTTTCTTTTTTTTTGCAAACCCGCAAGGGAGCCGAGAAAAAATGACCCGTTAGAGGGCCAATCAACGGGTTTTCTGTCGTCGTACCGCCTGCTCCAACTTTCTCACTGACATTTTGACTCTAATCCTCATAATTAAACAAATTAACTAATTAATTTCGGGGTCATCGTTGCCGCTAGAAGTTGCTTCAAAGACCGCGGGGGCGACTCCTGCCTTGAGCTACCTTCGGCGCCATTCCAAATCGTGCTTGCAGAACAAATACAACATACGCGTCGCCAGGCGAAATGTGCGGAGCACGCACGTGTGACAGTCAGACATTTTGTTGAAGAAGCTTCGACTATGTGATTCCCGAAAGCTGCTTCCTAATTGGGCTTCATCTTACGACGTACGAAACTCATGTTGTCATCGGCAGAGTAGATGTTACTATACCCGGGAACTCTGCAATGGTTTCCACCACTCCCATTCGGCATGTTCTTCTTAAAGGTCAAGCGATGAGAAATGCGCGAAGGACAGAACGATACGGGACAAGTTCATAAAGGTGATAAATGATATGATTCTATTTAGGTCGAGTCATTGCCACAAACTCGCGTTTGCTTTCCAAATGGGGGCTCCGAGACGAATTGACAAGTTGTTGTAGATCAACAAATAGGCCACTTCTTAAAATATTCTTCTTTCTTTTGACAGTTGTAAGAAAATTTAGGGATGTTGCCACGGTCCCCGTTCACCTTCGGACGTCATCTGCTCAAAAGGGCCCCTGAGCAGACGATTTCTGCATCCCATCACGGACCTTCCTTCAGGGCAACGTTGCTGTTGCCAACGTTGTTGTGTTGCCGACGTTGCGTTGTTGAAGGGGGCGGGGGGGATATGTTTTAAGAAAAAGGGACGAAAGGTGAGCCAGGCAAAGAGCCGGCTTGCATTCCGAACAAAAAGGGTGAAGGGGAAAACGAAAAATAAAAGGAAGAACAAAGAAAAATTGTGGGATCAAAAACGGAAGGAAAGAAAAACAAAAAGAAATAAAAAGAAAGGAAAAGGAAAGAAAAACAAAACAAACAAAAAGAAAGGAAAAACAAAAACAAACATAAAGACAGGAAACTGAAAGAAAGAAAGAAGAGAATAAACACTAGCACAACGTTACATGCAGTTCACGAGTCCTGAGACTCGGAGAAAACCGAGGAGAGCGGCAGTGACAGCTCATGGGATGTTGCTTATGCCAACACAGATTGTAGTATGCTGTGAAACTTTTGTCGATTTATTTCGTTTATTTAATATATGTGACGTTCGTGGCGCAGGAAGTCCGCAGTATTCCATTTTCAACAAGGGAAATCGAAGAGTACACTTCTATATGGGCCAGGGTGTACGAGACTATCCCTTTAAGGTCAATGCGGCTAGTGACTCGATTTGAGTTTGAGGCCCTCGCTGAGAAGCATAATTGCAGGACCTGCACTACACTCAAGGACGTTGAACATCTATTCGTATCTTGTACACGATTCATTTCCAACCGTCAATCGGTAGAGAATACACTGGGTAGGCTAGACCAGCTATTTACCCAGACCAAATTTACTCACCCAAACAACCCCAAAATATTTTCCGCTGTGCAGTCCCAAGGGTGGGGTCAGTGTTATTGCAGGTCTATAGATGTATGTAACTCAATGCTACGTAACGTAACGTAACGTAATGTAATGTAACGTAAAGCTGTTAGAACGTTACAATATAACAGTGACCCCCTAAGTTTTTCGCAACAGGCCCCATGTTTGCAATTCTGGATAAACCACTAGGCTGGACGGTCGGCGGTCCGCTGGATAGAGAAGAATTTCATGCTTTGTAATGCACTGCTAATGACATTTCGTCACGTAATGATGAACTTTGATTTGAAGTAATGATTCTTTTGCACTCATGAGCTGAAACCAGCATTACGCGTTGCGCCTAACACAACCAGGAAGCTTAATCACTTGCACGCGTTACGAGCTAACGAGGGGCGGGGCACTCGTCGAGAAGGGCACGTGATAAAACACGTGCACGGCGCCCTACTTTTTTAATTTCCCGCCACGCGTGAGCTCGTAATGACTGTAACGGCGATGAAGCGATGAAGCCCCCAGGTAAAATCCTGAACATCGTTTTTCCTAGCCATTGTTGTCTCCGAGCCCTGAGAATATAACACGTACACACACACACACATTATATATATATATATATATATATATATATATATATATATGTGTGTGTGTGTAATAGGAAAAAAATAGCGGGAGCTCTTTGGCTGCACGTATAGCATATGTCTGTAACTCAAACATCGCCATGCCAGTACTGGACAGCTGTTTCGGCCTTCTTGGACCTCATCAGCAGTACGCGGGCAGGCAACGTTTGAGTGGATGGCGTCAGAAGGTCACGTAACACGTGATTCCTCCCGTCAGGGTGAGATAACTCACTCACTGAAAGCCCAGTGCAAAGCCAGTGAAGTATAATAGGAAAAAAATAGCTGGAGCTCTTTGGCTGCACGTATAGCATATGTCTGTAACTCAAACATCGCCATGCCAGTACTGGACAGCTGTTTCGGCCTTCTTGGACCTCATCAGTAGTACGCAGGCAGGCAACGTTTGAGTGGATGGCGTCAGAAGGTCACTAACACGTGATTCCTCCCGTCAGGGTGAGATAACTCACTCACTGAAAGCCCAGTGCAAAGCCAGTGAAGTATAATAGGAAAAAAATAGCCGGAGCTCTTTGGCTGCACGACGGGACTCCCGTCGAAGGCAGCGCTGACTGCCGAAACGTCGACCCCTATCCCTATATGTGTTAATAAACTCCCCTTTGTGTTTTCCTGTAAGCTCTTTGTCGTCTTCTGATTTTTCCTGCTTATTTCATTCTCGTGGTCAACCGCCCTCCCAAGCTTCTATTCTATAGGGAGGGCACCAAATCACCGATCGGATGTTTCCAAGAAACCTAATCTTCCAGTCTCACGCCATTTCAAACAACCTAATCCCCGATCGGATGTTACCAAGAAACCTAATCTTCCAGTCTCACGCCATTTCAAACAACCTAATCACCGATCGGATGTTACCAAGAAACCTATTCTTCCAGTCTCACGCCATTTCAAACAACCTAATCACCGATCGGATGTTACCAAGAAACCTAATCTTCCAGTCTCACGCCATTTCAAGCAACCTAATCACCGATCGGATCAGACGAGCATTCCAGGGAACAGAAGTGACTAATACCCAACAATCGGCTTCAGTTATCCAGTCATTGTCCAGGAATGACACTTTGCCCACACCACACTTATAGTCACACTTACAGTCAAGCGAGGTCGAGAACCCTGGTCGTGGCCTCCTTTTTGCTGACACAAAGACGGTGTTGTTAGGAAGAATCTTCTCCCTTTCCGACTTTGCACGTTACACAAAAGTAATCCACTGAGGAGTCTGGTCATTTCAGACTGAGAAGGTCCGCAACGAGGACCCCCGCGTTGCAATCACAGATGACGACATCGTCAGTGTCGTCGCTTCCGATAGTGTTCAAGAAGAATCTGATGATGGTGAAAGCGTGGATGCACCAGCTGTGACGCTAGAAAATGCGCGGGCGGCACTGAGAACAGCGCTATTATTTTTCGTGCAACAGAACAAGATTTCGCAAGTCAATGCCATTAGCAAAGGTTTGCAAGAACTGGATGCGTGTATTAGAATGAAACAGATGACAATGGATAGTTCTCTGTGCAATGGTCAATAAAGACGTCCTTTTAGCATCACTCTGGATTTTCGTGTTTCACTTATCCGATTCCCCCGCTATCCGGACATTTTCACAGGAAACGGAGTCACATACTGCAGGTGTGCAGGACGACGGATAATTTGTGTCTGAGCACTCGCAACTAACAATGGGTACAGACTCCGTCTAGACGCTGTTCTCGCGGTAAACAAGAAAGCGGCATATGGCATTGCAACAGCGCTTTCTATTCGACGATATTGAAACAATTTTTGCATTCGGTGAAAGCGTGAGTAAACAAGAGAAGCGTAAGACGCAAACTTTAAAGGTACTGTCAAGCAGCAGACAAGCATGATATGCCGGTTATGTGACTAGAGACTTTGTTGCTTCTAAATACCATATGCGGAACCATACGACCAACAACGCGCTATAAATATTTTTAAGTTGCCATGAAAGACGCGGCGTAGTGGAGCGGTGCGACGCCTAGTGTCAAACAACCCCTGTACAGCGTGCAACACTGAAAATTGGTATTACACACTATTACATCGGAACTTCGCTATTTTAGTAACCATATTATTCGTTTTCCTGTTTATCTATGGATTCTGAAACCCCTGTTAACAGTTTAACCTGTTAACCTCTGTTTTTGCGAAGTAACCCAGCGCTGGCAGTGTCAAGAGGACGCTGTCCGACTGAACGACCATCTCCGATCTATCTACCAGTCGATGGATTTCGTTGCCACACACCACTGCTCGTGTCAAGAAACGTCCATTCTACACCGACTACGCCTTAATGCCGCCAGGGCACCTCTACTTCTCTGTAAAATGGGTCTTCTCCAGTCGCCCAAATGCCCCACTTGCGCTGTTGAAGCTGATGTTCCACACCTTCTCCTCGACTGTCACAGATTCGACACCCCTCGAGCCACGCTGAGACGACGCCTACTCGAGCTGCGGTGCACGGACTTTTCTCTGGCCACTCTGCTCGGCCCACACCTTAAAAATGAACTTCACCGCATAGCACGCTCCTAGCCAACCATCATCTCGAAAGATATCGTTATATGCCCTTATTTGTTGAAACCGGGAGGCGTACGCCAATTTTGTGACAATTATGAACAGCATAAGTGTCACAGAAAAGGCGTGTGCGTCCCGTTTTCAACAAATCAGGGCGGATAACGGTATCATTCGAGATGATGGCTGGCTAGGAGCGTGCTATGCGGTGAAGTTCATTTTTAAGAGTGCAGTACGAGATCACACACAGCGGTCTGTGACCAAAGCAGTTCTGACTTTCTTGAGAGATTCAGGTCTTATGAACAGCCTGCGAACTCAGTCGTGCAATCTCATTCTTCTGTGCCCCACTCTCACACTCAACGCATTAACCTCGTGCTTTCCTTTTAAAGTCATCTTCTGTGATCCATCTCATCATTCTTTCACCGTTTGTTAGTCATCTTTTTTTTTGTCATCTTTGTCTTTAATCTACCTACCTCATCCTTCTTTCATCATTTGTTAGCTTATCCTTTATTTCCTTTTTATTTATTTCTTATTTCTTAATTTTCTTTATTTATTTCGTATTCCTTCCTATTTCTTTCTTTCTTTAATTCTTTTTGTTTTCTTTTTATTTATTTATTATTTCTTAATTTTTTTTATTTCTGGAATAGGAAGCCGACGTCTCGTTTGGCTGACCTTTCCTCCGTTTTTTTTTTCCTTTTCGTCTAATAAATATATCCCCCCCTCCTCGTAGCATAGGGAAATGGTGTCATTGGGCTGGTTCATCCACATTTCCATTCCAAATGTTGCACGAGAGCTTTGACGCACGCGTTTCTACCAGCCGCTTCGTATGCACAACGCTTTGGGTAGCCTTTTTGTTGTAATTCTGATGCATTCCCTGGGATGGAGAGGATAGAGTTACATTTCGCATGCCCCCATACACGAATTTCATACCAAGGTACAAGAACGTACTTCTGTCGCAGGTTTGCACACGCGTGGTACAGAATTCAGTGCATGCACTTCCTGTTTAAGGAAGGGATATCGAGGACGATTATCATCTTGGTGTCCCGGGGTGTGGGGCGGTGGGGGGTGAATCCCATATCAACTGGAATTGGGGATTTTTAGCATTCCTGGCAGGTGTAAATTGGTGGTGTTGTAATATTGTTCCTTTTTTTTGGGAGGGGGGGGGGGTAAAATCCCTGGTGCAACGCTTTGAGCAGCATGCTTGTGCTGAAGTAACTTGAAACTGAACACCAAAGCGATAGTGTATAATGTAAAAGTCAGTGTTGTTCAAGATGTCAGTGTTCGTCAACATACATTAGACACTATAGATCCCAACTTTCTTTTGCAGTTCCCAAAGCCGAGCGATTGGCATGCATAACAAGAAATTAGAAACTGAGTGTCAGAACCTTCGTAACCCCATCAGCAGAGCGTCCCGCCCCTCCTTGCACTCATGCACACAAATGTTTCTTAACTGCTTGACACGTACAGAGATAAAACTTTCTCAGTCCCAGCTTATGCGACGACCCACATAACGCGCGATTCCGGAAAGATCGCATCCGGCGACTTTCGATTACAGAGCTTCTAACATACTCTTTCCTCCATCAAATGTGACTTTTCAGAACAACGTTTGCTCCCTTGGGGTATGTTAGCGTGTTAGCGCAGCAGTCAAAGTACGCGCGCACGAGAGAGAGAGAAGGGCACGATACCCCAGAGTGGCGAGACCTCCATGGGCGAGACGGACGGTTACAAGGAATCTGTCGGAGGCATTCGACACTACACCTTTAGCGATGTCAGACGTTTGGCTTACGTATTAAAGTTTCATTTTTTTTTTCCTATTTCCGATTCCGATTCCATTTTTATCCGACAGGTAGCTTCCATCTATGAGACAAAAACGCAGTAGGAGAAACTAAAAAAAAAAAGAAGAATTTTAGCTGACCAGAAGATATTAACTCGTTACTGGAGACACCGTTGTTTATGCTTGTCAAACAAACATCTGGTTCGAACGCTTTTTAGTAGAGTATTCCAGAACAAACGGCGCATTGTCGTCCAGGGGATTTCGCGGAGCTAGTACCGGAGGGAACGCGAGCGCCGCGCCGCGGCCAACAATTGACACGAGGAATTGGGACGTCGTTTTCCCAGCCGAGTTCGGTCTCTTCTTCTCCTCCGCGGTGCCGACAATAAAACTTCCATTACCCAGAAAGCTGAGGGCGTGAGTGAAGCGCATAATCCAGGCTCCAACAGCTCCCCATACAGCCCATAGTTAGAGATAATTCACACAACACTGGGCACACGACCAATGAAATTGCGACGTGGTGGATATTAGCACATCCAGTCAGCCAATCAGGAGCCTCCATGTTTGGCTGGCTTTTCGGTCGGTCCTGGCTACCATCGTCTTCTACTGGATTTCAGGCCTGCCGCCGTTACTCGGTATTCAAAATAACTAAAGCGATTTTGGGGTAAAATAAAGATTTATTTGATACAAATCACTAAATCAAAGATCTGATACATGGGTGCACTGTGCGTACAAAGCCCACTGCGTTGCTGACACACTGGGACAAAATTCGAACATGAAGCAGAACGAACACACCATTCAAGTTCTAATACCGAGCCAGTCTCATGAGTGCGTACCATTTCATGATGAGCATCTTCTTTCGCTGCCTGCGGTGCATCCATTATAGCGAAGCGAAAAGCGCTTGTGTGGCACGTAATCCTGTCTTTGTTGACAGTCCTCGAAGTCCAACGGCGCTCGAACTTGTTCTTCACGCTCCAACTCATGAAGCATTCCGGTACCGCAGTTGACAAATTGTTCGTGGGATAACAGTTGTGTCCAGAAACAGCACAACACGCGTAGACTCACAAGGACGAACTAATAAACCCGCGAACATATTCCTGCAAACTGTTCTGTCGATTGACACCACCGAACACAGGAGGACGACATGACGGCCATGCTATTTCGAAACTATGCTGACGCGGCCGAGACGCTGTACGCACATGCGCGCTACAAAATGCGATTTCGAAACGTTCTCGACCAATCGGAGCGCGCGCACAGTCTAGGCCAATGGGCTTGCAACATGGTGTGTGGGCGCAGTGGTACTTACTCTACAGCCGCGTCCGCGGGTACCTGAGGAGGACTGCGCATAATCGCTCTCGCCCGGCCGTGGCGCACACGTGGTCGGGCCGCCCACTGCAGCTTGGCACATGCCTAAAGTAATTGATATCTGCAACAATAGTTGGTAGAGCTTAACTTGAACCGCGTCTGATTTGCGCACAGCGGGGTCGAGCCGCCCACAGCGCTTTGACACGTGCTCAGCTTAATTGAAATCTTCAATCACAGTGGGTGGAGCTTAACTTGAACCACTGTGGTACCGAGCTGAGGCGGGTCTTGTCAGTGACTGATTCATGCCATGAATTGGTGGTGACTCATTGATTGATTGATAAGTAATTATTTGCAAGACACGCCCTGACATTTAATGGATTGTATTATTTTTCTAGATACGCACCTCTACAAACAATCACTACTGGCGACAGAGTTTCGCGCTTTGCTGTATTTAAACGAAACGCGCTTCCACATTTCACCTGCTGCTTGCAGAGCTCAACTCGTCCATCCCGAGTAGTCTACGTACCATGATGAAGGAAGGCACCTTGATCGTGTTTCATCTGCTGATTGGTAAGTTTCGTCATTTCTGTTCCTTTATAGGTTAGATGTGACTTCGTAAGTGGCGATGAAACTCCCCATTCATCACGTTAAAAATAAAGTGGTTGTTGCTGGTAAGGCTGTGAGGTCTCGAATAACCAGCGACAATTAAACGTGCTATTAATGCTCATACACAAAGTCTTACGCATATCATATCTACGATATAAAACTAAAGTCTTTGGGGTGGATAAAAGCAGGGCTGAAAAAAATTCGGATGTTTTTAAGAAGACCCTCTCTAGTGGGCAGTTAGGCGCACTTGGGCGGTCCTCTCTAGTGGGCGCACTTCAGTTACAGCGCCTCCAGGAAGCGGAAGAAAGTCTCTCCCTGAATGGACGGAAGTAGAAGAAAGCAGGAAAAAAAATAAACCTGAAAAGTTACAAGTTACAAAGTTAAAAAACTTAAAAGCTAATGCTGCGCGTACCTGGGCTTTTGCAAACAGGCAACACTACAAGAAAATAAACTGGGAGTTTTCTGTATGTCGTTGAATTCAGATTGTCTTTCACATCACATCTGGAGAAAATCTCTACAAAAAGCACCGGATAAAATCCATGTGGATTAAATCCACACAATGCTATATACAAGAGTTTATAACCAATGACATTGCCATAGTTAGTTACCCTTTCTGAGGTGTGACATATCCACTTGCGCTCGACGCCAAAAATATCATCGCATCGATTCTTCGAGACAGGCATTATCAATGTGCATCTTCAATAGTTAAGAAACTTAAGGCTGCGGAAAAAGGAAATTACTTATGGATGGCCAGACGTGATTAAAATTTGTGCATGATTCGATATTTGTGAGCACATATCATCATGTTATTAACGCAAATTTTACTCTCTTATCTCAATTGACATTCAAGTTACCTGTCCTATTCCTCGCAACTCCCAGATCCTCTCAAAGGCAGTATGTCATTAGTGAACGACTACTTACCTAAATTTTATTAACGAATTCTTTAACTCGGGACTTTGGATCAAAATCCAGGTGGCAGAATGGGAGACAATCTTCGTTGTATGCAGTTATATTTTCTTTAATATTTAATTAATTAATAATAATTTTCTCTAAAAAAATATTGCCACGGTCGCTTCGCGGTGCTAACACAGAATAAAAAAAGAGAGAGAAAGAAACGGAACTTCACCGCATAGCACGCTCTGCGCCATCGCACGTTGCCACGAATGGTAGGGTTATTGCTTCTGATTCGAAGAGGCAGGGGGCGTACGCCTTTTCGCAGCAATTTGGATATGTATTTATTTCAAAGCACCTCCAAAGGTCCCTTGAGGGACATTACATGAAGGGGTGGGTTACAGCATCGCGAGATATATGAAAATTGCACACCGAAAAGGCGTCCGCCCCGTCTGTTTTCCAATCACAAGGGATAACCCGATAATCCCCATAAGCGATACTATTCGTGGCAATGATTAGCGCATAGTGTGCTATGCAGTGAAGTTGTGTTTTTAGAGTGCACGTTAAAATATCCATCGCTGAATTTTGCCATGCAAATGAGCCGAAACCAATATCGTGCGCCTCAGGAGCGCATGACGTCCACCGTCGTAAGCTGATCTGGGTCGTAAAGCGGTTTAGCCTGACCAGCAAATCAGCACCTCCTTCAATCGTCTCCATTGCTCCAAAGCACGGGGCCGTCCATCTGACGTGGACTGAGGACTGTACTTCCCTTCGCTCCTACGCTCTAAAACAAGACTTCACCGCATAACACGGTGAAGTCCAACCATTGGATAGAGTGATACCTTTATCACTTTTAATTTGTGGAAAATGTGGTGGTACGCCTTTCGGAACACTTAACAGAACTGCATAAGTGTCCCAAAAAGGCACTCTGTACAATGGTTAGCCTTAAGCTCCTCTAGCGGTGAAGCTCCTTCATGTTTCTTCCTTTCCCAAAGAGGCAATTAGAGTCAGTAACTCATCGCAGTTTTTATTGATACTGAGTGTTTATATGAAGAAAAAAAGGGAAAAGGCAGAATCAAGTTTAGCCCTTGCAGATCTACATAAGGAGCATAAGCAATACGGGCTGTAAGTTTTGCCGATAGTAATTCTCGTCTAGTAATAGTAATGCTGCTGTTGTGAATGGGGGGGGGGGCGCTCCTTGAGCTTCGTCTTGTATCTTCTTTCCTCTCTGTTTCGCGCTGCTGGCACTGCCGTGTGTAGCGGCTTTGCGTCTAACGTTTCGTGGGTACGTTTGTTATCGCCTGGGAGTATTTCAGTAGTAAGTACTGACCACGCTTATCCGGAAACGCTACAAGGCTTTCTGGACGCCATTAATTAGCAATTAGAGCTAATTGGGACCCCCCACATTAATCAGCATCATTCAATGAGTCATCACACTAATTGGGGAGCGTCTAACTAGTGTCCAGACCACCCTGTGCGTTTCCGGATAAACGTGGTCATAAAAAATAAAAAAATAGATAGAGATAGAGTGGAGAGAAGGAGTTTAGTTGAAGATCAATGACACCATCTTGAAGGAAGCGGCCCGGAAAGGCCGCTGACCATCGCCGGGCGACGGAGCACAGAGGCAGGTTGCAAAGCATCCCAGCTATGACCACAAGTTCCGGGCATCCTGTGACGTCATCATGGCATGTCTGGGCAAGTTAGGACAGCTCTGGACATGCAAGGAGGAAAACACTCGTAATACAGAGGCTGGGAAAGCAAGAGTATGCAAACCATCAATAGCTAACAAGAAAAAACAATTAGTTACACAACAAATGAGCCCACCAGAACAGGAGCGCAGAACGATGCGACTGCTCCATCCGAGAGGCAGGCAGAGAACTGACTCGTAATGGTATTTTTTCTCCTGTATAAAGCCCCGCAGCTGCATCCCCTAGCGGTTACTTTCTCAACTAATCTCACAACAAAATTATTAAGAATCCCGCCAGCGCTACTCCCGTTCCCAAGGCAGAAGATGATAGAAAATGCCGGGGATGCCCAGTCAGCAGCAACCAGCACCCGACGTGCACGGGCACGAAAATCGCAAACAAAGCGGGAACAAAGTTGACGAAAGCATTAGTTACACAACAAATCACCTCACCACAGCAGGAGCGCAGACCGATGCGACTGCTCTCCGTGACAACCAGCCAGAAACTGAGCGAGCGCGGGGAGCGCACGCCTGCTTTCCGCGACAGCCGGAGAGAAACTGACTGGGGCGCCGCTCCGCGGCCGCTACGCATACGCGCCCCTAGCGCCCTCTGGGGCGACTACCTCTGAGAGGCTAAGAGTGAAGAGCATTCCTGCGCCCCCTGCTGGCCATTCTCATTGGTCGTGAGGCTAAGAGTGAAGAGCATTCCTGCGCCCCCTGCTGGCCGTTCTCATTGGTCGTGACGTCATCCTATTGTCTCAGGGCTACCCTGTTTTTTTTTTTTCTACTAATGCTCCTTTGGTCAATCTACAATGAAGCCACAGTATGACGTCATCATGCAGCTGCGTGGCTCAAGGACGCGTACGCTCTAGACAGGGGACATATTATTTATTGAATCACTATCCCAAGATTATTTCCTTTATTATTCTATAACAACTGAATAGGAAACTATTGCAGAAGAGCACCATGCATGAAAGCTGATCGTAGGAATTCCAAAGTCTTACTAAATGAGACTTGCAAAAGAACAAAATATCCTAACACGTAACTCCATCAACGGCAAATAAGAGGACTAGGTACTCGACAAATCAACACAGAGTACGGGTAAACAGGAGCGCAGAACTCAGGGCAGCACTATCGTCAAGACAACAATGTTCCTTGTCAAAAGAGAAAAATTACAAAACGTCAACACAGGAAAGCATGCATATCGGGGCATGTCAGAACACGTCAGCACAAATTGTACGACTGCTGGGCAACAGAGGAAAACAAACAAACACTTGAACAGAGTGAAAAAGACACTCACCATCATTTTTCCCGTTCACAGCATTCCCTCATTGTAAATCCGCTCGTCACAAAATCCACCTGCATCGTCGAACACCATTCACCAGTGACGAACCACACATCCGCACCCCATCAGAGGCAGACAGAACCCCACCGAAGCTACGCTCTTCCACTGACGGCCAACGCCAGGAGCAGAATTTGCGTGTCGAGACCCGTCAGTGTCCAAGAGAGAAGTGAATCCTTGCGCCCCCTGCAGGCCGTTCTCACTGGTCGTGACGTCATCCTATTGTCTCAGGGCTACACAGTTTTTTTCCACTAATGCTCCTCTAGACAAGGTCAACCTGAAATAATAGTCTCTCGGTATGCGGTCATCATGCAGGTGGGTGGCTCAAGGACGCGTACGCTCTAGACAGGGCACCTGTTATTTATTGAATCACTATCCCTAGATTATTTCCTTTATTCTACTATAATGATTGCGTAGGGAACTATTGCAGAAAAACACCATAGACAAGAGGAGATTGTAGCATTTCATTCCCAAAGTCTTACTGTACAGGAAAAAAAAATGGTTCAGCAAGACATAAAGTCACACACCTGTCCCCCTCGCGGTTACTCTCTGAACTAAATGAATCGCAAAATTATTAAGAATAGCTCTACTCCCATTCAAGGCAGCACTATCGTCAAGAATATGCCTTGTACAAAAAGAAAAAAAACTACATGCAGAAGGAAAGCATGTCAGAACAACCCCATTCATGTCAGCACATGTTTGTCAGACAAGGGGGGAAAAAGCGAAAAGAAACAAAGAAGGAAACCAGCATCAAACTATTTCTTCTTATTCAAAAACAGTGCTCATCATAAATCTGCCCAGGACAATACACACTATTTTTCTATTGCCACACTTTTTTCCAGTAACGGTCAATGCATTGCTACAGACTGCGTGACGTCATCACATCCTGTCTGAAGAAGAAGACACCGGCAAAGACTCCTATTATTTATTGAATCGCAAGATTATTTCCTTTGTCCTACTCTTAATGACATTGATTCTCTCATTAAAATTCAACAAAAAAGCACCCCACATATTAACGATTTTCACCCCAAAGGCTCATCATGGTCATTAGAATTACAGTAAACTGCCACTGCTCTTTTAAAATAATAAGTGAGACCACTCAACATCACCTCCAGGCTTATGTAATGCATGACCCTTTCTATGCTCATACATTCGTTGTCTGAGGCTACACCTGCGAGCAAAAACGGCGCGAAAGCCGGGGGCAAAGTTCCATTCGCGCATTGCGAGCAAAAAGGCGCGAAAGCACAAGACAGAACGCCTTTACGGGAATACGATAGCATTCCTATACTATATTAATGATTATTGCATTGCAGTTTAGAAAAACTACTACAAAACTATAATCTTAGGAGCCCAACTTTCTATGGAAACTATAATTGCCCTATTACTTGGATCGCTGTTAATGAAGCGCTCCAATTTTTTCTCTCTTCCCATTTCAGCCTTGTCATGCAGTGAAGCAGACTCACATCCAAAATAATTAATTTACACTGAGGGTGCCGTACTTCAGGAATACCTATCCTGCGCTCAGATGCAAGCATTTCTTCACGGGTACCTTTAACAGCTGACTTCCTCAACATACCGAGCTCCTAACAACATCTAACAAACAATCAGAGAAACCCTCTTCTCAGCTGCACCATGCGACTTTCTTCTGCGTAAAATCGGTGATTTGAAGAAGAGAGCAGCGAAAAATTGCGCGCTTGTGCTCGACCTGAAGCATATGCCAATAAACCAAGAAAAAGGCACTCATGTCTGGTATCTGATAGTGCCACATACACAGACGCATTGCCCTTGCGTAAAGAAAGCACAGGACACGGATACACAAATTTCCTTAGGTGAGCAGGGAAAAGGCTTAAGACCACAGGTCACGACACATCGCCACGCGGCTAGCACAACATGACACCAACAAGATACTAGCAGCGGGAAGAACTGCAACACTGCTAAACAAGTCCAGACATGCCACGATGGCGTCACAAATCAGGAAGAAAAAAAAAAAAAGCACACGCACGCACGCACAGAGGACAACGCATTAAACACACGGAGCGCTCTGGAATAATCGTAGCGTTACCGCACATCGCTACGAAGCTCAACGTCTAACACAAGACGGCAGCAACAAGATATTAGCGAAGGGTAAAAATCGCAACACTAGTGTCTAGACATGCAACATCGTGTAGCGCAACAACAAGTCTAGACATGCGACATTGAATGCGAAAACACTGGTGATCGGGGAAAAGGCCTAAGCCTGCGGCGGATCATCATAGAGCATACTCAACTTCATTTTTCTATTTTGCGTAAACTAAACGCGGTCTGCTTGGAAAACGACGTACAAATTTTCTTAGGGAGCAGAGAAATATATAAATTTGTACTCCGTGCTCAGATACCAGCATTTCTGCTCAAAAACCTGCAAAATTAAGCTCTGCTTACTTCGTCAAGATATCGAACACCCAACAAAATCAAACAAACAAACAACCCCACTTCCACTGGTAGAACACTATTCAGCTTTTACGCAGGAGGCTTTCTTCTACATAAAAAGTAGAGAAAATAAGAAAAGAGCAGCGAAATATTACACGCACTTTTGCTCGCATAGCTATAACAGAAAAAAATAAATAAAAGAACGACGCACACGCTAATAAACTGTGACAAAGACACCCATTTCTGCTATCAGATAATTATTGCATAATGCTAAATACTCATTTGCATTGGCCCTGCATGAAGAAAGCACAGGACAGGGATACACAATCTATCTTAAGCGAGCACGGAAAGTCACTTCTACTCGAGCAGCTTAATACCATAAAGTCTGAATTTTTGCAAAGAAAATAAAGCCTGAACAGCGCTACGAAGGTGACAGACACATACTAACAAACAAACAAACACTTCTTCGAGTCTGTATTATCTTTTAAAAAATAACGAAAGCACACATAAAAAAAATCACATTTGCTGGATGCACGTGAAGTCCGATTCCAATTGGAAATCGCGCTAAGGACGTGCTAAACGTGGAATTTTCGCAAGATTAATCCCAATACCTGGAATTCTGTTCATTTAACGGGAATGCTGGCGCTTGTGCTCCATTATTCGAAATTTTCGAATATTCGAATTTCTCGATTATCAAATTTTCGAATACGAATAGGGTTCGAATATCAACAATATTCGAACAATATTCGAAATTTCGAATATTCGCACACCTCTAGTGAATACTGACACTCAACGATATATAACAAAAAACAAACAAATTCCATTCTCATGAACTCTCCTCTGCCGAGCGGCTTTCTCCTGCTCTACCTGGATGCTGACTTTTTCCCCCCTCACCTACATTCTGAGTAAACGCAGTGACAGAAGAAAAGAACCGCGAAAAATTACACGCATTTGTGTCACAGGACAGGGATACACAAATTTCCTTAAGTGAGCAGGGAAAAGGCTTAAGTCGTACCGCTCAGGAATAATCGGAGAATCACCGCTTATCGCTACGCGGCTAGCGCTTGAACAGCGCTACAAACGTGACAGATACATACTAACTAACAAACAAACATACAAACAAACACTTCTATTCATTTCTATTGATAAAGGCGTAAACCACACTACAAGAACAAAGCACGCTGCTTCAGGAAAGCGTATCAAATGCATCGCAACAGGACCGTCTCTCATAAAATAGCCTGCCCAAAACGAAGACTTCACCAGGTTCGCGAGGTAATTCCATTAAAAACGCTCTCGGTCTATCCTACAGATAGCAATGCAAGCGCTGCTACCCTTATTTTTTAAGCCACTATTCCACGCAATAGTACATAAATGTATCACTCGTGTCACATGAAAAGGCACACACAAAGAACTTACTTGTCAAGTGGGATCCCTGGTTCAGGAAAGCGCGCGCGCCCGCGCGCACACATACACAGACACACACTCATATTTCCACACTCACAAACACAAAGTCTATTCTCACAACCACATAAATCCATATTATTCCTCAGGTCAATAATTATCCTACCATCGTCAAAAGATGGCTCACTCTTGTATGCGATCGCAAAGCGATAGGTCCTCGTTCCGGATGTAATAGGATATCGCCACTCGGCCGACACGAACCAAAAAAGAAAGAAAGGAATGCGCGCTCGCTATACCTCCACAAAGAAAACGGTGCCGTGCTTCTACGCAGCGCTCATCATACAGGAGTGAATTCTCTTCTTCGTTTTCCTTTTATTTTCTTGCACCCATATATTTTGCAAGAATACTATAGAGCAGAACGGACAAATGTGAACATCATTCGCTACACACTGTAGCTCTCATCATTTTTAAACCAAACCACTTAACATGTGTTCATAGGTCTTCACTAAATAGGTGAGCCGATAATGACTCAAAATGAAATGAAATCAAATAAAATAATCATTCCAGCATCGCTGGCTGCAAGCTTGGGTACCCTGCTTGGGTCTGCTGGCGCTGGAATAAAAGATTTATCGCGAGGGTTTAAGTGATAAAACAGTGCTCCCGAACCGCGCCCCACGCGAGCCGCGCGCGGACCCGTTCTCGGGACGCGACGCGCGCGATTCCCCGTGCGAACGCAACGCGGGCCTCGCGGTTTGGACGCGCGCGATCCCTTTCCCCGAGCAGGCGCACTGTTTTATCACTTAAACAGCAGCAGAGCTCACCATTGTAGTACCCTCGCGATAAATCTTTTATTCCAGCACCAGCTCCTGTATTATCTCTATGCCTGTATGATGAGCGCTGCGTAGAAGCACGGCACCGTTTTCTTTGTGGAGGTATAGCGAGCGCGCATTCCTTTCTTTCTTTTTTGGTTCGCGTCGGCCGAGTGGCGATATCCTATTACATCCGGAACGAGGACCTATCGCTTTGCGATCGCATACAAGAGTGAGCCATCTTTTGACGATGGTAGGATAATTATTGACCTGAGGAATAATATGGATTTATGTGGTTGTGAGAATAGACTTTGTGTTTGTGAGTGTGAAAATATGAGTGTGTGTCTGTGTATGTGTGCGCGCGGGCGCGCGCGCTTTCCTGAACCAGGGATCCCACTTGACAAGTAAGTTCTTTGTGTGTGCCTTTTCATGTGACACGAGTGATACATTTATGTACTATTGCGTGGAATAGTGGCTTAAAAAATAAGGGTAGCAGCGCTTGCATTGCTATCTGTAGGATAGACCGAGAGCGTTTTTAATGGAATTACCTCGCGAACCTGGTGAAGTCTTCGTTTTGGGCAGGCTATTTTATGAGAGACGGTCCTGTTGCGATGCATTTGATACGCTTTCCTGAAGCAGCGTGCTTTGTTCTTGTAGTGTGGTTTACGCCTTTATCAATAGAAATGAATAGAAGTGTTTGTTTGTTTGTTTGTTTGTTTGTATGTTTGTTTGTTTGTTAGTATGTATCTGTCACGTTCGTAGCGCTGTTCAAGCGCTAGCCGTGTAGCGATAAGCGGTGATTCTCCGATTATTCCTGAGCGGTACGACTTAAGCCTTTTCCCTGCTCACTTAAGGAAATTTGTGTATCCCTGTCCTGTGACACAAATGCGTGTAATTTTTCTCGGTTCTTTTCTTCTGTCACTGCTTTTACTCAGAATGTAGGTGAGGGGGGAAAAAGTCAGCATCCAGGTAGAGCAGGAGAAAGCCGCTCGGCAGAGGAGAGTTCATGAGAATGGAATTTGTTTGTTTTTTGTTATATATCGTTGAGTGCCAGTATTCACTAGAGGTGTGCGAATATTCGAAATTTCGAATATTGTTCGAATATTCTTGATATTCGAACCCTATTCGTATTCGAAAATTTGATAATCGAGAAATTCGAATATTCGAAAATTTCGAATAATGGAGCACAAGCGCCAGCATTCCCGCTAAAATGAACAGAATTCCAGGTATTGGGATTAATCTTGCGAAAATTCCACGTTTGGCACGTCCTTAGCGCGATTTCCAATTGGAATCGGACTTCATGTGCATCCAGCAAAACCGCAAGTTGGCTTCACAGCATGCTTTCACGCATTGCGTGCAGCCAACTTTAAGGCACAACGTCTGGTAGGCTACCTAGCCGATTTGATTTTTTTTATGTGTGCTTTCGTTATTTTTTAAAAGATAATACAGACTCGAAGAAGTGTTTGTTTGTTTGTTTGTATGTGTCTGTCACCTTCGTAGCGCTGTTCAGGCTTTATTTTCTTTGCAAAAATTCAGACTTTATGGTATTAAGCTGCTCGAGTAGAAGTGACTTTCCGTGCTCGCTTAAGATAGATTGTGTATCCCTGTCCTGTGCTTTCTTCATGCAGGGCCAATGCAAATGAGTATTTAGCATTATGCAATAATTATCTGATAGCAGAAATGGGTGTCTTTGTCACAGTTTATTAGCGTGTGCGTCGTTCTTTTATTTATTTTTTTCTGTTATAGCTATGCGAGCAAAAGTGCGTGTAATATTTCGCTGCTCTTTTCTTATTTTCTCTACTTTTTATGTAGAAGAAAGCCTCCTGCGTAAAAGCTGAATAGTGTTCTACCAGTGGAAGTGGGGTTGTTTGTTTGTTTGATTTTGTTGGGTGTTCGATATCTTGACGAAGTAAGCAGCGCTTAATTTTGCAGGTTTTTGAGCAGAAATGCTGGTATCTGAGCACGGAGTACAAATTTATATATTTCTCTGCTCCCTAAGAAAATTTGTACGTCGTTTTCCAAGCAGACCGCGTTTAGTTTACGCAAAATAGAAAAATGAAGTTGAGTATGCTCTATGATGATCCGCCGCAGGCTTAGGCCTTTTCCCCGATCACCAGTGTTTTCGCATTCGATGTCGCATGTCTAGACTTGTTGTTGCACTAGACGATGTTGCATGTCTAGACACTAGTGTTGCAATTTTTACCCTTCGCTAATATCTTGTTGCTGCCGTCTTGTGTTAGACGTTGAGCTTCGTAGCGATGCGCGGTAACGCTACGATTATTCCAGAGCGCTCCGTGTGTTTAATGCGTTGTCCTCTGTGCGTGCATGCGTGTGCTTTTTCCCCTGATTTGTGACGTCATCGTGGCATGTGTGGACTTGTTTAGCAGTGTTGCAGTTCTTCCCGCCGCTAGTATGTTGTTGGTGTCATGACGTTGTGCTAGCCGCGTGGCGATGTGTGGTGACCTGAGGTCTTAAGCCTTTTCCCTGCTCACCTAAGGATATTTGTGTATCCCTGTCCTGTGCTTTCTTTACGCAAGGGCAATGCGTCTGTGTATGTGGCACTACCAGATACCAGACATGAGTGCCTTTTTCTTGGTTTATTGGCATATGCTTCAGGTCGAGCACAAGCGCGCGCAATTTTTCGCTGCTCTCTTCTTCAAATCACCGATTTTACGCAGAAGAAAGTCGCATGGTGCAGCTGAGAAGAGGGTTTCTCTGATTGTTTGTTAGATGTTGTTAGGAGCTCGGTATGTTGAGGAAGTCAGCTGTTAAAGGTACCCGTGAAGAAATGCTTGCATCTGAGCGCAGGATAGGTATTCCTGAAGCACGGCACCCTCAGTGTAAATTAATTATTTTGGATGTGAGTCTGCTTCACTGCATGACAAGGCTGAAATGGGAAGAGAGAAAAAATTTGAGCGCTTCATTAACAGCGATCCAAGTAATAGGGCAATTATAGTTTCCATAGAAAGTTGGGCTCCTAAGATTATAGTTTTGTAGTAGTTTTTCTAAACTGCAATGCAATAATCATTAATATAGTATAGGAATGCTATCGTATTCCCGTAAAGGCGTTCTGTCTTGTGCTTTCGCGCCTTTTTGCTCGCAATGCGCGAATGGAACTTTGCCCCCGGCTTTCGCGCCTTTTTTGCTCGCAGGTGTAGCCTCAGACAACGAATGTATGAGCATAGAAAGGGTCATGCATTACATAAGCCTGGAGGTGGTGTTGAGTGGTCTCACTTATTATTTTAAAAGAGCAGTGGCAGTTTACTGTAATTCTAATGACCATGATGAGCCTTTGGGGTGAAAATCGTTAATATGTGGGGTGCTTTTTTGTTGAATTTTAATGAGAGAATCAATGTCATTAAGAGTAGGACAAAGGAAATAATCTTGCGATTCAATAAATAATAGGAGTCTTTGCCGGTGTCTTCTTCTTCAGACAGGATGTGATGACGTCACGCAGTCTGTAGCAATGCATTGACCGTTACTGGAAAAAAGTGTGGCAATAGAAAAATAGTGTGTATTGTCCTGGGCAGATTTATGATGAGCACTGTTTTTGAATAAGAAGAAATAGTTTGATGCTGGTTTCCTTCTTTGTTTCTTTTCGCTTTTTCCCCCCTTGTCTGACAAACATGTGCTGACATGCCTGGGCTTGTTCTGACATGCTTTCCTTCTGCATGTAGTTTTTTTCTTTTTGTACAAGGCATATTCTTGACGATAGTGCTGCCTTGAATGGGAGTAGAGCTATTCTTAATAATTTTGCGATTCATTTAGTTCAGAGAGTAACCGCGAGGGGGACAGGTGTGTGACTTTATGTCTTGCTGAACCATTTTTTTTTCCTGTACAGTAAGACTTTGGGAATGAAATGCTACAATCTCCTCTTGTCTATGGTGTTTTTCTGCAATAGTTCCCTATGCAATCATTATAGTAGAATAAAGGAAATAATCTAGGGATAGTGATTCAATAAATAACAGGTGCCCTGTCTAGAGCGTACGCGTCCTTGAGCCGCCCACCTGCATGATGACCGCATACCGAGAGACTATTATTTCAGGTTGACCTTGTCTAGAGGAGCATTAGTGGAAAAAAACTGTGTAGCCCTGAGACAATAGGATGACGTCACGACCAGTGAGAACGGCCTGCAGGGGGCGCAAGGATTCACTTCTCTCTTGGACACTGACGGGTCTCGACACGCAAATTCTGCTCCTGGCGTTGGCCGTCAGTGGAAGAGCGTAGCTTCGGTGGGGTTCTGTCTGCCTCTGATGGGGTGCGGATGTGTGGTTCGTCACTGGTGAATGGTGTTCGACGATGCAGGTGGATTTTGTGACGAGCGGATTTACAATGAGGGAATGCTGTGAACGGGAAAAATGATGGTGAGTGTCTTTTTCACTCTGTTCAAGTGTTTGTTTGTTTTCCTCTGTTGCCCAGCAGTCGTACAATTTGTGCTGACGTGTTCTGACATGCCCCGATATGCATGCTTTCCTGTGTTGATGTTTTGTAATTTTTCTCTTTTGACAAGGAACATTGTTGTCTTGACGATAGTGCTGCCCTGAGTTCTGCGCTCCTGTTTACCCGTACTCTGTGTTGATTTGTTGAGTACCTAGTCCTCTTATTTGCCGTTGATGGAGTTACGTGTTAGGATATTTTGTTCTTTTGCAAGTCTCATTTAGTAAGACTTTGGAATTCCTACGATCAGCTTTCATGCATGGTGCTCTTCTGCAATAGTTTCCTATTCAGTTGTTATAGAATAATAAAGGAAATAATCTTGGGATAGTGATTCAATAAATAATATGTCCCCTGTCTAGAGCGTACGCGTCCTTGAGCCACGCAGCTGCATGATGACGTCATACTGTGGCTTCATTGTAGATTGACCAAAGGAGCATTAGTGGAAAAAAAAAAAACAGGGTAGCCCTGAGACAATAGGATGACGTCACGACCAATGAGAACGGCCAGCAGGGGGCGCAGGAATGCTCTTCTCTCTTAGCCTCACGACCAATGAGAATGGCCAACAGGGGGCGCAGGAATGCTCTTCACTCTTAGCCTCTCAGAGGTAGTCGCCCCAGAGGGCGCTAGGAGCGCGTATGCGTAGCGGCGCCCCAGTCAGTTTCTCTCCGGCTGTCGCGGAAAGCAGGCGTGCGCTCCCCGCGCTCGTTCAGTTTCGGGCTGGTTGTCACGGAGAGCAGTCGCATCGGTCTGCGCTCCTGCTGTGGTGAGGTGATTTGTTGTGTAACTAATGCTTTCGTCAACTTTGTTCCCGCTTTGTTTGCGATTTTCGTGCCCGTGCACGTCGGGTGCTGGTTGCTGCTGACTGGGCATCCCCGGCATTTTCTATCATCTTCTGCCTTGGGAACGGGAGTAGCGCTGGCGTGATTCTTAATAATTTTGTTGTGAGATTAGTTGAGAAAGTAACCGCTAGGGGATGCAGCTGCGGGGCTTTATACAGGAGAAAAAATACCATTACGAGTCAGTTCTCTGCCTGCCTCTCGGATGGAGCAGTCGCATCGTTCTGCGCTCCTGTTCTGGTGGGCTCATTTGTTGTGTAACTAATTGTTTTTTCTTGTTAGCTATTGATGGTTTGCATACTCTTGCTTTCCCAGCCTCTATATTACGAGTGTTTTTCTCCTTGCATGTCCAGAGCTGTCCTAACTTGCCCAGACATGCCATGATGACGTCACAGCTGACGTCACAGGATGTCCGGAACTTGTGGTCATAGCTGGGATGCTTTGCAACCTGCCTCTGTGCTCCGTCGCCCGGCGATGGTCAGCGGCCTTTCCGGGCCGCTTCCTTCAAGATGGTGTCGTTGATCTTCAACTAAACTCCTTCTCTCCACTCTATCTCTATCTATTTTTTTATTTTTTATGACCACGTTTATCCGGAAACGCACAGGGTGGTCTGGACACTAGTTAGACGCTCCCCAATTAGTGTGATGACTCATTGGATGATGCTGATTAATGTGGGGGGTCCCAATTAGCTCTAATTGCTAATTAATGGCGTCCAGAAGCCTTGTAGCGTTTCCGGATAAGCGTGGTCAGTACTTACTACTTATTTCGGCGTTTTCACAACGCACGTGATCTCCATGCAGCAGCCAATGAGTGCAGGTCTTACGCGGTGACATCCCCTGGCTCAAAAAACGCAGTGGGTCCGCTTATAAATGCTATTGCGTTTAATAACTACAGCTACGCTACGTGCTACTGAAAGTTTGTCGTCGACTACATTTCAGAAAAGGGGAGGAGGGCTACTGAATCTCTCTAAGCCTCCCTCTCGCTACGCCCCATGGGAACATGTCCTCCTACTGATCCTGGCCGAAGACGCGGCACAGTGCAAGTTAGGGTGCGTCAATACTAGCTCCCTCTGCATAGGGTGCAGACAAACTGCGGCGTCTGCTACGAATTTCCGCCCCATTGACTGCCACGTACAGCTCGCGATGCCCGCACAAAAGCGTAGCTATACGCTCAGTGGCGTATCTAGAGCTACCTGCGCCCATGGCAACATGGTTAATATGATGTCCTTGGGGATGCGTTTTCGTGTGGTCCGCACTAGGTTTCACACTACAACCTCCCTAATGGCGGGTGCTTTAGATCATTTATGAATGTGCCAGGTTGAGTGCCCGACCTGGCACATTCACACCCGACCACATAATGGCGCCCCTGTTCACCTGGCGCCCATGGCACCTGTCCACACCTGCCACACCCTAGATACGCCACTGTATACGCTTAGCGACACCCTGCATGTTAGGGTTGAGTAAATACCCGTGGTAAATACGTAGCAAATAAGCTTTGAAAAAGTTGGTGAAATCGGTACACAGCATTTATGCATGGTAAGCGTGGGAGTCAACATGGCTACTTTGCGGCATTCGCTTCTAGAAAGGGTGACTCCACCCTACACAGAGGGAGCTATTGTTCAGGCACCCTAGTGCAAGTTGCTTAGACACGCCGTCTTCCGGGAGCGGATGCTGAGATCCGGGTGGTATTTAAGGGGACAGCTTGGACCCCAGATGTCAACCTGATAGGCCTTATTAGATGATTCCTTATATCTTCGAGAGCCACCACTCAACATATTTCGTTTATATTCGGCTCAGAGAATTTGCAATGTAATTTCGAACTTACTTTTTTTTTTTGCCTCTGACCGAAAGTCGCACTTCGAACAGTCGTGGCGTCAGTACCGTTCTCTTCAGGTCTTTGTGGCGTCTACTCGGCTCTTCTCAACGGGCTGTGTGTTGTGCTTTGTGCGTCGCCGTTCCTGGTTCCCGCACTTTCAATGCGCATGGCATCCTGCTTTTTGCAAACTGTGACTCGTTGTTGCATATATGACGGTGTTGCTTAGTGCATCGTGAGAACAAGGAAAACAGAACTTCCGTGCCGTTTTTCGGATCTGAGGATATCGAACCCGTAAAACAGTTGCGGATATCCAGTATTCACCATCCTGGATAAAAGCTCAGTGCAGTAGCCTTTTGAAGGGACAAGTAGGTGTTATTAGTGTAGACCTCGTTCTCGTGACAGATTTGGCCTAAGCAGCATAAACATTTGTCAGGTGTCTCTGAGTTACAGCTCCAACACCTGCATAACAAACGTCACACGCGCTACATTGCTCGGAATAAGATAAGTTATTAAGCCAAATCGCCAGTCCCAACTGGATGAAGTATACCCTGAAAATCTCACTTTGCGCCTCAACCAAGCACGTATTGTTGTTGTGTCGTCTTGCACAACTGGAAGCGTTCACCCTGTCTGTTTTACGTGGATGGTATACGTATGGAGCACAGTCGAATCCAGTCGCAACTCAAATGCCCTCCGGAGATCCGGCTGTCGCTTCAAAGAACACCCAGATGGGCAAAATTAAATCGCGGACATTGTGTCGTCATTGATGTTCATAGTTGCCCCGACGTAACGAATCATCTGAATAAAAGAGTGAGGTGGAAGGTGGAAGGGTGAAGAGAGCGAAATGCAACAACATTTTTTCTCAAACGAAAAAAATTGTGTACTGTTCCGATTTATTCGTTGCAGCATGCATCTTTATTCACGTCTCTACTGAGAAGGCGGCTTATGGAAAACGCATAGGTATCGAAGCCCGCAATGACTGTCCAGAAAACGAGAGATTATACTCTAAAGGGACGAAAATCGAAAAGATTAATGTAAGTATTTCTGATTCAGTACCAAACATTGTGTGGGTTTTGTACGTCCTGTTCTATTTCGCGTTATTTGCAGCCGCATATGTAGAGTTAGAGGTTCCGTAAACAAGCAGCTTACATTCTGGTGTCGCTCAAGAGCTTGTGTCGTATTTTGTACTGCAAGTTGTGGCTTCACCCACCACTTGGGGGGTCTTGTTGAGTATCAAAGGAAAGAAACCTTGAAATAAAGTAGTTTGTGTTTTGGCTGCCTGCCTGTCATGTTCTGCCTGCATGATAAGATACGACAGTTGTGAATATCTCGCGCCATAGCGTACACTTGATATGTCGCTTTAAAAATCGTTAACTTCGATGAAATATGTCGGGGCGACCTCGGGTATCAATCAACCCTCATCTCAGCGACGAACCTTGGCATTCACTTGTGCCTTTAAGCAGCAAAAACACCACCTTGGCATCCATGTAGCCAGCATTTTGCAGTGACAGCTGCTAAAGGAACAATGAGGTGAGATTTCACACCGCTCGAAATCCCGCCTTGTCTGTCAAGCTCTCCATCAGGTGTCACAATGCAAAATATTTTTACTCGCGTCATAGCCGGATGCGGTACGGCTGGGGACAAAAGTTAACGGAACACGGCATTTGCTTATTTCTTCATTGGAGCGGCACCCTGCTAGCCATCAGGAAAAGATCGAATAAGAAACGGGTGGCAGGCTATTCCACCCATCTCTCAGTATGTGTGCCCACTCCTGTTCGCTACTAGGTTGTCGCTCCAGTCGGGAAATGCGAAACCCCGGCGTTCCGTAAACTTTTGTCCCAAGCTGTACCACGTAAGATCAGGCAAGCTGGTCCGGACGTGTTCTCACATTTTGCTTGAAGAATTATGTCATTGGCCGATGTCTCTAGGTGACGAAACTGTTTGTTTCAAGTCGCTATGTCATTTCGTCGCCGAGAAAGAAAAAAGCGTGAAGCGAGGTGGAATTCGCTTTTATCACTCTTTTCTTTTTTTGCGAACTTTGGCCACCCCTGGCTGAGACGCGACACCCGAAATAAACCTTTGTGATTTTTCTTCTTCTTGTCCATATATATCACAGTGGACAGAGGTGCACAAAAGTGCTCTATGAAATCCCATCTTTATGTAAAAAAAATGGTAAACATGGCTGTCGTTATCTTTATTATTATTATTTTATTATTAGAAAGTGCACATAACAGCTAAAAGCCTTAAAATGTTGCACTTAAAATAAAACACCAATCATCATGAAAGACAATATTCTAAGTAGTCAACAACAGAATTCTTATACAAGGTAACACTACCAAAAAGGTCAACATCGTACGGTAAAGAGTTAAATCTTAATTGTAGCCTGGACGACGGGGACATAATGGACGGCATCAACGGATAAAAGAGCAGTAACAGCCGAGAACGCCTAAGCGGAGCCTTGAACGACAAAGAAGATAAAAATTCCTGACAAGACAACATACCATTGACAACTTTAAATAGGAAAATAGCGTCACTTATTATTATATTATCGTCGTTATTGTTGTATTGCGGACCGTTCTATGTAGCATCAGTTGAAAAGCGTCTGATGAGCAATATATTATTTTGTTCGTCGTGCAATGTTCTTTCTGGCGATATAAGTTTGATATTTGTAGGTTCAGCGTGTCCCACACTGCAGCCACACAAAAATAAGGAAAGTAGGTCATACATTCGAGCCAATTTCTAAAACGCCACATCATTGAACACCTTGATATTTTTCTCTTGACTGTCTAAAGGCGTGTACTTGCAGAATATGCAAAAACATGTTCGTTATAGGGCACCGAACTGAGCCTTCCAGCCACATTACGCATGTGGCGGCAGGAATCGGAACCGGTACCGAACCCGCACCGAAAACCGCTAAAACCCCGGCAGCTATGTTAAGTGTCCCGCAAAGGCGTACGTCCGGCCCTTTCCACAAATCAAAATTGATAAAGGTGTCACTACGTGCAATGGTTGACAACGTGCTATGCGGTGAAGTTCTGTTTTTAGAGCGCACCGCGGCCATGACAAGGAGGCACGAATAATTTATCTAACTTTTCGCGTAAGCGGAACGCGCGGATAACACGCGCATAACACGCGAATAACACGCTCCTAGCCATCCATCATCCCAAGTGATATCGTTCTGTTCCCTCATTTATTTAAAACTGGGAGCTTACGGCATTTACATCAAATCAAGGAAACGAACGCTGTCATTCGGAATGGTGGTTGGCTAGGAGGATGCTATGCGGTGAAGCGCTGATTTTAAAGTTTTTCAATGTATAGCTCTATACTTATTCAGAACATATTTGATGCGAGATACACATGCACTTGCCAGCGAGTTGTCTGTTACGTAAACTTCCATCCATGAAAAGTTCTTATTAGCGTGACTTGCAGGGAAGGATTGTCAGAGTGGAGTACTATACAACTTGTCACTACCTCTGCAAAGGAAAACGAAACAACATTGCGGACGGAACGAAATGTCTGGTAAGAACGGCTGTTTATATTATGCACTTTTTCATTTAAGCTTCTATCTTTATAGAACACATCCTTAAACTTAGGATTACTTGTGAACATGTACAGAGGCTGTAGAATTCAAAGTGCATCTTGCCGAGTGGTGATGAACCTGCGAACACTGTTTTTCATTATTATTTTTTTTTATAAGTAGTAAACCTAACTTCAATGTCTGCGGAATGCACCCTAAACTTAGCGTAACTTATATGAACGGTTGCAGAGGCTACGAAATGCAGGTCGCACCGCGTTCGATGAAAAGTGTATGGCACTCGCCCGAACACCAAGGGAACGCGTGTTTCATTTTTTTTTATAAATAAGTAAGCACACCGCTACATCCAGTCTCGGTGTCATCCTCATCATCGTCTGTGCGAGCGTCCCGAGGTTTCGTTTCCATGCACGCTCTATAGAATTATTCATTGAAACCATCTTCGTTGTAGAGCCGATTCGCCTCCGCTTCTTGCTCTACAATTTTGGGTATCCCGAACCTAGCTGGTGGCTCAAGACGCTGGCCGACCGACTACTTCTCCACTTGAAGCCACCATCACCACCCCGCTTTCCCTGCCCCTTACGCTACTTCGGACTCTCAGCTCTGGTACGCGCAAGCTGAGGTCCAGTTTGCCGGTCGTTACATCATCTGAAAGCTCTGTAAGTTTGATTTCGTCGTAGGCCACCTTGCCCACGAGGCAGCGGCAGAAGTCCACGACCTCATCATCTATCCCCACAGAAAATCCCCTACGACACTATCGGGTATGAGCTAATCCGTCCCACCTTCTTATCCGTGCAGCGGTACCTGCAGGGACCTCCTTACCGCCATGGAGCTTGGCGACAGGCGGCCTACGTAGTTACTGCGCCATATCGGGTACCTGATGGGCGCTGCTACCTCACACGACACCGTTCTTCGTGAGCTCTTCCCCCAGCGACTTTCATACAACGTCCGCATGAAACACATTTAAAAGTGTTCTGTTAGATATACGTTCAACAGCACGTATACGTATGTAAACGTTTTCCCAGGATACGTAAACGTTTTCGTTCGCACAAACGTACAGCGGCACGTATACACATATAAACGTTTGCTTTGGAGACGTTTTTCTTTCCTCCTGCTTTCCTTGAAAGACAGTGCAGGGTATCGTTAAAGTGGCATGTTACTTTGTCCCGCTCATTTGTGACTGTCTTATGTTAAATAAAGAACAGTCACAGCGCAGGGCGCATTTTATTCCGTTTCTTGGTGGTTAATAGAGCGTTGCCACGACCCGGTTCGCAGCTTACACCGAACTCCGCTCCGCGTGTACTCATGGCATTGGGATCGCTGACACTCCAAAAACGGACATCGACATCGTACGGCAGAATTACAATTCTGGGTGTTATCCTTTTCTCCATCCCAATTTGTTCATAACGGGATGTGTACGGCTCCTTGTGGGAATTCGCGTCAGCGCATCATGCCACAAAAGTTGTGCTCATCCCTTTTTTCCCACTCTGACGCAAGAATGATATCATTCGGGTCAGTGATTGATTCTTCAGTGATTGATTCAAATATTCTGGTTTTAGAGTGCAATGGTGGGAACCAGTAGGAAAGAGCAGGTTACATGATTCAGGTTAAAGTAGTCGCTCAAGGTGACAATCTTCCGCGTTGGTCTTTTCATCAAAATACTACTCGGGTAAAGAAGGTAAATACGGAATTTTTAGTATAAATTGATCCAAACGTCATCACCGACATTACGAGCTCGACATGTTTAAAACTGTAGTGAAACACGTCGGTTCATAATGCAATGTACGACGAAAATGAACACTGACAGGGTGGCTTAGAAGACAAACATGAACTGAAGTAATAAGCTACTTATAAGACAGTGAGAAACTGGCGTAGTTGGCAATTACTGATGGGATCCATGGACGCGCTAGCCATAACGGGGACAACTTCTGTCTCTGTCCCAGTATTGCCTGGCGCGTCCATGTTTCTCATTAATAAAGATAAGAAGTTGCTTAAATAGATATCCGTTTCGAAAGGCGTTGCGTTTCGTATTAACAAGCCGTTTAAACGTTTCACCTTGACATAACGCTCAACCGCTTCATTTTAACAAAACGCTTAAACGTTTCACATTAACGACACGTTTAAACGTTTCGCATTCACAAAGCGTTTAAACGTTTCATAAGGAAACGTTTTCCAAACTATACGTGAATCTAAATGGCGTATAAAAAGTTTCAACGGAAACGTTTTAAACGAAAGTCGTAAAAACGTGTTAGATCCCGAGCCCTAGTTTGAAACTAATGCGGTTCCCGTTTCGCCCAGTATCCACTTCTCTGTATTTGTGTGTTGTTGTGCACTACCTTCGACACTACCCCCAGGAGCACTCGAGGCAATCAATGTACGCTTTCTAACTGTATTTCAGAAAATCCACAATGCTGGCGGCTCTATTCACCGAGAGATTCACAAATATGTAGCCACATGCAAGGGCGGGAATTGCGGCTGAGAGAAGAGTATGTGAAACGGCGGGCTACTTTTCTTCTTGCCCGTGCCGCTCGTCTCTTCAGTCTTCACTCGTGTGAGTATGGAAACAAATACTTCTCCGCCGAGATGACGTGCACGAAGTTTGTAACTTGCAACACGCTACGATGCTACTTCACGTTCCACTTAAAACGCCGATCCGGATTAATTCTTCTGTCTTCATACTTCTCAATAGAAGACAATGTCGCCTTTTGGACAAAATAAATTCAGCATGTGTTAATTGAAAGGTAGCATACTGCATGTTGGAAAAGTCGTCTGTCCTTATACTTTCATTTTTTCATCTACCTGTTTCCTAGGTGAGGACGTAGAAGGGGGAGGTAAGGGTGTCCTACCCTTTCCTCTGAATTCAATTTCTGTCGCACATAGTGCTACAGTTGAGCTTAGGCTGTGCATGTAGCATGCTTCCCAAGACTGGACACCCCTGCCATAAAAAATCCTGGGTATGCCCTTGCGGTCACCAATGTGTTAGAAGTAACTAACGGCGACTTTTTCGAGTAGAGTTCCCAGATGTCATAGTCAGCCGTCCACTGACGTGTGACTACTGATTCCCACGTCTTTTTTTGCAGCTACTGGTGCTGGTGCTGTCGGTGACCCACTGTTTCCTTACTTCACACTAATATTCGAAATATTTTACGGCTAAGGGATTTTCTCAATAAAGACGTGCACTGTTGTCAAACTTTTCACACGTTTTTGGGTGTAATTCAATGGTTCCCTGACTAACTTGTTTTTAGGTGTGTAACAACACCCCCGGACGAGAGTTCACCCTCTGGAAAGGGTGTTTGTAGTTAGATTCTAACACCTTCTAGGTTGTAATTTAGGAGTGATGAGGCCCCATTGAAGTCTATGTCAACACCCATGCACAAGGGTGCTAACAGCATACTTGATTATGAGATTCTCTTCGACCTGTAAAGCGACTAATGGTGAATAACCTAGGTAGTTCAGAGTACTCGCTGGATTACTTTCAGTCTCATGTAATTGTAACTTACATATAACTTGTGTAATTATAACTTGTAAACTTAACCACATTTCAAATGTAGCCAGCCATAGACTCACAGAAGAGATACGGGTCGTAAAAAGTGCAGTGGTCGTTCAACAAGCGCTCCATCATATTTGAGGTGTCATTTGGACACATTTTACATCCCAATCAAATTCATTATACATCACATGTTTTTCAGGAATCTTGTATATAATAAATGCAATGCATATCTGAATACTGCACACACCCAGACTTGTATATCTGGTCGCGTGACATTTGACGTTTATCACCCTACTATGTGCTGCCTCTATTGCAAACGAGTGGATACATAGGGTATATTTCACAAAAACATACAGAAAGTGCGTTGCTTCCTTAGACCCTTTCTACACCTCCCTCCAGACACATTGTTGTGCAGAAGAATGTTTCATAACTTAAAAACCCGATACTATAGGGGACAAAAAAAAACGACAAAAACAGACAAGGTCTAGACCTTGTCTGTGTTTGTCGTTTTTTTTTTGTCCCCTAGTCTAGGGTTTTTAAGTTATGGATCTATACCACCAGCTCGCTTGCTACCTCTCTATCCTGTCGTTGAAGAATGTTTGTTACTCTTATATACTCATCTAAGACACCACACAGAGATACATTTTTTTTTTTACGGAGGATGTGATAGGGTGTAATGAAAAGTATACCGGCTACTTACTCCCCAATTAAACACAAAAGGTGTTTAACATTGAACACTTGTGCGTCCCGAGTTGCTGTGCAGCGGACAAACAAGGATGAGGAGGAGGCAAGAAATGACGATGGCAGTTAGTTCGGGTATAGTTCGGGCTAAATGCCAGTACTCGACAGCTGTTTCGGCCTTCTTGGGCCTCATCAGCAGTACGTAGGCAGCCGACGTTTGAGCGGATGGCATCAGGTCACGTAACTCGGGATTCCTCCCGTCAGGGTGCTAACTCACAAGTAAAAGCCCAGTGCAAAGCCAGTGAAGTATAGCAGGGGAAAAGATAGCCGGAGCCTTTGGCTGTACGTATACCACATGTTTTTAAGTCAAACGCCAGTTACGGACAGGTGTTTCGGCCTTCTTGGGCCTTATCAGCAGTGCGCAGGCAGCCGACGTTTGAGCGGATGGCGTCAGAAGGTCACGTAACTTGTGATTCCTCCCGTCAGGGTGCTAACTCACAAGTAGAAGCCCAGTGCAAAGCCAGTGAAGTATAGCAGGGGAAAAGATAGCAGGAGCCTTTGGCTGTACGTATAGCATGTGTTTTTAAGTTAAACGTCCCAAAGCAGACAATCAAAAAGCCGTATGACAAATCACGTTTATTTGTCCTCGGGAACTGCCTTGAAAAAGCTACAGTACATATCTTTTTACGTCTTGTACCAGGCTTCACTGGAGCTTTAGGTGCTTCGACATCGAAGGGCAGTTCAGAAGCCAATGCTGAGCTATGTGCGTCGTCGTTGCCGATGGCTGCGGGAGAACTAAAACAAAACAAAGAAATCTATTGATGATCCGTAACTCTGCATGAAAATCACTGCTACCATAGATAATCGATCTTGATTTCGTATTTGAACACCAAAGCGCATTTGTCACGAATGTTCGTAGATCACAGTGAATGAACGACTGCGTCGTGCATGAGGAGCAACTAGCATAACCACGCATAATTTGATTAGCGGCATATCAGAAACGTACAAGTTACGGCAATGCACTGCACAATGAAGCGCCGCTAACGTACCGAGTGACTTGTAAATATTGTACGAATACACTTAACGTACTTCCTTCAGTCACAAAAAAGTAATCAAACTTGTCTTACCGTTTACCTGCAGTACGTCGGAAAGAGTGCAGACTTCCTCTCTGACGATTTCTGCGTCCTCTGGAGGTGCAGGGATTCCATGTCATGTTCGCCTTCCCGCTGTTGTGATGATCAGGTGGATGTGCCATTCCGTTCTCACATTAGCAGTTCGCCACTATCTAAACATAAAGCATTCAAAACCCTCAAACTACCCCTAGCGTCTGCGTGCACAACGGCTGCAGTCCGAAGTCCGAGAGAACACGCGTGGCCGGACAGACGTGATGTCTCCTCTGTCGTTTTTCTTTCTCCTCCAGACTGTTTGGATACGCACGCCTCAATCAACAACTTTCGCCCAATCAGCGCGAAGGAAACTGACGCCAGTTCTTGGAGACCAATGAGCATCCAAATATTTATACATATAATGCGCAGCCAATCAGAGATCTTCCGAGCTCGCACGCCGGAGGCGACAATATTTTCGAGGCGGTGCGTTTCGCTTTAGAGCCGGCGGCTGGTTTCGGCGCCCGCCATTTTCCCTCGACTATTGCGTCAATGGGAGCTTCCGGCGGATGTCACAGGTCCCACAGATTTGCCCACAGGTAGCAGGCAGCCTGCTGCGTTGCAGTATTTGTCGTCTGTAGATGTAAGTGGCCGGTTGTCCAGTGTTGAAAGCTGCTTTCATAGGATCGTTCTTTCGCCCTCGCATTTCGGACAGTACAGTAGTAGAGGGATGTCGTCTTCGCTTGTGTTGCATTGTCTGCGTCTAGGGTCCTCGGTCATTTTTAGCTTATACCTGTAAGCTCTTGTGACAGCAGTCCCTGTAAAAAATACATGGGTCCAGATGGAAAATTCCCCATTGGAACCAACTGGTTGTACTGAATTGGTTCGAGCTGTGTTTTCGGAAACCCATTGGTCTCAACCATTTGATCCAGTTGGTGCCCCCATTCCACTTGAAAACATACTGGCCTCCCAGCTCGATGTAATTGGTTCTAGCCAACAGAACCACTTGGACCAGTTGGCACCAACTGTCCTCCCAGCTACGTCCAACAGGTTCTACCCAACCAAACCATTTAGACAAGCTCGCACCAACTGGTCTCGCAGCTCGATTCAATGGGTTCTAGCCATCCGATTGATTTAGACAGTAGTAAGTACTGACCACGACTATCCGGAAACACACAGGGGGTCTGGACACCACTAAATTAGAAATTACAGCTAATTAGGACTCCCCACACTAATTGGGATCATCCACTGAGTCACCACACTAATTGGGGAGCATCTAACTCGTGACGAGACCACCCTGCATGTTTCCGGATACTCGAGGCCATAAAAAATAAATAGAAATACAGAGAGAAACAATTTATTTGAAAATCAATGATGCCGCGTTAAAAAAACCGCTCCGGAACAGCCAAGTGACCAGCTACCGCCATGTTGCTTATTGACGGCCAATAGTTGCAGAGATCGACGACAAGTGGCCACCTAGTTGCAAGGCATCACACCAGATGGCGCCACCGTCATGGCTCTGTGCGAGTCAGACAGAGAACAACAAAATACTAGCAGCAGGTAGAAATTGTAACAAGAAAGACACTGCCAAACAAGTCTAAACATGCGAGAGCGCGTACAAAACATTGGGGAAAAGGCCTAACCACTACTGCAAATCCTAAACATGCGACAGCACTGAGAAAATTCTCAAAGCTCAGCCCTACGTGACCGAACATCGCTACGAAGCTCGAGGGCTAACACAAGTTGAAAACAGCAACTAGGAAGGCACTGCTAAACAAGTCTAGATAGCACGGAGTGTTTATTTGAAAACTCTCTATAAAGGGAGTGCGTACTGCGCTCGGGTCATTATTCTGACCAATATGTGGAAAACGTAATGTGTGGTTTATTCTCCTGCATTTCTCGTCGTCGTCAGGAAAAGTAAAAATGAAGAACTTCGCGAATTTATTCACGGCTTCGTAGAGGAAGTCTTTCAAGTCCACCGCCTCACATGGAGAACACACACATCGGGGGGAAAAGTTTAAGGGGATCGATTTGGCCTAACTGCACAACAGCTAACACAAGATGACAACCACAAAATGCTAGGCGCAGGGTAATCACTGCTAAACGTGCGACAGCACGGAGAAAAGGCTGAAGACGCACAACGTTACGAATCTCATTGGCGTGGAAGTCACTGCCAAACATATCCAGTCATGTGGGGAAAAGTCCTAACCGCTATGGCAAATGGCATACATGCGACAACACAGAGAAAAGGCTTAACACGAGTCCGGTAAAAATGCGCAAACATCGGGGAAAAAAGCTACGGCCAATCATTCAGCTTCCCCCGCAACGACGGAGCATCTGCTCCCGTCGACAACCAAGCCTCAACTGACCTGGCACGGCGATGGTAGAGCGACCGGTGCACATCCTCTCTTCACGAGAGGCAGCGGCCGACTGACACAAGCGCCACTCTATGAGCGCTACACATGTGCGCGCGTGCTTCTAGCACCCTCTGCAGCACCCCAACCGGCTGGCAGCCAGCAGTCAACCCAACGTGTGCTCCCTGCAGCGCCGAGTTTCGGTTTCCCTCTGTTCTTTCTCTGCACGCACTCCTGGCGGCAACACGTGTTTATTTGAAAACACTCTATAAAGAGAGCGCCACTACGCTCGCGTCATTATTCTGACCAATATATGGATTATTCCAATTATTCTCCTGCATTTCTTGTCATCGTCAGGAAAAAGACAAAAAACGAAGAACTTCGCAAATTTATTCACGGCATCGTGGAAGAAGCCTTTCAAGTCCACCGCCTGGAATGGTTGCTAGCGCACCAAGAAATGTGTCAGGACACGATGAAGATGCTTGACCGCATCCTAACGGCGGACAGACTGACAAAAAATAATCCAACTTCAGCCTGGATAATCTGTATTGGGAACGCAGTTTGGATCTAGAGGACAACAGGTTAATAAAAGAGACGCATATCTCTATGAGTCTCAGCCTGTTCTTTTTCTTCGTGCAACGTGTACACACGCAGCATGTCTTCCCCCAAACCTTTTTGTTTCTGCAATTCTTTTAGCTGTACTTTAAGCGGCCTCCATGTGCGGTAAACCCGCGTTCCTTGCGAACGTGCTGAGGAACCTGAACGACGTTGTGGACAAGCCTCTGTCACAAATATTCTATGTGCAGAAATATGCTTCGCCGAGCGTGCATGACGAATTTGAGAACTCTACGCCCATCATCGTCGACGATCACATGACCGACGCTGATTCCTTGAAGGAGGAAACCGAACTTTTCATTCGGGATTCTCAACAAGCCAACGCGTCGATCTTCTTACTCGTTCAAAACATCTTTGTCAACAGTAGCCATTTTAGAACTATATCCTACAACACTAGCTATGTCGTCCTGTGTCGTCCTGCGCAGTGTACTCCAGATGAAACACTTTGGGCAACAGCTATTTGGCAGAAAAAGATTGGAGTATTTTCTGGACGCATATAACCAAGTGATGTTGTCGCCCCACGCTTATTTACTCGTAGATCTTCACAAGTCTACGCACGAGGTTCACAGGTTGCATAGCAATATCTTTCCGGGAGAACGTCAATATATCTACGCTCCGAAATGAATCTCTGCCCTCACCTCATTTTACTCAAAGTGCCCTCCACTCTACCCCTTCCGCACCGTCTTGAGATGTTCTTCCTCGTTCGCGCGTTTGAAGAAGCAGAAACGCTTCTTACATCAGCTCGCCTACAAAAAGATTCACAAGAATCCGCAACGTTTGAAGCTCTATCTGTGTCAGCAATGAAGGTAGGGCGTTCTTTTGTCGGTGGTTCCTCTGGTGGAGAGTGACAACGTCAAAGTGAAACTCATATTGCAAGCACTGTGTCCCATACTCAAGCAGTACGGATTCGATCCCTACGACAATTAAAACAAGGCGTCCGACGCTACAAATGAGTTTGACTATTCGCTCCTCTCTCCAGGGACGAAGAGGAAGCGGAAAGGGTCGTCTCGGAATTAAAGAAAGGTTATTTCCTAGGATTACGAGAGTTGTGTCTCTGCTTCAGGCAAGCCCATCAGGCACTCCTCCATTTACGAACTTGTCAATTATTTGTTGCAACGTAAGACGGGACAGAACGTTCTTGGTTCCCCAAAGTCTGGAAACTATTGCACCTGACTTCTCTGCACAAATCTCGCGGGCCTCAACAACAGCAGCAGCAAGCCTCAATTGCATGGACGACTTATGAAGGGATATGAGAAACAAGAGGGTGGTTTGGGGGGAGTGGACCGCTATAGGAAAGCGCATCACTTGAGAGAAAAAGAAGGCTCTCGCCATTCTCAGAAAGCTGAACGCCTACATGCTTCACCATCTGGTGAGAAGAAAGTTGAATACGAGACGCATCATCGCGCTCAAGATAAGCGACGTGTGGCAAATGGATCTTGCTGACTTTTCAAAATACAAGAGGTTCAAAGGTGGCTACTGCTACATTCTCTCAACACATCGATCGATTCCCTCTCCTGTTTTCTGCACACGTGGTTTCCGAATTCAAAATGATGTAGTCGAAAGCGACGGGTGTGGCATGCTCCAATAAGATGGAGGTGACTTCGCGTTCGCTCAATTTGAGAGGCTTCACCGCGTCGAGCGCCTGTGCCAGACGAGGGTCCAATTTCACGGGCTTCACGTCTACGGGTAAGACGAAGTCATATTGCAATTTATTGTACACGAAAAAAACGTTTAATTTGGAAAGGGGTTTTCCCAAATCCCTCTCAAGATCCGAGGTGACACGAAAAGTTCTCCCGGATTCGACCGTGTCCTCGAAAGAAACCTTGATTTTCAGATATTTCCTTTCGTATCCGATATTTAAGAAATCGTAGCTTATGCTGAGATCCATCAGACCGACTTTATAGTGATTCGAGAGCTGAAGGGGGTTGTCGAAAGCTACCGTGAAGGCATTGAGTTTATTCAACGGAAACTTCCTCATGCTGGCGTTCGAGAGGAGGTCGACGTAGATGTCTGATGTCATTACACAATCTTGACCACGTCGCCGCTCGGAACCCAACTGCAGTGTTCTTTGTCGTAACCAAACCAGCGAACCAAGAAGAAGCTCTGACTGTTCACTTTCTAGTTTCTCAGCACTTTCGTCACTGACCAAGGCTCATTGACATCTCAGGTTACGATGAAAACCTCCTTCGGGTAGAAAGGGCTCAGGCATTTATACGCGACACCTTAAATTCGCGGTACCGCAATGCATTTCCCCCGCACGAGGAGTCTTTGGGATTTTCCACCTACAACTAACAAGACTAACTAACAAAAGGACAAGCTTTTAAGCCCTTCTGACTAATAAGGGGTCATCACTCGGGTGGCATCTGGGTCATCGCAGAATTTCCGTGTCTACTATCATTCTTGCGTCCACACCACACAGCGAACATCGTGACAGCTTCGTATTTTGTATTGACTCATTACTGCCATGTCCTTGCTCCGGTACTTCCAGCCAGACCTTCAAGCCAATTTTGCCGCGTCCTCCTTCTTCAACCAGCGACCACATGCATGGTCTGCCCAACAGTGCCGATATATGCCCGTATAGTGCCTGTATACGATAAACTACGAACAAACTTTTTCTGCTGCCAATGAACAATTGTCGCACGCAGGTTTGAGCGTGCCCTACAGGGCTATTTCTTGTCGCATTGTAGTAATTTCTTGATCTGACTCTAGACCACCTAGGGCACAATAGGTTCCTGGGTTGGCAGTGCAGTGTCGATTTTTGTTTCTCTGCAAAAAAATATCAAAGTTGACTCAAAGCGCCAAAAAGCACCATATTCACTGCAACTTTGCGGGCAATGTAAAGAACGAATAAGATTGAACTTTATGCTGTTTAATTTGTCATTCATGGTGCTATCAAATTATATATCATTTGTTACTCTACTCTGTTAGGAACGTAAGCGATACCACTAAGTAGCACCATATACCACAGAAAAATGACAAATTTCAGAAGCCTTTATCTAAAAAGCCCGATCAAAAACTTTCCTCGAAAATTTTATATGTCGTAGGTTGTCCCTTAGACTATGCACAGAAGAAAAATCAAAAGTCGGACTTGATCGGTATGCGCACTATGAATTTTTTGCCACCCCTATACACGGAGCGCATTCAAGTGGTGGCCCCGTGTCCCGCGCGTCGCAAAATCGAATTTTCCGAAGGGACTTTCAACTTCTGTCTTCACATGAGAGTAATTGGTACAGTTTGAAGCCTTTCTTAGCGTTTACGTTCATAACAGTGTTGTAATCGATGAATGTACATTGTGGAGGAAACAGATGTGCTAGCACTTTTTTGCGGGATGTCACACACGCATTGCAAGTACTGGGAGCCCGTGAAGAACAGAATGCTTTTACATCTTTGTAAGAGGTATATCTGTTCAGGGTGATTACAAACAAGTCAGGAGAGACACAGTGACTTCCAGTTCTTTGAAACATTTCCTTTCTTACGGCTCCATGACCTCGGATGGCGGAAATCACACAGAGCCCAGGCGAAAATCTGGACTGGTCCCAGAATGGTTCCAGTTGAATCTGGACTGGTTCCAGTTGGATGTTTGATGGTCCCGAAATATGGTTCCAGTTCAATGTGGATGGTCCCAGCTGGATTCCCAAGTGGGGTGGCTGGTTCCACTTTTCTGACATCAGTGGTACCACTCTGGTCTCAGATGGTTCCAGAAGTTCCAGCTGGAGCCTCACAGGTACCATTTTGTTCCCAGAATGGTCGCTGAGACTCCAAGTTGGGCAGCTTCCCAGCTTCCCCCTTTGAGATTTCATCTTGTCCACACTTGCCATGTTTTGTTTGATCTATTGCTCTCATTTATTTTAGCACAGGCATGGTCTTTTTTATTGCTGTTTATCCAGGTGCGCGCGTCTGCGAATGCTGTAACTCCAATTCGTGCACATTCTCATCTGCGGTGAATATCATAACATATTAAGTACCAGAGGAATGTAAAAAAATACATCTCAACAACAACAAAAATTAAGCTAAATACTAGAAGAAAGATAACAACAAAAAAAGAAAATGTAATTGCAGAGGCTGATGCAATGTGAGGACGCCACGGCAATTCAAACTTCAAACGGCGAGAGCCGAGAGGGAGAGGAGAGAGCGAGAGGCGAGCGACGGAGCGAGAGGGCAAGAGTGGCAGGTGGCAGACTGGCTGGCAGTTGGTAGTTAGAACTTCGACGCGTCCCAGCAAGTTGGTTTTGTCGTTTTGTCTTCAGTAACCGTCACAAGGATGGTGATGGTGTATCTCCTGCGCAGTATTTACGTGTGTTTCAGTGCGCTTTGTAAGACAATGCGATGACAATGGTTCCTGTGCAACACATTGTCGATTTCCCGGAAGAGTTTTGACGCCAAGAAGACGTAAACGGCGTAGAGGCAAGAACGCACTCTGAAACGCCAATCGGACTGCACGTCGCGAATGTTTGCAGGTATGAGTGATGACCGTGATGTTTTGATTACTATTAATTAGATGTTTCATTTTAGAAACTTCGGAGGAACTTGAAGAGAGACAGGATAAGAAGATTCCGAACGTACGGTGAAGGAGGAATGGGGTGTATGTCGCGACCTGCATGGAAAACAGGAGTGCCGTGTCATCTTCTCTAAGAAAATACAAGATGTGAGGTGGCCAACGAACGAAAGCTGCCTGTGGTCCGTGAGTGCATCGCACAGTCAGGCATATGCTTTGTCTAGACACAGTGAGTGACCAGACTTATACTACGTGGTTTGTAAATGTAGAGATGTATTGATTATTTTTGTCTGCTCAGTGTATGCTTTTAGCAGAATAAACGGTAATTACTTGAGCAATATGTGCATTTCTACGGATTATTTTCGGTCATGCATTCAGTGGTCCCAGCTGCTAAGTGGCCGGATCCCGGACCACTTAGCCAGAGGGGACCACTGGATCAATTCCACTGGTTCCACTTCAAGTGGGACCATCGTGAAGCTGGTTCCACTTTCAACTGGTCCCAGTCACTAAGTGGTCCCACACTCAAAGTGGGACCTGTCCAATAAACCACTTTGAAGTGGTCCCACTCCAGATTTTTGCCTGGGAGGAAAGTGTCGTTGTGTAGTGTCTTACGCACACATTCAAGGCTAATTCATGGTGCCTTTTGTGAACCTTACCGAAACAGCCCGACTGGCACCACAGTCCAATATGTTCTTCGGTTCGACATGCTGCGACCATGGGAAAATCCTAGTCGGATTAACTCTCGGAAAACACCTTGCGGATCATTGCATCATTCTCGACTACAGAGTGCACAGAGTGCCCTTATACAGAGCATGTGAAGACATCTGCATTACTGTACTGAGTCGTCCCGGCATCACACCTACCTCAATGGCCTCTTCGTTGTACAGCGTTGACCGCGTGTATTGCGCTGACCACCGCCTCACACACAGGAAAAAAAGTGCTTCGGACAAAAAATTTTCTCTTTGCTTCCGAGATCGTCGTAGCTGCCATAAAGAATGTGGTTCTAGTGGATCAAACCGAAGGCGTATCAGAAATGGCCTAGCTGTGCAGAAGCTGCTTCAAGTACTTCACAGCAAAGGTGGCTGAATCACAGCAAGCAGCAATGTCGCCCACATTTCAAGGAAGTTCACAGAGTGACCCGTTTGTGCACCAGCCCGACGTGGTCGAAGAAATCATATCATCTGAAGCCATTAACGTCACACCGCTTAAGTAAAGACGGAAGTTGGTGAAGGCATATGCACAGCGGAAACATTCCCAAATACGTGAAGAAATGGGCAGAAAGACAGGCCGTAAACTGGAGACCGCTTTCGGTGTTGCCTTGCCAGGAACGTCCAAGTGTAACTGCCAGGATTGCAGCGACCCTAGTAGCGAACAGTGCGCCTGCTCGGGGAAACGGATCGCGCGCGTCCAAACCGCGAGGCCCGCGTTGCGCTCGCACGGGGAATTGCGCGCGTCGCGTCCCGAGAACGGGCCCGCGTGCGGCTCGCGTGGGGCGCACTGTTTTATCACTTAAACGGAAGCAGAGCTAACATTGTTGTACCCTGGCGATAAATCTTTTTATTCCAGCGCCAGCAGAATGTATTCAGAAAAGGCTTCTGGTGTGTAAGATCAGCCCAAGGCGTGTTGATGGGAGCGCGCACTGCTCTGTTGGGTCTCTATGGTATTCTTGCAAAATATATGGGTGCAAGAAAATAAAAGGAAAACGAAGAAGACAATTCAATCCTGTATGATGAGCGCTGCGTAGAAGCGCGGCACCGTTTTCTTCGTGGAGGTATAGCGAACGTGCATTCCTTTCTTTCTTTTTTGGTTCGCGTCGGTCGAGTGGCGATATCCTATTACATTCGGAACGAGGACCTATCGCTTTGCGATCGCATACAATAGTGAGCCATCTTTTGACGATGGTAGGATAATTATTGACCTGAGGAATAATATGGATTTATGTGGTTGTGAGAATAGACTTTGTGTTTGTGAGTGTGAAAATGTGAGTTTGTGTCTGTGTGTGCGCACGCTTTTCTGAACAAGGGATCCCACTTGACAAGTAAGTTCTTTGTGTGTGCCTTTTCATGTGACACGAGTGATACATTTATGTACTATTGCGTGGAATAGTGGTTTAAAAAATAAGGGTAGCAGCGCTTGAATTCTTATCTGTAGGATAGACCGAGAGCGTTTTTAATGGAATTGCCTCGCGAACCTGGTGAAGCCTTTGTTTGCTATTTTATGAGAGCCGGTCCTGTTGCGTTGCATTTGATACGCTTTCCTGGAGCAGTACGTGTGCTTTGTTCTTGTAGTGCGGTTTACGCCTTTATCAATAGAAATGAATAGAAGTGTTTGTTTGTTCGTTAGTATGTGTCTGTTACCTTCGAAGCGCTGTTCAAGCTTTATTTTCTTTGCAAAAATTCAAACTTTATGGTATTAAGCTGTCCGAGTAGAAGTGACTTTCCCTGCTCGCTTAAGGTAAATTGTGTATCCCTGTCCTGTGCTTTCTTCACGCAGGGACAATGCAAATGAGTATTTAGTATTATGCAATAATTATCTGATAGCAGATATGGGTGTCTTTGTCACAGTTTATTAGCGTGTGCGTCGTTATTTTATTTATTTTTTCTCTTATAGCTATGCGAGCAAAAGTGCGTGTAATGTTTCGCTGCTCTTTTCTTATTTTCTCTACGTTTATGTAGAAGAAAGCCTCCTGCGTAAAAGCTGAATAGTGTTCTACCAGTGGAAGTGGGGTTGTTTGTTTGATTTTGCTGGGTGCTCGATATCTTGACAAAGCAGTGCTTAATTTTGCAGGTTTTTGAGCAGAAATGCTGGTACCTGAGCACGGAGTAGAAATTTCTATATTTCTCTGCTCCTTAAGAAAATGTGTACGTCGTTTTCCAAGCAGACCGCGTTTAGTTTACGCGAAATAGAAAAATGAAGTTGTGTATGCTCTATGATGATCCGCCGCGGGCTTAGGCCTTTTCCCCGATGAGCAGTGTTTTGTATGCGATGTCGCATGTCTGGACTTGTTCAGTAGTGTTGCAATTTTTACCCTTCGCTAATATCTTGTTACTGCCGTCTTGTGTTAGACGTGGAGCTTCGTAGCGATGTGCGGTAACGCTACGATTATTCCTGAGCGCTCCGTGTGTTTAATGCGTTGTCCTCTTTGCGTGCATGCGTGTGCTTTTTTCCTGATTTGTAACGTCATCATGGCATGTCTGGACTTGTTTAGCAGTGTTGCAGTTCTTCCCGCTGCTAGTATCTTGTTGGTGTCATGTTGTGCTAGCCGCGTGGCGATGTGTGGTGACCTGAGGTCTTAAGCCTTTTCCCTGCTCACCTAAGGAAATTTGTGTATCCCTGTCCTGTGCTTTCTTTACGCAAGGGCAATGCGTCTGTGTATGTGGCACGACCAGATACCAGACATGAGTGTCTTTTTCTTAGTTTATTAGCATATGCTTCAGGTTTTTTAAGTCAAGCACAAGTGCACGCAATTTTTCGCTGCTCTCTTCCTCAAATCAGCGATTTTACGCAGAAGAAAGTCGCCTGGTACAGCTGAGAAGAGGGTTTCTCTGATTGTTTGTTAGATGTTGTTAGGAGCTCGGTATGTTGAGGAAGTCAGCTGTTAAAGGTATCCGTGAAGAAATGCTTGCATCTGAGCGCAGGATAGGGATTCCTGAAGCACGGCACCCTCAGTGTAAATTAATTATTTTGAATGTGAGTCTGCTTCACTGCATGACAAGGCTGAAATGGGAAGAGAGAAAAAAATGGAGCGCTTCATTAATAGCGATCCAAGTAATAGGGCAATTATAGTTTCCATAGAAAGTAGAATTTTAATGGACTCGTAAAATTATAGTTTTGAGGTAGTTTTTCTAAAGTGCAATGCAAGGTAGAAAATCATTAATATCGTGAGAATGTCATCATGTTCCCGTAAAGGCGTTCTGTCTTGTGCTTTGCCGTGCGCGAATAGAACTTTGCTCGCCGGCTTTCGCACCTTTTTGCTCGCAATGCGCGAATGGAACTTTGCCCACCCGGCTTTCGCGCCTTTTTGCTCGCAGGTGTAGCTTCAGACAACGGATGTATGAACATAGAAAGGGTCATGTATTACATAAACCTGGAGGTGATGTTGAGTGGTCTCACTTATTATTTTAAAAGTGCAGTGGTAGTTTACTGTAATTCTAATGACCATGATGAGCCTTTGGGGTGAAAATCGTTAATATGCGGGGTGCTTTTTTGTTGAATTTTAATGAGAGAATGAATGTCATTAAGAGTAGGACAAAGGAAATAATCTTGCGATTCAATGAATAATAGGAGTCTTTGTCTTTGCCGCTGTCTTCTTCAGACAGGATGTGATGACGTCACGCAGTCTGTAGCAATGCCCGGCTTTTGCGCCTTTTTGCTCGCAATGTGCGAATGGAACTTTGCCCACCCGGCTTTCGCTCCTTTTTGCTCGCAGGTGTAGCCTCAGACAATGAATGTATGAACACAGAAAGGGTCATGTATATAATAGGAGTCTTTGTCTTTGCCGCTGTCTTCTTCAGACAGGATGTGATGACGTCATGCACTCTGTAGCAATGCATTGACCGTTACTGGAAAAAAGTGTAGCAATAGAAAGATGGTGTGTATTGCCCTCGACGGATTTATGATGAGCACTGTTTTTGAATAAGAGGAGTGTGTGTGCTTAGAAATAGTTTGATACTGGTTTTCTTCTTTGTTTCTTTTCACCTTTTTCCCCCTCGTTGAAAAACATGCGCTGACATGCCTGGGCCTGTTCTGACATGCTTTCCTTCTACATGTAGTTTTTTCTTTTTGTACAAGGAATATTCTTGACGATGACGATAGTGCTGCCTTGAATGGGAGTAGAGCTATTCTTAATAATTTTGCGATTCATTTAGTTCAGAGAGTAACCGCGAGGGGGACAGGTGTGTGACTTTATTCAGGAGGAACAAAGCGTCATTATTCACTTAGCTGCATGGCTCTCGGCTGGGATGGACATGTCTTGCTGAACCATTTTTTTCCTGTACAGTAAGACTTTGGGAATGAAATGCTACAATCTCCTCTTATCTATGGTGTTTTTCTGCAATAGTTCCCCATGCAATCATTATAGTAGAATAAAGGAATAATCTAGGGATAGTGATTCAATAAATAACAGGTCCCCTGTCTAGAGCGTAAGCGTCCTTGAGCCACGCACCTGCATGATGACGTCATGCCATGGCTTCATTGTAGATTGACCTTGTCCAAAGGAGCATTAGTAGAAAAAAACAGTGTAGCCCTGAGACAATAGGATGACGTCTCGACCAATGAGAACGGCCAGCAGGGGGCGCAGGAATGCTCTTCTCTCTTGGACACTGGCAGGTCTGGACACGTCAGTAGTAGGTACTGGACTCTCATGGTGCACAACGCCCAACTGTCCTGAACACGATTTAATTAGCAATTAGAGCTAATTGGGACCCCCCACATTAATCAGCACCCTCCAGGGAGCCACCACACTAATTGGGGAAAGTCTAACTCGTGTCCAGACCAGCTGAGCGTTGTGCACCATGAGAGTCCATAAAAAAGAAAAATAATAGGCAGAAAATAAAATAAAAAGATGGAAATAGAGTGGAGAGAAACAATTTATTCGAAAATCAACGATGCCGCGGCGAAGAAGCCGCTCCGCAACACCCGAGTGACCAGCACCCGCCATGTTGGTAGTTTGCACCCAGCAGTTGCAGAGATCGACGACAGGTGGCCACTTCGTTGCAAGGCATCACACCAGATGGCGCCACCATCATAGCTCTAGACGAGAAAGACAGAACAAGATACTAGCGGCAGGTAAAAATGACAGCACTGCCAAGCAAGTCTAGGCATGCGAGAGAAAAGGTCTAACCGCTACTGCTAAACAGAAAACAGTACACATCGGGGAAATAGGCTTACGGGGACGATCGCTTAGGCCTAACCACAACACTACGCAGCTAACACAAGGCGGGAACCACACATCGCTAAACATGCGAGAAAAGGCTTAACACGAGCACGGTCACCGCTAAACACGGCAAACATACGAGGAAAGAGGCTTACGGGGGCGATCGCTTAGGCCTAACCCCAACACTACGCAGCTAACACAAGGCGGGAACCACACATCGCTACACATGCGAGAAAAGGCTTAACACGAGCGCGGTCACCGCTAAACACGGCAAACATACGAGGAAAGAGGCTTACGGGGGCGATCGCTTAGGCCTATCCTCAACACTACGCAGCTAACACAAGGCGGGAACCACACATCGCTAAACATGCGTCAACAGGCTTGGACACCGCAAAACAAGTCTAAACATGCGAGAAAAGGCTTAACACGAGCGCGGTCACCGCTAAACACGGCAAACATACGAGAAAAGGAGCGCGTCAAATCACTCACCTTTTCCCCCGCGGCAACTTCCAGGCAGAAACTGAGCGAGCGCGGAGAACATACGTCTGCTCTCTACGAGATCCAGCCAGAAAGTGAGCGAGCGCGCGGAGCGCACGTCCGTCTTCCGCGACGGTCCGAGAGAAACTGAGAGAGGCGACGCGCAGCGGACGCTATGGATGCGCGCGCGCCCTCTGCTCCACCCGTCCGCGCATGCGCGCGCGCGCGCTCCTAGCGCCCCCTGCGCCGGCCGCGGGTGTTTTCGGTTTCGGCTCTCTGCTGCTGCGCGCGCGCTCCTAGCGGCGACGGGTGGCTTTTCAGTTTCGCTTTAATTCTCCGTTCTTTGCGCGCGCGCGTTTATCTGTATAAAGGCAGCGCGCACCGCGCTCGCGTCATCATTCTGAACGATACGTGGAAAACGCCATGTGTGGTTTATTCTCCTGCGCTTCTCGTCGTCGCAAGGAAAAGACAAAAAACGAAGAACTTCGCGAATTTATACGCGGCATCGTGGAGGAAGCCTTTCAAGTCCACCGCCTGGAATGGTTGCAAGCACGTCAAGAAATGTGTCAGGACAAGATGAAGACGCTCGACCGCGTCTTAGCGGCGGACAGACTGACGAAAAAGAAGTCCAACTTTAGCCTGGACAATCTGTATTGGGAATGCAGTTCCGATGTAGAGGACGACGACGAGGATGTGTAAATAAAAAGCGATGCATTTCTCTTCGAGTCTCAGTCTCTTCTTTCTCTTCGTGCAACGTGTACGCACGCAACATGTCTTCCCCCGAACCTTTTCGTTTCCGTCATCCTTTTCGCTGTATCTTAAGCGGCCCCTCCATGTGCGGCAAATCTACGTTCGTTGCTAACGTGTTGAGGAACCTGAACGACGTGGTGGACAAGCCCCCGTCACAAATATTCTACGTGCAGAAATATGCTTCGCCGAGCATGCAGGACGAATTCGGGGACTCCGTAAAATTTACCAAGGAGCTACCGCGAGAGTGGGACACGTCGCGCGCTACGCTGATCGTCGTCGACGATCACATGACCGACGCCGGTTCCTTGAAGGAGGTGACCGATCTTTTCATTCGGGGTTCTCACCACGCCAACGCGTCGATCTTCTTACTCGTTCAAAACATCTTTTTCGACAGTAGCCATTTTAGAACAATATCCTACAACACCAGTTACGTCGTCCTGTGGCGCACCGTGCGCAGCGTGCACCAGATGGAACATTTCGGCCAACAGCTATTTGGCAGAAAAAGATTGGAGTATTTTCTGGACGCATATAAACAAGCAATGTCGTCGCCCCACGCATATTTACTCGTGGATCTTCACAACTATACGCACGAGGATCACAGGTTGCGTAGCAATATCTTTCCGGGAGAACGTCAATATATCTACGCTCCGAAATGAATCTCCGCCCTCACCTCACTTTACTCAAAGTACTCTCCACTCTACCCCCTCCACGCCGCCGCGACGTCTTGAGACGTTCGTCCTCGTCCGACATGAAACACCTCTCCGAAATTTGCCTCAATGTATTGAACGGAAAGGTGGCTCTAGCTCCAGATACGTTCGCGCGTTTGAAGAAGCACAAACGCTTTTTACGACGGCTCGCCTACAAAAAGATTCACAAGAATCCGCAACGTTTGAAGCGCTATCTGTCTCAGCAGCGAGGACAGGGCGTTCTTTCGTCGGTGGTTCCTCTCCTGCTTTCCGCCGTGTTGAACCTTTTCGCCAATGGCCAAGAGAATTGAAGTGACCACCTCCATCGGAAACATTCTTTCCTCGAAGGAGAGTGACGACGTCAAAGTGAAACTCATACTGCAAGCACTGTATCGTATACTCAAGCAGTACGGATTTGACCCCTACGACAATAAAAACAAGGCGTCCGACGCTACAAATGACTTTGACTATTCGCTCCTCTCTCCAGAGGTGGACGAAGAGGAAGCGGAAAGGGTCGTCTCGGAATTAAAGAAGGTTCTTTCCTGGGATCGCGAGGGTTGTGTCTCCGTGTCGGGCAAGCCCATCAGACACTCCTCCGTTTACGAACTCGTCAATTATTTGTTGCAACGTAAGACGGGAAAGAAACCTTCCTGGTTCCCCAAAGTCTCGAAACTATTGCGTCTGATTTCTCTACCCAAATCTCGCGAACCTCAACAGCAGCAGCAGCAGCAGCAGCAGGCCTCCATTGCGTGGACGACTTATGGAGGGATATGAGAAACCAGAGGGTGGTTTGGGGGGTGTGGAACGCTATAGAAAAGCGCATCACTTGAGCAAAAAGAAGGCTCTCGCCATTCTCAGAAAGCTGGATGCCTACACGCTTCACCATCCGGTCAGAAGAAAGTTTAATAGGAGACGCATCATCGCACTCAAGATCAACGACGTGTGGCAAATGGACCTCGCCGATTTTTCAAAATACAAGAGATTCAACGGTGGCTACCGCTACATTCTCGTGGCAATCGATTCCCTCTCCCGCTTTCTGCGCACCCTCCCGCTAAAGACGAAGCGCCCTGCCGAAATGAAAAGGGCCATGATAAGACTTTTTTGGGGAGGTAACGTACCTACACGCATCTTTTGCGACAGAGGCGGGGAATTCTACAACAAGACCGTCAAGGAGTATCTCTCACGAAAGAAGGTACAGATGTATTCTACCTTCTCTCCAGTAATCAAAGCGTCGCAGGCAGAGCGCGTCATACGCACTTTACGCGACAGAATATTCCGTTATTTTAGAGTAACGGGAAAATACCACTTCGTTTCCGCGCTTCCCAAGATCGTGCGCGACTACAACACCACCAAACACAGGACTTTGGGCATCAGCCCGTCCGAAGTCACGCCCGAAAACGAATTGGAGCTGTTCAATAAGATAAATGGGAAGCCCGTCGTACCCTCCGTGAAAAAGAAGCTCAAACTGGGGGATAAAGTGAGGGTCCTACTTCACAGAAAAGGTTTTCATAAGAGCTCGGAAGGGAGTTGGTCGCCTCAGATTTTCACCGTCTCCCGCCTGAGAGACACCTCTCCTCCCGTCGTACACCTGGAAGATTACCGGGGTAAGGAAGTGGACGGATCTTTCTACCCGGAGGAGGTACTCGTCGTAACCCGAGACGCCAATCAGCCTTGGCCAGTAACGAAAGTGCTGAGGAAGAAGCAGGTGAACGGTCAGAGCTTCTCCTTGGTTCGCTGGTTCGGTTACGACAAAGAACACGACAGTTGGGTTCCGAGCAGCGACGTGGTCAAGATTGGGAAATGATGTCGGACATCTACGTCCACCTGCTCTCGAACGCCAGCATGGATAAGTTTCCCTCGAATAAACTCAACGCCTTCACGGTAGCTTTCGATAGTCCGCTTCAGCTCTCGAATCGGTATAAAGTCGGTCTGATGGATCTCAGCATAAGTAACGATTTTTTAAATATCGGCTACGAAAGGCAAGATGCGAAAATCGAGGTTTCTTTCGAGGATACGGTGGAAGCCGGCAGAACTTTTCGTGTCACCTCGGATCTCGAGAGGGATTTGGGAAAAGCCCTTTCGGAATTCGACGTTTCTTTCGCGTACAATAAATCGCGATACGACTTCGTCTTACCCGTGGACGTGAAAGCCGTGGAATTGGACCCTCGGCTCGCGCAAGCGCTCGACGCCTCGCTAGCGTCCCGCGAAGCAGATCGTGCGGTGAAACCTCCCAAATTGAGCGAACGCGAAGCCACCTCCATCTTATTGGAGCACGCCGCACCCGTTTCAGCGACGTCACTCTGAATTCGGAAACCACGTCCCTACGGAACACACTCAACAAGTATTTCCAGACGCACAAGCTGGACGCCTCGCTAGAATTCGCGGATAACGTGTACTCTCTGAAAACACCGAAAGGGTTGCACGTACCGGAGCCCTTTGTCAAGCTGCTACATCTCACAGCCGTCGAGGGACACGAAGAAACGCTACGCGTCTCTCTCCCCGTAGCGCGCCAATTTTCTTTCACGATCAAGACGAAAATTCCTCGATCTTTGCAAGTACATGTGCCTCCCGGCTATTATGCGACGCCGCAAGCACTTCTAAATGCGATTAATCAGCGCGTAGGCGAACGCGCGCGCTTCAGCTTTGACGGAACCGAACAGAAATGTAAAATTCGACTTTCCGAGGGCACCTCCACCCTAAGACTTTCCGAGTACGTGGCCGTGCTTTTGGGCTTCGAATCGCGTACCGTGTTCACGGGGGATGAGGATGCCACGAGCTCCGTCGAGGTACTCCTGGAACCCCCGTTTCACAACATAATCGTCTACACAGATATCGTGGAACCCACGTACGTGGGGAGCGGGAAAAAACCGATATTAAAAATACTACCCTTTTATTACGAGAAAGACAAGCACGTCGTCACCTACACGTTAGATAACATCCAGTATTTTAACCTGTCTCAATTCGAAATTCCCTCAGTGACGATCGTTCTCGCGGACGAAACGGGAAGACGTTTGCCGTTGCGGTCCAAAGGCAGAACCAATCTAACGTTGCATTTCAAATATGTACCGTAATTCCCCCAAAATAATTCCCGTGTACACGGGACCCCTTTTCCAACGAGGGGGCGGTGTGTTGAGCAACATATCCAAGTTTATCGTTCCCATCTGGCAGCAAATAAAACCGATCGCCAAGAGAACGTTGAAGCGCTTGGCGCGGAATTTGGCCGATGGCGAAGGAATATCGCGCGCAGTAAAAAAGACGGCCATAGCAACGGGGAGAGACGTGCTGGATTCCATGGAGGGCTCTGGAAACAACAACAACAATGGAAAGAAACGCCGCAAAAGACAACAAAAGGCGCCGACACACGACGCACCTGCAGATATCTTTGGTACGCCGTGAAGGTCACACATCCGCTGTGCGCGCTCCGTCATGACGTCAACGAAAGGAAAAATACAGACGCCGATCTGTCTAACGAGTGATGTGATGATATTCGAACCCCCCTCCATTCAATACGGCGTGGAAGATACTTCGTACCAACTTTTTTATCCGGTCAACGGGGTAAATAATTCTGTGATCGAGTTTTGTATTCAAAATTTGCAAAGGGCACACTTGGATCTCTACGGCAGTTTCGTGTCTTTGACCGTGCGCATTGTTCGCGACGACGGGGAAGAAATGGACGAGAAAGATGTCGTTTTCCCAATAAACCACCTGTTGAGCGGCATGTTTAAGACGGTCACCGTTTACGCGAACAACAAGCTCGTCAGTTCCAACGAGTTGTACGCCTACAGGAGTATTTTGGACGTCGTGCTTCATTCCACGCCCATGGCTCAAGAAACAGTGCACGCGGCTGGACTCTATGTCGAGGACGACGAACATTTAAAGGACGATTACGACGTCTCTTCTCGCGGTCCGAAACAACGTTACGAAGCGACGAAGGGTGGAAAATACTTTAACCTGGTCGGACAGATCAATACCGACCTGTTTAAACAGCCGCGCCTGATGGTACCTGCCGTCGAAATTCGCGTCGTTTTCCTGTTAAACAACGACGAATTTAAACTCGTATCGGTCCCCAAAGACAAGAAAACGTACAATTACGAGGTGGACATTAAAGAAATGACGTTACACTTGAAAAAGGTGACGCTGGCACCTTCCCTATTTTTGGAATACGAGCGGCGGCTTCAGACCACGCCGGCCATCTACGTGTTACGCGGATTGGAAACCAAGGTGCGGAGCTTGAGTGCCGGGAGCTTGGACGCTCACTTTGAAAACGTTTACCCAGAAAGGGTACCTTCCAAATTATGCGTCGCCCTGCTCGCCACGTCCAACTTTCTCGGCGACATCCAATCGAACCCCTACAAATTCCGTCATTACGACCTGTCTCATTCGATGCTCTCCGTGGACGGCCAGCAAGTGCGAGCCGAGTACGACTTTCAGAACGACCTCGTCAAAATTTCCTACTTTAACTTCTTGCAAGAACTGGGAGAGAAACATTTCAAGTATAGCTACGAGCGATTTAAAACGAACGGGTTCCTTCTCTACTTCAACTTGGACGTGGACAAGTGTTCTTCTCCTTCGCATTTGAACGAGTGGCGAAAAGGAAACGTTCGCCTGCAATTACGCTTCGCTAAAGCCCTTCCACACGCGGTCACCGTCCTCTTGATTTCCGAGTGTCCCAAGCTCATGTACGTCGACAAGGACCGTACGGTCACCTTCCCATAAGAAAAGATGTACGAGAGCGACATCTTGGAACTCGTGTCCCTGAACCCCCTCGCTTCCTCCATGCTGGGAGGCATTTGCGCTTCCGACGAAGCCTTCGTTTTACGCAAGCCCGGCTATTTAATCATCAATACCGAAGAGCGAAGAAGGCGCGGGCAGCACTGGGTGCTCTACCTGAAAAACTACGACGGGTCTGCCGTGTTTTTCGACAGCTACGGACTTCCCCCCATCGAAGCAAACCTTCGAAAGACTTTACCTGTAGTGGACGAGTATAACGACAAGTGTATTCAATCGCCTTTTTCGCCTTACTGCGGGCTTTTTTGTATCTACGTAGCCACGCGCATGTCGAAACGCTACAGCTTGAAAAGTTGTGTATCCATGTTTTCCTGTAACCTCGAAGAGAATGACAAAACAATAAAACGTCTCCTCGTGAGCGAACTCGTTTCGTAAAAAATAGTATATTTATTCACGACATACACAAGACCCTTGCGAGACGATCTTCCAACGTGCTGACCCGACGCTCGCCGTCGTCGCCGGTCTGCACCGTGACGTCGAGGGATGTGTGGAGAAGCCAGTAGCGACGGACGATAGGTCGGTTTAAACCCGCGTTGATGAGACACGGGTCGACTGTCTCTCCTCGTCTATACTTCTCCAGCAGCTCGAGCTTGTAATCTATGAAACGCTTCATTTTCTTTGCAATCTTCCCGCTGACGGTGAACAGACGTAAGGGTATCGTCTTGAGAATCGAGCGAAAGTCTCCCTCGCAGCTATCGCCGTGAATATAATCGCGTAATCGCAGCAAGTCCCGATACATTCGTGTTTGCACAAAGGTGGCAAACCTCTGCTCGGGCGTCATCATGACTGAGACGGAATGAGAGTAGACAACCTTTTTTTATTTCTCGTTACACATGAATTAGGCTCCAGCTTTGGTTTCGTAGCCGGGAAGGCAGCCCAAATACGGACGAAGGCTCGAGTCTAACCAATGGCTGGGGTTTCTCGACCAGAGTCCACCGCAGCGACAGGTAGTCAGTTGATCACCGATTCGCAAAAAGAAGGTCTTTGGAGGAGGCTTGAAGGTTAGGACCAGGGGTAGATCTCCCGTCAGTAGCCATTCGTAATCTGCAACGAAAGGAGTGTGAGAAACGCGTGTTTTTTTTTTTTTAACTCAAACACACGCACGTACAATCTTCTTCAGTCACAGAGTGACACTGATGGTCCATCTTCTCCATCTTCCTTCAATAGTCGAAGTCCTTCGCAACGTACGTCGAACGGTACCGTCCGACAGCCGAGAAACGGGCGAATCAATCGGTCCGTCCAATGCTTTTGCTCTGAAAAAATGTGAACGATTATAGAACGTATTAAAAAATAACGAGGAAGCGTACCTTTGGACCACAATCCACCACAATTGGTACAGAAGAAGCGGGCGCTGCCAATCTCCCGAAATATGTGAGGCGGGAAAAAACCGACTTCACGCGCAGCAAAAGTGTTGTACACTGGAAACGAAACTCTTCAAACATTTCGGCGATGATGACGTCATGGGTATTACTTACGAGGATCTACCAAGCTGATCATGATGGAATGACGATCGTCCATTCGCTTCGACATTTATAGTAAAGCTTTGCCTCTCACTCTCTATGACGTCATTGAACGTGTTTGAACATGTTAAGACGTGTTTGAACATGTTTGGACGTGTTCAGACACGGGCGGCGAAGTCGCCCCTGGACACACTCGTTCCTCTCTCTTCCGCTCTATGACGTCATTGAACGTGTCTGAACATGTTTGGACGTGTTTGAACATGTTGTGACGTGTGTAGACACGAACCCCGCAATACGAAAAACGTCACGCAGTACGAATTAGACTAGTGGTTAGTGTGTCGCGTCCAGTGTAGAAGGATCCTGGGTTCGAATCCCACTCTGGGTCTTCTCGTCGTCATATACAAGTCGGCCCCGAGTGTTAGCTAGAAAATAGTGTAATGTTTTATTCAACGTCGATGGTATTATCATTGTCATATGCGACATCGCAAAAAGGCGCGAAAGACGGAAGGCGGGGTGGTCAAAGTACAGACGACACCGTTGCAATGCGAGGAGGAGGAGAGCGGTGTAGCGACTATAAAAGGTGCGCTGGTTCTACGACGATTGATCGAAAGCCCACGAGGGGCACCCATCCACGACACGAGGCGTTTCGTGGACCAAAATGTAAGTCGACCGTCTCTGCTGTGAGAGTGTATTCTATGTATAGCATTGTTTTTTCAGGAACCAATAGCCGCTGTCACCGCATGACACTGAACACAGGAACTCACCCCATCCTCTCTCATCATCAATCTCAAGCGTTCCTCAACTGAAGGGAAAAGTGAGCATTGTTTCGTGAGAGGAAATCTCGTACTGATTTTGTTTGACCGCAGTGCCACGCTGTCTCGTATGTCAGTACGACCCCATCGATGCCATGCTCGTGGCCGTAGAAAGAGAGCACGAAGCTAGAATAGAGAATCTCGGTAATAGCCCAGTCGTCCTTTCAGATGACGACGACGACGACGACAGAGTCAGTAGTCCGCCTTTCGTAATACCTGAAACGGACGACGACGACGAACCCCTAGATGGACATGACAATGCAGACGAATTGCTCATGTGGGAAGGGGATCAGTCGTATGCAGATTTCATTCCTCTGTCTGGTAGGGTTAGAGATGAATCACCAGATGCAAGCCCAGAATTTCAAAACGAAGCTGAGCGTGTCGAGGGACGTAGAATCGTTGAATTGCGAGAACACGTCGTAGAGAATCATCCCTCCGTCACGGAGAGACGATTCCTTCCTTTTTTTGTCACAGATGAGGCATTTGACGGAACGGCTACTAGGTACACGCTTCTCTGTTCCCCACACGACGACAACGTCGACGATTTGCGACTTTATCTACCGAGCATAGCTCCAGTAATCACGCGCGTCCTCGAAGCTTATCCCATGCCTTTCAAATTTTGTCTGTGCTCGAAGGTGCTCATGATTAAGGACGGAGCCGATGGGTTGACTTCTCATCTCCTCCACGTGAACCTTCACTTGAGAGTGGTGCATAACCGCCAAGAAATCGAAGGCGCGATAAATGCTGCCATCGCAGAGTCCTCGCAACGCGTAGAAAACTATGCGACAGAAGGGTCTGGTTTCACCTCGAACGACGTCCAATGTGTCGACTTAAAACTAACGCGCTTAAAACCGAAGCGGATTGGGTGCACGATCGAGCTTCCCGAGCTGCTAAAAAGAAAACGAAAGACTCTCACAAACGTCAAACTTCCGCCGAATCACAAAAACGAGTGTTTCAAGTATAGCGTGCTGGCACTCTTGCATCCGTTGAGAAACAACCCAAACGATTATGTTAGATACCGCAAGTACATGAATCCTTCGAATCCGGAGACGCGCGTAACGTACTGGCCGCCCTGCTTCCCAGTCACTTACGAAGACATTTCCCTGTGGGAGAGAAAAAACAAAATCTCCGTGTACATCTACGTGTTCGACGAGCAGACGAGTTCGATATCTACCGGACGGGTTCCCTGTACGCTCTATAAAGATAAAGTCCACTTGCTCGAGGTTAGAGAGCATTTCTATGGAATCAGAAAATTTAGCACTTTCATGGGACGAAGTGACTACTTTTATTGCGAGAAATGCACGTCCGGTTACGGGACGAGAGAGGCATTGCAGCAACACGAACGTCTGTGTCGCGACGTAAACGAAGTGATTCTCGAAATGCCAAAAGCGGGGGAGTGTGTCTCCTTCAACAAGATACAGTACATGCATCCCTATCCCTATTTCGCGGTGTTGGACACGGAGAGCGTCTTGGAAAAGGACGCACTCGTTAAGGACGCTGTGAGTGTGCACAGGATGAGCTCGTACTGCATCGTTGTAGTGAGAAGTTGGGACGGAAAAATACTAGGCCTAGATGGCTATTTGGGACCCAACGCGGCAGAGAAATGCTTGCTCTCGCTCAAGCGATTTAGCGATCAAATCGATAGGTTGAACAGTTGTCCCGCGCCGTTGGTCATGAGTATGGAAGACCACTTTCGGCACGCGAGCGCTACGCACTGCGAATTTTGTGGAATCCAATTTAACCGACATACGCGGAAGGTATCGCATCACGACCACACCTGCTTCGTAGAGCCCGGTTCTTCGAATTTTGTCGCGACGCTGTGTGATACGTGTAACCTTACGTGTCGTAATACCAAAGAACTCGTCGTGTGCGTGCACAACCTGCAATACGATTTGAGCTCCCTTCTCCGCCACATGCACGTTCTAAATCTGGGCGAGCCGTGGATCTTAGCTTCGAGTACGGAAAAGATAAGAGGGTTCAACATTGGCGATCTCCATTTCCGCGATACCACGCAGTTTTTCAACCTGTCCTTGGCGAACCTGGTGGAAACCCTGCTCGCGAGCGGTGGCGAGAGCGCGTTTCATTGTACCCGCCAAATGTATGGTGACCGTTTCCGGCGCCTCCTCAGGAAGGGCATTTACCCGTACACCTTCGTCGACAGTTTCGAAGCGTACAATTTGCCCGCACTACCGCCAAAGGAAGCTTTCAAAAGTGACCTGAACGACCAAGAGATCACGGACGAGGACTATCAGTACGCCCTAGAGATTTTCGAATTGTTCGAATGTAAGAACCTCGGTGGTTACACGCGTCTCTACGTCACGCTCGACGCCTGTCAGCTCTGCGACGTCGTGCTGTATTTCAGGAAGATCGCGCTAGAGACGGATGGGATGGATATCCTACGCACCGTGTCCCTCGCCAGCTACGCGTGGGGTAGCGCTCTGAAGCTCACCAAAGTCAAACTCGAGTTCATGAGCGATCGCGAGATGTACGAAACGATCGAGAAGGGAATCAGGGGAGGCATTTGTAACAGCTTCCACAGATACTGTCGGGCTAATCACGAGGGGTGCGACGATTACGATCCCCAGCAAGAAAAGACTTTTATCCAGTACCTCGACGTGAATAGTTTGTACCCGTACGCGATGACTTTCCATCTCCCGACAGGTGGTTTTGAGTGGGTCGATCCTTCGAGGTGGAGCGAGATTGATTTTCTCAACATTCCTCACGATTCGGAAGTGGGTTACGTATATGTGGTAGACTTGTTGTATCCCGAAGAACTGCACGCGCTCACCAGGGATTTTCCCCTGGCACCCGAACACAGGTGCGTGGACGAGAACGAACTGTCCCCCTACCAGCGACACCTGAAAGATGCGTTGGCGCTGAACGCCCCTCCCACAAAGAAACTCTTGCTGACGTGCTATGACAAAGAACGCTACGTCGTTCATTATGCATTGCTCGCTCTGTACGTGAGGTTGGGCATGAAAATAAAACGTGTTCACAGCATCCTCTCGTTCCGCCAAGACGACTTTTTGCGAACCTTCGTGCAGAGAAACGTCGCGTTGAGGAATGCCGCGAGCACGAAATTCGAGAGACTTCTGTACAAAACCATGTCGAACAGCACGTTCGGTAAGTCGATACAAAATGTGAGACGCATGAAAAGGTACGCAATAGCCTACGACAAAGAAAGTGCACTACGAAAGGCTAGCTCCGTCGACAGTCAGCATTTTCTCATTCTGAGTGACAAGTGCATCTTGTACGAGATGAAACAACGCCGCATCAAATGCACGCACCCCCTTTACATGGGCTTTGCCATTCTTGAAATATCCAAAGTCCGAATGTACAGCTTCATCTACGAGTCGCTCTTTTCTCGCTTGACATGTCCAGTGCAATTGATCTATAGCGACACGGACAGCGTAATTTTTTCTCTCACGTGTGAAAGCCTGGAAGAGCAGCTGATGAAGATTGAGAGTGAGTTAGATCTGTCTTCCTATCCGCCAGACCACCCACTTTTCAACGACGAGCACGCGAACCAGATGGGGTACTTCAAAGACGAGACGGGGGGCGGAGTTATTCAGGAAGTCGTAGCCATCCGAGCGAAAATGTACAGCATTCTCTTGGCTGGGTCACACAAACAGATCGCGAGAGCCAAAGGAGTTAAGAAAGACGTGGTGCGGAAACATTTATTGCACGAAGTGTACCGAGATTCTCTGTTCAATGAAAAGGCGGTCTCTCAGAAGCAGTGCACCATCCAGAGTATAAAGCAAACGATGTACACCATTTCGAGACTCAAGAAGAGCTTGGTCCCCTACGACGACAAACGCTATCTCGTGGATGCCGTACACTCCTTCCCTTATGGGAGCTGCGAATACTGTAAGCTTTACGGGTGTTTTGACGCGTATCGCATTACGATAGTACTCCCTCTTTGTGCAGCACCGGAAAACCCGGAAGAGAGCCCGAGACCGTCGACGTCAGGCATCGAGTAACCGTTGAACAAAGAGCTGCACGCGCATGTAATCGAGAATAAAAGTTCTAGTCGAGACATGCTTCTCTCTCTCTCTCTCTCTCTCTCGCAGACAGGAGAAGCACGGGACATCGTGGCAGTGTGGTAGCGAAATGGGTGTACGAAAAGAATGACCATTCCGTCATCGTGCTGGCGCAGTGACCCGCGCAATGACGGCGCTGCGATGAAGATTCCCCTTTTCTGGCACGTCTGATCATCTCGTAATGCTGCGTTCGTGAGATCAGACAAGGGAGGGAGGGTGCAGGCATCTATTGACCAAGTCCTTTGTATGTATTCAATAAAGATGTTTCAGTGAAAGAACACACAGAGTCTCGTCAAAGTTATTCGGACTGTTTAATGCGTTGCATGTCAATAACCAATCGGTATTTCAATAAATCAATGACAAAATTGGCGATGTAGACTGCTTGCAAATGTCGCTGCTTCCGCAGGGCGTGCTTAATATGAGCGATGGCACGAGCGAGAAGGTCCACGATGTCTGCAGCGATGTAGTTGAATTCTGCGTTGGCCAAGCTCACAAATTCGCACATTAGTCCCAGGGGTCCGTCTGGAACCGTTATGCAGACGTTCTTGTAACGGGCGTAGATCCGACGCACCATCTCCTGCAGTGGCCCCGGCGAGATCTCTCCAATATTGCCAAAGCCTACCATGTCTATCACGTAGCGAAAAGCAGTGATGACGAGCTCGTTGCGGGGACTTTCGCCGTTGAAACATTCCTTCTCCACTTCTTTCCAAGAAGCGTGGGTGCAGGAACAATTTTGTAAAGAGTGGTAGCTGAACATCTTCACGTAGTGATGACGCGAGCGCGGTGCGCGCTGCCTTTATACAGATAAACGCGCGCGCGCAAAGAACGGAGAATGAAAGCGAAACTGAAAAGCCACCCGTCGCCGCTAGGAGCGCGCGCGCAGCAGCAGAGAGCCGAAACCGAAAACACCCGCGGCCGGCGCAGGGGGCGCTAGGAGCGCGCGCGCGCGCATGCGCGGACGTGTGGAGCAGAGGGCGCGCGCGCATCCATAGCGTCCGCTGCGCGTCGCCTCTCTCAGTTTCTCTCGGACCGTCGCGGAAGACGGACGTGCGCTCCGCGCGCTCGCTCACTTTCTGGCTGGATCTCGTAGAGAGCAGACGTATGTTCTCCGCGCTCGCTCAGTTTCTGCCTGGAAGTTGCCGCGGGGGAAAAGGTGAGTGATTTGACGCGCTCCTTTTCTCGTATGTTTGCCGTGTTTAGCGGTGACCGCGCTCGTGTTAAGCCTTTTCTCGCATGTTTAGACTTGTTTTGCGGTGTCCAAGCCTGTTGACGCATGTTTAGCGATGTGTGGTTCCCGCCTTGTGTTAGCTGCGTAGTGTTGAGGATAGGCCTAAGCGATCGCCCCCGTAAGCCTCTTTCCTCGTATGTTTGCCGTGTTTAGCGGTGACCGCGCTCGTGTTAAGCCTTTTCTCGCATGTGTAGCGATGTGTGGTTCCCGCCTTGTGTTAGCTGCGTAGTGTTGGGGTTAGGCCTAAGCGATCGTCCCCGTAAGCCTATTTCCCCGATGTGTACTGTTTAGCAGTAGCGGTTAGACCTTTTCTCTCGCATGCCTAGACTTGCTTGGCAGTGCTGTCATTTTTACCTGCCGCTAGTATCTTGTTCTGTCTTTCTCGTCTAGAGCTATGATGGTGGCGCCATCTGGTGTGATGCCTTGCAACTAAGTGGCCACCTGTCGTCGATCTCTGCAACTGCTGGGTGCAAACTACCAACATGGCGGGTGCTGGTCACTCGGGTGTTGCGGAGCGGCTTCTTCGCCGCGGCATCGTTGATTTTCGAATAAATTGTTTCTCTCCACTCTATTTCCATCTTTTTATTTTATTTTCTGCCTATTATTTTTCTTTTTTATGGACTCTCATGGTGCACAACGCTCAGCTGGTCTGGACACGAGTTAGACTTTCCCCAATTAGTGTGGTGGCTCCCTGGAGGGTGCTGATTAATGTGGGGGGTCCCAATTAGCTCTAATTGCTAATTAAATCGTGTTCAGGACAGTTGGGCGTTGTGCACCATGAGAGTCCAGTACCTACTACTCACGTCAATTCTGCTCCTAGCAATTGCGTTGGCCGTCAGTGGACGAGCTTAGTTTCGCTGGGGTTCTGTCTGCCTCTGATGGGGTGTGGATGTGTGGTTCGTCACTGGTGTATAGTGTTCGATGATGCAGGTGGATTTTGTGACGAGCGGATTTACAATGGGGGAATGCTGTGAATGTGAAAAATGATGGTGAGTGTCTTTTTCCTCTGTTCAAGTGTTTGTTTTCCTCTGTTGCCCAGCAGTCGTGCAATTTGTCCCGACGTGTTCTGACATGCCCCGACATGCATGCTTTCCTTTGTTGGTGCTTTGTATTTTTTTCTTTTTTGACAAGGAACATTGTTGTCTTGACGATAGTGCTGCCCTGAGTTCTGCGCTCCTGGTTACCCATACTCTGCGTTGATTTGTTGAGTGCCTAGTCCTCTTATTTGCCGTTGATGGAGTTACGTGTTAGGATATTTTGTTCTTTTGCAAGTCTCATTTAGTAAGACTTTGGAATTCCTACGATCAGCTTTCATGCATGGTGCTCTTCTGCAATAGTTTCCTATTCAATCGTTATAGAAGAATAAAGGAAATAATCTTGGGATAATGATTCAATAAATAATAGGTCCCCTGTCTAGAGCACACGCGTCCTTGAGCCACGCAGGTGCATGATGACATCATATCGTGGCTTCACTGCAGATTGACCTTGTCTAGAGGAGCATTAGTGGAAAAAAACAGGGTAGCCCTGAGACAATAGGATGACGTCACGACCAATGAGAACGGCCAGCAGGGGGTGCAGGAATGCTCTTCTCTCTTAGCCACTCGGAGGTGGACGCCCCAGAGGGCGCTATGAGCGCGCATGCGTAGCGGCCGCGGAGCAGCGTCCCAGTCAGTTTCTCGCTGGCTGTCGCGGAGAGCAGTCGCATCGGTCTGCGCTCCTGCTGTGGTGAGCTGATTTGTTGTGTAACTAATGCTTTCACCAACTTTGTTCCCGCTTTGTTTGCGATTTTCGTGCCAGTGCACGTCGGGTGCTGGTTGCTGTTGTCCCAAAGGAGCATTAGTGAAAAAAAAAGGTAGTGTAGCCCTGAGACAATAGGATGGCGTCACGACCAATGAGAACGGCCAGAAGGGGGTGCAGGAATGCTCTTCTCTCTTAGCCTCTCGGAGGTGGTCGCCCCAGAGGGCGCTAGGAGCGCGCATGCGTAGCGGCCGCAGAGCGGCGTCCCAGTCAGTTTCTCGCTGGCTGTCGCGGAGAGCAGTCGCATCGGTCTGCGCTCCTGCTGTGGTGAGCTGATTTGTTGTGTAACTAATGCTTTCGCCAACTTTGTTCCCGCTTTGTTTGCGATTTTCGTGCCAGTGCACGTCGGGTGCTGGTTGCTGTTGTCCGGGCATCCCCACCATTTTCTATCTTCTTCTGCCTTGGGAACGGGAGTAGCGCTGGTGTGATTCTTAATAATTTTGTTGGGAGATTAGTTGAGAAAGTAACCGCTAGGGGGTGCAGCTGCGGGGCTTTATACAGGACAAAAAAGCATTACGAGTCAGTTTCTGCCTGCCTTTCGGATGGAGCAGTCGCATCGTTCTGCGCTCCTGTTGTGGTGGGATCATTTGTTGTGTAACTAGTTCTATTTTCTTGTTAGCTATTGATGGTTGCATATTTACTCTTGCTTTTCCAGCCTCTGTATTACGAGTGTTTTTCTTCTTGCATGTCCAGAGCTGTCCTAACCTGCCCAGACATGTCATGATGACGTCACAGCTGACGTCACAGGATGTCTGGAACTTGTGGTCATAGCTGTGATGCTTTGCAACCTCCCTCTGTGCTCCGTCGCCCAGCGACGGTCAGCGGCCGTTTCGGACCGCTTTCTTCAAGATGGCGTCGTTGATCTTCAACTAAACTCCTTCTCTCCACTCTATCTCAATCAATTTTTATTTTTTATGACCACGTTTATCCAGAAACGCACAGGGTGGTCTGGACACTAGTTAGACGCTCCCCAATTAGTGTGATGACTCATTGGATGATGCTGATTAATGTGGGGGGTCCCATGCAATTAGCTCTAATTGCTAATTAATGGCGTCCAGAAGCCTTGTAGCGTTTCCGGATAGTCGTGGTCATTCATTACTACTGGCAATTACGTAGTCGATCAACATTAGAACCGATTGCCTTGCTTTCTTGTGGTCAGCACCTTCAGCTGCCTTCCAAGTGTCACACACATTTTTAGAATAATATGTGTAGACACCAGTTTGAATGTGACACATACAAACAGAGCATTCTAGACAAAAATATGCAGTATACGCTTGAACGCAAGCGCTACGGGAACGATTGCACTGCTGTTTGCATAATAAAATCGGCAAAAATGAAAATTGTTGTGAATGTCCGACGGGAAAGGCGTAAGTATCACCTGAAGTAATCGTAATTGTAGGGAATCGTATTAGCCCAATATTGGACCAATGTGGGCTGCCAGTTTGGCCAATACTGGTCCCATATGAGCTGCCAATATTGGTCCACATGAAAAGTGCAACCTGGCTCCCTATCGGACCAATATTGGCTGCCTATATTGGCAAGCCCAGATTGCCCATATTGCGCCAATTTTTGTGTGATAACGGCAACGATTAATCCAGGCAATAATAAGGCATTATCCAGTGTAATATCCACCTGTATCCACCACTAAAGTTAATAATATTTATGTCATCTTTTTAAATTGATCCACGTTGCATCACGTTACTAAAAACAAAGGTTGGGATTGCACTAGTATATATGACTCGGCAACTTCCAACCCGCTCCTAGAGTACAACGGAGCAAAGCACTTTCGTGACAGTGGCGGTCATACGCCTCAGCAACTTACACTGCCTGCAGTAACTTGAAAGCACCCAACATTACAGAACAGACTAGTGATGGGCGATACTATCGAATCATTCGATACTATCGATAGTATTTGACTATCGATTGTTGAACTATCGAGTGAATCTTGATTTCGATACTATCGCGATAGTTTTTGGACTATCGATAGTTTCGCGACCGTTATCAAATATAGGTGGCGCTGCAGTTAAAACCTCGTCGAGCTCGCACGTAAGCCAATCTAAACCGACCCAACCGCGCTGTATTTTGCTGTTGCTCTCACGTACACCTTAGTTTTCTCGCCATAAATTTAAGACGAATAAAATGTTTGAAGGGGATTGTTTTTAAAAAAGAGACCCTGAAAATGCGAAATTTACAAATGCAATTCACCATTGCGGTTCCTTCGCAAATTGTCGATATTTTTTCACTCAGAATTTGACACTGTAGGATAGAAAAATAATCGCTTAAAATTTGGGACGTATCAGTGCAAGTCGACCGATGCACTTTAGTCCTACACATTATTGATACTTTTTTTCTCTCGACATTGGTGTAAGTTTGTATGCAACACGCATAGTTTGCACTTTTAAACTATAGTTTGAGCCACGGCACCATTCAAGCGTGCATCAACTATTGTTGTTGCTTACCGCACTTCCAGGCCATTATGGAGGTTTTTAAAAGTCTGGAACCATTAAGACCCAAATTTCGTAGTTTCGACAGTTCGAAAGACCGTCGTGGAACTATCGATAATAAGGAGGATTGACAAAATCAAAGAAATAATTTTGCTTCAAGTGTCAACTTTAGCGCAAGGGATATTTCATTGAACATAAGTAGAGTAGGTCTGAGGAGCAACGAGGAGGGAAAACTACACAGGACGGACACGGGACAAGACGTCGTTGTTGGTTCTTGTCCTGTGTCCGTCCTGTGTAGTTTTCCCTCCTCGTTGCTCCTCAGACTCAAGGAGATGTTTCCGTCCAATAGGATATTTCATCTTTCGTAAATCGCATTTAGGTTGATATTTGTTCTGCTGCAATAAAAATACGCTTTTGAAAGGGGGATATGTTTATTGAAAAAAAGGAGGAAAGGTTAGTTCGGCGTAGGCCGAATTGCTATTCCTTTAAAGAAAAGAGAAGCTTTCTGCTCAGAAAAGCAACGTTGTAAATTGCCGTTGTGAGAAGTGCCAGCTCACTCCGCTGTTGCAGTCAGCGCGCACACATGCAATATACTATCGATAGCATGTAATAGTAGGGAGGCAAAGCTGCAAAACCGCTCGTGCATAATGCTCCCGCAGACAACCGTATCCAATTCAACATCTTTACATGCAGTTTCAAATAAGCTTTATTGCTAAGTCATGTTTTTCCTGTCCCGTGGCTCCGTCACCACAGGGTATATCTGTGAGTGACATAGTGATATATTTTCACACAAGCCACTGTTACCCCTTTCGGCTTTCACTTCAGTTCGAGCCTTCTCGGCGCTGCTTCCTTCACAAATCTTATCCATAATTGATTGCAACTTTTCGCATTCAAAAAGTTACCAATTACGAGTTTCTGGCTGTGGAGAAAAAGTCTAAGAGACGTCACCACTGCTGAAAATAAAAACATAACTGCTGGAGAGTGCCACCAATACCTGACTACAAGGGCATAAAAGGAAACATTGAAATGATCAGGACAAGAATCCATATTTGCCCTGTTTGCTCCGGTATTCCGTTTTGCCCATTTATTGCCCTTGTTTCTTATACTCGAAACACGGAAAATTTTCTGCTAGTTCCCAGACTAAGAGCTCCACTATAAGAAAGATATATTATATAGAACGGTAAGGAAACAGGCGAGCTGGTGGCGGCGAACATCCATAACGAACCCCTGAGATTGAAGGGTCACATAAACGACACATATCTTAACCACAGCTAAAACTTTGTTCTAAAAAAGTCCTGGACAAAAGTTTTATCTGTGGCATTTGTGTCTGTATAGTTTGTGTCCCCCAAAATCAGAGTTTCGTTATGGATTAAGTGTGTGCAATATTTTCAGTGCCTGTAAAGTTTGGCTTGAAGTTGGGCGTTGATTCTTCAGCCTCGCATTATATACGCTAAAAAAAAGAAGATGAAGGTGTTTAGATAGGTAAAGCACTATCAATAAAAGTTATAGCAGCACGACCTCCCAAGATATTTCCCCATACATTATCCCGCGTGCAGTAATATCATATGAGTCAGCTTGATATCAATCTCCGTCTGATGTTGTTTCCAACCTAAAGACACCAGTGCAATAGAAAGGGTAAACAGGCTTTGTTTTTCTTCTTTCTTTCTTTTTTTTATTTGTTGCCAAGTGTATGCAAAGGCCGAATCTGAAAGCAGTGCAATAAACGTGTATAATCAGCTTACCGAGTGAGTCTCTGGGAGGCTGGGCTTCTTTTTTCTTCTTCTTTCTCTCTTTCTTTCTTTTCCTTTTTTTTTTTGTAGTTTCGGGTTGCGAATAAGGGAGTGACAGAGTAAACGTGAAAGTGAGCATCGAACTGACTTGACGCGCGAGAGTCACCTGGTTACACCATAGCTTCCCGTGCGTTTGTTGGTGCACCCGTAAGATGCCTCCCTCCAAGAAACGTCAACGAAGCGAAATTTGGACTCATTTCGATAAAGTGGGTGGCACAACGGCGAAGTGCAAAATATGCTTAAAGCAGTTTTCCTCGGCTGGCAATACATCTAACCTGTGGGACCACCTGAAGAGAACTCACCATCGCCATTACATAGCACTGACAACGACGCAGGAAGCTTCAGAGGTGACAATTGATGAAAGTGTAAACGCTGGAGCATCTACATCTTCTCGGTCCGGTCCAGCGCCCGGTGCTGTATCCACATTGAATATTGAGGACAGTGTAGCAGCACCTGAACGACAGCCAAACATCAGTGAGTATTTCAACCAGATTTGTGCTATGTCTTCCACTGGTCCGGCCACAATGCGTATCACGAACACTCTATTATTCATGATTGTTCGAGACTGCATGCCATTAGACACCGTCAGTGGTGAAGGATTCAAGGCCTTTGTGAGGGAATTGAACCCGCGCTACTGCCTGCCTTCACGACGGACTATCACGAAGCTACGTGACAGCAAATTCCAATCCGTGATGCTGTATTTGAAGACAAAGTTAGATAGTGCTAAATATATCACTCTGACAAGTGACATCTGGACTGACACCCTAAATACAAGGTCGTACATTGGACTGACAGCCCACTTCATTCTCGAAGGGAAGCTTGAGAGCAGGACTCTTGCAGTGAGAGGCCTGGCGGAGGCGCACACCGCAGATAACATCAAGAGCGTGCTTGAAAGTATTCTGAGTGAGTGGGGCATTTCCAATGACAAGGTGGTGTCCTGCATCACCGATGGAGCGGCAAATATAGTAAAAGCTGCGGAGAATTTGTTTGGGAAGGGAAGGCACCTCCACTGCTTCGCGCATATATTGAACTTAATGGCAAGCGAATCACTTCATGCGTGCACGAATGCGTCATCTCTAATCAACGAAGTGAAATCCATAGTAACTTTCCTCAAACAAAGCGTGAAGGCTATGGATCTGCTGCGCTCAGAACAGAGGAAGAACGGCGTAGCGGACTCGGATGTGCTGAAACCGCTGCAAGAAGTGAGTACCAGATGGAATTCTACGTACTACATGATAGTACGATACATGGAATTGCACAACTGTATTGTGCAAGTACTGATGAACCTCAATGGACCGTCTATTCTTCCAAAAAAGAAGGTTGACGAAATCAGTGAAATGGTTTTGCTTCTCAAGCCCCTTGAAGTTGTGACCAGAGAAATTTCGGCAGAGGCATACGTGACGGTAAGCAAGGTGATTCCTCTCCTCCGGTGCATGAAGAACGCCATTGAGCGGTGCGTCGTAACAACGGACACTTGTTCGGAACTAAAAGACGTCCTCATCAGAAGCTTCGACAAGAGGTTTGGGAATGTGGAATCAAACAGGCTCGTAGCCATTGCCACCTTGCTCGACCCTCGCTTTAAAAGACTACACTTTGAAAACAGTTTGGCTTGTGCAAGGGCCCTCAGCGCATTGAACGCAGAGGCGGAGATGCCGACTGTTGAGAGTGAACGCGCACAGTGACCTTTACCAGTAAACCTTGCAACTCCCGATGACATCTGGTCCTTCCATGACAACCTAGTAAGCAAAAATATGACGACGCAGGAGGACACTCTCGGGGGACTCCTCGTCTCCGTCAGACAGTACCTACAAACCCCGGTCATCGAACGCACGGAGGACCCGTTGGCATATTGGAAAAGAAATAGAGACAACTTCCCAAGTCTTCACTTGTTGTCGGAGAAGTACCTGTGTATTGTGGGCACATCAGTTCCTTCAGAAAGGGTATTCTCAAACGCGGGAAACACACTGACAGTGAAGCGGAATCGACTAAACGCAAAGCGCGTTGAAAAGCTGATACTGATGGGGGGTTTGTCTCTTCAAGAGTGGAAGAACGTGTGATGCATGAAAAACATTCTTCATATGTATCTTCACATCCAATTGTGCGATTTTTTAAATTCTTTTCACCATGTGCATAAGTCTGATCCGTGACTTCAATAAAGACGCTCGATATATCTATATATCACCCGACATATTTCATTTCGTTTTCATAGTCTGTGGCGCCTTTATGTGGCGGGCCTGAGCACTGTATTGACCTGATGTTACATGAAGCACGAATTACATATTTGGAGAGCCTTATAAATTACGTCACTGGCAACGTACAGTTCCGAGAACACCTTCAGCGGAATAGCGGCTGCGCAGGGCTGATGGCATGTCTTCGCGTTTTTCGACAGAAGGAAAGGGCAAGTAAACCATTTCTGTTTGTCTTTATCTCTATCAAAGACTGGTAGAAAATACATTGTTCATTTCACCTCATTCTAATCGTGTGAATGAATCCCGTGAATCATGGCAGTTATATACGTACACAACAAAAACGATCACGATGTGTGCCCATGTTCGCCGCTTGCACGCCCAGCGTCCAACTTTTGCAAGTTACTATCGATAGTTAAAACTATCGATAGTTTCCAAGAAAAATATCGATAGTCAAATGAGTGGTCGGCTCAACTATCGATAGTACAATCGATAGCCTTTGGACGACTATCGCCCATCACTAGAACAGACATCCCTTCCTATCAAACATTGTGTCTTTTACTTGACCTGCCCCTTCCATGTCATTAGAAAAAGCAGCGACATTTTAGCCCGGATGTCCGATCCGAGTGTTGCGCATGCGTATTAGTTGTAGGACGTGTGATTTCGCTCAAACGACCACGCTCTCAGTCGGTTCGACTGATTGGCATCGCGAAGCAAGATGGCGGCTGTTTGCAGCAAGTGGGAAGTTCAGTTGTTGAGTTGAGTGCATGTTACAGTGGGATTGCCAGATACATTGACTGTTTCGAACAATGTGTATCATCTCTGGGAAGTTGTTGGATGCACGACGTATTAGTAGGGAATTTCACACGCTTCAACATTCAATCTTGGTATGTTGCTTGAGCACTTGGTACAAGTGCCAATACGGTTCGTCCCATTTTCTGCATTTTCAGTCAAGATGGGGTGCACACGGGCAATATAGGGCCCACATTGCCGACATTTTCCCCATATTGGATGAAACTTGGCAATATGGGGCCCATGTTGCCAATTTTCATCCAATATGGGGGAAATCCTGGCAAAACTGGTCCCATATTGGACCAATACCGCAAATACCTAGCCAATATGCGTCCAGTATTGTGTGCTGCCTGGGAAATATTAAAAGAAATCAATTTCCTTTTGTATCCATTTGATTTTTTTTTTTCTTAGTAGGTATAGACCTGACCCCACAGTGGCGAAGGATGTGGTGGATAGAAGGTACATATAGCCACAGCCAAACTGGATGGCAACACAGCCGCATCCAGCATAAGCGTTTTGCATAATGCATGAACGAAGGTGCAATTTCAAGAAGTGTTACCCATAAAGCCTTTTCGGCATCGGTATTTGTCACGGAAACCAGGTGTGCAATCGCCAGAGGTTCGTTGCGCGCGGTACCTCAATCACTGGTCCGGACAAAAAATATGTGACCGGCAGCGACATACACTCAATGGGACACATACCAAAACAAAGTCCAGGTACCAGCATAGAACAACTAATGCTTAACTAATGGTTACTAATAACACTAACTATCAACAGCTCGGGCAGTGATTTCAAACACAACTACAATGATTAATTTCACAACAGTTCGAGTACGATGGGGAGTGGGAATAAAATGCCTGATCTGATTGACGAGTGATGATGGCGATGATTTCGTTGATGGCAGTCGTTGATGATTTGGATGGATGAGTTGCTCGGGTTGGAGTTCCTGCTGACTGTCAATGAGACACTTCACCTCACTTCACAATTTCAAGACACTGATTCGCGGATAAACTTCGGAGTTGGAGCTGGCGCGTCCGTTTTTGGTTCACATTTCGGTCTGACTGCCCCAGTCTTTGTCCTCCCTTGGGTTTTATACTCTCGGTTGTTTTTCACCATATTTACTATGCCTTTCTTTGGGTTCGTCGCTTCCCTTTTAAGTTTCCAACTCCCATGTTCAATTTACGTTCTTCCGGCCCTTAACGACAAACATGTGTTCCGCAGGTGTAGGAACAATAAGGACGGGCCTCCCAACCATCCCGTCGATACCCTTTTTACTTGGGTCCCTCTTTTAAGTGAACGTAATGGGAGACACATGTCCCGACAGCAGTCCACTACTGGACTTGTTGCTGCGGAGGGGCCACTTTACTTTACACAAATGCATGTTTCGGCCTGTGGATCATTGGCCACATATGTTTTCCTTTACCCTTAAAATGCTGGACGGGAGCACTCCCACCATGTCAACCCTACACCTTGACAGTGGAACAATGCGGCCTCGGAGAGCATGTTCCTTTAGTCCACCACACACTTTTCGTATTCCTGGTCCGTCTAGGCTGGTCATGTTCTGTGTTTATTTGGACTGTCTTGAATTATAGAGATGTGTATTGAATGTGAAATCTGTCAAATTTGTCTAATTTATCCTAGCTACCCCTGGTCACCACATTGTTAAGGGTGCGGTACATAGCCCAGTGCCGCGTTTTTCGGCAGCTTACTCATGGCTTTTCTCCACGTTCAGCAACGCTAAACAAGCCAGAAAATTACCAATATTGCTTCCGACAACGCATGATATTGGGGTCACGAGCAGTAAATATTTCGATGGCTAAGATTATGGTTCGCTGTAGCAATTGCATGTAGATCGTGCGAAGAGTAACCCACGCCGTTTACGACAATTTAACCCTATGGGTACAATGAGAACAAGTTAAAGACAAGCGCTTTCTGTACATAATGCTGTGAAACGTTAATCAAGCAACGTTACGCATGCATATACCCAAGCACAACGACATGCAAGGGAAAGCACGGAGCGGATCAGTTTTTCACTACCGCTCAGCTTTCCGTCATTTTTGCTTTTCTTGTGAAGGGGCTATCGTCGCTCTTCCTGATATGCTTTAGTTTTTAAATATCTTGTGTACTCCAGTATTAATAAGACAGAAATAACATTTAAAGCAAGGAGACAGCTTCATAAAGCGGTATAATGACCGCTTCGTGGATGAATCCTGCAAATATACAGCAAACGTCAAGGCACACGTGACCATAAAGATGGCGGCGTCCGTGATCGGCGTCCAAACCGTTTGTAAACAATGTTTGTAAACTGTTTCTTGCGACGTTTTGGATGTCTTCTGACCACGGTAATTTCTTTTTTTTTTTCGATAATATCACAGTAAAACGCGCAGTTTTGCGCATGAGGCCTCGTACTGTTGACAAGTTCCAAAGGTATGATGACGACCGGCTATCACGTTGCGGATGAATACTGCCATAGTTTACGCTCGCAAAAATACGTTCGTCTCTTGGCTTTATGACAACGGGAATATGTCGGTATAAGCGGCAAAACGACATGTAAACAAAGTCACATGACCTCAAAATGACGTTTTCTATGACGACCAGGACAAGGTGGCGGTTTTGCAAAGAGCACCCGCTCGAGGGTAATTACAAAGATGGCGGATTTATGTCACCCATGTCACCCCTGTTGAAAAAGTGAAGCGGTGGCGCGGCTGTCGGTTGACATGCTATTGCATGTGAAGAGTTGTGTCGAGCGCGTACCGGCTTCTCGTCGCACGCAGTACCAGCAGGCACAGTATTGCGTGTGTATGTGGAGGTGAACAGCGCCATTATATGCCGTCCTAGGAAGTTTACGTACGGAATAAAATCTTGCTGCAGACTACAATCGACAGGGCGAACCATGCACGTAGCGACAAGCGAGCTCAAATAAACAAATCTGTGGCTGTCGTTGATTTGATGCCACCGTAACTTGCATCATATCTGCCAGATGTTTTATTATTATTATTATTATTATTATTATTATTATTATTATTATTATTATTATTATCGTTATTATTAGTAGTATCGTTGCTATTATGTACAGAGCAGTTCATATGGGAAAGTGGAGGTGGTTTCCTGGCATCCTGCATCACATAAAAGGGAGTTTTAGAGCCTCGTTTGTTGGAAACGCAAATAAAAAGCTTAAACGCTATGTCACACGCAACGAGTCTGTCCGCACAGTGTTTATAAAATAGCGTTTCCGTCATGTGTAATGCTGCTGGATTGCATTAGCCGGTTGCAGCGCCATTGCGGCTATAGAAGTGGATGCTTAAAAGTAATGGAAGATCAAAAACAGAGGAACTACTTTTTGCTCCTAATAAAAGTATATGCTATCGCAATATAACTCATGCCACGTTCAGAATGCTCACGCTGTTTCTCCGCAAGAATAACGCAGAGCCGGAAAGCTAACGTGGCGTCGCAATTTCCAATAAGAAGCAAGCTCGCGCAAAGCGCAAAAGCTAAGTTTACGTTCGCATCGTTCATCCCAAGAGTTGAATCGTCTGAGAGTCAATGTCATAATGCTGTGCGGAATGGGATGTGTTATTACGACTTAGTTTGCGCTTGCTTTGCATTGAGACACGACATGCACTCCTAGAGAGACTGGTGTCCTTCAGGCTCCAGAAAATGGAAAAGGCCGGAAGCCATCTTTAGAATGGGCTACCGAAAAGATAGGGAAACCGGTAGGATGGAGAAGAACGAGGCATATACAACTAATAAGATGTAAATAATTACAACAAAAAAACTTACACTATGAGAAGCAACATTTTAACGTGGTTTTCTTGTGACTTATTGATTTTTTGCTGTAGCAGTTCCACTCTACGAAGTTGGCGGCGCTGTTGTACCATCTGACGTTATTTGTTTGTAAAAGGGATAGGTCTATTTTACCAATAAGTATACACATGTCGAACCTCCTTATCGGGCATAATTAGAAAGGATGGCTACATCGAGCCCTAGTCCCTCTCCCTTGGTGGATCAAGGCCAGGAAGTGGACGAAAGAAGAAGTCTGCGTCGCACGTGCTTGAGACTGCTCGAATACCGAAGACGCAATCACAGGTGAAATATAGCTGTTTTTCCAAACTATGAGCTAACGGCACATATAGAAGTTGGCATGAGACAGAATAGACGTCAGAGGGAGGGGGGAGGAAAGCAGATCTTTCAGTCTCCAGCAAACGCGAAAATGTTTGACGTGCGAACCATGTAAGCAGCGCCGTTTCTTCGTTCCATACACCCTAAAAGCAGAATTCCACCGCGTACACATGTTCGGAATCAACAGCCAATCAGAATGATGTCGCACTCCTTTCGTGATTTGTTGAAAATGGGAGGAGTACAGTTTTTGTTTTCTTTCTCTTCCGCTTCTTTTTCTCTCTCTCTCTCTCTTTCCAAAGGAATTCCATATATGTGAAGTGTCACAGCAATATTTACGCCCTGCTCTCTCTTCGTACCGGGAATGATGGCACTATATATAATAGTTTCCTGCAGTGTTTGGCACGTAGAACGTAACAAGGTTGATGAAATGTGAGATCAGAAATATACTGAGGCTGTCACCATCACCATCAGCCTCAGGTAATGGGACTTTCATGAGGATAATGTGGTCAGTGCCATCGATGAAACAAGAGAGGTGAAATTTGTGCGACGTTTTGCGACCATATATAGCCCGTTATAATCGCACACTTCTTTTGTAACTGCTCATCTTGGCAAGAGCTCCTAAATAAATCTGCGACAAGGCAAGCATATATAGCATTTGTCATAGACATTACTATGGTGACATTACCATGGACATACTATGACATACCGTAGACATACTATGGCCCCGGGCACTGAGCACACATGCGCTCTTTCTTTGTAGGTTCCGTCAACAAAATGTGGCAGCTATTCGGTGAGGTGATATCTGCACGTGCTTACAGCATTTTTACATGCTTCTTGTGACAACTCACGGCACCCTTGTGCCTTGTAGTGCCAGCGGAAACGCCTACAGAGGGGACCGACGGAAGAGAGTCGCCCAATCGCCAACGAAAAGCGACGCTTGAAAAGTCATCGCCGGCACCTGAGAACCACGGTACTGCGCAGCTGGGTTATTCCTAGACTCTTAGAAATGAACTTCACCACATAGCACGCTCCTAGCCAACCATCATCCCCAATGACAACGTTCTCGCCCCTGATTTGTTGAAAATAGGAGGAGGAGCCTATTTAGTGCCGTGCATAATGGCCACAAAATAGGCTCCTCCTCCCGTTTTCAACAAATCTAGAGCGAGAACGTTGTCATTCGGGGTGATGGTTGGCTAGGAGCGTGCTATGTGGTGAAGTTCATTTTTAAGAGTGTACGTTCCTACGTTCTATACTGAGCCATCGCTATTGGAGAAAAATATTCAGTGAGGCTAAATTGGCTCTGTTTCATACGTGCTGTGGAAGACGTTGGAGAGGCATCAAGGAATGTGCTTAAACCATACCGTGGTTAGTTTGCGCTAGGCATGTGTCATCTTGAATTCACTGCCCCGAGTGGCGCAGCCAGAAAACATATTTCTGGATGGGTTCTGTGGGGACTTTAGAAGGGTTCAGAGGATTTAACCCTTGTTTCCTTCCAGATGCAACACAAAAGTACGCGATTTCTGGTGTGTTGAAACCCCAAACCACCACCCCCTAACAGGTGACATCGACGATGTCCCGTTTGAAAGAGAATGGCGTTTTTTGTTTATGCTCTAACCAGAAATATGTGTCTCAATGTGCGTGCCACCCAAGCTGGCGTTCGCTCGTTCGTGGTTTCCAAGGTCATGCGGAAGATTAGGAAGGGCTGGGTTCGAATCTTACCAGCTGCGGTGCTGTCTAAGGTTTGCCATGATTCTCCGTCAGATTTTCCCGACGAACGTCGGCAGAGCTGCCCCTGAAGTCGGTCCAGGACGCACACCATCGTCCCCCCCCCCTGTCGCCCACACCTTCCTGCTCTCCCCTCTCCGTCTGTCCGCCTCTGTATGCCGCTCATGGCCAGAGTTGCTTCGTGGCGCTAACACGACATCAAAAAGAGGCACACATTGGGTAGCAAAGCAAGCTGTCAAAACCAAAATAAGCAACGTCATCTCAGCCACTTCTGCTTGGCTTATCATGTTTTCGGAATCGTTATCAACGAGACCTTCCGTTCTGCCAAATCTCTTCTACTCCTTCTAATCCTTGTAAATCTCCCTATTGAACCCCCGGCGACCAGCTCCGGTGGCGCAGCGGTAACGCGTGCGCTTGGAGACTGGGAGGTCCGCGGTTCGAATCCGCAGGCCGGCTGTGCCGTCTGGGGTTTTTCCTGGGTTTCCCTCAGATGTGTAATAGGCGTATGCCGGCACAGTTCCCCTGAAGTCGGCCCATGGACGCAGCTATCTTCCCCCGAGCGGATTCCGCTCGGTCTTCCACTTCATCCTTTCCTCTCCACCACCTTTCCCTTCCCGAGAAACATGCCGCCTAATCAGGCAGGCAGACCTCTCGGTTCCTCCCAACGACACTCCTCCTCCTCCTCCTGAACCCCCGGCGCCGCAGTAAAGAAACAAACGAGGGGGAGAGTGGTCATCCTGTCCGTCTCCAAGCAGCGTGACGCAACCATAGGTCGGCGAATTCATTCATGATGGCCTTCACCGACTTCATTCACCATCACCTCATAGAGAATGATGTGATGTTGAATGAAGGGCATGATGTGATGTGAAGTTGAAGTTGAATGAACGGCATGATGTGAAGTGAAGTTGAAGTTGAATGAAGGGCTATGATGTGATGTGAAGTTGAAGTCCGCGTGATGGGTTTTGAAGTTGAAGTCTGTGTGATGGGATTTGAAGTTGACGTCCGCGTGATGGGTTTTGAAGTTGAAGTCAGTGTGGTTGGATTTGAAGTTGAAGTCCGCGTCATGGGTTTTGAAGTTGAAGTCCGCGTGATGGGTTTTGAAGTTGAAGTCAGTGTGGTGGGATTTGAAGTTGAAGTCCGCGTGATGGGTTTTGAAGTTGAAGTCAGTGTGGTGGGATTTGAAGTCGAAGTAAGCGTGATTGGTTTTGAAGTTGAAGTCAGCGTGTGTGGGTTTGGAAGTCGAAGTCTGTGTGTTGGGTTTTGAAGTCAGCGCGATGGTTTTTAAGGGGAAGTCAGCGGGATGGGTTTTGAAGCTGAAGTCTGCGCGATGGATTTTGAAGATGACGGATAGGTTTCGAAGTCCTCATAATAGGTTTTGAAGCCGACAATGTTTAGTCGATGTATGACGTTCACGTGTCGTGACTGTTACTTGTGCGAACGCGTGCGGATGAATGGCAAATGTGTAATGGAGTGCACCGAGCGAACATAAACGCTTCGCGTTTCGTGTCTGGTGTGGGCGTATGGGCCTGACACTGCAGATGCCTGGTGGACTTCCTCCCCCCCCCCCTTGTTGTGTATCGGCGGTCGCAGGGAGGGAAGGTGTTTGGAACGCGTTACTCTCTGGCGTAGTGGGGCGCGGAGGGCAATGTCAAGTAGCCGGAGGCAACTGTATGTTGCGAATGTGAGCGGTAGATTAGATCGAGATGCGATTTGGCGTTCTGCGGTCGCGCGGTCTGCACGTTGCGGTTGTTCAGTTTGACTCATTTGCTCGCCTACAGCTATAATGTGCGTATATATGTATGTTGGATGGGTTTGGATTTGAGCATCCGCCTTCGGTCGCGTACGCGCGTTTTACTAGACAACAGTAGATTGCTGTCGTGCTGACGAAGTGTGATTTATTAGGCTTATTTTGTGTCTTCTTAGATTACTTATTTTTCCTTTGTGTGATTGGGATCCAAATAGGACAAGGTCGGGCTGGCATTGTTTTTGTGGAGTCTTTTATTTTAAATGTAATACACAGAGGTCACTATAGGTCTCTTATTTATCTGAGGTGCATAGGTCATATTTTGGGGAATTATGTGTTCGGCATGCATGTAGCATCCACCGGACACAAGTGTTCCATCAGAGCACGCAGCTGCTATCTCTTAGATATTCATCGCCAATAAAGTACATTTTAGCAGAGGCGGGGAAGTTAATTACCACCCAAAAGTTGCTAGTTACGAGTTACGTCATTAAGCTAAATATTTAATGAAGTTACAACCTTCAAGTTATCAAAATGAAATTAAGTGAGAAATGATCAAAGTTCTTGCTACCATGCCGAAATTAAGTTGGGAGCGGAGTTCCGAATATACCTTGTCAATTGGGCACAAAGTGAGAATTGGAATTCCAAGTTCTGCGAGTTCCCATTTTCCGCGCACATTTCATAGAACCTTGCCAGTGGCCTAATCACCTTCCCCGTAAGGAAATGCACTCCAAACGAACGCTCTGCTGCGACCTAACTCAGAAGCACGTCGGAATTGCGTTTGCGTACATCCAGCATCCAGTACATCGCGCTGCAACAAGGCGGAGCAGACAGGCTGCTGGCGCCGCGCACGTGCAAGAGGCGGGTCACTGTCGTCGGATTTTTCAGTAGCAAAATAAAAAGAAAGGAGCCCGCATTGTGCGTTCTGCTTGCTTGGACGTGAAGCGAAATAGAAATTTCTAACTTTGCTCATGATACTTTTGCGAAGTTACCTCAAAAGTGACTAACACTATACAGTCAAGTGATTATGATGAGAGGTTGTTTCAAACATCAAATAAAAACAGGTAAGAGTGGGTATTGTTGTAAACTGTGTCGACACATATTTATTTAGAGATTGTGAGAGAGGAAAAGAAACTGTTTCACGGACTGTAAGTTGGTGGTCTTCCGGGCTCCTTGCAGTCTTCACTTCAATTTGCGCCTCACATTCTGTATGCATTACATGTGTCCAAACGCCTCGGTCGTTAAGAATTCACTTAGTGTTTGTCCGTGTATACCCTCCTCGGAGGAAAAAGAATACAATGGGTTACACTTTTCCGAGGACAGATTCTCAGTTTTTGGTGTCAGTGATTTATCCAGACCATGATACATCCCTGTGACACCCCCACCCCAAAGAAAAAAGTTTGGCGACACCCCCTGCAAAAAAGGGGGCTTGCCGTTTCAGCTGTAATGACATGTCGGTAATTATACGTGTAAAGCTGTTATCAAGTAGCGGTAATAATGACCACGCCCCCTGCTTGGGATTCCGGATGACCCACTGCAGTGGTGTATTGCATGAAAGAATTAGAGTAAAAACATATGTCCAGCGAAGGTGATTACAAGTCGCTGAATTCGTTCATGACGGCTATTTCCAGTGTCAGTAAGCATCATGTCACAAGAACTCATGTAATACTGAGTGGCTGGCCACAATGTATTCCGATGCCGAAGCTAATACCTCCGCGTCACGAGTGAAAAATGGCATGGCGGAAAAGCCAGACGTACGAGGCCACATGATCGTGCAATGTACCGGCAGACACAGCGATCGTACGAACTCATATGAACGTTCAATGCGCCGGCAGGCAAGGGTATCGTACGAAGCCACATGAACCTGCAATGTGCTATGCGTTCACTTAGCTGTCAACAACGGGCGCAACATTGTGCAACAACCCTACCGCGTAAGCAACATACCTCCCGCCGCCGTTCACATGCGACAGCGGAGGTCAAACGTTGCATCCCTCCCTTTCCTCCTTTCTTGGTGCACCCTGCTTCCAAGCCCAACCCAGAGCAAGGCGACCGCATCCTCCAAACAGCATACCCCTCCTCCGCTTACGCTTTCGCCGCCACTACCAGGAAATCCACGCTAACAGGGGCGAGGAAGATGCCAACGTCGTAATCCTCCAGCAGCGAGCAGCCGGGCGCACCAACGTAGGCCTTCGTTGGTATTCAACTTCAAAACCCCATCAGCGGTCACCCGAAGCCACATAAACGCGCAATGTGCTATGCGCTCACTTATCTGTCAACAACGGGCGCAATATTGTGCAACAACCCTACCGCGCAAGCAATACACCTTCCGCAGTTCACATGCGACAGAGGAGGTCAAACGTGGCATGCCTCCCTTTCCTCCTTCATTGGTAAACCCTGCTTCCAAGTCCAACCGAGTGCAGGCTGACCGCACCCTCCAAGCAGCATATCCCTCCTTCGCTTACGCTTTTGCTGCCACTACCAGGAAACCCACGCAAACACAGGCGAGCAGGACGCTAGCGTCGTAATCCTGCAGCCGGGCACACCCCACGTAGGCCTTTCTTGCAGTTCAACTTCAAAATCCATCACCGACTTCAGAACCCATCATAGGAATTCAACTTCAAAACCCCATCACAGACTTCAACTTCAAAATCCGTCACTGACTTCAGAACCCATCATAGGAATTCAACTTCAAAACCGCGATGGGATCTGAAGTTGAATTCTGATGATGGGTTCTGAAGTTGAATGATGGGTTATGATGTGATGGATTCTGAAGTTGAAGTTGAATGATGTGATGTGATGTGATGGGTTCTGAAGTTGAAGTTGAATGATGGGTTATGATGTGATGAATTCTGAAGTTGAAGTTGAATGATGGGTTATGAAGTCATGAATTCTGAGATTGAAGTTGAGTTACGGGCTCGTGATGTGATGGTTTATGACGGTGATGTGATGTGATGGGCTTTGCGGAAAACTGACCATGATGTGATGTTGAATGAATTCTTAGCAAAATGCCGACCTATGGACGCAACGCGACGAGGCCGAGAGCGAGTCCCGAAAAGTGCGGTAAACGAATGCTATCCCGTTTAAAAATTAAACGAAATAAAAAAAAAAAAACGAAAAGTGCCGTAACGTTGAGTGCTCTCCTCCTGGGCGTGCCTACACTCTTCGAATTGAACTTCACCGCATAGCATTCTCCTAGCCAATCATCATCGCGTGTTACATCGTTCTTTCTCCTGATTTGCTGAAAACGGGGGGAGGGGGGGCTACGCCATTTTTGTGGCGTAAATGCCACACAAAATGAGCTTCACCTTCACCGCATAGCACGCTCCTAGCCAATTAGCCAATCATCAACCCGAATGATAATATTCTCTCCCTTAATTTGGTGAAAATGGGGGGCATACACTGTTAAAACAGAACTTCACTACATAGCACCTCACAAGAGCTTCGCCACAAGGACAATTTGTCATCATTTGTTGCGTGCATTCTAAAACCGGAACTGCATAACGCTCTCCTGGCCAAACGTCTTCTAGGAATGACGTCTTTCTCTGTACTCACTTGTCGGTCTTGAACTATCTTGTCCTTGTTCCGAAAATTGTAGGCTTGTGAATCCCGGCTATGTTATCAAATCAAGGGTAACAAGGGTATAGTTCTTAGGTTGGCTACGATAGTGTCGCGTAGTGACGTTCTGCTTTTGAATTGTGTGATAATGGAATTACAGGTGTCGCGAAGAAGATATGGCAACTGTTCAGTAAGTACCGCTCGCAATTGCAAACTGTGCCCAATAGTCCAATTTGTGATGACATACTGTGGCCGTGAATCCTTTTCAGAGCCTCCGGTTGCCTCCACAAGTGGGGCACCAAAGGATGGCACAGGGAAGAAATCCCCCAACCGTGACCCGATCTGTTCGTGTGATGCTGAATCGCCGACGCGTCCGCGCAAAGGTTCATGATCCATTTTCCGTCTTGTCACTTGTATCCGTGGGAATCAATCAAGGGCTGATACAGTTGAGCGTGAGGATAAGGCGGGGGGCATCGATAGAGGTTGGAACGGTTATAATCTCGGATCCGTGCGTCAACCTGGTTTGCGGGCAAAAATATAACATTTTAAACTCCCTCCGGATAAAAACCCGCGCATTTTAACACTAAAGCATTCGTGTGTCTGCAGACGTCCCCTAGGTGCAGCCGAAATGAAGAAAACGCCGTAAATCCAAAATGCTTTCAAAGTGTGCCATTACTTTTATTGCTGTCAGTAACAGAGGGAAGTGAAGAAATCAGCCAGCGTCCAGAACAATAATGATATGCAGGAAATCCAACGGTAAAGAGCCGCCTTTAATATTCACAAGCTTTCATGTAGTAGTCAACATTTCTTCAGGTGGAAAACGTTTGTAGAAGTTACACAAATATATACAGGGAAGGTCCTAAGTCAACAGTAAATGGCGAGAGTGGAAAAGCTACTGTCGTTATTGAGCTGCTGTGCACACTAAAAACATCACTTCACCGCTTAGCACGCTGTGCGCCAACCATTGCCACTGTAGCATATCGTCAGCATCGACAATGAGGAAGATAGCACATGATAGCGTTATCACTTCTGATTCGAAGGGCTGGGGAGCGTACGCCTTTATGTGTAAATTTGGATGTGTGATAATTGGCACAAAAAGGCGTACCCCTTCCCTTTTCGAATCCGAAGCGGCAACGCTATGATTCGTGGAAATGCTTGGCGCAGATGGTGCTATGTGGTGAAGTTCTGTATATAGAATGTGGATTACGTGACATTCTTCAGCGGTTTACATGCTAATGAGTAAAAAAACGTTTGTAATATAACATTTTCTTCGTGCAGATTTTTTCTACGAACGGAATTACCGCGGATATCCGTACGAATGTGGATGCAGATTCACAAATTCCAGATGTCGCGGTTGCGGATGAGATCCCTGATCTAATACATGCACTCTTAGAAATGAGCTACACCGCATAGCACGCTCCTAGCCAACCATCATCTTAAAAGATATCGTTATCTACCCTGGTTCGTTGAAAACGGGAGGCGTACGCCTTATGAACAGCATAAGTGCCTCCCATTTTGAACAAATCAGGGCAGATAACGATATCATTCGAGATTATGGTTGGCTATGAGCGTGCTATGCGGTGAAGGTTGATGTAGACGACGACGACGACCGAGCTATGACGGAGCGAGGCTCGTGACCTGCTGATTCATTCGTCAGCTGGCCCACAGCTGATCAGCAGCTGTTCCTCAGCTGTTCCCGGAGAGCTGGTCACTAAACGCTCTGCTAACGTGAACCCCGCCTAGTTCTTGTTCTAGTAGCTTTGCAGTAGCTACAAAGTTCGTTTTTAAGAGTGTGGCCGTGTACGTATCCGATACTGTCAGTGTCATCCGCACTCACCTTTAGGTCATCCACAGGGCTGAATTTTCTCTCTGAATTTTCTTCAGCAACATTGAGAGCAACCCGAACGTCACTTTGTGACGTCACTTAGTGCGTCATAAGTGTCTGTCCCACATAGCAATCTCCGTTTTTTTGAACGTCTTCAAGACGGCCACAAACAGATCTTCAAGACTCGGGAAAGCGTCAACTTATCCTGGGATAGATGATGTTATGTAGATCAGATTGAAGACGTCTCCTAGATGAAAATGTGGCTGTGGCTATACCTTTCCTCGACGTTTACAAAACGTTTTGTGCTACTAGGGTGGCTACCCTCCCTTTGTCGTTGTAAAGGACATCGTTTTATTTGTACGTTCAAATAGAGTTGGGAAAGCCTATCACACCGCCGAACATATATGGCATTCGACTAACACGAATAGTAAGTGAGTTTATGTGGTGCTGAATACAGCAAGTGTGTTTGCATGTCAGCAGCATAGTTGGCTGTTTTCGTGATTTCTGTTATGCTGAGGGCCTACTCTCTTAAAGAGACTGTCGCATCCATTCCGGTCGATTCCGAAACTATATCCGTTTTACTCGTTCTTGATCACCGACAATAACGCCGAATATCCGACGCGAATTAGTGAAGTAGTTTTTGTAAATTTCACAAGGGCAGACGCCGGATGTTGAGAGTACGCCCGAATCCCCCCTCTGAGGAGAAAACGTCACCCAGACAAGCCAAGGCCGGCTTTTGGAGACCAAAGGGCTGGCCGGCGGGAGCTTTGCATATAGCGGAGAATCTGTGGTAGGATTGTGAAACGGCACTTTTAGGTCAGCATCGCTTCAACGTGTTCGTACAACCAGGAGCGTGACATCGTGTTCCACGCGGCATGGCCGCGTCAGAACTCTCACTGGTAAGCGAAGGTCGGTGTATTTGCTGGGGGCTTTTCACTTGTAGTACAGAGGTTTCGCATCCGTCAGAGAATTGCCCCCTGGGGGTGGGGGGGGGATGTCATGGGCGAATGACAACATATAATATTCGTCTCCGATCGGTCCTTGCGCGCACTCTGCGTAGCATATCATTCACAGGATATCTCCCCTCGCCAGGACTTGACTGTATGTCATGCACTGAATGATACGGTACTGGAAGGCTGTGAAGCGGAGCCCAACATCACTGTACATGTCTCATACGCATGTTTCCGGATCATCCGGAGGATAGTCCGGACCGGACCATCGCATGGTCGAATCCGGACCGGATGCGAAAGTTTCTTTAACCGTGTATTCACACGAGCCACATTCCCAGGAATACTCCAACGGAAGACGCGAAAAATGTTTTGGCTTTCTGCTGTCATGTGAGCGCAACCGCTCAATGCTGTGTGTTCACGTACACTGCTAACCATGGGGAGTATCCTGCGAATTGGCCACAAGATATTCCGTAGCAGACGACATGAAACGCTGACGATGTCGTCTGCTAAGTGTGCACTACGCCACTCCCGGTATTCCGCATCGTGTGAATACTCAACATAACACGGGACGGAACGTCGGCTCTGTGAGGAGTGTTTTCGCTTTTTCTTCCACTAGAATATTCTGTGAGGATGTCGCTCGTGTGAATACACGGTATAACACGTCTTCACCGCATCACACGCTCCTAACCGACCACGATTCCGAATTTCATTTTCTTTCGTGGTTTGTTGTAAATGCGTGGGTACGCCCCCTTTTATTTATCCACTTGTTATTGCGTTAATTGTCATAGAGAGGCGTGTGCCACGCTACGGTGCCATCCTGTGCAACGGTTGCCTCGTGACACTTCTGTTTTGAGAGTGTTGAGGACTGTTCATTAGTAGTGTTCTTGCAGACTTCTTGAGATTCATACTCTTCCATATGATGCAAAATTATTCTTGCAGGTGATACCAGGTCAGCTGGAAGAAAAAGTACGTGAACTGTCGACAAAACAAATATAGTCCCATACGTTCAAAATTTTAATCTTTATTTTATGATAAGTTACAGGCACGACTAAATGATGAGTACGAATAATGTGCAGGTGCGTCTTCAGTGCATTTCAAAGCCAACATCCTGCCAAGTGCGAAAGACGCAGAGGCTCCGAGGCCTGTGTGCACATGTGACGATTTTTCGTCGACTCTGCAGCCAGGTTCGCTTCAAGTCAAGTTATATTACACACAAAAGAGCAGCAACATTGAGAGCAACCCGAACGTCACTTTGTGACGTCACTTAGTGCGTCATAAGTGTCTGTCCCACATAGCAATTCCCGTCACGGAGAGGTGGCGCTGATGTGGTAACTGGTGTTGGAATGTATTGCAGCTAAATGACGCGGGACACTCGTTATCGTTTAGGAGTGTCACGACAGTGGCAGCAATACAGAAACTGCGTGTAGCAACGTTTCTCAGTACCAGTGCGAAGAGCGTTCAAACATTTCCCAGCTGTCTCTAAGCCGTTAAGTTTTTCTGTGATAGTGTTGAATTTTAGGGCGCAGTAGTGAGCGTATAATCATGAAGGTGTGCTTGTAATCCTTTTTTTTTTTTCTTCTTCTAGCTGAGCTAATGTAAGTGTTTCTACACCAGGTGTTTTATCTTCACCTATGATGGCTATGCTCTCCTTCAAAGACGAAAGGAACCTTGTGGTAAAAAAAAATGCGGTGTGGTGCTTGGTGACAATTCGAAAGTTATATTGCGCTTGCGAAACTCTCTCGAAAGTTATATCTCTGCTTGCTGCGTTCGTGAAAACCTCGTCACCACAGCACTGAGGCATCCACATAAAAGCAATTTTTTCTCTGTTTTTTTTTCCCTTCCCCCTTGCACAAAAATGCATTGTTGTGCTCAGGTTCCATTAGAAATATTACAAAAGTTAATAAACATAGAGCTAGCAATGAATTTCCCATTCCCATAATGCAAGTCAAAGTTTCCTGAATAACAGTGAATCCGATTTTCTTGTGTGAAGCTACAAACGCTGCAGAGTATAAACACATTTTGCATGCAATTCACCGAGAAACTGTTTGACATGTTCATATATTGAGTTGCACCAAGGACCCACACGTTTTTCCTATAGGTACCCGTGTAACTCTCCTACCTCCACCTTATGTCAGTGACCTTTGATATGCAATAATACTAAAGGGACCATGAATGAGTACTCGAAAGCTCCGCATGCATAATTAACGCATTCGCGGGTCCTAATAGATTCACCATGTGGAGTATCAACCAAACATTGGTTAGAATAACGAAGATATGAACTAAACACAACGACAAGAAGGCGATTGCTGCGACACGATCACGGCGGGCGCGGTGTAGAAACTAGACATGACGTCAGGAGCAGGTCGTCTTCCCCATTGGCAGACTGACTTGGAATGAGCAAATGGTGCAAGTGACGTCAGGTGACTTCCAAGGGGTGTGTTTGGCGGCAGGTCAACGCTATTAACGGCTCGCAAAAAATAGCAATTGGTTTCACAGTCATGTTTCTTCGTAATTTTTCAGAAAACGAAGAGCAGCATTTCTCGCCCTCACCTGCTTCTGGCTGCTTGGGACAGTTTGCGTCACCCTGATGGTGCTTGCCTTATGTGAGTGAATGACACGGTATACCCTGCACATGCAATGTGAACATCCGGGTTGCCGATGCAACAATCTTGTTGCAGATGGACGATTGCCGTTATTCTGCTAGAACAGCAGCAGAATAATACCCTCGCGGTAGAGTAACGCTCATATTGCGAACGTTTGTAAGCAACTAATCTTTCAAAAATAAACGCTTATAAGCAATCACCGTTAAAAATAAATCTCCCAGGATATACGCTTAGAAATCAACGCGTTTGGGATAGTTTAGGCTAGTTTGATCCTGTGAGGTTAGGTTAAGCCCCTTGCTTGCAGTTCACCTTGATCGGGCCATACCACATGACTCTAGCAACTGTAGGGTGGATTTGGGGGGATTCTGAAACATTTATTTTTAACGATATATTCTTAACAGTGGATTCCTTAGCGTTTATATTTAAACGGGGATATTTCGGCGATTATTTTTGTGCGTTTATTTTTAAGCGTATATTCTGGGAGATATATTTTAAACAGTGGGTACTTACGCTTTTATTTTTGAAAGATTATTTTTAATGGTTTCAAACGGGATACACCCGTAGTAGCAACCGTATCGTTGATTTTAGGGGGATTCTGAAACGATTTATTTTCAACGACATGTTCTTAACCTGGGATTCCTTAGCGTTTTTATTTACACGGGTATATTTGAGCGATTATTTTTGTGCGTTGATCATTAAGCATATATTCTGGGAGATTTATTATTAACCGTGGCTACTTACGCGTTTATTTTGAAATGTTATTTTTAAAAAGAGTTTCAAACGGGATACTCCCCTCGACTTGAACGTCCGAGTAAAGCGAACTCAGGACACATGCACGAACGAATGGGCACTTAACATTGTCACACTTCTTATCGATGCTTTGTCGAAATAACGCGAGAGATGCATATAATGCACAGCCTTTCTGCACTAGCAAAGAAAACGTAGCAACAACACATACACAGAAAAAAATGTACTAAGACCACTATGTAGGGGGTGAGTGCTAACAACGGCAAAACCACCAACGTAAGCTAAATCGTACCGCTATCCTCTGCGTTGAGATACATAAGTATTATTCCGCTGTCGCATTCGACTATAGGATACATTTTGAAACAGTTTATTTTTAAGGATATATTTTTAAAGTTTATTTTTAACGATATATTTTGCAATGATATATTTTCATTGTAAATTCTTGATTGTTCGCGATTGTTTTTTGGACGGGGACTTTTGTGCGGCTGATTCCCTATCTGGGAATTTTATGCGGTTTATTTCAAAACAATGTATTATGAAAGAGATTATCTTAAAGGATTTATTCTTAAAGATGCATTAGTGTAACCCCCAGCTCTTTAACTAAGGTTACCAGGGCGCGGTATCCATTCCGGCACCGTAGCCTGTACCACGGTCTCTATTTTATGCCGAAGCCGCATAGTAGTGATAGTTTTTTCGCTTTCCTCTGATGCTTTCATGATTTCCGTCGTTTCGAAGCTTCCTGTGGGTAGTGTACACACAGAAAAATAACTGTTCTTCGATAGTTCTTCATGGTTTCCCTCAAGAACCTTTCTCAGAACCACCTTTCCTGTCTTCGAGAACGAAAGAATGGCTAAGTATCTCAAGGGATCCAACTTTCCAAGAACCTCTAAAGGTGAAAAATAACCGTTCTTCGAGAGTTCTTCATGGCTCCCCCAAGATCATTTCTCTAGACTACCTTTCCTATCTTAGACAACGCAAAAACGGAAAGGGATCGCCAGGCATCCTACTTTTGAAGAACCTTTCAATGTGAAAAGTAACCGTTCTTCGAGAGTTCTACATAGTTGCCCCCAAGACACTTTCTCTGAACCACCTCTCCTATCTTCGAGAACGAAAGAATACTAAGGAGCTCCGGGTATCCTACGTTTCAAGTGGGCATTTCTACAAGGCATTCCTACTGTTTGAACAAGGCATTCCTACCTTTACGGACGAAAAATACTGCCAAGCCGTAGCACTTTAAAATGTTTTCCTCGAACGGTTATTTCTGTGTGTGTAGACCAGGTTCCACAAAGAAAACCACACTGGAAAATAACATAGCACTACCGGGGCAAACGGATAACATCATGCCTTTTATTTAAAGGGACAGTCTGGACCCCAGACGTTAAGTAAATAGTCATTATCAGATGATTCCCTATATGAGCTACCACACAAAATATTTCGTTTACATTCGGCTCCGATAATTTTCATGCAATTTTAAAGTTACTCCTTTTGCTCTCGTCTAAAAGCCGCACCTCGAACAGTCGTTACGTCACGAGAGTTCTCTTCGGTCTCTGCGGCGTCTGCAGTCTGCTCGGCTCCTCTCAGCGAGCTTTGTGTTGTACTTTACGCGTCGCCGTTCCTGGTTCCCGTACTTTCAATACGCATCGCATTCCTGCTCTGTATTAACAGTGGCTGGTTATTGCATATATGACGGTGCTGTTGAGCGATGGTGAGACGTAGGTGTTGCTTAGTGCATTGTGGGAACAAGAAACAAAACACAACGTGCGTGTCGTTTTTCGGGTTTGCCAACACCGAACCCCTGAAACGGATGCGGATAGCCATCACCTTCCTGGATGGAAGCTCGGTGCAGTTCCGATGTCTTTTGAAGAGACAAAAGACGCAGCATAAACATTTGTCAGGCGCGTCTCTCGGAATTACAGCACCAGCCCCTGCATAACATATGTCACCTGTACAAAGCTCGGAATAACAAGTCATTAAACCAAATCGCCACTCCCAGCTGGGTTAAGTTTCACCTGAAATCTCTCTTTGCACCTCAACAAAGGGCCGCTACGTCCGGGAATACCTTTACCGGCATCCGGCAACGGGTCGGCTATAAAGGCTCATTCGTACAGCAAGTAAACTGATGTAATACAACCCGTCGTCACGGTCAGAAGAAAACATTTCATCCTCCGCACCGCCCGTGGCGATCGCCGTTCTCTTTGGATGCGCCGATTGTTGTGTCGTCTTGTAGAATGGTGACTCGTGAACAAACGTGACGTCTGGAACGGTGCTGACATCACGGAGAAACCGAAACCGGATATGGGTTACCCGTACGATTTAATTCATTTTCACGGGGAAGCTTTGAGCATCTAAATTTTACGCAGATGATACACCTGTGGAGCACAATCGAATGCAGTCACAATCCGAATACCCTCCGGAGGTCCGGACTGTCACTTTAAATCCTGTGTTTTCACACATTCACTAAAAAAAACTGTGCGCTTTTACGTCGCGCGCACATTGCACACGTCCACCGACGTAACACAACTTCGCCACTTTAAGTGAGAAACCTGAAACGCCGTAGGGGCACAAGCGGCACCTATTTCAAACGGCAAAACCACGAGAAAGGGAAGGAGGCACAAGGACGTGTTCTCTGAATGCTTTTGTGCTATGCACAACTGCTGCTGAGAAACGTACAAATGCAACCGAGTGAACATAAGGAAGCCCGAAAGACCAGCGGCATATATGGCTGGATCCAATATAAGTGGATAAAATCATCCGCTCGTTAGTGGTAAGCACTGTGGTGATAAGCTCCAATGGTGGTGTTTTAGCCCGGGAGGTGGTGGGTTCGAATCTTATACCACCGGCTGTGCTGAATGAGGTTTTTCAGTACATTTTCGTGGGGGAAAAAGCTCGGCAAAATTATCGATGAAGTCGGCCCAGGTCTCATACTAATCCTTCTGTCCACCAGTCCTTCCTGCTGTCCTCTCTCCACCTGTCCACAAGTGTGTTGCTTCGCGGCGCTAACACGGAATAAAAGAAAAACGGAGGTGTAGAAAACTTGTGACAGTCAGAAAAAACTAGGTTGTCCTCATAAACGTTTGGATGTGTGCATTTCTGCGGAGTTTCTGCATGTTACGCCGTTTTTAGTAACGGTAACGGGGCGGGAGGAGGGTTCCGGTGTGGCGACCGCGAAACAGCTCTTGCAGTTACCGGAGTCCATCTATGCAGCATACCTGAGTAGTTTTGGAATTATGAGCTTTTAAACCTGCTTCAAATCTCCTGTTGCGGCCTCACCGGTCGTGACAACCCATTTGTCAACGCACTGTTAAACTTTTAAATATTATATATTTTCACCTGTGATCTCGCTGTGTGCACAAGTATGCGTGTGGGGGCAGGGGGCGTACCTAGGGTCAGCGGGGTTGATGGGCCGAGTTTGCGTATCGAGCCCCACAAGAACCTACGCCACTGGTAGCGGTATACCTACTCAATACTCAAATCCGTCAAGCCATTCTAACAGCACTGCGAAAGGTTTAAACTGTCACTTCTCTCTCATTTCAATCGCAGTTCATTCTCGACTGCATCCATCCTGGAAGGGCAGTGCAGGTGACAACTCAGCCGAAGTGGATCGAAAGGAAGATAGCCTCGGTGTCATTCCTCCGGAAAATAAGTTGGACGAGGAAATAAGACACACACCTTCCACTACACGTCATGCCATGCAAGGGCCCGACGACGCTGATACAGGTCAGTGCCTGAGGCAATTAGGAGTGTCATCAGACTCTACGAATAGCGTGAATATGGCGTCCAGGGTGGACAGTGCTGTAATGCTTATATGGCAGTACAGAGGAACCTGCAATTTCAGAGCAATTTAATGTGTGCAAATGAAGTGTCTTACCCAGTAAGGGTTCAGAAGAGGGTTGCTACGTGGGCGGTTATTTGCTTCTGTCACCGGTCGAAAGGCAATAACGGCAGCGTTTCGCCGGTATTTTGTAGCAGAAGGAATTTCATGGGGAAATTCCGTCGAAGTTGCTGGATTTCAGGACGCCATCTTTGACGTTTTCTAGTTCCGTTTCCGCAACCTCTTTTCTATGCACATTCAACCACGCAGAGACGCAGCGGGAGCACGAACACTGTATGCTCATGTGGCACACTGCTAAATGTGCGATGTCGCTCATGAAGAGTTTACTTCACCCTCTCCCAACCTCTCTATTTCCCTCGCCCCATCTTCGATTTCCTCCTCTTTTCCTTCCTCCCTTCTACCTCACTCGCTCAACCGGTAACTTTGACGGCCAGAAGTGGCAATCCATGGTTGCCACTTCTGGCCGTCAAAGTTACCGGTAGGTTAGGAACTAAGGAGAGGGCTATAAACAAGGAGGGCCGTGGGACTCCCCTAGCGATCACTCCTGGCAATGCCACGCCCATCTAGTTGCCCGGTAACGTGATCCCCATATGTTTCGGTGTTAATGGCGGTCTGCGCGGAGGCAAGAAAGTTTAGCAAACCTCATCTTGAGCAAACCTCTGACCTTCAAGGAGTCCATTTGCACAACACTTTGAAGGTTACGAGGTGTTTCAACTTTTGCCGCGTGATAAGTCGCAGCATAAGTTCAGCAAAACAGAAGGGAAGTCCGGCAATGTCACAATGGCGTACGTACGTCTTCTAGTAATTTAATGATCCATTGCATCCACACTGAGATTGTCTATTTTGTGTTTCAACGGGTGTGATAACTAATAACTCCAAAGAGGTTATATGAAAGCGGCACTAAGTTATTCGGTCGCTCCTCGTCTCTGTATTCAGGTAAGATACGCCGCGGGCATGGAGGACGCCATGTTTTATGACGTGTTGCCGTGACGTTTATAGGTCACGTGCGTGGGCAACTAACCACAAAGCCATGCAGCACGCCCGTATTGCATTGGGAGAAGTGCTTAGGGCATCTTCTTAGTTTCTTACCTCCATGGTGGCAACCCTGTCTTCAGAATAAGTTTCTTGCGCCAAGAACGGGGTCCACGGAACAGTTCTTAGGGAGTTTTTGTCAGTCGTTTCTTTAAAGGGACAGTCGCATCCGGAAGCGTGTTCCGGAACTGTTATGGTCATGTTCCCCGTCGTTCATAATGTACGCCGGCAAATTTTCTCCGCACAAATCCACTTGGTTGACCCAGAAACGATTTTTAAATGTTCGCGCTTCCGGCGCGCACGGCAATCCCCGCAAGGCGCCGACACTGGATGACGTCACCCGGATAAACCAACCATCAGGAGGCGCTCCTTCCCGCCGGAGTTCTGTGTGTGTCTGAGCGTGCGTCTGACCCTTTTCCTTGTCTTGTCGCGTGTGCTTTGAAGTACTTTGAACCACAGCGTGTGCCCAAGGATTTCGTGCCGTTGACGTGCGATTTCACAGCCAGGAAACCGGTGCTACGTGCCGGGGTGCACAAAGACTGAATCCCGAGCTTACATTTCGCCAACCTCGCAATGGCGAGACGAAACGAAAGTGGGAGGCAGCGATCGCCAGCCACTACTGTGGTGTGGCCCAAGGATTGAATGTTTCACGCGTCTGTTCCTGTCATTTCGCCGACGACGCCTATTTTGATGAAGATGCATTGCAAGTTCGGCTCGGGCTACGGCAGAAACGGAAACTGCTGAAGATTGACGCCGTGCCTGCCATATTCGATCAGGAACAAGGGCAGGAACCAGTAACGGAGGTAAGTGACAATCCTGCGTGGTCACAGCTACGCTGCGATGAAAAATATCAGTTGTCACAGTAAACATCATCGCGAACACCTGGCCTCGCCGCTGATTGTAACGTCACAGTCACACCGCCTACACAAATTATTACAATGATTGCAAAATCCTGACGCAATAGTACGCGTACTCTCGAGAAAAAAGATTGGTGTGTTGTTGCAGTGCTAATTGTCGCCTGTATTATGCACGAGTAACGTAACACTCCCACATGACAGCGTTATTCTAATGTTATTGCAGCTAGTGGATGTTTCTACAGTGCATAGTGTAAGCCTGATGGCAGAATTCAGGGATGTGGGAACATCGCAATCTGTGTTTGGCTACGTCCGAGACACTTCACGTTGCATCAGTATTCTACTGCAGCCTTGTTGCTAATTTCTGGCCCTATTTCAGGCGGCAGCAAGCACGTCAACGGAATCAACTGGATTTGGTATGTTTTGTCAAGCCACGAAAATATCGCAAATCTTTTTGCACGTCCCACAACATAATGGATATGTACGAGCCCTGAAAATTGTCGAATCCTGTGAAAGGAATCTTGTGTGATGTGGCTGCCAGCGTTCATAACGTATTGTCGACAGGAAAATAACCGTGCCAGTGAAACAGGGACCGCAGAGGGGAAGATTTATTTGCATAGTCATTTTTATGTTTGTTATTGTACCCGCTAGGCCCTCAACGTATTATTTTCAGTGTTAACACTCAAGGTCATATTTCAGATGCGGAGGTCATGGCTGAAGCAAGTGCTGGAGACCCACTTCACGGTGCCTTACAAGGGGGTTGTTATTTCCTGATTCCAGGAAGAGGAAAACAAAGGACACACGCTTGCATAGCATATTAGTACACCAGATATGGATCTGCCAACATGAACCCTCCTAACATTCCTGTGGCAGCATACCTGTAACCATCCAGACTTCACACCACATTAATTTAGAATCACAGCACAACATAATAAAATAGCTTAGGTTTATTTGCCTGCCATACATAATAGGAGGCAAATAAACCTAAGCTATTTTGTTATTCCCACTCCGTCATACTCCACTGTACAATAAATTGATACAATTATAGGGTCATTCTTTATTCCCGTCACTACACCGCACTGACAATCTGCACAGAGTTCGAAATATTCACACGTCGGCACTAACTTAGTGCAGTGCGGTCTGGATTTGATGCCAGAGCTAATACCGCCACGTGTAGTAGCTTTTGCTGTACAGACGGGTAGACAGTCTGTTGACTGCAACCAGAGACACAGAGTGACAAGACAAAACATCCCCCCCTGCAATGACGAAAAGACGAAAATTGCTGCAAGACGAAAATTTTGCTGACATCGGCACACTTCGTGCAAGTGAGCCCTTCGTCATCCCCCTTGCCTCCCATCAGAGGTTTTCGAGAATACTATAGGTGTGTGGTGTTGTCGAAAACCTCTGATGGGAGGCAAGGGGGATGACCAAGGGCTCACTTGCACAAAGTATGCCTATCTCAGCAAAATTTTCATCTTGCCACTACATGTCTCCAGTTCCAGCCATCAGTATGCACCAGCTTGTCTCTCTTGTCAAGACACCCTTGTTTCGATGGTCCTAACACTGATAGCCTTGATAAGACGTAGACGGGAACTCCCTCCTGATTGCTTGGACAACGCATCCATGCCATCTTGTGAATGACGAGTATGCCGTCAACCTCAGGCAGCTGGAAAAGACAATTCCACATGACATTTCTTTTTGTTTAGCATCATACCTTGTGGGCATTTGCACACCTGCCAAATCTCCCGCAGTGTTGGGAAGACAATGGCCAGAACAGACACTATCCCAACCTTGGAGTTCAAAGCCTGTGCATTTATTTATTTATTTCAGAATACCTCAAACGTCCCTTGAGGACACTACATGGGGGAGTGGGTTACAATAATAAACAGCATCACGAGTATATGTAAATCACATTTAGTACAGAAAAATAGTGAAAATACAACGCGACGGTAATGTGAGATAATAATATGATATACAACGAAGTTTATGCATGAAGAAACAACAACATCATAAGCTACAATGAAAAATGGATCATGTGATATACGTTAATAGTATGTTAAGAGGTACTGTATGCAAGCAAAACACGTAGAAAGGTAACCGAATAATAACTATGAGAACAGAACAGAGATGGCATTACGAAATTCTTGAGTTTGTGTTATTGTAGCGATGTTGCTCGGAAGGTCATTCCATTCTAGGACGGTGCGACAAAAGAATGATTTTGAAAAAACATTAGAATGACATAAAAAGCGGTCGACTTTATTTGGGTGAGCGCATTCCTTCCTTAGTTCCAGGGTCTCCCGCATTTTGAATGTGGAAGGTTGGCAGATGTGCAACATAGTACAACAAAAAAATGTTCGCCTCTTTCAGGATGAGCCTGATTCCAACTGCTAACTCCCTCCCAAACCAGCTTCCCTCCAATTTCGGCAAAATCCAATTTCTCCCAAAATACGTTACTCTTACATGCTTCAGTAACATGCTTCCCCCCTTCATTGGCACCTCAAATGCTTATGTTTTCAGACTTGTAAGACCTTCCTTCAGAGTTTAAAATTCCCACTGGATATCTGCCAATCAATCAGGGATTTGTGTTGACAATCAGGCCATGGCTAACTGGCATAATTGAAAGCATGTCGAGACTAGCTGAGGCGGCTGTGTTGCTTCACTTTTCCTAATGGAATTGTTGGACCAGGATTCTCTGGATTGTTCTACGGCTGTCGTCCACGCTTACGATTTATAAGGGACAAACTTGTGTAGGCCAAAAAGCTGCTGAGAATAGTCGCCCTTTTGTATACAGTCCTTGTCCACTTTAGGTGCGACAATTTGCATAACCAACAATACCCGAGTTTACCCTTCCGAACCTTGATGGGGGGGGGTCATTTAAACTGAAAAGTTCATTACGGTCGTAATCATATAGCAAACGGGAGAGCACTGCAGCAGGCTTACCTGTGGTCCTGGGGATTGAGTCGCCTACAATGTTGATCATAGCGGCAGAATTGAGTCTAGAAGCTCTCTACGGAGGCAGATGTCCATGAGTAATGGGTGTTGTGCAATGCACTGCACGGCGGCACCGTTGCACATTTCTACCACCCTGGCAACAGAATGGCAACACATGCTCTCGTCAGGCTCCTGTGGATCGCGGACTCCACACAGAAACCTGCCAATTTCAACATTCTAAACTGTTTTGCACATCCGACGGCAACCATGCAAAGAGATACTTCACCTAAAAATGTCATCCCGCGGGTTAGCCGCAGCCACATCTCGTGGATGGTCGGCAAGTTCCAGTGGCATTGGGTCCGTAGAGTATGGGTCATCATCCAGCATTAACTCGTCGCCGCTACCGCTAACATGTTCGTCAGAATCTCCCCCAGACAGAGAAACATCACTCTCGTTTTCCGACTCCATGTTTGCTCCCTTCGCTTCGCGATCGCCAAACAGACGCGCGGCTCGCATTTGCCCAGAGCGCGCGCTGATTGGCCTTATCCGGGTGACGTTTGCTCCCACTTTCGGGGTACGTTCCAAAACCTACTCGAGTCAACTCGGGAGTAGCGCTCTACCCGAAGCGCCGTTCCAAAACCGGGTCGAGTAACTCGATGACGTCACTACCCGCGTTCCAAAACAAGGTAGAGTAAGGAGAGAGTTAACTCGATTCAACTCTCCTCCGAAGGCCGGTCAGTGAAGGTTCGCCCGAGTAATGACGTCATGCTTTTGTCGTCTGCTGTTTTCCGCGAAAGCGCGCCATCGAAACCAGCTGAACGTGTGGTTGTCAAAAAGCCTCGACCTCCACGACGGGTTATCAATACACAACTGGACACCGAAATGGCAACACTCTTCCTATGCGGATTGTGCGACATGGTTTTTGAGGACCAGGCGAACACCCAAACACATATGAGCCGGATACATTTCCTAGGACAAAATGAGTCTCGCTGGTGCGCTTTTCTATTTTGTCTCCATGTACGTTGCTTTTCCATTATCTATTTAGCATGTGTTCACTAACAGCTGCCCTGCAATGTTTCACTGCCTTGTAGTCACGTGGTCCTTGTAAAGGTGGAGCTCTATGTGAAACGTTCAAAACTATATTAGGAGCAAGGGCTATTACTGTCCAGCATTATTATTATTATTACTTTTGTGTGCGTGTGTTGGAAATGGGATTTTAAATGAAATTTTACTTTTCTTCCTTTACCTTCACAGTTGTAAGATGGTTTGTCGGTACGTTCGTGTGAACAGGTTTCAGATAAAATATGTACTACCATAGGCGCAGGCTAGCTGGTGGATAAATGCTTGGGTGGAACTTGGCTAAATTCTGAGCTGTGGAAGGAAGGGACAACACGACAGAACTCTGTCGCGAATTTCCCGTCTTTTCGCCCAAGCTCAGACTTCTTTCAAGATAAATGAAGCATGAGGCGTTTGCGCGCTCCGCGATACGTGTGCTATCAGAACCGCTTCATCGCGCTCTGATTACATCCCAAGCAGCACGATGTACTGAAAGTCGAGTGCAATGGGGGTGGACGGTACGTGTCTTATCAACTTTATTTAGTTTCACGAGTCTGTTCAAGGCCTTCCACCTACCCCTCCACCCCTATTGCACTTGACTTTCAGTACATTGTGCTGCCTGGGATGTTTTGTTTCAGCCGTTCAGCTCACATTCGACTCCGACGCCACGGACATTTCCGTGACCCAAACCACGTCCGCACCACTACCTCAGTTCCAGGATTCCAACCAGCAGCTTCCACCTTTTGTATTTTTCATCTTCTGTCGTCATGGTGTTACCATTTCTCTTTTTTTTTTTTTTTTGACTACGAAATGCAGCGGGATGTATCCACTATATGCATTTGGGGTAGCTAATGGTACGTGAAAACTCCCATCCCACAAAAAATTAACAAATAAATCACGACAATGTCAGTTGCTTTTCCCTTTCATTCTCCAATAGAGGGGCTTAAGAATAATTCTGCAGTGTCTTGGAAGAAATAGTACCAGACAAGGAATGTCTGAATGTAACTGCAACAAGTAACTATACATACACGAAGTGCTGAAAAAGCCAAATGCCCACTGGGCCGACAAGACAGAGTGCAACTATGTCTGATGGGGGATGGTGACTCCCGTAAACAGCTCACAATACATTCCCAGTCGTCGTTATCGTCGTCTCTGTAAAATAAATCTGACGCGCGCGAGATGAGAGCGGTGATGACACCGGCCTCCATCTTAACTCGGTCGGTGTCCCCCATGCGTTCCCAAAGCTACTCGACCGGGCGCGTACTCTGTGGTCACATGGTACAACTCGGTCATGTGACCTACTCGACTCGAGGGTTTGTTTTGGAACGCACCCTTAGAGAGCGAGGGCGCAAGGATTCCCGTTTCTTTTTCATCGGATTGCGCGAAAAGTACGCCGCGGATCGAAATGGTATTTTCGCGCCCACTTCAGTGGTCGGCAAGGAATTAGAATTCGCATTAGTTTCGAAATTGACCTCGGAGAATGCGACTGTCCCTTTAAGGAACGGCCCGTTCGTGAACGATTCGGAATCTACGCATACGCATCTGTGGACCTGTGCGCCTCGGGGGGTTTAGTCCCCCTTTTGGGGGAACGCTGGTGCTTGTCTTCTAACGATAAACAAACGTGTGCGAAAGGGGTTAGGAAGCTTCGAACCGTTCGCGGACGCATTGGAATGGCTTGGCCAAAGGCTGCAAGAGCTGTGACCACGCGCGGAACTTACCTTGGCTGTACAAAAAATGAGGCGAGCATAAGAAAGTGCGTGATTACATCGCCGCTTGGCACTTTTTAAATCTGAAACACGTTCGTTTTGAAGTACAGTGACGTGTGTCTTACTATACATCAAGTGTGCTCGTCTGATAAACTATTCACCTCCTCCTGTTTTGCCCTTTGACAGTGAGACACCCGGGTTCCCCCAGTTTGTGCTTTGTTGACCTGTTATAGACCTCAATGACTGTGACTGTGCTTATCCCGTTCACAAATCCAAGTAAAAGGGGTTGGGGTCATTAAGGTCCCCCCCCCCCCCCAGAATTATAAACCGACCGGGCAAAAACGAGGGGAGGTGCATGGTCCCAGGAGGCCTCATTCATTAGCTGAGAGCATTCGCAAGTCGGGGGTTCATCAATCGAGAGTTAACTGTACTTCATAATGTTCGTCATTTTTTAGGGCATTTCGCGAGTTCACATCGACCAGTTTCTTTCAGCAGCTCAGTTGAAGGCGAACGTACTGGCGTGTTCTACAAATGATCCTTCAAAGATACACGACTTCACCGATGGATTGTGCGACTTCATCTTCTACACGACTGAGAAGAGCTACGTGAACACGAGGCCCGGCCTACCGTTTCGCGAAGACGATTTCTTAGTGCATCATCTACGCATAAAAGCAGCTTCCTCGACCTCTACAGCATTTGGCATTGATGTGACAGCTGAGTGAGTGTCAGCCCAGACGTCGTAATCCGTCTATACGCAGAACTTCCCCGCACAACACCCCCGGGGTCAACGGTAATTCAGAATGTTATCGCCTTGTTTCCTGATTTGATGAAAACGGAGGAACGCGCGGCGTTGTCTGAACATGCTACCTGCACGTATAAGGCGTCTCGCAACGGGAGCTTCCACTGGCACTGGATAGCTCTCCACTGGCTGAGGAAATCATTCAAGATAAAATCAGTTCACCAATTCAGAAAACCTCAAACCGATAACACGGCGTACGCTTTCTTGTGACTGACGCGTATGCAAAACATCAGAAAAAGGCGAACGCCTCCTAAATTCAAAAGATCAGGAGATGGGGAGAGAGAGAACTTCCTATGTTTCACGAGAAACGTGTCGTGTGGTGAAGTTCTATTTTTAGAGTGTTAGAGCACGCTTCACCCTTCGATCACCTATTAACTATTAACTATTCATATTGGCTCATCTATACATCTGAAAAATTTGTGCACTTTAAAGGGAGACTTCGTAAGGATTCAAAAAAATTAGGTGAGCATCATATCGAACGCGAAAAGCCCCCTCGATACCGACTACAACATTCACATTCATTTTGCGCGAGTAATTAATTCGTAAATGATTACAATAGGAAACCGAAACCGAAATGCGAAGAGCAGAAAACAGAGCTCCATACTACGGCGGTTCGTCCGGAGGAGGCAGGAGGATACCGTGACGTCACCCAGCATTGTCGTCTGCTTCCAAGCCTGCATTCCCTCTCCCTTGCCGGGTGCCGGATGATGTCAGCAGTGTGTTGCTTTCAGCGCCCTCTCGCTTCACAGAGGCGAAGCGCTCGCTTCGTAATAAATTCGTTTGAGTAAAATCTGCGCAGTTTTGGACCTAGATATTTCGTACACATGTTCCTGACATCCCAAAGATTACGGATATGCCACAACCTTTGTGGTGATTGTGTCGTCGAGTCCCACTTAACATAACTGCATGAGTGTCACAGGCGAGCGTACGCTTCCCGTCTTCAAGAAATCATGAAAGAGGCCGATACCCTTATAAAATGAGGTTGGTTCTGAGGGTTCTGTGCGGCGAAGTTCTGTTCATAGAGTGCACACAGGAGGAGAATAGATATTGTAAGATATTTGCCTCCTGACCATATCTATCATATCAAATTTAGGTTTCGACAACAGTCGTTGAACGACCTTCAAACCCCAGAGGGAAAACATGTCGTGGAAGGAAACTGGAAGTCCAAAGTTCGCAGCTACGCAGCCCTTGATGTGAGAGTGAGTCGCGAGGAAGAGTCCAACACTCACATCGTTATCAAGTTTTTGAAGGTGAGCATTGAATCATGAAGTCCAAAAATGTCTCCCTGCATGGTGTTAGTTTTTACGATGAGCAGACAAACGAAGTGTGCTTGCCGACTTGCCGCAGAAGACAGGCGATTCAATCAGCGTACGGTTTTACGTCTTGCGCGCCAAAGATGGACTTGGACGTTAAGTTGAGGGGGCGTGGCTAATTGCTGAAAACTGCTAGGTATACCAGATGTGGCCACAAAGCTCTCATTGAAAACAACCTGGACCACTCCCTTGACAAATAAACCATCTGAAGTTTCCAAAGCCTGTTTGTCTTCAACATTGACAACCCAGGTGCATTCTCCTCTTCTGGCTCACCTTGGTCTTGATACTTCAGTCCTTTAGTTTTTTTTATGTCAGAGTTTGTTTTCATCTTTGGTGCCAGATTGAAATAAATCGGTGAGCGCCATGTGAAGAGACTGCGAATAAAATTATGCAATTTATTTGAGGAGAACAAAAAACAGTTGAAACGCGCCTCAGATTAAGAGGGAGGAACGTTTTGATTAGTGACAGAGCGCCGACGAGGTGTAGACGAAACACGCGCGGGAATAGTCAGAGTAACTACTCAAAGGCTGCGCGCCGGCGCCGTCTCAGTTTTATCCCAGTCCCGAAATCCCGACCCGGGATACCGAGGTTCGTCCTGAAAAATACCTGCTACATATTCATAGCACAGTAGACAGTAACTGAGGAAAGTGAGACGCCACGAATTCACTTCATATCAGAAGCCACGTTTTCTTTTCAGAAACTAAAGGCCATGCAGGCCGTTCTTACAAAAGACGCGGACATTGGCTATATCTTTCTAGGCGTCATCATTGAGAGCATGAACGGATCTGCTCGAGATGCACTATCATCGCAGCAGCGATTCCAGCGGAATGAATCGAACGAAGATGAAAGGCACCATTTCTTCAACAAGATACTGAGGTATTTGCTCATATGAGCACCTTGTTTACTCGGTCAACGCAACGACGGCGTGACCGAGCGCTTAGCGTGGCTGCTTGTCACCGCACACTCCAAAAACAGAACTTCACCGCGTAACACGATGAAAGTCAACCACACTCTCGGAACATAACTTCGCTGCATAGCATGTTGTCCGGCAACCATTGCCACGAATGATAGGGTTACCGCTTCTGATTCGTAGAGCTAGGGTGGCGTATGCTTCTATGTCGCAATTTGGGTACATGATAATTGCTACAAAAAGGCGTACGCCCCTCTCTCTCTCTTCAGATCAAAAGCTATAACCCTATCATTCGTACCAGAGGTTGGCACACAACTTGCTATGCGGTGAAGTTCTATTCTGAGAGTGCATTGTGCGGAATTATACCGTTAAACCCGATTGTCGCAAAAAGGCATATGGTTGGCCTTCAGCGTGCTATGGAGAAGTACACTGTTAAAACAGAACTTCTCCACATAGCACGCTCCTAGCCAACCATCACTCCGAATGATATCATTCTGTGTCCTGATTTGTTCAAAACATGGGGGAGGCGCCTATCTGGGACAAGCATAATGTGTCCCAGATAGGCGCCTCCTCCCATTTTCATTGTCGCAAAAACGCATATGGTTGGCCTTCAGCGTGCTATGGTGAAGTACACTGTTAAAACAGAACTTCACCACATAGCACGCTCCTAGCCAACCATCATTCCGAATGATATCATTCTGTGTCCTGATTTGTTCAAAACATGGGGGAGGCGCCTATCTGGGACAAGCATAATGTGTTCCAGATAGGCGCCTCCTCCCATTTTCAACAAATTAGTACACAGAATGATATCATTCCCAATTATGGTTGGCTATGAGCGTGCTATGTGGTGAAGTTCTGTTTTGGCAGCGTGTGGTGATGTATGGTGTGGAGTGCAGCTGGCGCAGCACTGTTCACGACACCGCGTAGGCAAGGACACATCGAAGTACAGAGATATACCAATGTGTTTCCTGCTCAGGGAAGTAGAGCCCCATGCAGTAGTGTTCGTGACCACATATCGAAAGTACTACGCCGGGGCAGAAGATTCAATCAGCAGGTACGGCAGTGTCCTCCCCTTCACAACACCATCTGTTTGGAATACATCGGCAGTCAGCGAGCAGCCGACATTCGTAAGTTCACTGAACCGCTAAAGTCAGAATTCTGTCTTTCGTGGGATAAGGTGTCCATTGTGTGTCAATTGATTAACCTCTTGCTCCTGTTGAAGCCACCAATTATGTGTTGGGTTGGTAAGACATCCTGCGAGCTTAATCGCTTACACGCCTAAAGAACAAAACGAAGGGCGGGGCACTCATTAAGAAGGGCACGTGGTACGAAAATACGTGAAGCTCGCGCCGTACGTCAACTTCCCATCTTCACGAGTGCCACGCGCCCTGTTCATTCACCAGGTGTGTAAGCTATTAAAAGTGCACTAAAATGCAAAAATAAGTTCACTTCAAGTTATGTTACATGCTATGTTAATTTCGCACTTGCTATCATAATTGAAGACTTTGATTTCGTTACGAAGCCACAATCCAAATTATACCGGACTCTTTCTTGCTTCGGCGCTAAGCAGTGAACGGCGCTTCAACCTGTGCATCGGTGTTTTTAGTCCATGCTGCGCGTGCCACGCCGTGGAGCTGTCCCGGTGAAAGACATATGTTGAATTCCGATGGAAGATTCGGAGCGCCTCCGGAGCAAGTTTTGTCGCTCCGCCGAGAGCAAGTCTGTTCGATTGACAGATTGGGAACAGTTCTGGAGTCTTCCAATGGGAGCTTCGGAGCGGCATTCGAGCCAAGGTCGCTCCAGGAAGCAACCCAGACTGCTCCGCCAAAATAGGCAGATTCAACCGGAACTGTATGTGACGTGTCACTTTTCGCTTGTGCTTCCTATTTCCCGCCTCTTCTTTGCCAACATGGCGGCTTCGCAACGCGTCTTCGCCGTGACTGGTCTTTCGCGTCGTACGTTGGCGATTTTGTTTCATGAAGGAAGCGATAAGTGAGACATTACAATGGCAACGTTAGGAGATTAGAAGGACCTTGATGTTGCAAAACATGGCGTTATAATGGAACATGAGTACCACCTTCTTCCTCCGTCTCTGGCCGCCATCGACCAAGGGAGATTGGCCAGGGCTAAACTCCAAGTTGGGCGCAAGTGTTCCAGTCGCATATTCGGATCACTTGCTCTAGGCCAGATCAAGCCGCTCCATTGCCGAGTCTGCCACTTGCTCCGACTCTGCCATTGGAATTCAACAATAGTGGGCGTTGCGAAGCGGATTGGCGCCGCTGTGCGAAGGACGTGAAGATAAATGTCAGTGAAACGTTCGCGAGGACTGTTGATGGGCTACAATTCAGTGAATCGCTATTGAAAAATGCAGCAGTGCGCATCACGCCGTGCGTACGGAACCCTCAGTCGGACCCGTTCCAAATCCACAAGCCCTCGATAGGTATGCATGCGGGCGCTTGTCCTGCTGTCTCATTCGATGCCGCCAATCTTTGCTTCCTGGGGATCCCATTCGTTGCTGTTTTCATTGCGTTTTTCTTCTAAACGGTAGCGTTGTCTCAACTAATTATACTAATTGCAACACGGACTCCGATATGAGAGCAAGTTGCTTTTGCATTTTAGTGCACTTTTGAGCAACCTGGACAGTACGACGACTTCGAACATGCAACGCGCACACATGACAGCGCTACAAACCTTATGAGCTCGCCCTCAAGGCGAGCACCTAAGCACCCCGAGCACCTAAAATGAGCTCTCCTGAACTCGGACCACTCTCACCAAGTAGCATTTGTGTTGCCAATAACGAATTGTGAATGAGCGCGTCCTGTTCTACCCCTGTGCTTGTTCAGCCTCTAAGGGCCTTCCGCTGCAACCTAAACATGTATCTTCTGACTTTAAAAGCAGACCTCTACGCTTTTGTACAGTTCCCCGCAATCTTAACTTGAACGCCGCTTCGCGTGGCGGAGAAGGACGAGAGACACCCTAGTGGGATTCAGCTGAACTATTGGGACAGCGCGTTTCGGGCTGTTCCACTCGCGTGTAGGGGTGTTTGGTTGTTGCTCAAATGCCTCAGAGGCAGGCGGGCTTTGCTTTCTGAAGACGCCGTTATCGGGATGGCGATTGTTTCTCTTGCTTATGTGAGATGTACGCTGGATGATATCAGTAATATCGGCGATATTCGAGGCATGGCCGCGTTGACAGCTAAGAATGATTGTGTGCACCAGAATGATGATGTATCAACTCGAGAGGAAATAAACGAGGATAAAACATATGATGCACTTCTATCCTTATTTCACCATGTTACCATCAGCAATGGTGTAGAGCATCGCCACACAAGGAGATGAAACTTTCCAATCACAGTCACAAAAAAAGTTGTTTTTTCCTCGTTTATTTCGTCTCCAGTTGATGAGCATCATTGCTAGTCCATTCGGGTGCATACAATCATTCTTAGTTGTAAACACGGCCATGCCTCGAATATCGCCGATATTACCGATATCATCCAGCATATCATCTCCCATAAGCAACACAAACAATCGCCATCCCGATAACGGCGTCTTGAGAAACCAACGCACGCCTGCCTTCGAGCAACAAGCCCTACACGCGAGTGGAACAGCCCGAAACGCGCTCTCCCAATAGTTCAGCTGAATCCACTAGGGTGTCTCTCCTCCTTCTCCGCCAAGCGAAACGGCGTTCAAGTTGAAGTTGGGGGGAGCTGTACCTACACCACTTCAAATCATGCTCTCTATTGCGTTCCCTAGTATATTGTGTAGAGTTCATAGTTTATAGTAGGCGAGTGATGCAGCACCGCCTAAGGTCATTCTGTTTCAGGTGGACACACTGGCGTTCTGGTCTGCTCTCGATAACGTCCCAGGAGTACCAGTGATGTTTTCCTTCAGCGTCGCCGGGCGCGTCTGCAGACCTCTGAACGTTCAGAAACTGTGGACGGGAAATAACGTTACAGGACTCTGCACAACGACGTCTCCGGGCTTCATTACGGACTACGTGAGTTACAGTAACCGTCGCAGTGAGCATCGTACAACCAATGCTCTGGAGCTGTCATGTTTGAAGGTTCCCACTCGCCCATACCGTTATTTTAGTCGCTGGGCACGAAGCGATCGTGCACTTTGCTCGCGTTTCTACTAGGGTCCTTTCTAACTTATTACGCCTACCCTGCGTTACACTCTTAGAAATGAACCTCACTGCATAGCACGCTCCCAACCAACCATCATCTCGAATGATATCGTTATCTGCCCTGATTTGTTAAAAACGGGAGGCGTACGCCTTTTTTGTGACACTTATTCTGTTAATAATTGTCACAAAAAAGGCGTACGCCTCCCGTTTTCAACAAATCAGGGCCGATAACGATATCATTCGAGATGATGGTTGGCTAGGAGCGTGCTATGCGGTGAAGTTCATTTTTAAGTGTGTACGCTTTGCTGAGGCAGTCCCGGGCTGTTCAGTCTTCTCACCATTAATGGCACAGGATGTGGGATAAAGCTCTGCTGAGTGGATGTAGAACGTTCCCGCATTGCGCACAACCGTCGCTTTTCCGAACACCAGTCATTTCTCCCTTACGATTCTCCGCCCATTGCACGATCTCGCACTAAGATGGTCCAGTCCAGACTAAACCATACAGCTCTCGAGTCACAGACTTCACGGCCATCTATTTCAGCAAAGTTCATCGGACTTTTGTTTTGTGTTTTGCGTACCGCGGTTGGGAAGGCCGGCAGAATGTTGACCCATCCGTCACAGGCATGTCGGTCAAATCTTGGATTTCATTTATGTATTTACCTTAAATGCCCCATGAGGGCGTTACATAAGGGGGTGGTAATCAGTAAAAAAAAAAGCTCGAGACAAAGAAGTGTACAAATATGAAACTTACAGATAAAATATATCCTACAGAAGATCGGACAAGCCGAGCACTGTAATGACAAACAATAATCCTTCGTACATAGCATACTACATAATGAAAGTAAGCACGCTGTTAATCGTGAGAGAAAAATGAGGATGTCAGTAAAGGATCCGAGCAGCTCTGGTAGATTATTCCATTCGGTTAGTGAGAGACGTACAGTGCTGGAGAAAAGTTTACGGAATACGCTCCGGAGCATTCCTTCCTCAGACAGATACGGCTATAGCAGCGAATGGTACCGTACGAACTTGCAAACATGTGACTGTGTTACCTAGACCCATGCGTGTAAGTCCGTAAGGTCCCATTTCCTGCTAGCCTGTCACTCTGAGGAAGGAATGCGCCCGAGCATGTTCCCTAAACTTTTGTGTGTGACTATTTGGGGGCGGTCCACCAAACTGCAATGCGAGCACCAGTCCACCGTGAAGGTGAAGAGCACTTGAGGGTGAGGCCTGTTACCACTGTCTGAGCCTTAATACGAAGTAGTATCAAGCACAGTTCTCAATGTTCTCGCATGCCTGCGAGAGATATGCTTGATGAGGATTTCAGATAGGTGAACCATATTGTAATTTACTGCGACAGGTGACTCATGTGCCAGCTGCTGCTTTTTTCTCATGGGCTTGTATTAAGTGGATTTGTACGAGATCAAACGGCGACAGTTGCCATTGGACAGACTGTGGGGCAAAAAAAAATGTGCACAGGAAAGATCAAGTGCAGTTGTGATGCACTCGATGCCGTGTCCACGAAATGCGTTGTGTTCCGCTATTGACGTTCAGCATTAAGCGCCGCACCATTCTCAACCACTCAACAGAGCGCGAACGCATGTACCCGACATGCTTTCTCCAGCACCAAGTGCACAAAACGATATCCCAGTATAGCTAAAACGATATCCCAGTTACCGTAGCAGGTGTTGAAGGTGACTATTTATGATGACTATGCCGTATGTTTCCTTTCAGCAGATATGTGAAAATAGCAATATACACAGTGGAACGTTGGACGGATACAATGTGCAAGAGTCTTTATGGAACCATGCAGCTGGGACCCTTATTGGCTACGACAGCAACATAACCATGAAAAAGAAGGTACGCTGCCCTTCGAGAGTGGTGCTCTTTAAAGGAACACGAACGGATAATGAACAATTCCATAAGCATATACGACATGATAGCTTAATTAGCATCCCCAATACGTTGCACACGAGTACCCTTGCAAATAACACGAAAGAAAATAGTGAGTTTTAGTATATCGTACGCTGTCGCCTTTGCGTACGTAAGGGATAGCGTGGTGGTTCTGCGTAATGCGCAAAGCTCTCTTTATGTTCTGCGCGTGCGCAGAACCACTAACGCTGTCCCTTACGTCCGCAAACGCGATAGCGTACGATATACTAAAACTCACTAATGGCTTCCTGAGCACGGTGCTATACGTTCATCACTTCTACCCTCCAAAAATAGAACTTCACTGCATAACAGGCTCAGCACCAACCGCAATCCACAGTGATGTCGTTAACTTTTCTGATTTGTGGAAAGGGAAGCCGTAAAAGTTTTTGTTGCAATTTAGGAATTATGGGTTGAGTGGCGATATAAGTTAGCCGTCACAAACAGGTGTACGCTCAACGCTCCCCGTCAAACGGATGCAATAACATAACTGTATCGCACGGGGAAATGCACTTTCGAAACGGCTTCACCAAATAGCACGCTGAAGTCCAGCCGTTGCACCGAATGATATCGTTATCACTCTAGAGAGCGTCGAACTTTAGGCACTAACCGCCATTGACCGCGTAGCACGCCGTATGCCAATCATCATCGCGGATGATATCGCTCTGTAACGATATGATTCTGAAGGTTGATTGGCCTAGAACGATTTATGCGATGAACAGTGCTACCTGTTAGTGCCGAAAAATCTGCTCTCTAGTTATCTCACCTCATTTGTGGAAAGCTCTTGGCGTAGTCCTGTTTGTGACAATTAACGTAATTACATAAGTGTCGCAGAAAGGCGTATGCTTTCCAGTATGCTTTCCGTTTTCAGCCGAACAGAGAGGGGAACGCCCCCTGCCCCCCCCCGTCCCCCACTCCTTCCTACTGTCCTCTCTCCATCTGTCCATATCTGTACGCCGCTCATAGCCACAGTTGCTTCGCCGCGCTAACACGGAATAAACACAAAATGAACAAGAGAAGGGAACGATGTCCTTCGGGATTATGTGGTGGGCAGGAGCGTGTTATGCGGCGAAGTTTCGTTTCAAGTGCACACTCGCGCACTTTGCGGGTGGCGCGGATATACATGCCGTTTTCACCGCTTCCGGTTTGGTACCAAAACGACATGCACTCTTAAAAATGAACTTCACCGCATAGCACGCTCCTAGCCAACCATCATCTCAAATGATATCGTTATCTGCCGTGATTTGTTGAAAACGGGAGGCGTACGCCATTTTTGTGACAATTATAAACCGCATAAGTGTCACAGAAAAGGCGTACGTCTACCACTTTGAACAAATCAGGGCACATAGCGCAGGTCCCCCAAACTCACCTCGGAAAAGCGTGCAACGAAGAAGGCCGCCACTACATACCCCACTGTTGCCGTTCCGGATCACTTCAGCGCGCTAAGTTTAGCGGCAAAATGTTTTTGTTGTTCCTGCGAATGAATCTAGTCTTTATATGTCCAAATAAAACGCGTATAACAATTTTCTGTGTCGTGTTTCACTTTCTGGTCCCGTTTTTAAACGTGTTGAGCGATCGGAAGGATCTAGTGCACGGCTGCGTGTATCACATAGCGTACCTGTCGTACCAGGCGCCGCAGGCGCAGTCGTCCATTTCTGCTCCGGTGACTTGGGCTGGCCTGGCTTGTGCTTCAACTGGATCTTTAGCGCGCTACAATGAAACGCAAGTCAACGTCTGGTAACAATGGGGTATCTAAGGGCGGCCTCCGGCATTGCACGCATCGGGATAGGAACAAATACATGGGAAAATGGCGACCTTGGGGGACCTGACATAGCGATATCATTCGAGATAATGGTTAGCTAAGAGCGTGCTATGCGGTGAAGTTCATTTTTAAGAGTGTGCGGTTTCACAGCAAACACGCTCTGCGACAAACCACTGTGAAGATTCATACAGTTATCGCTTCTGATTTGAGGAGAGAGAGGGTCGTATACGCCTTTTTGTGGCAATTCAAATTGCCACCAAAAACGCGTACGCCTCCCGTTTTCAACAAATCAGGAAAGCGAAAGATACAATTCTGTATGGCGGCTGGTTCCGAGCGTCCTTAGTCGCGGAAGGAGCCGAAGTTGTGGCAGAGGCTTCGTTTATGTTTACCCGATAGTGCCATGTATACTCGCACTGGCTAAACTCACCTTTAGCGACCTTCTTGTTAACGTGCTCGTTAATTCCGTCACGAAACATAGCTAAAAGTGATTTTATGTCCTCTTTTTTAACCCACAGGTTTCATTTCACATACCACTGTACGCAGCTCCTGCAATTTTCGCGTAAATAGCTTGCAAACTCGACAAGCAAACATAAGTCAAGAGTAGAGGTTGGTCCTCACTGGTGCGTTGTGACGCGCAGGCATCCGTTCCGTTGGCACGCATCCTCAGTGCTCAACGCAGCGCAATGCGTTGACATGTTCTCACTGACACGGACCTACGTCCGTCGGTTGACGGTGGTTGACACATGTGGTCAATGAAGTGCACCAACCTGCGTTCAGTGCATTACAGTACAGACGAAGGCACTACGATTGAACATCGTATTTTAAAAGCGTTTTGTTTGCGTGCTGTGGTGCCTCGGAAGATACGGAAACGGTGACGCTCAGCGATGCTTTCGCTGGATTTCTTGTGGCGGGTATTCATCGGCGGCGCTACTCTTTCAGCAGAAATTGAAGGAGACAAGAACACACGTTTTCACGCTGCACTGCCCTTTTATAATCTAGCATCGTCTTATTACCTCCATTTCGCTGCATTTATTGCACTGCAATTCCCATGGCAGCACCACATACACACAAACACACAACGTTGCTCCGTTGGCCGCCACTGCAGTTTGCCTACCCAGTACAAACTGCGCATGCGTCAGGTTCGCCGCTCTGATTGGTCTTCTTGCTGCGTCGAACGCACTACTGTGCTGAAAAGTTGAGCCGTTGCAAACTCTTGTACGTCCGTGCGTGGGAGCTCTCCTTTAGCTCGTTGTCATGGTAACTGACAGATACAGGCCAACGGAACGGACGCCTGTGCGTCAAAACGCATCAGTGAGGACCAACCTTAGCACGCGACGCGTTCCTATCAGATCAGCTCATTCAGCGGCACGCAAGCTGCTTCTGCTTATCTCGCAGTATCGTGGTAAGACTAGACTAGCTGTTCGTCGTTTCTATTATCCTCCCACATTTTCACTTTCACACTGTCATTGTTCGACGCAGAAGCGGCCATTCCAACAACTTGCGAAATTATTCAACCAACTAGTATATAGCCTGTAATAGCTGATATTCTATAGTGAAAGTGCACAAGAATCGAGCCATTCATTCGCGTCAATTTTAGGAACAGTTGACAAATTATCGCAATTGGTTAGCAAAGCGTACATAAATGTCAGATATTGGATGAAATAGTGAAGCGTGTTGCCTGTGAACAACCCTATACTGATACAAAAACCAAATAACGTGGTAACCAATAAAGTTGTAGCACACCCGACAGGCAAGCAGAGAGGACGTGTGGATTCGATTCCCGTTCGATTCTCGTAGGACGATGCTTCTGAGTTGGTACGAGTTTTGTTATTTGTGGGCTGAAATTCAGTGTTAGTGCGGGTTCAGGCTAAAGTGAGGTGCGGGTGCAGCCGCCGCGCATTCGCGGCTGTGGTTGGCACGTCCGTTTGGATGGCGCGGCTGTGGGAACGGGTCTACTTACCCGTGCTCACATATGCCCTTAATATAACACAGCTGCGTTGTAGAGGCGTTATATTATAGCGTCCTCGATAAACTGCACCGGTGCGCCCCGGTGCGACCTGGTGCGGCTTGCCATCCTCGACAAACTGCACTGGTGCGCACTGAACGTCCTCGACTAAAGGAGTGCACCCGTTCAGTGCAGCACTGAGTTGCCCCGAACCCACACCAAGAAAATCGGCCGAGCGCCAGAGTGCAATCCCAAGAAGCATCGCGATTGCTGGAAGCACGGAGGAAGGCGGAAGCGGCAAGCAGCCAGGTGTAGCCGGGCAAGTAGCAGCAGACAGCATGGCATTCGATGGGTGCCGCTCGCCAGGTGCCTCTCGCTACGGGTCGCGCAGCCTACGAGCCCCAACGAGCACAGATCTCTAGGTGGCGCATGCTAGTATCCATCAGATCCACCAGTGCAGTGCAGTTTCATGTTCGATAATGCCTCCGCCCAGGGCACCGCCAGTGTAGAGCGCCACGCACCACTGTGGTTTCGGGGCAATTCTGGAGCAAGTTTATCGAGGACGCTATTAGAGGTTCTAAATGCTCCAGAATGGAAATGAACGACTCCTCCTCCGTATAGTCAACAGCTTTATCGTCCATAGGAATCAAGAAGAGCAACACTGCGCGCGCAATGCAGACTCAGTCACCGAGAAGGAGTTTCATTGGTCACTTATTTGAGTTCTGGGGCATTTTTCAGATGGATCTAGAAGTAAAAAAAAATGGCGGTTTGTGGTGTATGCATTGGGTTCACGCACGCTGCAAGACGTATTGCTATCTGGAGGCACGGCCGGCGAGAGAAGTTATGGCCCCGGAGATGGGTATGCTCGGGCCTGCCCCTCACGCCTAGATAACTCGATAAGAAGTTAAAGATTAAGATAAATAACTGGATAAGAAGTATTTATCTTTATATTAATACGACGGACCTTGGGTTGTGCGGGTCCCTGAAGTTGCCCGGACCCTCGGGCGCCATCCCCGGCTGCAGCCCACTCTCACCGGCCCTGTCGAAGGGTCCGTGGGGTATTTCGGTGCCCTGTGACGTGAAGTCCAAGTGGTAACGCGAATAAAAACCGTGACTTAGTCTACCAGATTGGGTCGGGGTCAGGTAAAGAGCAGACGAGATCGTCCTAATAACATCTTCGGCATTTTTCTCTAGATGTGCAGCGTCTTCGCCGACTATGGCTTCCGCGGTGGTTGGATGCTCTACGACATCGAATTTATGGAAAAAATCCCGCCGTGTGACATCATGGTTGAGAAAAGTGAAAGCTACTATCCCGTACATTTTGTGAAGCGGATCCTGAAGGGACTACACACAGATTGTGCCCAGCTTCCCATATAGCTCTCAATCGGCGCATTATTACCTGTAAGATCAATACATAAGATCAATAAGATCAATACAGTAACGTATTAGCAACTTTTTGTCTCTTCATGCATGTTGCACTTTCCTTTCCCAACAGCGGGCTAATGCTTGAGCCCAAAGGGGCAACTCTTAAGACATAACTTCACCATATATCAGGCCGATATTCCCTGATATTCCTTTAAGCCTGATATAAGCGTGATATTAGACCCAAGATCGTGTCACTGACCTACGCCGGACTGACGAGTCCCAAGTAGGACGAAACAGCTGTAATCGGCTGGGAGTGCACGGTCAAATTGTAAACATGTAAGCCTTAATATACATTACCCTTATATAAGATATAAGCCTTATATAAGATACAAGCCTTATATAAACATATTCATATATATTCATAAATATATATCAGTTGGAGATTTATTCCATGTGCCATTGTTGTATGCTGCGTATGACCATTCAAAAAAGAAAATGCTTATTTGGCCATGTGTTTTGGGGTTTCCCACAGATCGCTGGCAAATGAATTCTACTGACTTTATTTTGGTATCCGTGTTGTTGGGCTTGTGGAGACGTTGCGCTCCTGGTATCAGTAAGATATGGTAAGCGCAATGTTACACAGCTATGCATTCATCGGTCCGCTCTTTCGCCTCAGAGATGCCAGTGGCCATGCGGTTCAGAGCCCATAGTGTTGACTACAACACGGAGAAGTCATGATGGTCGACGACCTCTTCAAGTGAAAACACTGGTCACTGCGCCGCGTCTTCATGACTATGCATTTGTAGCCAAGAAGAAGCACTATACTATTTCAATCTGAATGTTCGTTCACACTTAGCAGCATCACTTACCAGCCTCCGGTACATTCGTGTGGCGAAATCGAAGCTGGCAAAGCTTAGGCTCCAACTCCATAAAACGTTTCGTCAAGAAGAGTAGACGTGTCGCCTAAAGAGTGTTCAGTTCATCACCTGTCCTTTCCACGACGTCCGATGAACAACAACGCTTCCTGCTCGGTCGGCCGCAGCGCGGTCGGCTTACCGGCGCCCCGACGCCGGAGAAATCGCAAAAAAAGGAAGAAAAAGACGGCGCGGCCATATGACGTCAGCGGCTGGCAGCCGAGTGAGGGGGCATTTCTACCGCGAGATTCAAAGCTCCCTCGCGCTCCAGGATTGCGCGCTACGCTCAAACGTTTTGTGCGAATATGTATCACAGGGCTCAGAATCGTAATTTCTACTTCTTCCGTCATATTTTATTCCGATCATTTCCATGCTCCCTTAAGCCATCATGGTGTTGCTATCCCTGTGGCTTCCGCAGCTGCAGAGGGTCTGCAAATCTCTAAAAGTCGTCTATTTAATTGTAAACTGTTTTCGGAATAGAAACTTTGCCAATGAGGCTGTGAAGTGGTGCCGAACGTTGTAGGGAAAAAGAGGGCACTTTGAAACAGTCAACTTTTCTGGTATCCTTCTGGCGCAAGCAGCTCCACTTGTCGACGGTAGCATCGTTCCACACTCTGCTCCATTCAGAACAGCGTCATGGTGCTGCGTTGAGCGGATCGCTCCCGAGGCAACAAAAAGTGGTCCCTGGCCTCAAAAGCATTTTTTCTCCTAGTACAATTATTGTTTGTGTGCTCGAGAATGCTTGCACAAGAAGCACGAAATTTGGGACGTACTTGTAGGTCTTTCTTTCGCAGTCCTAGCTTCCAAAACTCTAGTAACTTATAGCGTCTCCCTCGGCGGCAAGATGGCGTTTGCCGGTGCCATGCCGCTATGGCGGAAATTGCAACAGGTGCTTCAACTTGGAAACATGGTGGTATGTACATCGCGGAGAAAAGCAAGACACGGCAAACATTGAGCAGGGCAAAGCCCGTCCACGAATAAACGGCGCCCAAATAGTGTTGTGGATGACTTCATCGAATACTGGTGCGACATGAGAAGTACGAACTGAACCAGGATTTTTTTGGATTTCCGATACCCACAACCTGCCAGGGCCTGCCGTTCGGCGCCCTCTCTGGCGATGGTGCCCGGGGCGGCCGCCCCTCTCGCCCCCCCCCCCTCCCCATCGCTACGGTTCTGGCTCTGGGGACTATTAGGAATGCACTGCAGAAAAGTCCTCCCAGCACGTGCTGTACATGCAATAAGGGGAAACTTTCCTTCTGAACCTACAAAGGCATTCGCCAACCTTATGTAGCGCTCCCGGTCTTCGGTATTTACCGAAAAACACCGATAAACGAACGCAGGTAATTTTTTTGAAAGTTTGGTGAAAATTATTATAACTGTCGCAATTATATATGTCGCAATGTCGACTTCAAGTCTCTTGATTTCATTTCCTGTCCCATCGCTCTGAAATGGTTGGCAGCGGACAGTGAACATGAGGTCGTTCTTGAGAGAACAGATATTTCGTCTTTAGCTTCTCACGAGGTCTTAATATTGCCGGTAGTCAGGATCCAGGCCAGTTACAAATAGGTCTGCATAATGAGAATAGGTCAGTTCGGTCAGGAAGTGCCCCAGCTAGAGCCTGGAGACCAAGGAGGGGTGTACCAGTGCTAACTATTCGCCTATTCCACAATCACTGAAAACTAGGACACGGACCGACTGAATGATTTGCCTTCCACATGAAAGCTCCGATGATAATTCCTTGCAGGGAGAAGGGCGGTGTGCGTCACCTGCATCGCTAACATGTACCTCACAAACTTATCAATCCCTGATTTTAAGAGTTGGCATTGTAATGAACAAAAAAAATGAACACAAGGACATTAAGTGTTGGTTCACTGTATGCATAGGAAACTCCCGTCAAGTCACGTTCCTCCCGGTTTCCACCCGGTGTCTTCACGTTTCAAAATATTACCACCGAAACACACCGATCCCTGGTGAGCGAAATAGCCACCAATTTGTCGCGCCGAATCTCTAAAAAAAATAAGCACGGAGAACCGGGAAGCAAAGAAACTAAGCCTCTCTCTTTGGAATATCGGCATTTGTTTTTCTTCTCATGCAACATTGTGGGTGTATATATCATAATTCCCGATGAACCTTATTTTGACGTTTCTGATTTGGCGTTGTTTCTAGAGGAGTCATCGCCCTTTCTGCACAAGTAGCAAAGAAGTTGCGCTACCATACGGTGGCTCTAATTTATTCATCGGTTGCCAGTTAAATTTAACTCGTCCTGTGCCGTCAGCCCGTTACCTCTTAGAATGCTTGGACCAACACTCTGTGTATATGTGCTCTCACGACCTGGTCTGTACTGTTATTAATTTCTCAATATTATAAGTTGCTGGTGTCAGTATTCAAGGCCAAGACAGCCGTAAGAAAGCTTAAATATCGAAGCAACATTTCTAGTGATCCTACTCCAATTGCCTAATATTATTCCTTGTGGGGCGATGCCTATCTCTGCTTCTATTTGAAAGGCTACAGCACGATCGGGATCCGAGGTATTTTCCATCACCCTTAGGCAGCAACACATGACGTGTGATACCCTTGTGACCCGGAACAACAGCTACAACTTTACTGTTATGATGATGATTGGGGTGAAGCGGGTAACATTTCCTTGGCCATGAACGGGCCTCTTACTGCTCTGTTTATCCATGATTCGCGTGCTTCGTCGCAATACAGGTGATACAATACCTCATTACCCGCAGCAACGTGGTGAAAATGTGATAAGCCTCATAGGTAGGACAAAAGCCGCTGTCGAGAAAGATTAGTAATACATTGCATTACGTGTAAATCTACTCCCAATTACATTACTTAGTACATTTACATTACATTAGTAGTACTTTCAGGGCAGAGCGCTGTTCTGCTGGGTTTAAGGTATGACACGGATAAATTTTTAGCGAGACACGCGAAAAACTCTCGGCGATCCCGATTACTGTTTGGTCGCATGCAGGGCTCATTCATAATTTAAAGCTCGGAACCGCAGCATGAAACACATGACGCAGAGTCAGTTTTCGAGTGGACATTTATTCAACCTTTCCTCCGGGGTATTGGATGAGCAATTGTTGCCATCAAATGGGTTTCCGTTCGCCCAGGACGGGATCATCTTCGAAACACATGTAGAACTCGCCTTTTTTATCCCTGCTGCAGTGGAATGCGTCGTGGAGTTCTGCTAAGCCCTGAAGGGCAAGTTGGATCTTCTCTAGAAGCGGTAACCGATTCGCCGCGACCGTTCCTCCCTTCATGAGCTTCGCCCAGTGTTTGTCGCGCGTTAGGGAACACATAGTCCTCACTGCCGAGAGGAAGAACATTTGGTCAGGATTGACCCCTGGCCAGACACCGGAGAGGACGTCATCGTCGTCGACATCCATGTAGTCGTGGTATGCGTTGTATGCAAGGCGCACCATCATCATAGTGAAGGCAGCGGTGAACGTGTCCCGTTCTCCTTCGACTCCGCCGCTTGAGTCTTCCCTCTTGCTGTATACGACATCATTGATGCACTTAACTTTTGACCTCCACTTGTTGTTAAAAATGTCGAAATAGAAACGAAAGAATTCGGTGATAATGTCGTGCAGCAGGAGCACGCCGAGTCCGCCGTAGTTTAGAGCGTACGGCACGTTCGGATCGAAGTATGGTGGTTGCAGAATGCCAGCCGGCAGGAGAATAACGTTGTCCACAACATCGTACAGGAGAGATTGACGCGGGTTGTACCTGTGGAGATTCAGGTCTACTATCCTGGCTGGAAAGATGAAAGAGTGCAGGTGCGTGATGCTGATGGTGGTCGTTCCTTCAGCTTTCTTTCTCTCATCGTCTGTGCCAGATATAATATTTTCTTGGATGTCGAGGGCCGTAAAACGTTTTCGTGCGACGTGCGCAGTGGCGTTCACTAGCAGCCCAAAGAAGGAATTGTCGTACGGATCGATGACCAGATCACTGTAGTACTCTCTGAGCAGCGTGTCGTTTGCAATCCAGGGTGGAATACCGACCATCGTTCGGATTCCATCAATGTGGGCAAAGACAGTTTGGAGCTCTCCACCAAGAATCCAAGACGCTTCAGAGAGCATATGCTTGAAGCTGAAGAGTATACTTCGTACCATTGCGTTGACCTTAATGAACGTCTTGATTCGAGCGTGCACTTCCACGTACACTCTGCCGACAGCAATGGGCATAACGTCGTTGGCCACCATTAGGCACTCCTGTCCGTGCCCTTGACGCGCGTTGTCGACTTCTTTGAAAGTGTCTTCGTAATGACGTAGCTCTGTGGACGCGTGCCGCCCAAAAAGGTGAAGCAAACGCCAACCGATGTAGTTAACTGCCCTCACGTTTTTGGGTCCTTGCCTCAAACTAGCCACGTAGCGTAGGTATGTCGTCGACCGTATTAATATCACCGTCCACTTGTTAACCTTGAACAATGATCTAGATCCAATAACCTCATTGAGAAACGTGACCCAGTCGACTCCTGGTACGTCTCTAGTCAAGATTCTGACGGAAACCCGCTTGAAGCGTCTTCTATAGCAGCGCTTGCGAACCACGTACGCCTGGTTTATCTCGAAGGCCATTATGTTGCGTATCGTAGCATTGCTGACATTCGGAGAGTATCTGGTGATTGCCTCCTTCATGTAGGTGTAGTAGCGATCCCGCATATGACCCATTCTGGCCTGCGTGTAGACGTAATGAGGCATGGGGAACGACGGACAATCCAAGGCAAGGAAGACTGTCTTGTTGACAGGGTGAGCTGTTTCTATAATCGGTGCTACGGGAACATAGTTCGCAGTTCTTATGGCCAAAATTGCATTATCTTGAGTGTCACGTAGGTGCCTGGGAAGAACAGTGTCGAGGACATCCTCAGCAAATGTTATGTGAGGCCAATTTCTCATAGAATATCCGTTGAACACTGTTCTCAGTTCATCCAATTTATCAATATTTGTCATATTGTGCCGAAGACAGCTCTGGTAGAAGAGAGATGCCTTCTGCATTGCGTTGGGCGTGCGTGTGGCCACATTCATGGTCAGGAGGGTTTTCTGCATATCCTTGTACATGTCCTCGAAGTAGAAATTTGTGGAGCC